>NC_133334.1:35633697-36266197 GCF_042186555.1 Aquarana catesbeiana | reverse complement strand
GAAAACCAGGTGTCATGGATTCACCATTTATTGAAAATTGTTAAAGTAAATATTTTATATAAATGGTAGAAAAAAAAACATCAGTTTAAGAGTTTAAATAAATAAAATCATCTCAAAACCATTAACGACTTATTTTAATGCTACTAAAATCCTCTGGCAACAACAGTTGCATCTTGCATGGGTAGGGACGGAGCTTAGTAACCGTCCGCTTTATTACATTTCCATATGCATTTCAAGGCTTCATTTTCAACTCTTACTGGACTGTATCTAAGCAGCGGCCTCATGGGATTTGTGAACATTGGCTCAGTTAGTAATGTTTAGAAAAGATCAAGATAAAAAAAATACATTAATTACTTTAAATTCTAGTCCACAACGTACAATGTAATACTGTATTGTGTATTATGTAAGTAATATTTTATCCTGTCCAGAGCTCTCTTTTAAAACACATTGCCTCCTGTACTAGAAGAGTTTGTATCTTTTCCATAGAGATCTTCTAATTGCAGTAACTCTATTTTGTGCAGTTCCGAAGCGATAATGTCCACAATCTGCAATGTAATTTGTACCCTTTTGGGAGACGAATAACTGCTGTATCTGCCCCGTACAAAAACAAGCTCATCCTGATTCTAGCTTCACTGCCAAAGGCAATTGACTCTTACTTTATAAAGTAGTGACCTTGGGTTAGGCAGCATCAATTAATGGCTTTAATTCTGAACCCTGGCAAATGGAGAGACTTTTTCATCTTTAACAGCTGCCATTGGTTATCCTGGTAATTGCTGAGTAATCATCAAATCAGACAAAACCTCTAAGAAGAAATAGCAGAATAAATTTAAACAGTTTCTGTTATGTGGAATTAAGATACTAACAGGCAAAATAAGCAATTATTTTCAAGGAAATAAATACTTCCGTTGTTTCTTTGGGGCTGCAACTTTTTTAGATAAACTGACAAATAAAGATAATGAACCACATGAGGTTCAATCTTTAATGTCTCATGACACTGTTCCTCTATGCTAACCTGTGTAGATCATCTGACATGAGCCAAAGCTAGAGCTGCCTAAGTCAGTGATTGCCTACATGAGCCAAAGGTAGACCTGCCAAAGTAAGTGATCCCGAGACATAGGTCAAAAGCAGATTCACCTAAGTCAGTGAACATCTACATGAGCCAAAGGCATATCTGCCAACGTCAGTTAACATCTACATGAGCCAAAGGTAGATCCACCAAAGTCAGTGATCATCTGCCATGAGACAAGGTGTACCTACCTTAGTCAGCAATCCTCTTACATGAGCCAAAGATACTGTAGATCCACTAAAGTTAATGATCGTTTGACCCGAGCCAAAGGTAGATCTGCCAAAGTAAGTGATCGCCTCACATAGGTCAAAGGTAGATCCACCTAAGTCAGTGAACATCTAAATAAGCCAAAAGGTAGATCTGCCAAAGTCAGTAAACATCTACATGAGCCAAAGGTAGATCCACCAAAGCCAGTGATCATCTGCCATGAGACAAGGTAGACCTGCCTTAGTCAGCACTCCTCTTACATGAGCCAAAGGTAGATCCATTAAAGTCAGTGATTGTTTGACATGAGCCAAAGGTAGATCTGCCAAAGTAAGTGTTCGTCTGACATAGGTCAAAGGTAGACCATCTACATGAGCCAAAGGTATATCCGCCAAAGTCAGTAAACATCTACATGAGCCAAAGGTATATCCGCCAAAGTCAGTAAACATCTACATGAGCCAAAAGTAGATCCACCAAAGCCAGTGATCATCTGCCATGAGACAAGGTAGACCTACTTTAGTCAGCAATCCTCTTACATGAGCCAAAGGTAGATCTGCCAAAGTAAGTGTTCGTCTGACATAGGTCAAAGGTAGATTCACCTAAGTCAGTGAACATCTACATGAGCCAAAGGTATATCTGCCAAAGTCAGTGAACAACTACATGAGCCAAAGGCAGATCTACCAAAGTCAGTGATCATCTGCCAATGAGACAAAGTAGACCTGCCTTAGTCAGCAATCCTCTTACATGAGCCAAAGGCAGATCTGCCATAGTCAGCGATTGTCTACATAAGCCAAAGATCCAGTAAAATTAATGGTCGCCTGTATGTGGGTGATGGCACTGTAAATATTTTATATAACAAAATCAAAAAAATCTGAGTGCCTTTTTCCTAATCGATATACAGCTGTCACATGACCCAGCTTTTTCCCAGCCTGTCTGCAGGGAAACAGTGGCAGGAGGAGCTTCTAGTCTTCTGCTGCTGGTCACATGTTCAAAATAAAAAAAAGGCTTTGGGATACAGAGTACAAATACATAATTAATATCAATAAACTGTTTTAAAATGACATACAAATATATATATATTTGAAATCAAATCCTTATTTTTTTTTTTGGCAAAACCATGTTGTTGGCAGATTTCTGCCAGTCACAGGTTGTGTCACGCCCTTTTAGCTTGTGTCTTAGAATAAGAATGCCACTGTGACATCATGTTGCTGTGGTGGCTGCCAATTGAAGCCTGCTTTATGCCACATTAGTTGTCATGGCAGGCTTGTTCGGGGGCATCTGTTTATCCTTTGGGTGGTCCAGTACCCATTTGGTTGCCCCCTGCTGGCTTAGTTGGGGGCTGGTTGGCATACGGAAGTGGGTTTCCCCTTTGGACTGCAGCAAACATGTAAATCTGGCAATATTTGTAGATGTTGCTTGAGACCATGAACATCAACTATTGCTAGCTGCTCAACATTGTATTGTTGTTTTATTATGGTTCAATCATTTAAAAGGATCATTTGTATGGTCACTGTGACCTATGAGCAGTTTTATTATGTATATGTAATAATGCATGTTTTAGCCGGTAAATCCTGCTAAAAGCCGGTAAAGTCCTATATTGTTATTATGGGATTTTCCCTTCTGTTTCCTTTTTCTATAAATATTTTAGCTGCAGTGCAATTAAAATAAAAAGAACTTTAAAAAAAAATCCAAGCACATAATGCTGTCTACAGTTGTTACTGTAACTAATATGTCCCCGGCAACAAATCTTACAAAGGTAAACTGTTAAACGACGCACCTTAATTGCTATAATGAATATATTATTTAACAATCAGATGTGGGATCCTCTAGATGTTGGAAAATATGTTGTTTTTGATGTTTGTTTTTTTTTTTTGCTTCTCACGGTTTAGTAAATACAGTTATTTACATCCAGCGGAGTTTGGGACTTTTTGGCATAAAGGTCTTGTATTATTTTCAAATAGAGGCATTCATTGGCAACTCTATCCTGTTATCTGTCAGAGAGTCACTTGCATTGGCAGATGGGCCTTTGAACTCCTGTGGTGGCTGGATAATAGCTAGTGTATAATAGATACGTGTATTTGTACTTTTTAATAAAGAAGAGAAATAAACAATTCATTTTCTAATATGATGCATAAAAATCTGCAAAATTTAATACAGAATAATATAACAAATGTAAGCATCACTGAGTGGCAATATTGGTAATTTGGATAACAAATTGCTTTTTTCATTGCTGTGTCTTGTAAATTATAGTCTATCCTGATGATCACTTTACTTTTATTTTCCAATGTTTGACTTTTGCATTATACACAGCACACATCTATTGAACATAGAGTATAACTGTAACAATAGTTACAGTTAAAATGTATCTATTATTACATATATTTTGTTATGTTATGGCCATTGGCCACGTAGGCTAAGTCATTTAGAAATGTTACACTTGAGGGTGTTTATTACCAGCAAACACTTTGCAGTATTCTGAATGACAATGGCTTCATCTTCCTTGCTCCAGGAGGACACTGTGTTTTTACAATGGCAGTTACTAAGATATTTAGCTTGAGACTACCCTCAGTAGTCATGATATGCTCTTTGAATTAAAGATAGAAAAATGAACCTCCTCTTTTGCCGTACCTTGGTTTTAAAAGTACTAAATAAAAGCCTTCCTTTCCTACCCTTTACTTTCGTCCTCTCTTTTTCTCTGTTTTCCCTTTTCTTACCTTTACGTTCCTTCCTTCCCTTTATTCCTCTCTTCTTTTTTCTGTTTTTCCTTTTTTATTTATTTATTTATTTTACTTTTACTTTCTTTTCTTCCCACTATTCCTCTCTCTTCTCTCCCCTTCTTTCCTCCTCTGTGGTACCTTGGTTTTAAAAGTACTATAAAAGTCCTTCCTTCCTGTCAGGGCTGGGCTCAGCCCTTCGTTCTCTCAGCTGTCGGCTAATTGCCAGCTCTCATCTCTCCACAGGTACTCAGCTGTTGATGATATCCTGCTTGTCAGTCCCACCTTCTTAAGCCGTCCAGCCCAGAGGATCTCTGCCTTCACCTTGGTCAACATCACAGAGACGCTCTCCTGTGTTCCTGTTAAAAGACTTGTTTGGCTGACATCCCTTCTGGCTCCAGATATTGCTTGCTGTTTTACTACGCTCATCTCGTTTTGGTTCCTGAACTCTGGATATGTTTTGACCACGTTTTTTTTCTATTTACTTTTATTATTAAACAAGTGTAATTTAACTGTACTTCTGTCTCTGTCTGATTCCATGGTTCCTTTCCTTCCCTTTCCCTTTCCCTTTCCCTTCCCTTTCCTTTCCTTTCCTTTCCTTTCCTTTCCTTTCCTTTCCTTTCCTTTCCATTCCATTCCATTCCTTTCCCTTTCCTTCCTTTCCTTTCTTTGTCATTTCTTTCCCTTCCCTTCCCTTCCCTTCCCTTCCTTTCCTTTTTCCTTCCCTTTCCTTTCTTTCCTTTCCCTTTCCTTCCCTTCCCTTTCTCCTTCCCTTTCTTTTCCTTTCCTTTCCTTTCCTTTCCTTTCCTTTCCTTTCCTTTCCTTTCCTTTCCTTTCCTTTCCTTTCCTTTCCTTCCTTTCTTTGTCATTCCTTTCTCTTCCATACCTTTCCTTTTTCCTTCCCTTTCATTTCTTTCCTTTCCCTTTCCTTCCCTTCCCTTTCTCCTTCCCTTTCCCTTTCCTTCCCTTCCCTTTCTCCTTCCCTTTCCCTTTCCTTCCCTTCCCTTTCTCCTTCCCTTCCCTTCCCTTCCCTTCCTTTCCTTCCCTTTATTCCTCTCATCTTCCTTGTGTTACCTTTCCTTTCCTTCCTTCCCATAGTCCTTTTTTTTTTGTCTGTAGGATATACAAGCATACAGCAAGTTGCCAACATGTCCTTTCATGCAAGCATTTTGCAGAAAGCCATTTATTTGAATTACAATCTGCTTGCCTAATTTATTTGACAGTAAATGGTCATTGTGCCTTTCTATATGAAAAAGAACAGACCCAGGAGCTTTTAATTCACTCGGTTTATTAGTACATAGAGCAGCTGTTTCAAATGTCTCTAGATAAAAAAAAAATGTCAAATAAACTCCATGCAAGGAAATGCCGCTGCTTCTGTTTCTTTCCTGTAATGGACGTAACAACCGGTCCCATTGATTTAAACATGTCGTTACAGCATGTAGACAACATTCAGAAATCTAAGCCAGGCAATAATGCAAATAGCACTCTACACATACTGCTCTAGAGTAACATGCCATCCCTCATCTGTTAAATTACATTTCATTCAAGTTAAAATTACCATTGAAAGACTTAGAATTCTTGAGAACAGTAAAGCGCAGATGTTCTGAAAGGACTCCTTGACATTTTTGGTATGATGTTATAGAGATCAAAATAAATGTCCAATTTCTAGATGTTCTATGAGACAATCAGCTTAGGAATGTAAAACTGGTTAGAATAACCTGTTAGCTATGAATAGTTAGTTGTGCTCTTTATTTTTTTAATAGTTAAACCCAAGAAAAAAATTTAATTTATTGCATGTTACCAGTCCTTAAATGTGAGTGCTGAACTAGTTTTCTTTTTTTTCCAGCTTGTTTCCTCTTTTTTATCCCTGGTAATCACCGGCAGCTGGTGCTCAATATTATTATTTTTTTTTTTTGGGGGGGGGCGGCAAACCAACACTACCCCCCCCCATGGGAGGCAGGCAGGAAGGCGGAGATCCCCCCCAGTGGCAGACAGACAGGAAGGCGGCGGATCCCCCCCCCACGGGAGATTGATTGGATAACGGCGATCAGAGGCCGCCTTACCTTGGGAGGCAGATGACAAGGATCTCCCTCCTCGTTCTGGGGCCATTGCTTCTCCTCCTGCCCGAACAAGGAAGACTCCCTGGCCAATCGGGTCTTAGGACCCGCTTCCTGATTGGCCAGGAGGAGAATCAGGAAGACAATAGTGAATATTAATTTGCTATTGTCACACAACTGGGTGACAATAACAACTACCCACCCTTTTTTGAAGCCAATTAGAGCAATCACATGCTTGAAAAAAAAAATCTGTTGGAATCCCTGCATCCAGCACCCCGCGTGTAGATTAGGGGCCGGGCGCATCATGGATTAGGGGGGCGGTGGCGCCCCTGGACCCCGTATGAATGGGCCACCACTGCTGGTGATCCTGCTTGTAGTTACACACTTCCTGTCCTAGAGTGACAATGCATTGTATTACATCTATTGTGACAGTGCAAGGCCTTGCCTTTATGTGAATTAAGGTTATGAAGATAGAAATGACACAGGACTGTTAAAGTATCCATTTGAGACGCTCTAGCAGGTGTTTTGTGATCAAAGACTGTCTTAAAGTGATATTAAAGGCATTTTATTTAAAAATAACAAACATGTCATACTTACCTGCTCTGTGCAGTGGTTTTGCACAGAGCAGCCCTGATCCTCCTTTTTTCGGGTCCATCACCAGCGATCCTGGCCCCACCTCCTGCCAAGTTCCCCCATATAAAGCAGCTTGTTTGCTCCCAAGCTACTACTGTGTGCGTCCATCCACACATGGAGCGCAGCTCAGCCCCACCCCTGCTCTCTCCTCATTAGTTAACTGGCTGGGATTGACAGTAGTGGGAGCCAATGAGGAAGGAGAGACCCGGGAGAGCAGAGGCTCCCATACACAGTGCTAGAGAAAGAATGGGCTCAAATTAGTATTGGGGTGCTGGGGGGGCTGCACACAGATTTTTTTTACCCTCATGCATTCATTAATGCAAAAAAACATGAGCCTTTCCCAGTGGCGGTGTGTCTCCCTCTCTCCAGCCACCCCCTCTATGTAAAATGGATAGATTCATACCACCCCCTATTCAGGCGTCTGGACCCTTTTCGGACACCGGGTGCCTAAATTCCAGCGGCGGGGGTCCTACAGCTCGCCGCTGTCACCCGCTGCCTGACCCACCACCACGATGGAGTAAATGCCGGGCAGACAGTGGGTGGGCGAGTGGGCGGGGGGCACAGTGGCTGCATATTATGGGCACAGAGGCTGCATATGATGGGCACAGTTGGCTGCATTTGCTGGGCACAGAGGCTGTATATGATGGGCACAGTGGCTGCATATGATGGGCACAGTTGGCTGCATATGATGGGCACAGTGGCTGCATATGATGGGCACAGTTGGCTGTATTTGCTGGGCACAGTGGGCTGCATATGATGGGCACAGTGGCTGCATATAATGGGCAGAGTGGCTGCATATGATGGGCACAGTTGGCTGCATATGATGGGCACAGTTGGCTGCATTTGCTGGGCACAGTTGGTTGCATATGATGGCACAGTGGCTACAATTGATGTTTTTGTTTCAGTATTTTTCAGAAGTTTTCAGTTCGTTTGCGCCCCCCCCAAAAATAAAAAAACATTTGAGCACCAGCCACCACTGGTCTTTACAACCACTTTAGGTTTTCTCTGGATTTGGAAGTTCTGAATTGGGACCTGGAGCTTGAAGGTTCCAGAGCGTCTTGTGTGGGAAAGAGTCTTCAGTCCTACGTCCGGGCTTTGCTAAATGCTGGCAGCCTGTGTGGGTGCACATGTGGGGTGCACATGTGGACAGGATCATTATAAGCCAGATCTGAGCATAGAACAGTTACTGCCGTTTGAAGTCAGAGCCCAGTCAGACCGTATCCCTTGAGTGGGAGACCTCTGGCCCAACCAACTGGAAAAGTCAGGACAGTTCCTGGGAGACCAAGAGAGGGTCTGGGAGGCCAAGACAGCTAAGGCAGCTAGTGCTTTCAGGGGGACTGGAGGAAGGACAAACAAACCTGGGGGATAGGGAGGAGTAAGCTGGAGAACCTTAGTTGGTTGCCAGAAGCGGGCAACAAGGTTCTGCGACTGAGGCTGAAATGAGCCTAATGCTGCGTACACACGAGCGGACTTTCCAGCAGACTTGGTCCGACGTTCTTCCCACCGGACTTTCCGGCGGACTACCGCCGGACTTTCTGAACGGACGGACTTGCCTACACACGACCGGACTTTCTGGCAGGCTAGGTCCGCCCGTCTTTTCGACGGACTTTCGCCAGAGTTACAGCGGACTTTCAGAATGAACGGACTTGCCCACACACGGACAAGTCCGTTCATTTTGAACATGACTCGGGTATGACGGGACTAGAAAAGGAAATGAATCTCGACGCTTTTATTGGTGAGATTGACACCTTGCGAGCCCCGTCGTGGGGCATACCAGGTCCTTAGGTCTGGTATGGGTTTTAAGGGGAACCCCCTATGCCAAAAAAACAGCGTTGGGTCCCCCCTAAAATCCATACCAGACCCCGATCCGAGCATGCAGTCCGGCCGGTCAGGAAAGGGGGTGGGGACGAGCAAGCGCCCCCCCTCCTGAACCGTACCAGGCCGCATGCCCTCAACATGGGGGGGGTGGGTGCTTTGGGGGAGGGGGCACCCTGCGGGGCCCCCCACCACAAAGCACCTTGTCCCCATGTTGATGAGGACAAGGGCCTCTTCCCGCCAACCCTGGGCGTTGGTTGTCGGGGTCTGCGGGCGGGGGGCTTATCGGAATCCGGGATATAATAATAGGGCCCCCTGATCCCGACCCCCCACCCTATGTGAATGAGTATGGGGTACATGGTACCCCTACCCATTTACCTAGGGAAAAAGTGTCAATAATAAAACACACTACACAGGTTTTTAAAGTAATTTATTAGACAGCTCCGGGGGGTCTTCTTCCGACTTTGAGGGTCCCTCCAGTTCCTCTTCTCCCGGCGTCCGGTTGGTTCTTCTCCGCTCTCTCTGGCCTCTTCTCCCGGTGTTCCAGTTCTTCTGCCGGCTCCTCCGCTATCTTCATGCCGCTCTTTTGTTAGCGGGGGGCCGGACTTCTGGCTTCTGGGCTTCTTGGCTTCTTCTCTTCTCCCGATGTTGACACGACGGTCTCTCCGGCTGGAATGCGTGATCCAGCATGCCCAGGGACTGTGACGGCATAAGGGGCGGGGTCTCCGCCTATATAAGTCACATCGGAGCGCTCAGAGAGCATTCCAGCCTGAGAGACCGTCATGTCAACATCGGAAGAAGAGAAGAAGCCAAGAAGCCCAGAAGCCAGAAGTCCGGGCCTCCGCTAACAAAAGAGTGGCATGAAGATAGCGGAGGAGCCGGCAGAAGAACTGGAACACCGGGAGAAGAGGCCAGAGAGAGCGGAGAAGAACCAACCGGACGATGGGAGAAGAGGAACCGGAGGGACCCCCGAAGTCGGAAGAAGACCCCCCGGAGCTGTCTAATAAATTACTTTAAAAACCTGTGTAGTGTGTTTTATTATTGACACTTTTTCCCTAGGTAAATGGGTAGGGGTACCATGTACCCCATACTCATTCACATAGGGTGGGGGCCGAGATCTGGGGGCCCTCTTATTATAGGGGGCTCCCGGATTCCAATAAGCCCCCCGCCCGCAGGCCCCGACAACGGCCAGGGTTGTCGGGAAGAGGCCCTTGTCCTCATCAACATGGGGACAAGGTGCTTTGTGGTGGGGGGGCCCCGCAGGGCGCCCCCTCCCCCAAAGCACCCCCCCATGTTGAGGGCATGCTGCCTGGTACGATTCAGGAGGGGGTCGCTCGCTCGTCCCCATCCCCTTTCCTGACCGGCCGGGCTGCGTGCTTGGATTGGGGTCTGGTATGGATTTTAGGGGGGACCCCACGCCGTTTTTTCGGCGTAGGGGGTTCCCCTTAAAATCCATACCAGACCTAAGAGGCTGGTATGCCCCGCGCTTGCCGCAATAGGAAGATTTGTTTTTCCTTTTGCAGCGAGCGCGAGATGCAGTACCTTGCCCTTGTGTCGTATCTGGTCCGTCGGACCAGCATACAGACGAATGGGCTTTCCGTCAGGAACTGAGTCCGGCGGACTTACGACGGAAAGATTTGAAACATGCTTCAAATCTAGGTCCGGCGGACTTTTGGGAAAAAAAGTCTGCGGGAGTCTACACACGATCGGATTGTGCGGCGAAATCTGGTCCGCCGGACCAAGTATGCCGGAAAGTCCGCTTGTGTGTACGCGGCATAAGAGTCAGGTGGCTTGGTGTTTATTTAATATTTGTGTTTGCTGGAGAAGAACTCTTACATGGGCAATCCAGTTGGGTTGGACTTTCTTTTTGCTTTTTAATAAAAGTAGGCTGCCAAGCCCTTAACCTGTCAGATGTGAACTCCCTTTACAAACGCATCTACCACAAGAGCTAACATTTCCGATATCACAGTATAGAGGAGCAGCATTGTTAAGAGGGTTGGGACATAAATTAGGAAGAGGTGTTCTGTAGACCACAGAGGAGATCTGTGTAGGACTGATTTAATTTTCAGTGAGAGGTGGGATGCACAGAAAATTATGAACTCATTGGGTTTATGGCAGGATCATCATAATTTTTTAAGGAGACCAAACAGGGGTACATGTCTTGCACAGATGTAATGAATATACTTTTTTTTTTTTTTTTTTTTTTTTAAGGCATTCGCTTTAACTACTATGGTCAGCAATTAGTTTGTTGTTTAGTTTTAAAAAGTGATAGTTGGCTGCCAGTTAAGACAAAAAGGCAGTTTTACTTATTATAAACGTCAGACTTTTTTTTTGCCTTTTTTTAACTTTTTCAAACATTCATAAATCTGTTACTGCAAAGTTACCACATACAGAATACTAATTTTTTTACTCCGGGAAATGCTGAATTATTGAACCATAAAGACTTTTCTTGTTATTTAAATTTGTTGATGGCTGTTAGAGAAGAAGCTGTTTTGCAACCTCTTGGCGGTAAGGAGACAAGTAATAAGGAGGTGAAAAGGAGGGCAGTACTTGACTTCAAACTGACCCCGACTAAAGATGCTGATGCAGGTATATGGCTAATTATAAGTCAAACAGATGCTAAAGGGCCCTGGAGCTCCATCTTCAAGAACTAACTATGCAGCTAGATCGAGAAAAGATGCATCCAATGTAAATTCATAAGTGAACATAGATGCAAACTCACTGTGTGGACACAGAGCTGTTATTATTATTAGGGATGAGCTTGATGTACGAGTCGAACATAAGTTCGACTCGAACATCGGGTGTTCACCTGTTCGCCGTAGAGCGAAAAATATGGGGCCTTCGTGGCAAATTTGAGCGCCGCAGAATGCCCCATAATGCACTGCGAGATCGCAGTGCATTGCTGTATGATGATTTGGCAAAGCATGCACCTGACCTGCATGCTTTGGCCAATCACAGCGCCCTCTGCTAAGAGAGCCTTGATTGGCCAAAGTATGTATGTATGTATATGTGTGTGTGTATGTATATATATATATATATATATATATATATATATATATATATATATATATATATGCTCTGCATCCAGTGTAGCCTATATCTACAGTGCATTCTGTGGTGTACTGTTTCTAATACACTTCAGGCGGTGTACACAGAATCGAATACAGTGTGTACAGTGTCTACTACACTTCTGGTGGTGTACACAGTATAAAATACAGTGCAACCGTTGTACAGTTGCTAATATAGTGCAGGCGGTGTACACAGTATCTAATACAGCAGGGATATGCAATTAGCGGACCTCCAGCTGTTGCAGAACTCCAAATCCCATGAGGCATAGCAAGACTCTGACAGCCACAAGCATGACACCCAGAGGCAGAGGCATGATGGGACTTGTAGTTTTGCAACAGCTGGAGGTCCGCTAATTGCATATCCCTGTAATACAGTGTAGTGTGGTGTTGCAAAACAAAATATACATCATGTCTGGAAGGCCACCAAGGAGAGGCAGATGCTCACAGGCCACTAAAAGAGGGCAAGCAGCCTCTGTGTCTACAGTCAACAGTGCTGGTCGTGGACATGGTGCATCCTCTGCAGGTGGCCGTGGGGCATGCTTGCCTTTTTTTTCTTTTGCTGGTCGTGTTATTAAGCCAGAACATGCAGAAGAGTTGGTGGAGTGGATAACAAAGCCATCCTCATCCTCCTCTGTCACCCAGGCTCAGAGTAGTTTGCCTTCCAAAGCAGCTGTCAAAGCGCCTATTCCACCAGCTCCTTGTCCACAGTCACTCCTTCCGTAGCCCCACCATCATGCACGGAGGAGTCCCCAGAACTATTCGACCACGGTGTTGGGTACATGCTGCTGGAGGATGCGCAGCGATTTGAAGGCTCTGATGTTGGTTCCAAGGTTGAGGAAGGGAGTAACGTGAGCCTAGAGAGAGGGGGTGCCCACGGAGGACAAGAAACTGGCAGTCATGTTCCCCCAGCTGCAGCATACTGCCACGTTTGCTCCAGTGACGAGGAGGGAGGGGATGATGAGGTCACTGACTGTACTTAGCTGCCTGAGAGAAGAGGGGAGGAGGAGGAGAAGGCACATCTTCATCGAGGCAGGATGTCCTCTAGGGGGTAGCTTAAGGGCAGCCACCCTATTGCATCACACCGCAGAGCTCTGCAGGTGCAAGGCACTGCTGACTCTCTGCTGACTTTTAAAAGTTCCTTGGTGTGGGCCTTTTTCGACAGATCGCACCGTTTCATGTCTGAAGCGGATCAAGCGTGGCCAGAACTGCAGCCGATTGGGCACCACATGCTGGACCAGACATATGACGACCTGCCATGCAGTCCAATGGCAACAGCACTTTAAAGACCCACATCAAAGAAAAAGGCGGACTTCTCCTTGCTCCTCATCTGGGATCTCCAACCCTACTATACCTCCAGTCCTCTCAAATACCTGCACTGAAAGGAATGACGCTATAGCAATAGCTATCCCAAGTACTTGCAGCCAATCTGCTAGCGGTACACCACCATCTGATTTTAGCAGACAAATTTCCCTACCCCAGTTGCCGAACCGTAAAAAGAAATTCGGTCCCAGCCATCCACATGCTCAGCGTCTAAATGCTACAGTAGGTGACCGCGATATTGTGTCAATCTCGCCGCATTTATCGGCGAGATTTGACACCTGCGAGCCCCGTCGCGGGAGCCAGCACCGAGATGGCTCACCCATCAGGAAAGGAAAACATTTTTTTCCTTTCGCGATGAGTGACAGGCAGTGCTGACAGCTGTCTGGTATGAATCCTGAGGGGGAACGCCGCGCCAAATTTTAAATGAAAAAAACGGCATGGGTTCCCCCCAGGGGCATACCAGGCCCTTAGGTCTGGTATGAATTGTAAGGGGAACCCCCTACGTCGAAAAATCGGCATGAGGGTCCCCCAAAAATCCATACCAGACCCTTATCCGAGCAAGCAGCCCGGCTGGCCAGGAAAGGGGGTGGGGATGAGTGCGGGCCCCCTCACCCCAAAGCACCTTCTCCCCATGTTGATGAGGACAAGGGCCTCTTCCCGATGACCCTGGCCGTTGGTTGTCGGGGTCTGCGGGCAGAGGGCTTATCGGAATCCGGGAGCCCCCTTTAATAAGGGGGCCCCCAGATCCCGGTCCCCCACCCTAAGTGAATGAGTGTGGGGTACATGGTACCCCTACCCATTCCCCTAGGGAAAAGTGTCAATAAAAAAAAAACACAGTACTCAGGTTTTAAGAGTAATTTATTGGGCAGCTCCGGGGTCTTCTTCCGACTTCGATGGGGGGTGGGGGGTCTTCTTCCCACTTCTCCCGGTGTTCCACCTCTTCTCCGGGGCCCCTCCGCTATCTTCTTCCAGCTCTTTTGCCAGCGTGGGCCCGGTCTGCTGACGCTGTCTTGTCGCCGCTGTCTCGTCGCTTCTTCTCTTCTTCTGATGTTGACACGACGCTCTCTCCAGCTGGAATGCTGTGTGCGAGCTGCGGAGCCATTTATATTGGTGGTGACCCCGCCCCCTTGTGACATCACGGTCCCAGCATGCGCAGGGACTCTGGCGTCATAAGGGGAGTGACCCCCCTCCCCCAAGGCACCCACCCCCCATGTTGAGGGCATGCGGCCTGGTACGGTTCAGGGGGGGGGCGCTCGCTCTTCCCCACCCCCTTTCCTGGCCAGCCGGGTTGCATGCTCGGATAAGGGTCTGGTATGGATTTTGGGGGAACCCCACGCCGATTTTTCGGTGTAGGGGGTTCCCCTTACAATCTATACCAGACCTAAGGGCCTGGTATGCCCCTGGGGGGGAACCCACACCGTTTTTTTCATTTAAAATTTGGCGTGGCGTTCCCCCTCAGGATTCATACCAGACAGCTGTCAGCACTGCCTGTCATTCATCGGGAAAGGAAAAAAAGTTTTCCTTTCCCGATGAGCGAGCCAGCGAGACATGCACAGTACCCTGTCACCGAGAACCAGTGCGATGGTATCGCGCTGGAAACACAATCTTGCAGTCAGGTACTGTAGCTTGGCCAAATTGCTAGCACTGCAACTACTGCCTTTTCAGCTGGTAGACTCTTCCACCTTTCGTGAATTTGTGGAATGTGCTGTACCTCAGTGGCAGGTTGCAAAACGCCCTTTCTTTTCATGGAAGGCCATTCCGGCTCTCTACCAGCATGTGGAAGACAATTTTTCGGCCTAGCTGGACAGGGCGGTCAGCAGTAAGGTGCATACTACTGCTGACTCATGGTCCAGCAGGCATGGTCAGAGACCTTACATATCCTTCACGGCACACTGGGTAACTCTGTTGGCAGCTGGGAAGGATGCAGAACAGGAATCAGTGTTGTTGGAGCTTATTCCGCCATCATACCTCCAAAATGCTAGTGGTGATTCTGCCACAGCTCTCTCCTCCACCCCCTCCTCTTCTTCTTCCTCTATGGCCTCTTCGGCAGATTTGTCCTCTGAACCAGTGGTGCTCTGTAAGAGTTCAAGGGGCTACGCAAGCAGTCAGGCTAAAAGATGCCATGCAGTGCTTGAGTTGGTCTACCTAGGGGACAGGAGCCACACTGGGGCAGAGATTCTGTCAGCTTTGCAGGGGCAGGTTCAGAGGTAGTTGATACCTTGCCAGCTTCAGCCAGGAATGGTTGTATGCTACAATGGCACCAACCTTCTCTCCGCCCTCTAACAGGGACACTTGACTCATGTTCCATGTTTGGCACATGTTTTGAATTTGGAGGTGCAGCGGTTCTTGAGTAGGTACCCAGGCTTACAGGATCTCCTGAGGCAGGCCAGAAAAGTCTGTGGTAATTTCCTCCGGTCATACAAAGCCAGTGCTCAGATGGCTGACATTCAAAGGGAATGCAACAAGCCCACCAACCGCCTCCTTTGTGACATGCCCACCAGGTGGAACTTAACATTGGCAATGCTGCAGCGGCTGCACACACAGCAGAGGACCATCAATGAGTACCTGTGTGAGTATGGCACCAGGACAGGGTCAGGGGAGCTTGACTTCTTTTCGCCACCCCAGTGGCTACTGATCAAGGATGCATGCACTGTCCTGTCACCATTTGAGGAGGCCACAAGGATGGTGAGCAGCGACAATGCGTGCATCAGTGACACCATCCCTCTTGTCTTTGTGGAATCATGGACAGGGCACTTGAGGCAGAACAGCAGGAGGAAGAGGAGGACTTCCTTACTTCCAAGGCCCCCTTTATCCAGATAGCATTCCTGCGGGCCTGCCAAACACACAGGAAGAAGAGGAGGGAGAGGAGGGGGAAGATTGCGTCAGCATGGATGTAGAGGATAACACTCAGCAGCAATCTTCAAGGGATGGTTTTCAGTCCCCAGAAACCCAAGTTGTAGGTGGAGTCATACGTGGCTGGGAGGAGGTAGTTACAGATTATGTGATCCTTAGTGACCCAGAGGACTCAGAATCGAATGCCTCTGCAAACTTACGCTGCATGGCCTCCCTGATTCTGCAAAGCCTGTGAATGGACCCTAGAATTCGTGGTATCAAGGAGAGGGATCATTACTGGCAGTACCCTTCTTGATCCACGTTACAAGGGTAAGGTTGCAGAACTCATCCTGCCTTCGCAGAGGGAGCAAAGGATGAAACATCTTCAGGAGGCCTTGATGAAAGGTTTGTGCAACACATTTCCAGACCCTGGGAGGTTACAATTTCCTGATGCTGGACAACGTGTTGCTGATGCTTCGTTCAGTCAGAGGAAGAGCGGTGGAGAAGGTGGCCGGCCTTTAGACAATTTTTCAGTCCTCAGTGCCAAGGTCTGATCAGTTCAAGCAACCATCGCCAGCATCTGCATTACATGGTGCAGGGATATCTAGGAGAAAGAGCAGACTTGGAGACCTTTCCAAAAAAGCATCCACTGGGTTACTAGGCCTTGAGAATGGACCACTGGTCAGAACTAGCTCAATTTGCAATTGAGCTACTGACCTGTCCTGCATTCAGCGTGCTTTCTGAACACACATTCAGCGCTTCTGGAGGGTTTATAACGAATCAAAAAGTGCGCCTGTCCACAGACTCCGTTGATAGGCTCACATTCATAAAAATGAATCAGTCTTAGATCAGCAGCTATCAAGCACCTGATGCTGATGTGACTGATTGAATTTGCTATGGATGTGGGATCCATTGAAGACTGCCTATGCTGACTATCCTATTTCTCTTGATGATGCTAGCTTCCAACAATATTTTTGGTTTAGGGCACCACCATCACCACCCAAGGCCCAGTTTTTCTGCCTTTGTTTAACAGGGGCATGTAATTACAATTTTTGATATAATATTTCAACGCAGGGCCCATTCCTGCGTCCAACAAAACTATCTGTGAGGGGTTACAGTGTTGTGGCACCACCACCACCCAAGGCCCAATTTTTCTGCCCCTGTTTAACAAGGGCATGTAATTACAATTCTTGATATATTATTTCACAGCAGGACCCGTTTCTGCGCCCAACAAGAGTAACTGTGAGGGCTTACAGTGTTGTAGCACCACCACCAACGGCACAATTTTTCTGCCCCTGTTTAACAGGGGCATGCAATTACAATTTTTGATATAGTATTTCACAGCAGGGCCCATTCCTGCGCCCACCAAGAGTAACTGTGAGGGCTTACAGTGTTCTGGTACCACCAACACCTAAGGTCCAATTTTCTGCAGAGTATATAGGGCAGGCCGTATAGTATATATACTGCTGTTCAGATTATATAGTGCCTGGGGGCCTGGGGGACCCCAACGCCATTTAAAAAAAAATTGGGTGCAGGGTTGCCCTTAATATCCATACCAGTCCCAAAGGGCCTGGTAATGGACTGGGGGGGACCCATGCCATTTTTTTCAATGATTTCCATCTATGTTCCTGGAACACGACAATACATTACAGTTTTAGATGACATTTTTTCCTTTAGGAATGTAATTTTGCTATGGTATTGTTCTAACCACAGGAAAAATGTGCTATTTTACAAGCATACTAAGGCCACCCCAGACACGATATTTAAAGGAATATTTCATTTTTATTTTTTCACTTTAAGCATTATTAAAATCACTGCTTCTGAAAAAATGGCCATTTTTAAAACTTTTTTTTGCATTGATACATGTCCCCTGTGGCAGGACCCAGGTCCCCAAAAACTTTTTATGGCAATAACTTGCATATAAGCCTTTAAAATTAGCACTTTTGATTTTTCATGTTCGTGTCCCATAGACTTTAACGGTGTTCGCGTGTTCGAACACAATTTTTTGCCTGTTCGAATGTTCTGCTGCGAACTGAACCAGGGGGTGTTCGTTTCATCCCTAATTATTATTATTATTATTAATATTATTATCATTTAAATAATATTATTATTATTAATAATAATAATTATAATAATTATAGCTTGACCCAATGTCAGATGTTTATTTTTATGTTACATGCCTCCAGGTCAAGTTATGTATTACATGCCCAGACTAGCCATAAGGCATACCGGGCATTTGCCGGTGGACCAGGGCTGCCGGGCCGCATGTCCTAAAAAGAGCTGACTAATGCAGAGGTCCTCAACCTGGTACCGGTCCATGGTCTGTTGATAATCAGGCTGCTCATAGAATACGTTATCAGCTATTTTTTGCTGTAATAACCCACTTGTTAATATGATCCAGATCTGCAATTCCTCCCACCCCCTGCTCTGCTGATAGGATTACATCATCGGTGGAGCAGGAGACCTTGAAGAGGACACACAGGCTGAATCCCACCTCTGCCCTGCCTAAGGTAGGACTGTGCAGAGGAGGCAGTGAGTAAAAGGTGGCACTGTGATTAGAGAGAAGGGGGGGGGTGACTTCAAGGGGCACTGTGAAGTGGGCTGTGATTGCTGGGGGCACTGTAATGTAAGGGGGAACTGTGATATAAAGGTGACTGCACTGTTAGGGGGCATTGTTATAATTACTCAGGTGTTAGGGGTAAATAGTGTACTAATTATAATTGAATATACCATATTACTGCATTCCAGAATTAATTGATCTTGGGACATGCCCAAAAGCTTGTAAAAGGTCCACATTTGGTGGTGACATTTTAAACAGCGAGAGGAGAGACAAAGTCACATTAGATAGGAGAGATGAGAAGATATTCAGTATAGGAATGGTGATAACATTTAGGCATCCTCTAAAGGTACGTAGTGGCATTGAGCTTCCTCCAGGAATATTTAAGGGAATTCTTGTATCGAAGGAGTGTGTGCATTGATAAATAGGGGAAAGTTTGAGTCCATTTTTGAGTTGAATTGTCATCAATGACTAGTCTATGGAAAGTCTAAAGACTAGCTTGTTTTTCTAGATTGAATACATGTGGAAGTTTGAAAGTGAAATTGAACTTTGAGTTCCATTTTTTTGCCAAAATTGCAGGGTAATTGAAAACATAAAATGGTGTTTTTTTTACCTATAAGAGATGGGATTGAAGTTGCCCTAATCACATTTATTGGAAAAACACAATCATTTTTTACTAAATTGTCATATTCCCTTTCCATTTTCATTCAATCTTTCAATAGTATGTATTGAAGCTGTCCATTTTTACCCAATTTTAACTTCACCATTGACTTCTGGTTGATCAAACTCATGGGTGGTTACTTGCGATTACATTTGGAATTCTTAGTGGATGAAAAGTGGATAAAATTGACTAAAAATGTCCCTATGTATGGCCAGCTTTCGTCCTCACAGAGGTCTTCTTCAATTTATGTGCACCACTGGTAGTTCATTGATGCTGTAGATTTTTTTACCCAATTTCAACTTCACCATTGACTTCTGGTTGATCAAACTCATGGGTGGTTACTTGCGATAACATTTGGAATTCTTAGTGGCTGAAAAGTGGGTAAAATTGATTAAAAATGTCCCTATGTATGGCCAGCTTTCGTCCTCACAGAGGTCTTCTGCAATTTATGTGCACCACTGATAGTACATTAGCCAGAGCCATCAATATTCACTGAGGGATTAGATGCTGAGAAAATATTTTGTTATTTTGCCTTGCTGGGTGATCACAGCGGGAAAAAATTGCTGATAACGTATTCTATCTTGAAATGGCTTTCATAAATACATAACAAAAAAGCCACTTTTCAGCAAATGTATAGTGAATTTGCAATAAGTCATCTTTATATTCCATTTGTTATGGCCTGAAGGATAATATGTATGGAGGTCAGTCATTTTTGGAACATATTGTACTAACGACAAGGACATCCTTTTAGATAAAGTACCAAAAGGATGTATTTATGTTGGTGAAGACATGGGATGCTGCATCAAACATAGATACTGTTCAATTACAAATTCAATAAAAATTATAATATGTTTAAATTGCTTCATGGATGGACAGTATATGTTTTTTTTAAGGATTATTTCTTTCAGTGTAGGTAAAATGTTTAACTATTATACATAAAATTTTGAGTTTTGCTGTTCTGTATGCTGCCCTTGGCTGTCTTCTTTTTATCTTTTCTACTTTAAAAAATATAATTTGCTCCATTTTGAACTACCTAAAATCCAGCTCCAAGTGACATATATTTAAAGCCTAAGTCCAGGCTCCCCTCCCCCTAAGGACCCCTTCCCCACCTTGAGGCATTAGAAAAACACCCCGATAATTTGGTTTCAAGCTTTGGATAGAGCAGAGAAGGGTAAGACCCTCTGGCAAGTTTGTACTGCAGTCTTTGCCCCTACCAGAGGAGAGAGATATAAACTTATTTCCTCTTCTGTGTGACATCCATCATCTGGACAAGATATTAGAGGAGTATCCACAATAGGGGGACAGACAAGAGTACAGACATCCCAACCTGAAAAACGAATCTCAGGGAGGTGGTAAACCCATTTCAGGGAGGTGGGGCTTCACACCCGCAACCCCCCCCCCCCCCTTTGCGACAAAATATTTTAGTAGTTTCTTAATTTCTAATAATGTTTTTATTAAATTCAATTTGTTTTTAATTTTTTTTACAATGCTTTTCGGGGGGGGAGGGGGTTGGAGCAGTGGACAGTGTTGGTATGGGAGGGGAGAGTGGTGTCAGTAGTTTATTTTATTTTTTTACACTTTTAAAAAAAAAAATTTACAATAATTTTTTTTATATATTTTTTGGGGGGCTTTGGGGAGATATCAGGGGTCTAAACAGACCCCTGACATCTCCTCTTTGAGGCATGGAAAGGGACTGAGGACACATTCCCCAATCCCTTTCTCAGCACTAAAGAGGAATGAACAGGAGACAGAGGCTCCTGTTCATTCATAAACTGAGCAGAGTAAACACAGTTTACTCTGCTCAGTTATCACAGGACACAGGAGTGATCTCGCTCACTGTGTCCAAGTCCAGACAGGAGAGGAGTCGGCTGCGGGGGACGAGGGGGGCGGAGGAGGAGGAGGACAGGGGCGGCAGAAGAGAAGAAGAGGGCCGGAAGAGAACAGGGGGGGGGGCAGAGAAGGACACGGAGGGGGCCGGGGGAGGAGCACACAGAAGGGAATGATCGGTGCTGCAGAAAACAGCTGTGAACACCGACCTCCCTGTATAGCTTTTTAGCAGACAGCCGCGGGAGGGAGAGAAGGAGAAGCAGCTGGCAGCTAAAAATCTATACAAAGGAGATCGGTGTTCACAGCTGTTTTCTGCAGCACCGATCATTCCCGGGAGATCGGGAGCCACTTGCGGGTGTGCGGAGGCTGCTGCAGAAATGCGGGAGACTCCCGCACCTCACTGGAGACTTGAGATATATGAGAGTATACTCCCAATTAGACATGTGCAATTTGTTTTGGCCTGAATATATATTTGGACACATTTTTGGTTATTAGGAGATTCGGATGTATCGGAATCTAAGAATAAAATAGTATCAAATTTAGTTAAAATTCAGTTCTGCGGGAGCCTTCGACGAGGCCAGAGGTTTTTTTTTTCTTTTTCCTTTTTTGAGTCCGGCGGTGGTGGTGGGCATCGTTTTGATGTTTTAAATAAAAGTGGTTGTAAACCGTTTTTAAAAAAAAATCCTAAAAAAAAACAAAAACCTGCAAGACAAAGGCATAATGAGCTAGTATGCACAGCATACTAGTTCATTATGAATTACTTACCTGAGATCGAAGCCTTCGCAGCGGTCCTCGTTCACCGCTCTGGCGTCCGACATCTCCCCGGGGGTCACTTCCGGGTATGGCGGCTCCGGTGCTGTGATTGGCCGGAGCCGCGATGATGTCACTACCGCGCGGGAGCCGCCGGTAATAGCACAGTACAACTAAAGCAATTCCACGTACGTGCCATTGCTTAAGTTTGCTTAAGTGCGCATGTGCCGATGACGTCGGCACATGCACATACAGGGATATCCCCTAAACTGTGCAGGTTTAGGAGATATCCAGTGTAGCTATAGGCAAGCTTAATTATAGACTTGCCTGTAGTGGTTGTAAAGGGTTTACAACCACTTAAAGGATTTGTCAAAAAACTTGTGTTGTGTCTTTATTCACTTGTTATACTTTTTTTGGTGAATGGGTAGGGGTACTACCCCATACTCATTCACATAGGGGGGGGGCAGGATCTAGGGGCCCCCTTGTTTAAGGGGGCTTCCAGATTCCGATCAGTCCCCCACCCACAGACCCCCACAACTACCTCCTAGGGTTGTGGGGAAGAGGCCCTTGTCCCCATCAACACGGGGACATGGTGCTTTGATGTGGGGGGCAGAGGGATGACCACCAGCCACGCGCGATCATGGGCATGAGAGCCAGAACAGGGACGTGTGTGTGTAAACACACAAATCCCTGTTCTGTGAGGAGAGGAGAGACAGATCGTGTGTTCCTACTAGCTAGGAACAACAATCTGTCATCTCCTCTAGTCAGTCCCATCCCCGTACAGTTAGGACACACACGAGGGAACACAGTTAACACCTTGATCACCCCCTAGTTTTTAACCCCTTCCCTGCCAGTGACATTTACACAGTAATCTGTGCATTTTTATAGCACTGATCACTGTATAAATGTCAATGGTCCCAAAAATGTGTCAAAAGCGTTTGATCTGTCCGCCATAATGTCGCAATCACTGATCACCGCCATTACTAGTAAAAAAAAAAATAATAATAATAAAAATGCCATAAATCTTTCTCCTATTTTGTAGATGCTATAACTTTTGCGCAAACCAATCAATATGCGCTTATTTCGATTTTTATTACCGAAAATATGTAGAAGAATACATATTGGCCTAAACTGAAGAAAAAATTAGCTTTTTTTAAAAAAAAAATGGGGATATTTATTATAGCAAAAAGTACAAAATATTGTGTTTTTTTCAAAAATTGTCATTTTTTTTTTTTTGTTTATAGCGCAGAAAATTAAAACCGCAGTGGTGATCAAATACCACCAAAATAAAGCTCTATTTGTGGGGAAAAAAAAGGACGTCAATTTTGTTTTGGTACAGTGTCGCACGGCCACGCAATTGTCAGTTAAAGCGACGCAGTGTCGTATCACAAAAAATGGCCTGGTCATTGAGCAGCCAAATCGTCCGGGGCTGAAGTGGTTAAAAAGGGGGAGCTGGAGTTCAGCTTTAAATTGTTAGTGAAGTCCATATAAATACTACTAGTTTAGCATTTACCATTTCTCCAGACTGGCAATGCTGCTGTCCAAGGTTGGCTCCATTGCTCCTCCATCCAGATTGGAGTCACCCTAACACAGGAAGTGTGTTACTTACTGGATCACCAGGTGAAAATAAAGGGAAAAAAAAGCCTAAAAAAATAAAAAAACAAATGCAGCCACCACATCTAAGGATTGATAAGCTACAATATATTCCATTTTTCCTTCTTGAGTTTAATACTGCTGTAAGCTAAATGAACCTTCACACCAGTTTATCTTTATTTTACAATTTGTACACTCCATGGAGTTATAGATACATTTACATACATCGCTATGAATGCAATTGTTTCCTTTTGATAGCTCCAAGGCAGAAAGTCCCTGTGCTGCCATAGCAAACTATTCCTCATTTCTCTTTTTTATCCCCGTGCTTAGCACATAGGCAGCCTTAGACAAAGTCACTTGCAACACAGCGCACGGTTGAAACAGGACAGATCGCGGTCTCTATTGTTTTATTATATCATTGCTCTGGGGTCACAAAATCCCAGGACTGGATGTGTGAATTGGGCCACAGCTTCATATTAAAAATGATTTATGCCTCTTCCTGCCTACCCATAAGGATCTGACCTTGCTGCATTTGGGACTGAAAGCTCTGTCAAATCTGTAGCACATTGTTTATAAAAAAAAATAAAAATCTTTGGAGCACAGATGAATGAACTTTAAAGGGAGTATATTTCTTCATGTGGTACATAGTTAGTCAGGGTGAAAAAAAGACACAAGTTCATCTAGTTCAACCAAAAGAGGAAAAAAAAAAAACCCACAAAGACACAAAAACTCCACAGAACAATATATCAACAGTTGGGCCAGAGCAGTGGTCTCCAAACTGCGTCCTGATGCAAACCTTTGATTCCCTTTATCCAGCCCTTGGTGCACTATTCCTCCATCTAACACCAATAAAGGGGCACTATTCCTCCATCGAACACCAATAATGAGGCATCATTCCTCCATCTGACACCAATGATGGAGCACTATTTCTCCATCTGACACCAATGATCGGGCACCATTCCTCCATCTGACATCAATGATCGGGCACCATTCCTCCATCTAACACCAATAATGGGGCACCATTCCTCCATCTAACACCAATGATGGAGTACTATTCCTCCGTCTGACACCAATGATGGAGTACTATTCCTCCATCTGACACCAATGATGGAGTACTATTCCTCCGTCTGACACCAATGATGGAGCACTATTCCTCCATCTGACACCAATGATGGGGCACTATTCCTCCATCTGACACCACTGATTGGGCATTATTCCTCCATCTGACACCCATGAGGGAGAACTATTCCTCCATCTGACACCAATGATCGGGCACTATTCCTCCATCTGACACCAATAAAGAGGCACCATTCCTCCATCTGACACCCATGATGGGGCACTATTCCTCCATCTAGCACCAATAAAGGGGCACCATTCCTCCATCTGACACCACTGATCGGGCATTATTCCTCCATCTGACACCCACGATGGAGCACTATTCCTCCATCTGACACCCATGATGGAGCACTATTCCTCCATCTGACACCCATGATGGAGCACTATTCCACCATCTGACACCCATGATGGAGCACTATTCCTCCATCTGACACCCATGATGGGGCACTATTCCTCCATCTGACACCAATGATGGGGCACTATTCCTCCATCTGACACCAATGATGGGGCACTATTCCTCCATCTGACACCAATGATGGAGCACTATTCCTCCATCTGACACCAATGATGGGGCACTATTCCTCCATCTGACACCAATGATGGGGCACTATTCCTCCCACTGACACCAATGATGGAGCACTATTCCTCCATCTGACACCAATGATGGGGCACTGTTCCTCCATCTAACCAGTGGCGGCTGGTGCTCAATTTTTGGGAGGGGTGGCAAACCAACAGCCACCCCCCCTCCACAGGGAACAAACGAGTGGGAAGGCAGCGATCTGAGGCCTCTACCCTAGGAGGCAGATCCGGCTCCAGGCGGCACCCAGGGTGATGGCCGGCTGGGTCTTTGGCAGTAACCCGGGTCCAGCGAGTCCTGGCTGGGATGACACTCTGATCTCCCCTTCTCCTCCTTCCACTGTCCGAGTCGGGGAGTGCTGGATGTTGCTGCGGGTGAGCCGTCCCTGGAGACCTTGCTCAGGGGCCGTTGCTTCTTCTCCTGGCTGAACAGGAAGTGGGTCCTGAGACCGCTGGCCAATCAGGTCTCAGGACCTGCTTCTTGATTGGCTGGGAGGAGAATCAGGAATACAACAGCAAATATTAATTCGTTATTGTCGCACAACTGGGTGGGCTCAGGGCACAGTGCTATGCCCCCAAGCCCTCCCTTTTTGGAGCCAAATAGAACCTCAGGCTCCAATCATGTGCCTCAAAAAAAAAAAAAAAAACTATTGGAATCCATGCATCCAACGCCCTGCATGTAGATTAGGGGCAGGTGCCCCTGCGCCCCTAATGGATGGGCCGCCACTGCATCTGACACCAATGATGGAGCACTGTTCCTCCATCTGACACCAATAATGGGAACTATTCCTCCCATTGACACCAATGATTGAGCACTATTCTTCCATCTGATACCAATGATGGGGCACTATTTCTCCCACTGACACCAATGATGGGGCACTATTTTTCCATCTGACACCAATAATGGGGCACTATTCCTCCATCTGACACCAGTGATGGGACACTACTCCTCCATCTGAAACCAATGATGGGGCACTATTCCTCCCACTGATACCAAGAATGGGGCCTGGTTTACTCCCACAATCAACACAGGTCTCTGTATAGAAGGAACAAAGATATTTGTTAATAAAAGCAACACATAATTCACAGATTACACATAGGCACACATTTAACCCCTTCCCAGCCAGTGTCATTAGTACAGTGACAGTGTATATTATTAGTACTGATCACTGTATTGGTGTCACTGGTGATGTCAGTGGCAGTTAGTAAGTCCCCCCCCCAGCGTCAGTTAGTGTCAAATTGGCCGCCGCAGTACCATTATGATCTGTGCCAATACTAGCATAGCAAAAAAAATACAGTATATATACCATAGTTTGTAGATGCTATAACTTTAATGCAAGAACATATAGCAGAACACATTTTGGCCTAAATTGATGAAGAAATTCATTTTTATTTTACATATTTTATTGAATATGTTTCATAGCAGAAAGTATAACAAATATTGCTTTTTTTTTGTTTTTCTCAAAAATTTTTGGTCTTTTTTTAATTCTTAGCGCAAATAAAAAAAAACAGTGGTGATAAAATACCACCAAAAGAAAGCTGTATTTGTATGATAAAAAAAAAAATATACAAATTTTGTTTGGGTACAGCATTGCCAGTTAGGCCCCTTTCACACTGGGGCGGTTTGCAGGCGTTATTGCGCTAAAAATACCGCCTGCAAACTGCCCCAAAACAGCCTCCGCTGTTTGTTCAGTGTGAAAGCCCGAGGGCTTTCACACTGAAGCGGTGCGCTGGCAGGAGAAGAAAAAATCTCCTGTCAGCCGCATCTTTGGAGCGGTGAAGGAGCGGTGTATTCACCGCTCCTAAACCGCTCCTGCCCATTGAAATCAATGGGACAGCGCGGCTATACCGCGGCAATACCGCGGCTATAGCCACGCTATACGAGTGGATTTAACCCTTTTTCGGCCGCCAGCGGGGGGTTAAAACCGCACCGCTAGCGGCCGAATACCGTGATAAAACAGCGCTAAAAATAGCGCTGTTTTACCGCCGACGCCCCCTACCACCCCAGTGTGAAAGGGGCCTTAAAGTACAGTAGCTCACTGCTAAATGGCTAAATGAGCCAGGCCAACATCTCGTCCAACATCAGTGCCTGCCCTTACAAATGCGCTTCTGGAAGAATGGTCAAACATTCCCATAGACACACTCCTAAACCTTGTGGACGGCCTTCTCAGAAGAGTTGACGCCGTTATAGCTGCAACGCGTGGGCCAACTCAATATTGAACCTTGCGGACCGGGACGCCATTAAAGTTCATGTGCGTGTAAAGTCAGGCGTCACAAGACTTTTGGTAATATAGTGTATAATTCATCTTTGTATTTAGCTTTAACGGAGCCTCAAAACCTGCATATATTTTCAGCTGGAAAAGCCACATTCCAAAAAATGAATACACTGTGGGGTGGATTGAGGTAGGTGGGAGAAAGCTAGAAATCAAGGTTGCTATTTGTATATCAGAGCACTTCATGCTATAGCAAGTACAATATGATGACCGCATAAAGTGGAAATTGTATTTGTACGGTATATATATATATATATATATATATATATATATATATATATACACACAGGTACACATTACAATAATAACTCTATTATGTACTCACTAAGCAAAACAATATAATTTCAATTAAGGTAAATTCTAAAATCTATAAACATCTTTTGAACATTTTACTTGTTCTTTAAACTTTTAAAGTGTCAAAACATTGTTCAGGGTGGTAAAATGATAAATTGTCTGTCATGTACTGTTAAAAGAAGACATACGAGTCTTAAGAAAGAGAGTGGGCTTATAAATTAAACATTTCTACAACCTCCCTGACTATTACATGATTCATCAAGTTTCTTACATAACTCTGAGGGTTAGCACATACCTCTTTGGTAATGATAATGATATGTTGTGCTGAACATTCCTATTCCAAAAGAATAGATGATAATACTGTACTTGGGGATGATCTGAACTCCTCGTTAAAGCAACGCTTGATTTTCACTTTCATCTGCTTTTCATTGTCATTGGGATAAAACTTAGGGATTTTGCTGATCAATAGACTCTGAGTAATTCCTTGTTGGTAAATAAAGGTTAATCCTTCTCTGAAGACTTCTGAAAGACAATGCAGATCAGGTCCTGAAGGGCGAGCCAACAAGTGTTTCACCTCTGCTTCCTTTCATGAAGTCAGATTTTAGAGGTTTTTATAAACTCTTTATCCACCATTTTGGACATAGAATTACACTGAGACAAGGAGAGCCCCCTTGAAAGCAAGGGTGGATGTGTTCCGAATTTAGGACCTTGTTGCTTGATATCCAACCAGTGAGTTGGTTTCATTTTTGGAGATGAAGCAGGCAAACCAGGCCTGTTTTTTTTTTTTCAGACAATTCAGATCAGGTCCTAAAGGGCGAGTCAAGAAATGTTTCACCTCTGCTTCCTTTCATAAGGTCAGATTTTAGGGGTTTTTATAAACTCTTTATCCACAATTTCGGATATAGAATTAAACTGAGACAAGGAGAGCGCCCTTGAATGCAAGGGTGGAGGACACGACTAGGCATGATGGAAATTGTAGTTCCTGAACAACTGGAGGGTCGTAGTTTGAAGACCCCTGCTCTAGAGCAACTGCTCTTGCACAGTGCATAGTCTATTTGCCTTTAGTAAATCAACCGCTAAGGGTCCTTCTCTGCAGCATGCTGGCAGGGGGCAGACTTTTCTACTCATGCGGTGGGTATTTTCTAAGGGAAACACATTGTATAACTTTGCACACCATTTGATTTGATGCACCTAAAGTGTATTTTGTTGATTTAAACTGAAACTCCAGTGGGGTTTTTAAGTCCCCCACTGCCACTAACATACAGGTTATGTGCATACCTCCCAACCGGGAATGAGGGACACCTATTAGCAAACCTATGTTGGCATAGGACACACCCCCTGCCATGGCCCCTTAAAGGAGAGTTATACAAAAAAAAGATTTGTTTTTACCACTACTATTCCTTTATATTGGCTATTGACATTTACAAAGGCAGCCATTTAGAAATTGGATTAAAGATTGAGCACTGGGGAAATACTATTTGATAGATAAAAAGTGCATTTTATATACATCTACAGTATCTCACAAAAGTGAGTACACCCCTCACATTTTTGTAAATATTTTCTTCTATCTTTTCATGTGACAACACTGAAGAAATGACACTTTGCTACAATGTAAAGTAGTGAGTGTACAGCTTGTATAACAGTGTAAATTTGCTGTCCCCTCAAAATAACTCAACACACAGCCATTAATGTCTAAACCGCTGGCAACAAAAGTGAGTACGCCCCTAAGTGAAAATGTCCAAATTGGGCCCAATTAGCCATTTTCTCTCCCCGCTGTTGTGTGACTCGTTAGTGTTACAAGGTCTCAGGTGTGAATGGGGAGCAGGTGTGTTAAATTTGATGTTATCGCTCTCACTCTCTTATACTGATCACTGGAAGTTCAACATGCCACCTCATGGCAAAGAACTCTCTGAGGATCTGAAAAAAAAGAATTGTTGCTCTACATGAAGATGGCCTAGGCTATAAGAAGATTGCCAAGACCCTGAAACTGAGCTGCAGCACGGTGGCAAAAACCATACAGCGGTTTACCAGGACAAGTCCCACTCAGAACAGGCCTCACTATGATCAACTAAAGAAGCTGAGTGCACGTGCTCAGCGTCATATCCAGAGGTTGTCTTTGGGAAATAAACATACGAGTACTTCCAGCATTGCTGCAGAGGTTGTCTTTGGTAAATAGACATATGAGTGCTGCCAGCATTGCTGCAGAGGTTGAAGGGGTGGGGGGTCAGCCTGTCAGTGCTCAGACCATACGCCGCACCCTGCATCAAATTGGTCTGCATGGCTGTCATCCCAGAAGGAAGCCTCTTCTAAAGATGATGCACAAGAAAGCCCTCAAACAGTTTGCTGAAGACAAGCAGACTAAGGACATGGATTACTGGAACCATGTCCTGTGGTCTGATGAGACCAAGATAAACTTATTTGGTTCAGATGGTGTCAGGCGTGTGTGGCGGCAACCAGGTGAGGAGTACAAAGACAAGTGTGTCTTGCCTACAGTCAAGCATGGTGGTGGGAGTGTCATGGTCTGGGGCTGCATGAGTGCTGCAGGCACTGGGGAGCTACAGTTTATTGAGGGAACCATGAATGCCAACAAGTGCTGTGACATACTGAAGCAGAACATGATCCCCTCCCTTTCGGAGACTGGGCCACAGGGCAGTATTCCAACATGATAATGACCCCAAACACACCTCCAAGACGACCACTGCCTTGCTAAAGAAGCTGAGGGTAAAGGTGATGGACTGGCCAAGTATATCTCCAGACCTAAACCCTATTGATCATCTGTGGGGCATCCTCAAACGGAAGGTGGAGAAGTGCAAAGTCTCTAACATCCATCAACTCTGTGATGTCGTCATGGAGTGGTGGAAGAGGACTCCAGTGGTAACCTGTGAAGCTCTGGTGAACTCCATGCCCAAGAGGGATAAGGCAGTGTTGTAAAATAATGGTGGCCACACAAAATATTGACACTTTGGGCCCAATTTGGACATTTTCACTTAGGGGTGTACTCACTTTTGTTGCCAGCAGTTTAGACATTAATGGCTGTGTGTTGAGTTATTTTGAGGGGACAGCAAATTTACACTGTTATACAAGCTGTACACTCACTACTTTACATTGTAGCAAAGTGTCATTTCTTCAGTGTTGTCACATGAAAAGACATAATAAACAAAATTTACAAAAATGTGAGGGGTGTACTCACTTTTGTGAGATACTGTATATAGATCAGACCAAAATGAGGGACAAATGAGGAGGAAAGAGGGACTTTGTTCCAAATCAGGGACAGTCCCTCTAAATCAGGGACAGTTTGGAGTTATGGTTATATGGGCAGCATCATAGTCTATTAGGGAGTTTCCCAGAACACACACACACATGACCCCCACCATCCTGACTGGCAAGAAGTGCCATGGTGAGTGGGGGGGGGGTGTGAAGCCAGAAGCTTTTCACCACTTCCAGGTTCAGAGTTGTCCTGCCCTTGCTGCTGTGACCAGCGGAAGAAGCTAATTAAGCAATATGTGCTTTGTTAGGATCTTTTCGTTTAGAAAGTATAGAATATTTCAGGGGATTAAAGTAATCCTAAAGCCAAAAATGGGCCTTTTAACATGTGTGCAAAAAATGAAGAAATGGCTCTGGCAGCTTTGGAAAATAGATTTAAAGCACCGAACCTCTTTTCATTTGTCTTATGTTTAACTTCACCTGCTATTGCATTTCTCTATGTTTACATAATGGATTGGTAACATGATTTGGCTTAATGTGAGTTAGCAGATACAGTATTTCTGACAAAAAAAATTTACTTTTATCAATTTATAATATCTATGCAGTGAATCTCAGAATCTCAGAATCACATTTGCTACTAATTTGTACCTTTTTAAAAAGCTATAATTTAAATCAAATTTTGACTGAGTCATAATGAGGGCTTAATGGCAAAGGAGATGCAGACTTCATTTAAATCTGACCTTATCAAAGGCTTTCAGAGCAGCAAAATCAATTTCAGAAAAGCATATTAAATCTTTTGACACAAAAAAAAAAAAAAAAAAAAAAAAAACAAGATCAGGCCTTGCATATAAAAGTTGAAGTAAAAGGTAGCAGGCCATCACATCCAGCTCTAGACATCAAGTCTCCAAGCTTTGGATAGCTATATGTGACCAATAAGGATGAGCTCAGGCGTGTTCGCAAACAGCACGTGCAGAGCCCGCCAGGAAGTAGGCATTGTGGAGCGCTAATCACAAGCAGTGAGACATTGCCCCGATACACGGCTGCAGAGATCGGGAAGTGTCTCACTGCCTGTGATTAGCGCTATGCATTGCCAACATCCTGGCGGGCTCTGCACGTGCTGTTTGCGAACACGCCTGAGCTCATCCTTAGTGAGCAACTATCAACTGCTTGCCCGCTGCACATCCACAAAAAAAAAAAAAAACTGCACACTGATGATGTCAATCGCCCAAGGAGGTTGTTTAGTGCACTGACAGTCGCTTTAATGTAAGCTGTAGCACACTGTAGTGAGCACCAGATGGTTGTCTGTAAAGTATTATTGTTTATATCTGTTGGTTTAGAGCAGGGTTTCTCAACCAGGGTTCCATGGAACTCTAAGGTTCCTCCAGAGGTTCCTGGGGGGTTCCCTGAGCAATGAACAATTTCTGCCTTTCAGATACGTTCCCCCACTGACACCAATGATCTTTTTAACTGTCTGCAAGGGAGTCATTCTTCCCAATGACCAAAAGTGTAATGCCGTGTACACACGGGCGGGCTTTTTGACCGGACTGGTCCGACGGGACGAATCTGTTGGACAATCCGACCGTGTGTGGGCTTCATCGGACCTGCAGCGGACTTTTTCGGTCGAAAATCAGGCGGACTTTAGATTTGGAACATGTTTCAAATCTTTCCGACGGACTCGAGTCCCGTCGGAAAATCCGCTCGTCTGTATGCTAGTCCGATGGACGAAAAACGATGCTAGGGCAGCTATTGGCTACTGGCTATCAACTTCCTTATTTTAGTCCAGTCGTACTACATCACGTACGAATCCATTGGTGTGATCGTGTGTAGGCAAGTCTGTTAGTTCGAAAGTCTGTCGGAAGTCCGTCAAAAGTCCGTCGGAAAGACCATCGGACCTTTGATGCCGAAAATTCCACTCGTGTGTACACGGCATAAGGAGCATTTTTCCCACTGACCATCAAACCATGAGAAAGTAGAAATAATTAGAGCTGCTACCCAATCAGTCCAGCATCAGTAGAGCTCACAGGTGTCCAATATGCATTCTCACAGTTGTAGAATATATTCATAAAAGTGATCCGCACCACCATTGTTGCTCTTAAAATCTTATTTATTGTGGAAACCAAAGTGTACAAGTCAGAGATTCAGTGAGTTGGCGCATTTCAGCCTACATGGCTTAGTTCAGTTTGTTTAGTTTAGTTATGACTAAAGCCATGTAGGCTGAAACGCATTAACTGACTGTATCTCTGACTTGTACACTTTGGTTTCTACAATAAATACGATTTTAAGAGCAGCAATGGTGGTGTGAATCACTTTTATGGATATATCACACAATGAGGGTTGATTTACTAAGACACTCAGAATTGGGTGCAACTGTGCATGGTAGCCAGTCAGCTTCTAACTTCAGCTTGTTCAATTAACCACTTAAGGACCAGCCTCCTTTTGGATTTTAGTTGTTTACATGTTTAAAACAGGTTTTTTTGCTAGAAAATTACTTAGAACCCCCAAAGTCTGGTGGCGGTCCGGAAGTGGTTAAGCTTTGAAGATAAAACCCGGAAGCTGGTTGGTTTCTATGCAGTGCTACACCAGATTTTGCAGGTTCCAGTTTTAGTAAATCCCCTCAATGCATCATGAGCTGTTGATATAATCATTTTATCAGGGCTTCTGAGACCGGAAATTTTTTTAGAGGTTCCTCAGTGTTGAAAAGGTTGAGAAAAGTTGGTTTAGGGTGTGACTTTTTAGTATTTCTTGTTAGATGTTGAATATGCTGCTTGATGCAACAAGCATTTCGACTGGTATTTCTCCAAATGCCAAGCACACAACATACTGCAGAACAATACACAATACACATATCGGTTCTAGGTGACAAGGTGACAAGTGGTTATAGCTGCATCTGGCATCATTTTTTTCAGGTGGTGGTTGGCTTTCAGGTAAAAGTGATCGAGTGGCCCTACAGATTCCCAATCACTCTTACAGGGCTCTAAAGCACCCCCCCCCCCCCTCCTCGCCCACGCCTGCCCAATGCACTGTGCACTTTCTGTAGACTCTTATTAAAAAAAAAAACGCTGTGTGAATGTGTCAATCTTTCACACAACTGTCATGAATTGCCACCATAATTTGACCAATAAGGGGCGGCACAGTGGTGTAGTGGGTAGCACTCACTCCTAGCAGTAAAAAGGGTCACTGGTTTGAATCCCAACCATGACGCTACCTGCCTGGAGTTTGCATGTTCTCCCTGTGCCTGCGTGGGTTTCCTCCGGTTACTCTGGTTTCCACCTACACTCCAAAGACATGCTGGTAGGTTAATTGGCTTCTGTCTAAATTGGCCCTAGTATATGAATGTGAGTTAGGGACCTTAGATTGTAAGCTCCTTGAGGGTAGGGACTGATGTGAATGTACAAAGTATATGTAAAGCACTGCGTACATTTACAGTGCTATAATAGTACCCTAAATAATAATAATACGTTTCTTTTTTGGATTGTCTGTACCTAGTGTCATGATTGAGATGTGGCACTACTCCCGAAGGGACTGCTTGTATCAACTGTTTTTTTCCGAAATATACAGAGGCTGCCCATCCCTGCAAGCACCAGTCCATTCACATTCCTTACATTAAACAGTCTAGGGATTTTTGTTTTTAGATTTATTGCTGGTAGAAGACTTTAACAGGAGAGTGATTAGGGCATGAGATACTCCAAAATGATTAGGTTCAGCAATGAGAGGACAATCTTCTCCTTAGGTATTTGTGGGTGTTGGATACACTAATGCCTCAAAGCTGAAAACCATGGAGCAAATCTCTTTGGGCATCTTGTTACTATGTGGCTAATACACAACTGCTGGTACCCAGTGCAATCTCCAAATCCCTACACAGTCACAGAGCTCAGTTTAGGGTGTTTATTTACAAGTCCCCAGGACTGCTGTCTGCTTCCAGCTTCCTCTGGATATGGTCCAATAAGTGAGACAGTCCCTCCTCAGAACAAATCCCTCCCTGATGAGGGTCTGCTAAAGGCTTCTAGCAAAGTTCATCCAGGCCCTCAGCCCCAACACTGCTGAAGCCTCAAAACAGCTGCATAGTCCATGGGCTACCCAAGGGCAGCAGTTGCTTAGACTCTGGAACCATCCTGCGGAGAAGGAACCCAGCCCTCCAGTACTTCACGCTACTTATCGCTATTCCAGCACCCTTCTGGACACTCCTCCCCAGGGATTTTCTGGAACCTAAAAAATATTCAGGCTGGTCATTTTGAGTCTCTCACCATAAGCACTTGAAACTTCTTCCAGAGGCAGGGGGATGAAATCAAACTTCCAGTCTGTGAAACCCTGAACATACCAGGCCAAACAATTACTGCTCCCTTCGTTACAGAAGGAGACAACACTAAATTTACCTAGCATCCTACAGTAGCAGGGTGCTACAGAACTACAGTATTTCAGGAAAATACAGTACGAGCAGTGTAGGAGCTCCAGACCTTATGTTCTTGGAGCACAATAAACCTGTCAGATATGAATAATAGAGATAAGACACCTCGTTAGACTTACCTCGTATGGTATGCCTGTGGTTTTTACAATTTCTGGAATTAAGCTTTAAATTGTATCTATAGCTCTGCAAAGTAAGGTTAAAACTGCAGTGAAACATTTAGTCTCTTTTCTGTTTTTACTTGTGGTTTTCAGGTGGGAATAAAACTGGAACATAGCTGCGTTATCTGTAGCAATTAAGCAGACCTTTTAATCTTTAAACTAGAAAGGGGACATCTGGAACCTATTTTGTTGCTACAGGTAACACAACACTTTACCTCCAGTATTTGTATCTGTCATCTAATTCATTTACATTTGTTTAAATGTTTCCATCAGCAGGTCAGGGAGTATTCATTATCTGACCGCAATCAATGCAACAGTTCGGAAAAGCCGGCTTGTAGCTGACGGATAAAAAGAAAAATTTGACAAAAATCCGGTAGTACAGTCACTTATCTGGTGAAATAGACAGGCCATTAATCTTCCTGGTGGTATTCCCTGACAATTTTGTACTCACTTACAGTATTTGATGGAAATATCGCAACATAGCTGAAACGCTGTGGAAATGTTCACCCAACTGCGTATTTGTGAAAACTGCATATTATCGGCAGTCAACTTGATAATTCAACAACACGGAGCAAAGGGTAATAATTATGGAAAAGGTGATGTAACTAGTGACGTACTACTACTTTGCATATCTGGCAACTGGGGTGGATCATTTTTTTTAACACCCTCCCTCTCATACATCAAAATGATTTTCGATATTAATCATGAAATTAAATGTCATATACACTGGGGGTGGGAGCAGAATTAGCTGGTGGAGGGCGGATAGGAACAACTGTACATATGATTGCAATTTTATGCAGAGATACTGAACTTGGCACATCTGTCTGACATGCCATAGCTCAGAGATAATATCTCCTGCATAACTGCCAGCATGTTAAAATAGTTAGGAGGGGTGCTTAAGGGGGATCAAGACGTTTGCCAAAATTCCCAAAACCACTGGGGAATTGATGGAGGAACTTCAACTCCCTAGTACCCAGCTTTTTACGATATTTCGCACTTCTCACTTGCTCATTAAATACCCCATTCCTATACGGATCTGCACCCTCAGGCATGGAAATTTTTTACAGCCCTTGAACCCCCTATAAAGGCATAGCGCTTTTCTATGCTCTGTTTAACCTCCCTAGCGGTATGATTATTTCAGATTTTAGGCGCTGAAAGCGGTATCCATTATTTTGCATGGAAATTTGGCGTTTTATATTGTAGGCCTGTAATTCTTAGGAATAATTCACTGAAATCTGTCCAAACAAGAGTCTAGTAGACATCCTGGGTATGATAAAGTTTGAAATACAAAATCATAAATTATAATATAATAAATAACTATAAATAATAACAAATAATAATATAATAGTAATAATACTTTTTATTCAATAAATTTTAGTAAATAATATAATCAAAAACACTGACAGTTTTTTTGGCCAAACAAGAGTGCAATATTAGTAGTCTTATGCCCCGTACACACGGTCGGACTTTGTTCGGACATTCCGACAACAAAATCCTAGGATTTTTTCCGACGGATGTTGGCTCAAACTTGTCTTGCATACACACGGTCACACAAAGTTGTCGGAAAATCCGACCGTTCTAAACGCGGTGACGTAAAACACGTACGTCGGGACTATAAACGGGGCAGTGGCCAATAGCTTTCATCTCTTTATTTATTCTGAGCATGCGTGGCACTTTGTCCGTCGGATTTGTGTACACACGATCGGAATTTCTGACAACGGATTTTGTTGTCGGAAAATTTTATAGCAAGCTCTCAAACTTTGTGTGTCGGAAAATCCGATGGAAAATGTGTGATGGAGCCTACACACGGTCGGAATTTCCGACAACAAGGTCCTATCACACATTTTCCGTCGGAAAATCCGACCGTGTGTACGGGGCAATAGTCATATTGCTTTAGTAAACGTCTCGGGTATTGAAAATCTTAAAACAGGGTACAGAAACAAAGTCCGACGTCACAGCCAGGACAGTAGAACAGGGTTTCTTTTCTGATTTTCCTTCCAGTGTGGTCACGTTTAGAGCAGCAAACCACACACATCCTTGTGGGTGCTGCCTTCTTTTCCATTGGTGGAATGTGGTCCATAAAGTGTCAACCTGTCAGGCGTTCCGGGTTCACAACGCCAGCAGCACGACGTCCAGATCTATTTACAGTGGTTGGTGTTTGGTGCTTGAAAAATATAAGTTCGGCAACTTTCCAAACAAAGTCTGCATGAACCACAGGCCTGTCACTCTTTTTTTTTAGAAGAATGAAAGCGTTCCAAAGTCATGGCCTGGTCAGCTCTGTCAACACCTCCCATGGTGTTGTTGTAGTCCATTATGACTTGAGGTTTCATTACGTCTTTTCCACCTTTTGTATGTACCAAGACAGTAGAGGTGTTGTGAATGGTACTCATTAGGCACACATCTTTTTTTGTGGCGCCATCTCAGTGCCATCATTTTGCCTTTCTGCCAGGCAACTATTTCTCCTGCCTTGAGCTTTTTATTGCCAAAGATTGGTGGCATGTCACGCCGGTTAGCTCTAACAGTCCCGTATGCATCCGTCTTGTGCTGTAGAAGGAACTCATAGAGTTCTGGAGAAGTGTAAAAATTATCTGTGATTACACAGTACCCCTGATTCAGCAATGGCTCAATCAAAGTAAGAACAGAAGCGGTTGCCATTCCATAATTACTGAATCTTTCGTCTAATTTGGTCCCTTTCCCGGTGTAAGGGACCGAATTCCACATGTAACCAGTGCTGGATTCACAGAGCATGAATGATTTTATGCCAAATCGTGCTCTCTTAGATGCGATGTACTGTATCCAGCTAAGTCTTCCTTTGTAGGCCATTAGACTTGCGTCGATACTGACGCCTCTGTCTGGTACATAGGTCTGCTGGAAATTTTTCAGAATACTGTAATTTGATATAGATCCCAAATCTTTTTCAGTTTTGGAGCTGGATTAGAAGTCTCATCAAATTCTTCATTATTTTGAAAATGCAGATATTTCATTATGAGAGAAAATTTGTACTCCGACATGATGGTGCCAAAAGAAGGAGTGGCTAGTATTTTGTTGGTTGTCCAGTACCACTTCTGCAGGGGTTTCCCCACCACTCCCTGGAGAATAATTAGGCCCAGAAACTTCCAGATGTCCTCTTTGGTCACTGGTTCCCATTTTCTGCTCCTTGAAAACCTCTGAGGTATAGCAGCTTGTTGCTCCTGGTATTGGTTTGTCTCCGTAACAATTCTTTCTATAACCTCATCAGTCAAAAAGAGTTGGAGGTATCCCAAGGGGCTGTCATCTTCAACCTCCACTTTGATACCAGGTGCTCCGGTAAACAGAAATCTTGGGGGTGCTGCGTGCTCCGTACCGCAGTCAATCGAGCACCAAGTCCGCACATCACTGGGCACAGTTGCAGGATCATCGCTGAAATCACTTTCCGTGCCTGATGAAGAACTTCCCCATGAATCGCTATCACTCACTTCTGCAAGAGATTCTGTCTCGCTGTCGCTGTTTTCCAGCAAGTCATATGCCGCTTTTGAGGTCGAAGCGAGCTTTTTTGATGCCATGGTCGCTCTGCAGTTTTCAGACAGAAAGTACAGTAAAACTGCAGGCAGGGGCACTGGACAAAGCACTGGGGGGCAAACTAAGGTCAATTTTATTTTATTTAGTAATGTAATCCAATAGGATTACAATGTATCAGTGTGTTTCTGTTTTATACTATTTGAATTTGCCACCGGTTCCACCCTCCTGCTTCGCTACGCTCGCAGGGAATGGAAGCCAGGGCACACAGGGCAGAAGATCCGGCCCCCGAACACAGCGGGAGAACATTGCGGGATCCCGGAGACAAGGTAAGTCATGTCTTGCAGGATCCAGCGATGCGATCCCGAGGCTCAGGGTTACCGCTTTTGGTACTAAAATCTCACCCTGAGCCAGACTCGGGAATACCGCCAGGGGGGTTAAAGACAAATTCATTTTCTAAAAGTTAAAATACCATTAACAAATGGGAGTTAGAGCTCAACCAACTGTATTCTGAGGTTCAATGGATTGCCGAATTCCAATCTGTGTATTCCACATCATGTAATGCCAATCATTGGGAGTAGACATGTGCAATTCATTTCGGTCTGAATACAAATTCGGATAAATTTTTTGGTAATTCAGAGATTGGGATGTATCCAAATCTCCAAATGAAATAGTAATGAATTTTGTTGAAACTCATTAAAATTTATTTTGTTTATTCGTTTTCTAACGAATCCCAAGTTTTCTGAGAGATTCAAATTCGGATCGGTCAAAAAATGATGGACCGATTCAAATTCTGTGTGAAGAATAGCTGGTTGTTAAGCAGTGGCCGCCATGTCCTTAACAACCGATGAGTCATCAGCTGTCAGCGGGCTTCCCCACAGACAGCTGAGATGTAAACAAAACAATGTCAGCAATAGAAAATAAAAAAAAAAAAAAAACAGTGTGTGGTCTGGTATGGATTCTAAGGGGAGCCCCATGCCAAAGTAAGAAAAAAACAGGGTGGGGCCCCCCTAAAATTCATACCAGACCCTTATCCGAGCATGCAGCCCAGTAGGCCAGTAAAGGAGCCCTACCAGGCCACATGCCCTCAACAGGGGAGGGGTGCTTTGAGGCAAGTGGGGCTCTGCCCCCCCAAGCACCTTGTCCCCTTGTTGATGGGGACAAGGACCTCTTCTCCACAACCCTGGGCTGTGGTTGTGGGGGTCTGCAGGCAGGGGGCTTTTGGAATCTGGATGCCCCCTTTAACAAGAGGACCCCCAGATCCTGCCCACCATGTGAATGAGCAGGGGTACATAGTACCTCTACTCATTCACCAAAAATGTGTAAAAAGTGAATAAAGACAGTACACAGGTTTTTAACAATTCTTTTAACAAAAAATAAAAAAACAATGCTCCCCCGATGTAAATTTATCGTCAATCATGCCACCCGCTGCCAACACTGGACCCGAAAAAAATGTAATAAAGCGTGTGTTGATTTTCAATGTATGGCTTGTAGTGTTGCTGAAAATAAGTTCCAGCACTGGTTTCGGTGGCAGTAATGGTAATGCCCAACATTGTTGTAACTGGCTGCAATAATTCCCCCTTTATGGTTGGTCAATAGTACTAACTCATGGAACAGCCATCATTAGAAGTAATTTATTGTCAACGTTTCATCTTCCAGCAATGTATTAATGTAATAGAAAGTATCCATGGGTGATAAAAGGCACTTTCTCGTGTTTTGTATAAAAAAATCCCATCTTTCCAGGTATAATTAATAATTGACTAACCCTGAGTTAGACTGACAGAAGTGACTTACGCAGACAGCAGAGGGAAGAGACATCCAAAAGAAACCACACTTAGTGCTCTGGATCAAGGCAAGTGCACACTATAGAGGGATATGCTTTGTTCATTTTTCATTTTTCATTTTAGAGCTTCACAACCACTTTCACATGCTAAATACACTCACCGGCCACTTTATTAGGTACACCTGTTCAATTGCTTGGTAACACAAATTGCTAATCAACCAATCACATGGCAGCAAATCAGTGCACGTAGGCATCTAGACGTGGTGAAGTTCAAACCGAGCATCAGAATGGGGAAGAAAGGGCATTTAAGTGACTTTGAACGTGGCATGGTTGTTGGTGCCAGACGGGCTGGTCTGAGGATTTCAAAAACTGCTGATCTACTGAGATTTTCACACACAACCATCTCTCGGGTTTACAGAGAATGGTCAGAAAAAGAGAAAATATCCAGTTGTGTCGAGGAAAATGCCTTGTTGATGTCAGAGGTCAGAGGGGAATGGGCAGACTGGTTCCAGATGATAGAAAGGTAACAGTAACTCAAATAACCACTCGTTACATCCAAAGTATGCAGAATACCATCTCTGAATGCACAACACAAAACTTGAAGCAGATGAGTTACAGCAGCAGAAAACCACAGTGGGTGCCACTCCTGTCAGCTAAGAACAGGAAACTGAGGCTACAATTCGCACAGGCTCAACAAATTGGACAATAGAAGATTGGAAAAACATTGCCTGGTCTGATGAGTCTGGATTTCAGCTGCAAAATTCAGATGGTCGGGTCAGAATTTGGCATAAACAACATAAAAGCATGGATCCATCCTGCCTTATATCAATGGTTCTTCAGGCTGGTGGTGGTGCAATGGTGGGGGGGGGGGGGATATTTTCTTGGCACACTTTGGGCCCCTTAGTACCAATTGAGCATCGTTTAAACACCACGGCCTGCCTGAGTATTGTTGCTGACCATGTCCATCCCTTTATGACTACAGTGTACCCATCTTCTGATGGCTCCTTCCAGCAGGATAATGCACCATGTCACAAAGCTCCAATCATCTCACCACTGGACAATGAGGTCCCTGTACTCCAATGTCCTCCACACTCACCACATCTCATCCAATAGAGCAGGGGTCTCCAAACTATGGCCCTCCAGTTGTTCGGGAACTACAATTCCCATAATGTCTAGTCATGTCTTTGAATGTCAGAGTTTTACAATGCCTTGTTGGACGTGTAGTTCCGCAACAGCTGGAGGGCCGTAGTTTGGAGATCCCTGCAATAGAGCACCTTTGGGATGTGATGGAATGAGAGATTCGCATCACGGATGTGCAGCTGACAAATCTGCAGCAACTGCATGATGCCATCATGTCACTATGGACCGAAATCTCTGAGGAATGTTTCCGACACCTCGTTGAATCTATGCCATGAAGAATGAAGGCAGTTCTGAAGGCAAAAGGGAGTCAAACCTGGTACTAGCAAGATGTACCTAATAAAGTGTCTGGTGAGTGTATATCTGATGCTAAATCCACTTTAAGGCACGTGCTCTTCTTTAATAAGGTGTGCGTTAACGTATTGACAGCATTTTAATAAGCCTGAGTCAATGATGCATCTCCAAACTTATTAAGCAAAATGAAACATTTATAAACTCCTGTAAACCTTCACTTGTCATGGATTTACAGAAAAAATATAATTAGGAAGCTGGAGAATTTCCCTGAGAAGGTATTACAGAGTTTTCTCTTGCTGATGGATTTGTGGGTGTTAGCAGAAAGACTTGGCAGAAGTGGCCAGTGTCATTCAGCTGTCACTTCCCCGGGGGGAGATGTTTCATCCTGAGGACTTTACAGCTGACACAAGGTCATCCCTGGGGATTGAAGCAAGCCTGGCTTTCCACTCAATAGGGAAGAAAATCTTTATAGTGAAAGAGGGACTTGTGTTAGACAAACACTGGCCTCGGCTTTTGGAAGTGGAAAAACTGAAAACACGATGGGGAAAATATCTCCTAACTTGACGGTATGAAGTCTATTAATAATATAACTTTATAAATTGACTGTCTCTTCTTTCCAACACCTATTTTATCTGTGTAATAATCAAGTTAAAGTGGTTGTAAAGGCTCAAGGTTTTTTACCTTCATGCATTCTATGCCTGAAGCTACAGGCATCATCCTGGTATCTTTTTTTTTCTACTGGCATTTCTCTTAATTTTAAAAGCAATCCTATTGGCCCTTCCTGCCCTTGCTGATAGCAATAAAGTTGTTAAAAAAAAATAAAGAAACAGTGTAAAAAATATTTTTTTTAATAAAATAAATAATAATTTTATAACTTTCTAAAACATGCATTAGTCACCCCCATTCTTAAAAAAATGCCCTCACTAGACCCCACCAATCTTTACAACCTATGCGCCCATCTCCTTGCTCCCCTTTTCATCCAAACTCCTTGAACGTTAGGTCTACAATCGACTGAGCGGTCACCTCACCAAGAATAACCTTCTTGATCCCCTTCTGTCTGGATTCCACCCTCAACACTCCACGGAAACTGCTCTCCTAAAACTCACAAATGATCTGCTAACAGCTAAATCGAATGGACACTATTCTGTACTCCTACTCCTAGACCTTTCTGCTGCCTTTGACACAGTGGGCCACCCCCTCCTCCTCAAAAAAGTCAACGCCTTTGGCATACCTCCCAACCGTCCCTGATTCGGCGCGACATTCCTGCAATTGGCAGCTCTGTCCCTAGTCCCGGGCACCCTCATTCCGGAACAATACAGTGTCCCGGAATTGCCCCCTGGCCCTGGACCAATCTGATGCCCTCTAAAATATCCCTCACATCACTGCTGTCACTCACTGACAGCCTGTGTTGGACCCCTGGCTGGTGACACTCCTTTTACATGAGCCGTTGGCTCAGTGCCCAAATGGTTGCTAGCTGCCACCCGCCTCGCATCTAGCAACCAGTGACATCATGAGGAGGAGGGAGACAGAGCCCCAGCATTCACAGCGGGGAAGAATTAACTTCCTCCTCCGCGCCTACTGATTAGCTCCACCCACCTCCTCCCTGCATCGTTCAGCCAGCAACATGCAGAAGTGCATAAAGGAAAGATGAGTTTTGTAGAAAGGCAAGTGAATCCAAAGCACTCACCATGGACAGATCGGGGTTCAAATCCTCAGTCAGATCTCCCCCAGCAGCCAGAACTGTCAGCACTTCACAGGAGCTCCGAGTGTGTGTCAGCCTGGAGCTAGCACTGATAGGAGGATGGTAGGCAGATAAGGGGTCTGCAGAAGAGGAGAGGACACTGACAGATGAGATGACACCCTCAGAGGGATGGAAGGAGGACACATCCTTAGGTATCAGGGCAGGGTTCATGCTGAGATGTGACTCCCCCCCCCAAAAGTAAAGGACTACAGGTCCCAGCATGAACCCCTCAGAGCTGAGGATGTGACACCCCCCCGGCCCCCCACATGGGAGGAGTCACATCAGAAGCCAGCACCGGTAGGGGCGTTCACTTTCCCGGGGCTCCAGTGTGTCAGACTGGTGGCAGGCTATACGTGACAAGTGACACGCTGCATCTGGTGGCAGGCAACGGTGGCAAGTAACAAGCTGCATCTAGTGGCAGGCACACTACATCAGGTGGCAAGTGACAAGCTCAGGGTCCCCACTGATTCTGCATTATGGTGAGTTGAACAATTTCATTATATATTACAATGTAGTACAACACCAGCCATTCGCCCGACAAATCACCCATGCCCCCGAATTCCCCATTAACCCCGAGACTACATTCCCCCAACACCCCCCCATCTTTTTTTGGGAAGGGGGGATGTCGCTGAATGGCAGTTTGGAAATGTGGTCACCCTAGTGAAGACTGGCCCTTGGATGTCCCCAATCTCAGCAATAGATTGTATTTCATTTCTCATAGCAAGCATCCTGGCAGTGTTGCCAGAGCTGGAGAAGAGAGCTAGCTCTTGGGGTTTTGGAAAAAGAATGTGCACTTCCCTCCAAATGTACAATGCAGTGCTTAGTGCCCAGGGGCCACATGTAGCCCATTATTGCCACTTTGTGTGGCTCATTGGTCCCCTGCAGACACTTATCTGTAATGTATCATGTACTATGTCTCCAGTCTATGATTGACTGCTGAAGCATGCCCCCCGTCTCCAACAACCCCTGTAGCATGTTCATAGTATCTGACCATTTTCTGTATCATGCCTGTAGTCTCTGAGCATTTTCTGTATCATGTCTGCAGTCTCTAACCATCTCCTATATCATGTCTGCAGTCTTTGAGCATTTTCTATATCATGTCTGCAATCTCTGACCACCTCTTGTATCATGTCTGCAGTCTCCGACAGTCTCTTGGAGCATGTCTGCAGTTTCTGACAGTCTCTTGGAGCATGTCTGTAGTCTGCGACGGTCTCTTGGAGCATGTCTGCAGTCACTGACCATCTCTTGGAGCATGTCTGCAATCTTTGACAGTCTCTTGGAGCATGTCTGCAGTCTCTGACCATTTTCTGTATCATGTCTGCAGTCTCTGACCATCTCTTGGAGCATGTCTGCAGTCTCTGGCAGTCTCTTGGAGCATGTCTGCAGTCTCCTCTGACAGTCTCTTGAAGCATGTCTGCAGTCTCTGACAGTCTCTTGGAGCATGTCTGCAGTCTCCTCTGACAGTTTCTTGAAGCATGTCTGCAGTCTCTGACAGTCTCTTGGAGCATGTCTGCAGTCTCTGACTGTCTCCTGTATCATGTCTCTTGTATCATGTCTATAGTCTCTGACAGTCTGTTGGAGCATGTCTACAGTCTCTGACAGTCTCTTGGAGCATGTCTGCAGTCTCTGACAGTCTCTTGGAGCATGTTTGACCCCCCAGACAACGTCTATGCAGAAGAAACACATCGGGTAGGACCCCACTGTCGCCACCTCTCTACAGCGCTGTTTTTAGATACCCTTTTATGTGAGTGTATACTTTTTTATTATATTTCCCATTAAAATGGATTTACACTATTTGGCCATTCCTTCTCTTTATTTGGTTGCTGATACTGCTGGTTCCAACGCGGATCTGAGGGATACGATTTATGGGTGCCGTATTTCATATCTTTTGGCCCGACTACGCTTGAAGAACACAGCCATGTGGTAGCCACTCCACCAACTTTGCCCGTCCGGGCCAACTTCAACCCAGCACCACCCAAGTCTGATTGACTCCACCTGGCGTATGCCTTGTTGGGTCCACCGAGTCCGGTAAGCCTTTTCACTTCTATTGGTGGTGTGTGGGCTCCTGTCACAGATGATTCATACTCTTGTGAAGATTTGTTTCAGAGGACTTTTCTAATTTCCTCCAGGGATGTTCTTTTAAACTTATGACCTTCGAACTGTCAATCTATAGACTTCATTTTGTGATCTCTTCCTAGCGCCAGACTTATCTTGTTTTTTGACATTATTTACACTTGCTGGTTGTGTTAGCTGCTGTGTCCATTTTTCTTTGTGGTAGCGCAGAATTATTGTGTATATATTTCCAGTTTCTTGGAGCATGTCTGCAGTCTGTGACCATCTCCTGTATTACGTCTCTTGTATAATGTCCACAGTCTCGGACCACCTCTTGTATGATATCTGCAGTTTCTGACCATCTCTTGCATCATGCCTGCAGTCTTTGACCATCTTCTGTATTATGTCCATACCTCTGCTATGCAGTCTCTGACTATTTTAATGAAGTTCTTTAAGTTAGGCTCAGACAAAGCAATCAAAGCATATTTTATAGGTACAAGGAAGCATAGGTTTTGTTTAACCACATCACGTAAGCCCCTCCTACTGCTAGACGCTTGACCACGCCCACAATTTACTGTGACGTAGCACTCCACAGGTCTTTTTACTCCTCCAGTGTCTCTCATTCTGAAGTTCAAAAGTTGGGAGGTATGCAGTTGGGAGCTTACACAGGGCTTTCTTTCCATGGTCCTAGTGGGTGAAGGGATCCGTGTGGGAGGGCGTAAAGGAGAGTACATGGTGCAGGGGAGAGGTGGTGGGGGAGTTAATTGTCCCGTTTACTTTGTTATTCAGGGGCAAAGGAAAGGGTCAGGTTAAAGTGGAAGGTCAGTCAAAAACCAACGGTGCAAATTTTTTTTCTTGCAAACACAAGTTGCAGGAAAGAAATTTGCAGGATTCCCCCATCAACAGACAGTGCTGACAGGGGAATCCCTCCTGCCGAGCAATCGCCTTTTCCCGGTGGGGCGGGGGGTGTAGGGGGGAAGCTGTCCCCGCCAGAGGACCATGATTATCGCTGGCAGCTATACCAGCTGCCAGCGATAATCACAAGAGAATCCAGCAGGCTGGTTGTTCCCAAGCCAATCAATTGATCAACCTGGTACTTTCAGCCTGCCCATTAAAGGATCGAATCTTAGTCAGTTCCTGCTGAACTGGCCGAGATTTGAACTGTGTATGGCCAGCCTAAGGCCAAACCCACACCCACCCCCCACTCCAGGACCACTCCCTCCACCTTGTGTAAGAAAAGACCTTCATACTTACCCACTCCAATGCCACTCCGGTCTGGTCACAGACAACGGCCGCAAATGCCTGCATGGTGACATCACCCACAGGCCAACTATGGGGCATCCATTGTCGGCTGCCCCTCCTCTACACCGGTGGTGGAACCTGATCATGTGACCTGACCAGAGCGGCCCCAGAATAGGGCTATACTTCTCACTCCCCCCCACTGTATACTGCCCACTGCCATCGCCATATACTGCTCACTGCCCCCCCACTATATACTGAAAACTGCCATTCCCATATACTGCTCACTGTTCTCCCCTGTATACTGCTCTGCCGCACTGTATAGTGATTCCATTTAATTTGATCATCCTCTTGTTGTGTTAAATTGGTGGGGTGGGGGGGTGACATGCAGCGCATGGAGCGCCACCTCCCTGAAATGAGTTTTTGCAGGTTGGGATGTCTGAATTTGGTGCAAGTCAATCTATCCAGCTCTTATAAATCATAAAGATAATAAAGTGCAAATGTGCAATACATTATAAACCAAAAATCTCCAAAGGTTTGTAACTCTCATGAATCAATGAGCAAAACCAAATAACTTGTGCAAAGAAAAACAAATATATAAAAAGTTCATAAACAGTAAATAAATAAAACAGTCTCTCAAAAATCCAATATCTTCTGTGAATAAAGTTCAATCTTTGCTGACATCCGTTAACAATTCCGTGTCTCTTCTCTCGCTCTCACGTGTCCTCCACCCCACTCAGGTGCACACTCACCATTCATCGATCACCCCTTAGTTATAAGAAGGTCGTTATGTGTTTATACTGTTCAGGATTCTTTCAATCCACAGATCTCTTGTCTCCCTCTCTTTGGATAAGTTTCATACAGTGAGTGTTTATGTGGTGGTGGGGGTGGATTGGAAGACTTCTCTTCCGATGTATTCTGTCCAACTACACCGGGGAGGGAGGTGGTGAACCCTTTTTTGGGGGCTTGGGCTACTGCCGTACCCTTTAAGATGTTCCAGCGTATACTAGTAGAGGTAGAAAGAGAAGGGAGCGTCCGATATCCAATGGAGTGCAAGTTGAGAGGTGATTTGGTAGTTTATTGAAAGTAGCAACATGTGATCAAGCCAACGTGTTTCAGGGAAAAGGACTCCCCCTTCCTCATAGCTTCATCAGGGTTTGTTGAGGGTAAAGCCAGAAGGATCCCAACCTGTGGTGTCTGTGGCACCAGGATTGGTAGGATCCGTGTTCGCTGTGTTTGCAGCGGCAGCATAGCCACTACCAAATCACCTCTTGACTTGCACTCCGTTGGATATCGGGCGCTCTCTCTTTTTCTACCTCTACTATTTATACCTGAGATCACTTGTAAGTTGTGAATTTCAGTTTATTGGCTCAGGTAGTTTATTGAAGACATGCCCAGATAAGAGCCTCATCCTGCCTTGTTTATTGGCACTGCCAGTCAGCATCCATTTAGTTTCAGCTCCCCATACACCTCTTATGTCTAAGTCACCCTGTGCCATCCTAGCCGAAGTGGATGATGTGGAGTCCCCAGCAGAAGTGCTGGCAACAGGGCAGAGTGCTATCAAACTCTGCCCAGCACCAACAGCAGTATCTGTGGAGTTGCAAGGAACTTCCCCAGCTGAAGCGCTGGTCACCGGACAGAGGGTCCAAGACCTCTACCCCACACCTGTGGCAGGCCCGAGGTGAGAAGATGATGGTTCCTCTTTCCGAGTGGATTTCAGAGAAGCAGGGAGGAGAAGCAGCCATTTCCCCTCCCCAACAAGGGTTTGTGCACCTGGGAGACAATACCAGTGAAAGGGAGTTCCAACAGCAGACGGCGCCCCATAATGATGATACCAACCCAGCTGAAATGCTGGCAACCGGACAGAGTGCTACCAACCTCTGCCCAAGGGAGCCGGGGCAGTCAGCCTACCTCCCCAACAGTTAGCCGGAGCAGATGGTGTGGGGTTTCCAGCAGAAGGGCCGGCAACAGGGCAGAGTGCTGCTGGCCTCCGCCCTCAACTAACAGAGGACGGATTTCCTGTAAAGGTGGATGGGACTTCAGTCTCCACCTGTATACCCCAGGGATGCTGGGCAGTCGGCCCAGATGCCCAACAGCATGACGGACTGAGCCCAGCCACCCTGTCTTCTCTCCAGCAGCTGAAGGGACTCCAGGGGAAGGACCAGTCCACACTTCCCTGCAGCAGGGAGTATGTTATATGAGAGAGGCAGAGGTTGACTGGGTGAGTAATGCTCACAATTTGTTTGGGGTACTGTGTGGGCACAGGCATTAGAGGACTGAAACTATGGACTAACTTCGGAGTCAACCCGTCTGGGGTCTCCTCCTGTGTTAGTCTTCTGCCGAAAGGGGAGAGATGTGACGGGAGGGCCCGTGGAACCAAGAATCCCTTGGAAAGGTTGGGAAACCCATGTTTCAGCTCCCCATACACCTCTTATGTCTAAGTCACCCTGTGCCATCCTGGCACAGAGTGAGTGAGAAAATATATCTTGGATTACTTAAAATGGGACAGTAATATTTATCCACAATATCTCCCAGGATATATGTAAAGACTATTCTTGGGAGGTTTGATTCTGAACTCAACATGTTAGTAGTTGAGAGAGCTGATCACATTGGTCTCTAGAACTGGGTAGGAGCCGGACAGTCTACTCCTACTATATTTTGTTGCCTACTAGGCTGAGGAGGGGAGGAGATCACTGTTTGTATTGTTAATTGTAATTAACTCTGCTACTGTGTGAAGCTCGGTGACCACAAGTCTGTCCTAAAAGTCATGTCTTTGAGTCACCTAGTCTGGATAAAGGATTAGATAATTAGCTCATGTTAATTAGGTTTCTGTTTACAGTTTGTATTGTCATCGTGCTGCATATATTTGTGTGAGATCTCAAATAAAGAAGGCTATTCCTGATATACTCCAAGACTGGTGTTGTCTGGTTCCTATAGCCAGATCCATTGGACTCATGTTCCAGGACTTAGGAAGCGATATACGGACAGAAGCACTCAAGCGGAGTGTGGGACGTTCCATCACAGACAGATACCTCCAGTTTTCTTTCCCAACCTGTTATACAATAACCTCCAAACCCCCCAATTACCCGATAAATGACGTGACAAGGTTTTGGAGTAAAATGGCCTTACAGCCTTTTATTTAACATTTAACGTAACTTAAATAAATAACATTTAAAATAACCATCAACCAAAACTTCTCTATACCTTGGTGGTCTTTGAGGGCAACGACACACAACTTGGTCACTGCGACAAACTTCTTTTAAAACTTAGGCCTCCAGTCGCAAGACACCAACTCGGAGACGGTACTCGACATCCGCAGTGACCTGTATTTTTACCCCTTCCTAGTTAAACCCCTTGTTAACCGGAAGGTACCAGAGAACCCCATACCACAGATGGGTCCCAATCATATTATATACCAGCCTTCTTCTCTTCCTCCAAAGACCCACCACTGCCAGGCTGTCAGGACAGCCTCACTGTAATACTGACAAAAACATTGGGAGGGTGGGTGGGAATCTTCTCACCTCTCTGCTCTCGACTGACGTCACAACTTCCTCCTTCTAACTAAACTTTCCCAGGATCCCTCACGGCTTTTAACCACTTCCCTTTCCTTAAAGGGGCCACATTCCTCACTACCCCTGTCTGTCCTGCTGTCTGCCTATGTCATGCCGTCCCTCCGCCCATTCTTTTTATTCCTTTACTCTGGGACTCCCTTTAAAAGAATTGGATAATATAATTTTTCCAATTGCCTGGTTTTGTTTCTTTTTTTTTTTTTTTAATACACTTTACTGCCTTCTGTAGGTTTCCTTTAAAGGCAAGCTATCATGATCATTACTAAACTTGTCATTTCTGACTTGTTTTTAAAGACACAAGGGCCAGGGATGTTATCCTTGTCTTGATCATGGTAACTGTGGTCATTGGCGTGGAGTCAATAGTCCTAAAGTAAGAATTCCGGTCAAATACTAAATATACCTAAATCTGCTCCCACCTAAATTCGAAGCCTATCCTATCCACCCTGAAAAGGAAAGATGGCTTTACCTTCCTGTTCTGATGATGCTCCGGTTTGGTCACATGGTCGGGTCCCAGCGGCTGCTTCAGCTACTTTAACCACTTCCCACTCGCGATACAGCAATATGACCGAAGTGGTTTAATTATCCTGACCGGATAATATGATGTCCAGCAGGATAAGCCGCAATCACGTGCCCATGGGGGCGCGCAGCTCAGCGATCGGTGGTGTGGTGTGTCAATCTGACACACCGCATCTCTGATCTCGGTAAAGAGCCTCTGACGTAGGCTCTTTACCATGTGATCAGCTGGTAAAGATGTTTATCGGCTTTTCCTCCACTCGCACTGACAGAGGCAAGTAGAGGAGAGCCGATCGGCTGCTCTCTTAACAGGGGGGTCTGCGCTGATAATCATCACATTGATTATCAGTGCAGACCCACCAAAGATGCCCACTAGAGCCCAAAAGGGATGCCCACCCATGACCACTAGGTATACCCACCCATGATTACCAGGGATGCCAATCAGTGACCATTAGAGGTGCCAATCAGTGCCCATTATAGATGCCAGTCAATGACATTCAGTAATGCCTGCCAGTGCCTCCTAATCAGTGCCGCCCATCAGAGCCACCTATAAGTGTCCATCAGTGTCACCTATCAGTGCCCATCAGTGCCGCCTTTCATTGCCCATCAGTGCCGCCTATCAGTGCCCATCAGTGCTGCATATTAGTGCATCATCAGTGTCGCCTTTTCAGTGCCTTTTCAGCGAAGGAGAAAACGTACTTATTTACAAAATTTTATAACAGAAACAAAGAAAAACATTTTATTTTTTCAGAATTTTCAGTCTTATTTTATTTGTTTAGCAAAAAATAAAAACCCCAGAGGTGATCAAATACCACCAAAAGAAAGCTCTATTTGTGAAAACAAAATGATAAAAATTGCGTTTGGGTACAGTGTTGCATGACTGAGCAATTGTCATTCAAACTGTGACAGCGCTGATAGTGAAAATTGGCCTGGGCAGGAAGGGAGGAATGTGCCCGGTATTGAAGTGGTTAAAGTGGTTGTAAACCTTGGACATGATGAACAAAGCATACAGTAAATGCTTTAATGGCATATGGATTGCCTGATGGAAGTGTAGGTTAGAGTAGAACTAAAGTCAAAACTTGTTTTTTTTTTGTATTTTGTATAGGGTAAAGGTGGGTAATAACCCCTATCAGTGTTTTTACCATTTGTGCCCCATTGGGGAGATTTCTCTTTACTTCCTGTCCCATAGCCAAAACAGGAAGTAACAGGAAACCTCTGGTTGTCACCAGAACTAATGTCCCCAATTGCAAGATTTCCACTCTATTTTTGTTCTGGCGACAACCCAAAATTTGTGATTTTCTTTCAATCTTGGTGATAATGGTAAACATGACAGAGGGTGAATCTCCCTAACAAACAAACAGTAACATTGTGACGGGTTCTAATCTCTCTCCACTCTATCCAAAACTAAGTAAGGTTTTTGCCTTTAGTTATTCTTTAACACTGAATGATTCCACTGGATTAGATGGACTATGAATGCAAATTACAAACGTGCCTTTCAACAACATTAAAGTGATTGTAAACCTTCAGTTTTTTTTTTTAAATAACAAACATATCATACTTACCTCCACTGTGCAGTTCGTTTTGCACAGTGTGGCCCCGAACCTCGTCTTCTGGGGTCCCCCGGTGGTGCTTGCAGCTCCTCCTCGCATCGGTAAACCCCCTGGGAGAAACGCTCTCCCGGGGGGGGGGGGGGGGGGGTTCCATGCGGGCGCGCTCCGGAGTCCAGCATTTGTGTCCATAGACACAGAATGCTGGACTCAGCCCCGCCCCCGGCACCCGCGTCATTGGATTTGATTGACAGCAGCAGGAGCCAATGGCTGAGCTGCTATCAATCTATCCAATCAAGAGCCAAGAACCCTGTGAAGGGCTCAGGTGAGTAAAACGGGGGGGGGGGCCAGTCAGTGTGAGAAGCTTTTTCACCTTAATGCATAGGATGCATTAAGGTAAAAAAAACACGAGGGTTTACAACCCCTTTAATGATGTCTCCATCCAATGACCTACTTTATGGCTCTAAGTATCTATTAAAGCTTATCTAAATGCAGCACCCAGTATGCTGTGCTGTATGTTACCCATTCCTTACCTCTGCACCCTATGTGTTATGTTGTTCAATATATACTCCTGATTCTGAATGAATCCTCAGCACGCTGTTATACACCCTTTCTGGCAAGCATAAGAACAGGAATTTGCATTTCACCTACATTGCAATACATGTTTAAGCTGGCCAACTGCGTCAAAGTAATCCCTTTCTGGCCAGTCCCTACTCTACTTTGCAAAATATTGAATTGCTTTCAGCATACTTCAATGGATATATTGCCAATATGGGGCAAATAGACATAAGATGTAGGCAAGCTACAAGTTCAGGTCTGGTCACATTAAAAGTTCTGAATGAACCCTCTGCACACGGCTATACATCCTTTTAGCAAACTTTACATAAAAACAGGGATTTTTAGTTCACATGTATTGCAGTCCATATTTAAGCTGGTCAACTGTGTCAAAGTAATCCCTCTCTGGGCAGTCCTTACTCTGCTCTGCAAAATGCAGAATATTTTCAGCTCAGTGTGAAAACTGATATGATGGAACCAACTTCTTGAATCATTCTACCGAAGAACAGGAGTCGTGGCTCTTCCGGTTGTTTCTTTCTTGCAGGAGATAAGAGCATATAAAAATTACTATCTATTTTCTGTTCATAACAGATATCAGCATTGTTATATTAGAATTCTTCAAATCGGTCTGGTCACAGACAACGGCTGCAAATGCCTGCACGGTGACGTCACACACAGGCCAACTATGGGGCATCCATTGTCGGCTGCCCGTCCTCTACACTGAAGACAGTGGTGGAACCTGATCATGTGACCTGACCGGAGCGGCCCCAGAATAGGCATATACTGCTCACTGCCCCCGCCCGCACTGTATACTGCCCACTGCCATCCCCATATACTGCTCAATGCCCCCCCACTGTATACTGCCCATTGCCATCCCCATATACTGCTCAATGTTCCCCCAACTGTATACTGCCCACTGCCATCCCCATATACTGCTAAATGCTCCCCCCCCCACTGTATACTGCCCACTGCCATCCACATATACTGCTCAATGCTCCCCCCACTGTATACTGCCCACTGCCATCCCCATATACTGCTCAATGCTCCCCCCACTGTATACTGCCCACTGCCATCCCCATATACTGCTCAATGCTCCCCCCACTGTATACTGCCCACTGCCATCCACATCAACTGCTCAATGCCCCCCCCCCCACTGTATACTGCCCTTTGCCATCCACATATACTGCTCAATGCTCCCCCCACTGTATACTGCCCACTGCCATCCCCATATACTGCTCAATGCTCCCCCCACTGTATACTGCCTACTGCCATCCACATCGACTGCTCAATGACCCCCCCCCCCACTGTATACTGCCCATTGCCATCCACATATACTGCTCAATGCTCCCCCCACTGTATACTGCCCACTGCCATCCCCATATACTGCTCAATGCTCCCCCCACTGTATACTGTCCACTGCCATCCCCATATACTGCTCAATGCTCCCCCCCCACTGTATACTGACCACTGCCATCCCCATATACTGCTCACTGTTCTCCACTATATACTGCTCTGCCCCACTGTATACTGATTCCATTTAATCTGATTATCCTCTAGTTGTGTTAAATTGGTGGGGTGGGGGGTGACATGCAGCGCACGGAGCGCCACCTCCCTGAAATGGTGTGAAGAATTTTTTTTAATACACTTTCTTGCCTTCTGTAGGTTTCCTTTAAAGGCAAGCTATCATGATCGTTACTAAACTTGTCATTTCTGACTTGTTTTTAAAGACACAAGGGCCAGGGATGTTATCCTTGTCTTGATTTTTTTCACAAGTATGGATCATGGTAGCTGTGGTGATTGACGTGGAGTCAATAGTCCTAAAGTAAGAATTCCGGTCAAATACTAACTATACCTAAATCTGCTCCCACCTAAATTCGAAGCCTATCCTATCCACCCTGAAAAGGAAAGATGGCTTTACCTTCTTGTTCTGATGATGCTCCGGTTCGGTCACATGGTTGGGTCCCAGCGGCATATGGGTGACGTCATCTCCCAGGCTGTGCAGCCGTTGTCTGCGATCTCTTCTCCTGCTGGGAAGATCATGTGACCGGACCGAAGTGACTTCAGAATAGGTAAGTATAGACATCCCTCCTGTTACAGGGTCAGGGCTGGACTGGGATAAAAATTTGGCCCTGGACTTCATCCAGACCGGCCCACTTTATTTGTGCAAACAAGCACAAAAACAGTATATAAACTATACGCAATTGTGCAAAAAAACATAAGTAGCATAACATAAGGAGTCCTCACTAACCTCTTTTACTATTTCACTTATTCTCCTCTGTATTTTTCTCATCTTTCTCACATCACTGTGTGAAGTTGAGGGCGAACCAAGAAAGCCATTACTTTGACAGGCTGTCACTGAAACCAGCCCACTGAGCCATCGGCCCACCGGGAAACTCCCTGTAGTCCCGATGGCCAGTACAGGCCTGTACAGGGTAGATAGAATGGGGGGTGGGAGTAGGTTAGGATTTGACTGGAATTCTAATTTAACCACTTCCCACCCACGATATAGCAAGATGACCGAAGTGGTTTAATTATCCTGACCGGACATCATATGACGTCCAGCAGGATAAGCCGCAATCGCGTGCCCATGGGGGTGCGCAGCCCGGCGATCGGTGGTGTGGCATGTCAGTCTGACACACCGCATCTCTGATCTCGGTAAGGAGCCTCTGATGTAGGCTCTTTACCATGTGATCAGCTGGTAAAGATGTTTATCGGCTTTTCCTCCACTCGCACTGACAGAGGCAAGTAGAGGAGAGCCGATCGGCTGCTCTCTTAACAGGGGGGTCTGCGCTGATAATCATCACATTGAATATCACTGCAGACCCACCAAGGATGCCCACTAGAGCCCACCAGTGATGCCCACCCATGACCACCAGGTATACCCACCCATGATTACCAGGGATGCCAATCAGTGACCATTAGAGGTGCCAATCAGTGCCCATTATAGATGCCAATCAGTGACATTCAGTAATGCCTGCCAGTGCCTCCTAATTAGTGCCACTCATCAGTGCCACCTATAAGTGCCCATCAGTGCCACCTATCAGTGCCGCCTTTCATTGCCCATCAGTGCCGCCTATGAGTGCCCATCAGTGCCGCCTATCAGTGCCCATCAGTGCCGCCTATGAGTGCCCATCAGTGCCGCCTATCAGTGCCCATCAGTGCTGCATATTGGTGCCTCATCAGTGTCGCCTTTTCAGTGCCCATCAGCGAAGGAGAAAATGTACGTATTTACAAAATTTTATACCAGAAACAAAGAAAAACATTTTATTTTTTCAAAATTTTCAGTCTTTTTTTATTTGTTTAGCAAAAAATAAAAACCCCAGAGGTGATCAAATACCACCAAAAGAAAGCTCTATTTGTGGGAACAAAATGATAAAAATTGTGTTTGGGTACAGTGTTGCATGACTGAGTAATTGTCATTCAAACTGTGACAGTGCTGAAAGCTGAAAATTGGCCTGGGCAGGAAGGGAGGAATGTGCCCGGTATTGAAGTGGTTAAAGTGGTTGTAAACCTTGGACATGATGAACAAAGCATACAGTAAATGCTTTAATGGTGTATGGATTGCCTGGTGGAAGTGTAGGTTAGAGTAGAACTAAAGTCAAAACTTGTTTTTTTTTATATTTTGTATAGGGTAAAGGTGGGTAATAACCCCTATCAGTGTTTTTATCATTTGTGTCCCATTGGGGAGATTTCTCTTTACTTCCTGTCCCATAGCCAAAACAGGAAATCTCTGGTTGTCACCAGAACTAATGTCCCCAATTGCAAGATTTCCACTCTATTTTTGTTCTGGCGACAACCCAAACTTTGGGATTTTCTTTCAATCTTGGTGATAATGGTAAACATGACAGAGGGTGAATCTCCCTAACAAACGAACAGTAACATTGTGACGGTTTCTAATCTCTCTCCACTCTATCCAAAACTAAGTAAGGTTTTTGCCTTTAGTTATTCTTTAACACTGAATGATTCCATTGGATTAGATGGACTATGAATGCAAATTACAAACGTGCCTTTCAACAACATTAAAGTGATTGTAAACCTTCATTTTTTTTTTAAATAACAAACATACCATACTTCCACATACATACCTCCACTGTGCAGTTCGTTTTGCACAGTGTGGCCCCGAACCTCGTCTTCTGGGGTCCCCCGGTGGTGCTCGCGGCTCCTCCTCGTATCAGTAAACCCCCTGGGAGAAGCGCTCTCCCGGGGGGGTTTCCATGCGGGTGCGCTCCGGAGTCTGGGGTTGTTGGGGGGCCGGGGGGCCAGTCAGTGTGAGAAGCTTTTTCACCTTAATGCATAGGATGCATTAAGGTAAAAAAACACGAGGGTTTACAACCCCTTTAATGATGTCTCCATCCAATGACCTACTTTATGGCTCTAAGTATCTATTAAAGCTTATCTAAATGCAGCACCCAGTATGCTGTGCTGTATGTTACCCATTCCTTACCTCTGCTATGTGTTATGTTGTTCAATATATACTCCTGATTCTGAATGAATCCTCAGCACACTGTTATACACCCTTTCTAGCAAGCATAAGAACAGGAATTTGTATTTCACATACATTGCAATACATGTTTAAGCTGGCCAACTGCGTCAAAGTAATCCCTTTCTGGCCAGTCCCTACTCTACTTTGCAAAATATTGAATTGCTTTCAGCATACTTCAATGGATATATTGCCAATATGGGGCAAATAGACACAAGATGTAGACAAGCTACAGGTTCAGGTCTGGTCACTCTAATGCCGCGTACACACGACCGGACTTTCCGGCAAACTAGGTCCGGCGGTCTTCCCGACGGACTTTCAGCAGAGGTCTGACGGACTTTCAGAATGAACGGACTTGGCCACACACAAACGGACTAAGTACGGTCGAAAGTCCGTTCATTTTGTATGTGATAATGTAAATGGGACAAAAAAAGGAAGTTCAATAGCCAGTAGCCAATAGCTTCCCTTGCGTCGTATTTGGTCCATCAGACCAGCACACAGACGAACGGTTTTCCCGATTTTTAGTCCGTCGGACTTGAGTCTGTCGGACAGAATTGAAACATGTTCTATTTCTAGGTCTGTCGGATTTTTTCCTCAAAAAACGATCGGACTAGCCCACACACGAACGGATTGTCCCGGAAAGTCCTAGTTTGCCGGAAAGTCCGGTCATGTGTACGCGGCATAAAAGTTCTGAATGAACCCTCTGCACACGGCTATACATCCTTTTTAGCAAACTTTACATAAAAACAGGGATTTTTAGTTCACATGTATTGCAGTCCATATTTAAGCTGGCCAACTGTGTCAAAGTAATTCCTCTCTGGGCAGTCCCTATTCTGTTCTGCAAAATGCAGAATATTTTCAGCTCAGTGTGAAAACCGATATGATAGAACCATCTTCTTGAATCATTCTACTGAAGAACAGGAGTCGTGGCTCTTCCGATTGTTTCTTTCCTGCAGGAGATAAGAGTATATAAAAATTATAAAAAAATCTATTTTCTGTACATAACAGATATCAGCATTGTTATATTAGAATTCTTCAAACCAAAAAAATAAACAATTTTGATGGCCTAAAATATCTACTTACATTTCTTGCACAAATCGATTTCTTCCACTACGCCACCTGGCCCAGCATTAATCCATTGGTACAGGATAGATATTGGCCAGCTGCGGAACAGTAATGTACTGGTAAATCCCCTAAAGGCTAGCAGGGAGCTGTTATTGCAGCAATGATGGGATTGTCCCTGGCTATCACTGAGCTGCTGGTCCAATTCTATTGTAGAGGTGAAGTGATGGCACAGCTCAGTGTGAAAACTGATAAGATGGAACGATCTTCTTGAATCATTCTACCGAAGAACAGGAGTCGTGGCTCTTCTGGCTCTTCCGGTTGTTGGAAGGTTGTTTCTTTCCTGCAGGAGAGAAGAGCACATAAAAATTACTATCTATTTTCTGTTATTTGTATATAATAAATTTCAGCATTTTTATATTAATATTCTTCAAACCAAAAAAATTTACATTTTTGTTGGCCTGAAATATCTACTTACATTTCTTGCACAAATTGTTTTCTTCCACTACGCTGCCTGGCCCAGCATTAATCCATTGGTACAGGATAGATATTGGCCAGCTGCGGAACAGTAATGTACTGGTAAACCCCCTAAAGGCTTGCAGGAAGCTGTTATTGCAGCAATGATGGGATTGTCCTTGGCTATCACTGAGCTGCTGGTCCAATTCTGTTGTAGAAGTGAAGTGATGGCACAGTTTAGTGTGAAAACTGATATGATGGAACCATCTTCTTGAATCATTCTACCGAAGAACAGGAGTCGTGGCTCGTCCGGTTGTTGGAAGGTTATTTCTTTCCTGCAGGAGAGAAGAGCATATAAAAATTACTATCTATTTTCTGTTATTTGTATAATAATAAATATCAGCATTGTTATATTAAAATTCTACAAACCAAAACAATTTACATTTTTGTTGGCCTGAAATATCTACTTACATTTCTCCCACAAATCGCTTTCTTCCACTACGCCGCCTGGCCCAGCATTAATCCATTGGTACAGGATAGATATTGGCCAGCTGTGGAAGAGTAATGTACTGGTAAACCCCCTAAAGGCTTGCAGGAAGCTGTTATTGCAGCAATGATGGGATTGTCCCTGGCTATCACTGAGCTGCTGGTCCAATTCTGTTGTAGAGGTGAAGTGATGACACAGCTCAGTGTGAAAACTGATATGATGGAACGATCTTCTTGAATCATTCTACCGAAGAACAGGAGTCGTGGCTCGTCCGGTTGTTGGAAGGTTGTTTCTTTCCTGCAGGAGAGAAGAGCATATAAAAATTACTATCTATTTTCTGTTATTTGTATAATAATAAATATCAGCATTTTTATATTAAAATTCTTCAAATCAAAAAAATTTACATGTTTGTTGGCCTGAAATATCTACTTACATTTCTTGCACAAATCACTTTCTTCCACTACGCCGCCTGGCCCAGCATTAATCCATTGGTACAGGATAGATATTGGTCAGCTGCTTCTCCTTTTCCTCCAGTAGGATGAAAGACACAAAAAGCAGGAGAGATTCCCTCACGAGAGTCGAGTCGTGTTGCTGGCTCCGAGGGAGATGGAACCAAACTTGTAGCATACGGACGAGTCCATTATCTCTATAGATCCACAACTCATGTTCATCAGTAAAATTATTCAAGAAGATTGTTCCATCACATCAGTTTTCACACTGAGCTGAGGGGGTTTGCAGCTTGTCAACTGGGGGGTTGACCATTACACTACACTGACCACTACACTACAGACTGGCTGGTCAGTACTATTGTAGGAAGGGAAGGGACTCAGAGCGTGCTGAAAGTCCGCAGGTTACAGGGCGCAAATTACTTGCCTTGCCCCGAGCGCTGACAACCCACGCTACGCCACTGACCACCACATCCCTCCCCTTTTGAGGTGATAGGCTGTAACCCCCTTTCCTCTTTAAGGTGACAGGCTGCAACCACCACCCCCCTCCCCGAGGTGTAAGGCTGCAACTACCACCCCCCCAGGTGATAAGCTTTATTCCCCCCCTCGAGGTGACAGGCTGCAACCACCACACCAACCCCCCCCCCCAGTTGACAAGCTGCAAACCCCCCCAGCTCAGTGAAAACTGATGCGATGGAACTATCTTCTTGAATTATTTTACTGATGAACATGAGTTGTGGCTCTATATAGACAATGGACCCGTCCGGTTGTTGGAAGGATATTGTTTTTCCTGCAGAAGACAAGAGAAGAAATGTACAAAACTGGAACTTCATGGGCCTATCTGCAAAGATATTGACCTATTATACTGTGTACTAATTTTATATTGTGAAGAATGTACCCCCTGCTTTAAAATACAAGAATATTAGAAGTCGCACTCAGGTGATTATAAAACACAAGGCTAGATGTATGTTACAGAACTCTGAGAATATTTTCCTATCAGAGTAAACTGATCCATTATTCCTCATAATACACAAGACTCCATTTGGAACAATGCTGGTTGTTATACATTGTCATTGCTTGATCCAGGGAATATCTGATTGCCTCTTGGGGGATCAGGAAGTGATTTTTTTCCCTGCTGGAGCAAACTAGATAATGCTTTGCTGTTTTTTTCCTTCTCCCGAATTGTAAACTTTTTTTTGCTTTGTTTTGTTTTTCCCTTTTTATTGGTTGAAATAGATGGACTTTTTTCAACCAAACGAACTATGTAACAAACTATGTAACAATACTTCATTGATGGAAACCTGTGCTGAGGCAGTTAGGTAGGTTGTCATTGCTGACCTCTCCTTTTATGCTAATTGATGGACTGTAATTCTTGCCCTTTGACATGAACAGCAGGCCTTCAGCATTGCCAGGAGGAGGTCAGCAATGATATTATCACAGTTCAGATTTTTTATCCTTGTAGGCAGAGGTACAGTTGTAATAATACAATTTTCACATGTGATGTGATAATGTTATTGCTAACATATCAGCACTGTGATATCAAAATTCTTCAAACCCCAAAAATTTTAATTTTTGTTGGACAGAAATATCTACTTACCTTTTTTATGGAAATCACTTTCTTCCCCTACGCTGCCTGACCAGGCATTATCCCATTCATATAGAATAGTTATTGGCCAGCTGTGGAAACAGTAACGTAGTGTCCAGTGGTAGCAGAGAGAGTGGCGCTCTCTTCCTGGAAGACTGGGTGGACGGCAGGTAGATGGTGTGGAGCTGCTGCTTCCCAAGGTGAAGGCCAGTATTCCACAACAGTGGTGCTCTCCTCCTGGAAGACTGGGTAGACAGCAGGTTGATGGTATGGAGCTGCTGCTTCCCAAGCTGAAGGGCAGTTTTCCACAGCAGGGAGTGTGGCGCTCTCCTCCTGGAATACTGGATAGATGGCAGGTTGATGGTGTGGAGCTGCGGTTTCCTAAGCTGAAGGCCAGTATTCCACAACAGGGAGAGTGGTGCTCTCCTCCTGGAAGACTGGGTAGACAGCAGGTTGATGGTGTGGAGCTGCTGCTTCCCAAGGTGAAGGCCAAATATCCACAGCAGGGAGAGTGGCGCTCTCCTCCTGGAAGACTGGGTAGATGGCAGCTTGATGGTGTGGAGCTGCTGCTTCCCAAGGTGAAGGGCAGTTTTCCACAGCAGGGAGTGTTGCGGTCTCCTCCTGGAAAACTGGATAGATGGCAGGTTGATGGTGTGGAGCTGCTGCTTCCCAAGGCGAAGGCCAATTTTCCACAGCATAGAAAATGACACTCTCCTCCTGGAAGTCTGGGTGGATGGCAACTTGATGGTGTGGAGCTGCGGTTTCCGAAACTGAAGGCCAGTATTCCAAAACAGGGAGAGTGGTGCTCTCCTCCTGGAATACTGGGTAGACAGTAGGTTGATGATGTGGAACTGTAGTTTCTGAAGCTGAAGGCCAGTATTCCACAACAGGGAGAGTGGTGCTCTCCTCCTGGAATACTGGGTAGACAGCAGATTGATGGTGTGGAACTGCTGCTTCATAAGGTGAAGGCCAAATTTCCACAGCAGGGAGAGTGGCGCTCTCCTCCTGGAAGACTGGGTAGACGGCAGCTTGATGGTATGGAGCTGATGCTTCCCAAGCTGAAGGGCAGTTTTCCACAGCAGGGAGTGTTGCGGTCTCCTCCTGGAAAACTGGATAGATGGCAGGTTGATGGTGTGGAGCTGCTGCTTCCCAAGGTGAAGGCCAACTTTCCACAGCATAGAAAATGACACTCTCCTCCTGGAAGTCTGGGTGGATGGCAGCTTGATGGTGTGGAGCTGCGGTTTCCGAAACTGAAGGCCAGTATTCCAAAACAGGTTGAGTGGTGCTCTCCTCCTGGAATACTGGGTAGACAGTAGGTTGATGATGTGGAACTGCAGTTTCTGAAGCTGAAGGCCAGTATTCCACAACAGGGAGAGTGGTGCTCTCCTCCTGGAATACTGGGTAGACAGCAGATTGATGGTGTGGAGCTGCTGCTTCATAAGGTAAAGGCCAAATTTCCACAGCAGGGATAGTGGCGCTCTCCTCCTGGAAGACTGGGTAGACGGCAGCTTGATGGTATGGAGCAGCTGCTTCCCAAGGTGAAGGCCAAATTTCCACAGCAGGGAGAGTGGCGCTCTCCTCCTGGAAATCTGGGTAGACGGCAGCTTGATTGTATGGAGCTGCTGCTTCCCAAGGTGAAGGCCAAATTTCCACAGCAGGGAGAGTGGCGCTCTCCTCCTGGAATACTGGGTAGACAGCAGGTTGATGGTATGGAGCTGATGCTTCCCAAGATGAAGGCCAAATATCCACAGCAGGGAGAGTGTCGCTCTCCTCCTGGAAGACTGGGTAGACGGCAGATTGATGGGACGGAGCTGCTGCTTCCCAAGGTGAAGGCCAGATTTCCACAGCAGGGAGAGTGGCGCTCTCCTCCTGGAATACTGAGTAGACAGCAGGTTGATGGTGTGGAGCTGCTGCTTCCCAAGCTGAAGGGCAGTTTTCCACAGCACGGAGTGTTGCGGTCTCCTCCTGGAAAACTGGATAGATGGCAGGTTGATGGTGTGGAGCTGCTGCTTCCCAAGGTGAAGGCCAAATTTCCACAGCAGGGAGAGTGGCACTCTCCTCCTGGAAGACTGGGTAGACGGCAGCTTGACGGTATGGAGCTGATGCTTCCCAAGATGAAGGCCAGTATTCCACAATAGGGAGAGTGGCGCTCTCCTCCTGGAAGACTGGGTAGACGGCAGCTTGATGGTATGGAGCTGCTGCTTCCCAAGCTGAAGGCCAAATTTCCACAGCAGGGAGAGTGGCGCTCTCCTCCTGGAAGACTGGGTAGACGGCAGCTTGAAGGTATGGAGCTGATGCTTCCCAAGATGAAGGCCAGTATTCCACAACAGAGAGAGTGGCGCTCTCCTCCTGGAAGACTGGGTAGATGGCAGCTTGATGGTATGGAGCTGCTGCTTTCCAAGCTGAAGGCCAAATTTCCACAGCAGGGAGAGTGGCGCTCTCCTCCTGGAAAACTGGGTAGACGGCAGCTTGATGGTGTGGAGCTGCTGCTTCCCAAGGTGAAGGCCAAATTTCCACAGCAGGGAGAGTGGTGCTCTCCTCCTGGAAGACTGGGTAGACGGCAGCTTGATGGTTTGGAGCTGCTGCTTCCCAAGGTGAAGGCCAAATTTCCACAGCAGGGAGAGTGGCGTTCTCCTCCTGGAAGACTGGGTAGACGGCAGCTTGATGGTATGGAGCTGCTGCTTCCCAAAGTGAAGGCCAAATTTCCACAGCAGGAAGAGCCACGCTCTCCTCAATGGCTTGATGTTGTGGAGCCGCTGTTTCAGAAAGCGATGGTACATTTACAACAGCAGAAAGACTGGCGCTGTCCTCCTGGAAAATTGGGTGGTCAATGGCTTGATGTTGTGGAGCCGCTGTTTCAGAAAGTGATGGTACATTTACAACAGCAGAAACAATGGCGCTGTCCTCCTGGTGTATTAAATGGACAGCAGCTTCATGTTGTGGAGCTGTTGTTTCGGACAGCGATGGTACATTTACAACAGCGGAAAGAATGGCGCTGTCCTCCTGGAAAATTGGGTGCTCAATGGCTTGATGTTGTGGAGCCGCTGTTTCAAAAAGTGATGGTACATTTACAACAGCAGAAACAATGGCGCTGTCCTCCTGGTGTATTAAATGGACAGCAGCTTCATGTTGTGGAGCTGTTGTTTCGGACAGCGATGGTACATTTACAACAGCGGAAAGTATGGCGCTGTCCTCCTGGAAAATTGGGTGCTCAATGGCTTGATGTTGTGGAGCCGCTGTTTCAAAAAGTGATGGTACATTTACAACAGCAGAAAGAATGGCGCTGTCCTCCTGAAGTATTAAATGGACAGCAGCTTCATGTTGTGGAGCTGTTGTTTCGGACAGCGATGGTACATTTACAACAGCGGAAAGTATGGCGCTGTCCTCCTGGAAAATTGGGTGCTCAATGGCTTGATGTTGTGGAGCCGCTGTTTCAAAAAGTGATGGTACATTTACAACAGCAGAAAGAATGGCGCTGTCCTCCTGGTGTATTAAATGGACAGCAGCTTCATGTTGTGGAGCTGTTGTTTCGGACAGCGATGGTACATTTACAACAGCGGAAAGAATGGCGCTGTCCTCCTGGAAAATTGGGTGCTCAATGGCTTGATGTTGTGGAGCCGCTGTTTCAAAAAGTGATGGTACATTTACAACAGCAGAAACAATGGCGCTGTCCTCCTGGTGTATTAAATGGACAGCAGCTTCATGTTGTGGAGCTGTTGTTTCGGACAGCGATGGTACATTTACAACAGCGGAAAGTATGGCGCTGTCCTCCTGGAAAATTGGGTGGTCAATGGCTTGATGTTGTGGAGCCGCTGTTTCAGAAAACAATGGTACATTTACAACAGCAGAAAGAATGGCGCTGTCCTCCTGGAGTATTAGATGGACAGCAGCTTCATGTTGTGGAGCTGTTGTTTCGGACAGCGATGGTACATTTTCAACAGCGGAAAGAATGGTGCTGTCCTCCTTGAAAATTGGGAACTCAATGGCTTGATGTTGTGGAGCCACTGTTTCAGAAAGTGATGGTACATTTACAACAACGGAAAGAATGGCGCTGTCCTCCTGGAGTGTTAAATGGACAGCAGCTTCACGTTGTGGTAGTTTTGTGCTGGAGGAAGGTTGTTTCTTTCCTGCAAAATCAGATAAAACAAGAGATCAGTCAATCTGGAACTTTACAGACATATCTATAATGATACTGGCTTCATATTCTAAGTATTTCTATGTTAAGAAGATTGCGCCCCCTCCTATAAACTACAAGAATATTAGAGGATGCACACAATCTAATACAATTGTATTAAAACTCAAGGCCGGGTGTATATCACAGAACCATGGGTGTGCGTAGCTTATTGCATTAGGGTGTGCAACCCAAAGCTCCAACACATATGCGTTTGACATATTTACCGGCCTCTTGCCCGCTCTCCATCCTGAAACATTGGGAGGAAGGGGGAGCACATGGAAGACCCGGGCAACAGAAGGAAGAGGAACAGGGAAATGAGGGGTGGCGGGGGTGGCATATATTAGTACCAATCCCCTATATTTTCCTCCTGTGGCAACTGAATGTTGACAAAGGGGAGAGGAGAAGCCTACTTTCAGCTGCTGTAGGAGGAAAATACAGATCTGTTCCACTAAATTCTACCCACGCCACCTCTCCTGTCCAGGTTCTGAGGGTTGGCAAGGAAGGGTTGTGGTTTACCTGTCACCTGCCCACCATTGACAGGTTGCCAACCCCAGGATTAGGGTGTGCCCAGGCACACCTGGTACACCCCTTGCGCACGCCTATGCACAGAACTCTGAGGTAACTCTGAAAACATTTTCCTTTAAGAATCAACTGATACAATTTTCTTCGTGATACAAAAAATTCTCATTGGAACAATGATAGTTGTTTTACATTCCTGTTCCTTCATTTCAAGGAAGCCTGTGCTGAGACAGTAAAGTAGGTTTTCATTGCGAACTTTTGAAAATGTCAATTGATGGGATATTTGCCCTCTGACATGACAAACAGGTGATTAGCATCTTCACCGATAACATCCAATATATTTCCCTCAGCAAAAATTTCCTTTAGGTGAATATCCGCTTAGATTTTCAATTTTTCTTCTAGGTCATGGAACTTCAAACTATGGCCCTCCAGTTATTCAAGAACTACAATTCCCATCATGCCTAGTCATGTCTGTGAATGTCGGTTTTACAATGCCATAATGGAACGTGTAGTTCCGCAATAGCTAGAGGGCTGTAGATTGAAGATCCCTGTTCTAGGTAGAGGCCCAAATGTAATAATTAGACATGTGCACTGCCAAAAAAATTGTTTGTTTTCATTTTATTTGTTTTTTTTTTCGTTTTTCGGGTCATTCGTTATGATCGCAATTAGTAAATTCGTACATTCGTACATTCATACATTCGTAATTTCGTAAATTTATACATTCGTACATTCATAAATTAGAAAATTTGTATATTCATAAATTAGAAAATTCGGAAATTTGGAAATTCGAAAATCCGAAAACCCGAAAATTAGAAAATCTGAAATAGTAACTATTAAATTAGAGGTATTGTAATTTCCTTTCAAATTTGGCTGTTAGTGAACGTAACGAATACAAATTTATCCCAAGTTAGGAATTATCCGAAATAATGAATGCCCCATCGAAACAAATGAATAATAAATAATAATAATAACAAGTTTTTATTATTATTATTGTTATTTATTATTATTAATTCATTACGTTCCATTCGCTTGGATACGGCATTCGCTATTTCGGATAAATTTGTATTTGTTACGTTCACAAACAGCCAAATTTGAAATGAAATTACAATACCTATCATTTAATAGTTAGTAATAATTACGTTATTATTGGTTAATTATTATTTCAGATTTCCGAATTTAGAAATTTACAAATTTCAGAATTTACAAATGAACTAATTTATGAATGTACGAATTTACGAATGTGCAAATGTACGAATTTACGAATATATGAATTTACAAATTTTCGAATATTCGAATTTACGAATTTTTGGAAAAATTTGTTAAATAGGTTTTCGTTAATATTTCCGAATTAACGAATTTGTCGAAATGCGTTAAAAAACTAATTCGGAAAGAAACGAATTGCACATGTCTAGTAATAATACAATTCAGTTTCACACGTGATATGATGAGGTTATTGCTTACATATCAGCTTTGAGATATTAATAATGCCAAAAAAAAACCTTTTTTTTAAATCAAAAATATTTACTTACCTCTCTTGCACGAAGACCTTTTGGTCTTAAACCGCCTGGTCTTTCCATAACACATTTGTGCAGGAAAGATGGTGGCCAACCGCATTCTATTCATTCTGTGGGATAGAGAGAAGAGAGACAAGATTAATAATGTGACTTTACACCATGTGAAATTATAACAAAAAAGGGTTTCTAGTATGTTAAAAAATTAGATTTTTCTTAGTTGAGGAGTTTAATAAATTCCAACATATTTACCTAATTAATAATTAGAATTATTATGCATATTTAATTGTAATTAATAATTAATATTTAATAGCAATGCACCGATACCAGTTTTATAAGACCGAGTACGGGTACTGATACTTTTTCTCAAGTACTCGCCAATACAATTACCAATGCCTATTTTTAGTGCCATGTGACTGTCTTTTTAGGGCTCGTTCACACCATACATGCATGAAGACTGATGGGAAAACCGCAGATATTTCACTTGCAGAGATTTCAGTTTTCATGTGCGTCTCAGTAAGTTTTTACAGTATGGTCACATTTGTACGGGCCGATTTTGAAAAAGAGTCCCGTGCGATTTCGCATTCGAATCGCACCTGAACCGCTGAATGAAATCGCACCGTACCAGACTTTAAAATCACACTGAAAAGCGGCCCGCACATATGTGAACCAAGTCTTAAGGTTCCGGTTTTACTATCGGCGCATTTGCACGAGTGCACGCAATCCTGCCCCAAAGAGGATCCCTATGGCACTTTTTGTGTAAAAACGGACAAAAAAGTGTTTTAAAATTGCCCATGTACGCAATTTATATTTAAGGATGACGCAATTATTAATTACAATTAAATATGATAATAATTCTAATTCATAATTGGGTAAATAATGCTTAAGGGTGAATCAATTATTAATTACAATTAAATATGAATAATAATTCTAATTATTAATTAGGTAAATAATAATTAGGAGTGAATCAAATATTAATTACATTTAAATATCCATAATTTGAAAATAAAATTAGGTAAAAAATACTTAAGAGTGAATCAATTATTAATTACAATTAAATATGAATAATAATAATAATTTTAAGGTAAATAATACTTAGGAGTGAATCAAATATTAATTACACTTAAATATAAATAATTTGAAATTATAATTAGGTAAAAAATACTTAAGAGTGAATCAAATATTAATTACAATTAAATATGAATAATAATATTAATGAATTAGGTAAATAATACTTAAGAATAAATTCATTATTAATTACAATTAAATATCAATAATAATTCTAATTAATAATCAGCTGAATTAATACTTTGGGGTGAATAAATTCATTGTTAATGCTGATTGGGAGCTATAAATAGACTTTACCACAGGAACAAGGAGTCTTTCTTATAGCTAGATGGCAGTTATTTTTGAATCTCATGAGTCAGCTGACTCTAACTGTCACTTTTCAGCCCCATTGCTGGAGTGTTGCTGTCTGTCTATGGAGCAGCCATAATGTTTCTGAACCCTTACTAAAAACCCAGCTTACTCTGGTTCATTAAAATCACTATAGACCTCATTAGGAAATCCTTAATATAGGAAGAAAGATTTTTATATTCATATTTTTGCTCATTGGATAGAACTGTCACTTTGATGCCCCCTGTGTATTGTAGGAGGGTGATTGGGTTTGCTGTGCTGCCAGGCAGATGAGATGTCTGAGTGTATTTGGTGTGAAAAGGACAAAAAAAAAAATGAAAAAAAAAAAAAAAATCATAAAAATAATATAGAAAGATGAAAAAGACTTACTTGAATGAATAGAATGAACAAAGATCAGAATAGGAAAAGATCGGTTTAAAAAAAACGCAATCCAAAACGCACTTTCTGCAGCAGAAAGCAAAGAGGTGTATTAACAGACTGGAGTCAGAAAACACACTGAGCTCTGCTCCTCCCTGGAGCTGTTTATCAAGCCTTGCTCTGTGATGTCATCACCCGACCGTTTTTTTTTTTTTTTCAATTGTTCAACTTTATTTAAAGCGAACAAACACACACTTCATTAGACTCTGAAGGGTTCAAAGTATGTTTCTAGCATAAAGAAAAAAATACTGATAATGGGAAATTATCAAAATTGCTCTGGACAGCAAGTGGTAAATATAGGAATGAAGAGTTTGTATTTTTCTTTAGCCAGCTGACAGTTAGTTATTTTTTTTAATCTCATGAGAGCCAACCGATTCTAACTGTCACTTTTCAGTCTCCTTCTGCTGTTTGTCTATGGAGCAGTCATTTTGTTATAATCCCCCCCCCCCCCCATGTATCTGTACTAATATCCCGGATTATACTGAAGTCTTATATAACACCGAGCTCTGCTCTGCCTTCACCTTCTTATACCACCTCCCTGGGCATCACCATGGCAACCTAACTGCCACTGAGCTCTCACTGTTTGCATCAACATTATTGACAGTTAGTAAACGCACACTCCATTCAAATCTATGCACTAAAGCAGGTTGCAATACACTTGTATGGTGTAAACAATAACAATAACAATAACAATATCCATAATTTGAAATTAAAATTAGGTAAAAAATGCTTAAGAGTGAATCAATTATTAATTACAATTAAATATGATAATAATTCTAATTAATAATTGGTAAAATAATGCTTAAGGGTGAATCAATTATTAATTACAATTAAATATGAATAATAATTTCAATTAATAATTAGGTAAATTATACTTAAGAGTGAATCAATTATTAATTACAATTAAATATGAAAGATAATTCTAATTATTACTTAGGTAAATAATAATTAGGAGTGAATCAAATATTAATTACATTTAAATATCCATAATTTGACATTAAAATTAGGTAAAAAATACTTAAGAGTGAATCAATTATTAATTACAATTAAATATGATAATAATTCTAATTAATAATTGGTAAAATAATGCTTAAGGGTGAATCAATTATTAATTACAATTAAATATGAATAATATTTCTAATTATCTAATCAAATATCAATTACATTTAAATATCCATAATTTGAAATTAAAATTAGGTAATTAATACTTAAGAATTAATTCATTATTAATTACAATTAAATATCAATTATAATTCTAATTAATAATTAGGTGAATTAATACTTTGGGGTGAATACATTCATTGTTAATGCTGATTGGGGGCTATAAATAGACTTTACCACAGGAACAAGGAGTCTTTCTTATAGCCAAATGACAGTTATTTTTTGAATCTCATGAGTCAGCTGACTCTAACTGTCACTTTTCAGCCCCCTTGATGGAGTGTTGCTGTCTGTCTATGGAGCAGCCATAATGTTTCTGAACCTTTACTAAAAACCCAGCTTACTCTGGTTCATTAAAATCACTATAGACCTCATTAGGAAATCCTTAATATAGGAAGAAAGATTTTTATATTCATAATTTTGCTCATTTCAAATCTCATTGGATATAACTGTCACTTTGATGCCCCCTGTGTATTGTGGGAGGGTGATTGGGTTTGCTGTGCTGCCAGGCAGATGAGATGTCTGAGTGTATTTGGTGTGAAAAGGAAAAAAAAAAAATTGAAAAAAAAAAAAAATTTGAAAAAAAAAAAAAAAATCATAAAAATAATATAGAAAGATGAAAAAAGACTTACTTGAATGAGTAGAATGAACGAAGATCAAAATAGGAAAAGATCGGTTTAAAAAAACGCAATCCAAAACGCACTTTCTGCAGCAGAAAGCAAAGAGGTGTATTAACAGACCGGAGTCAGAAAACACACTGAGCTCTGCTCCTCCCTGGAGCTGTTTATCAAGCCTTCCTCTGTGATGTCATCACCGGACCGTTTTTTTTTTTTTTTTTTCAATTTTTCAATTTTATTTAAAGCGAACAAACGCACACTTCATTAGACTCTGAGGGGTTCAAAGTATGTTTCTAGCATGTAGAAAAAAAATACTGATAATGGGAGATTATCCAAATTTCTCTGGACAGCAAGTGGTTAATACAGGATCAAAGAGTTTGTTTTTTTCTTTAGCCAGCTGACAGTTATTTTTTTTTTAATTTTCAATATTTTTATTGGTTTAATTGTATATAAAAAATTTTCAGGTTACATACAATATTAGATACACTCTGTCAGGTGAAAATTCGACGTAGTTATTTTTTTTTAATCTCATGAGAGCCAACTGATTCTAACTGTCACTTTTCAGTCTCCTTCTGCTGTCTGTCTATGGAGCAGCCGTTATGTTATAATTCCCCCCCCATGTTTCTGTACTAATATCCCGGCTTATACTGAAGTCTTATATAACACCGAGCTCTGCTCTGCCTTCACCTTCTTATACCACCTCCCTGGGCATCACCATGGCAACCTAACTGCCACTGAGCTCTCACTGTTTGCATCAACATTATTGACAGTTAGTAAACGCACACTCCATTCAAATCTATGCACTAAAGCAGGTTGCAATACACTTGTATGGTGTAAACAATAACTGTTTTTTTTTTATGTGTCCTTGCATTTAGGGCCAGTTCACACCACTTGCAGTCCAGTGCGCTTCTTTTTCTGCATCAAAAACGCATGGAAAGTAGGTTATATGGTTTTCAATGGCATAGTTCACACCAGTGCTTTCAGTTTCAGGGCTGTCCAATTCCAGAAAAAAAAAGTAGAACTTGCTGCATTTTTCCTGCACTGGACTGTACTGGAATGCTGTAAAACGCATAAAAAAACGCACTGGAACTCACATGTTCTTATTTAAGGTTAATAAAAAAAGAGGGGGGGGGATGCACTGAACTGCATCAAAAACACACCAAAAACGCACTGGAACGCATCACAAATGCGCATGCAGAGAAGCATCTGAAAAGCGTTCCGGACGGCGTTTCTATGGTGTGAAGCGGCCCTTAGTCTGTGTTGATCACCTGGTGTGAATCAGCCCTGATCTCTCCATAAAGAGGACCTGTCATGCTTTATTGCTATCACAAGGGATGTTTACATTTCTTATGACAGCAATAAAAGTGATGAAAAAGATAAATGGATAGTGTAAAAATAAAACAATTTTCATAAAATAAATAAGAATTTAAAAAAGAATATGTTAAAGCATCCCCATCCCCCGGTGCTTGTGCACAGAGAAGAACATAGAAACATAGAAAACTGACGACAGAAAAAAGACTGAATAGTCCATTGAGTCTGCCCATTTTTTGTATATTGTTTTTTTTTTTTTTATACGTTTGATCCCCCCGCTGATTTTGTATGTTTGCCCCACTGACAAAGAAATGATCAGTCTGTAATTTTAATGGTCGAGTTATTTTACCAGAGAGGCAGAATAACAAAAATATCCAGAAAAATGCGTTTCAAACAAGTTATAAATGGATTTGCATTTTAATGAGTGAAATAAGTATTTAACCCCTTCGCAAAAGATGACTTAGTACTTGGTGGCAAAACCCTTTTTTGGTTCAATCACAGAGGTCAGATGTTTCTTGTAGTTGTCCACCAGGTTTGCACAGATCTCAGGAGGGATTTTGTCCTCTTTGCAGATCCTCTCCAAGTCATTAAGGTTTCGAGGCTGACGTTTGGTAACTCGAACCTTCAGCTCCCTCCACATACTTTCTATGGGATTAAGGTCTGGAGACTGGCTAGGCCACTCCAGGACCTTAATGTGCTTCTTCTTGAGCCACTCCTTTGTTGCCTTGGCCATGTGTTTTGGGTCATTGTCATGCTGGAATATCCATCCATGACCCATTTTCAATGTCCTGGCTGAGGGAAGGAGGTTCTCACCCAAGATTTCATGGTACATGGCCCCGTCCATCGTCCCTTTCATGCGGTGACGTTGTCCTGTCCCCTTAGCAGAAAAACGCCCCAAAGCATAATGTTTCCACCTCCATGTATGACGGTGGGGATGGTGTTCTTGGGGTCATAGGCAGCATTCCTCCTCCTCCAAACACAGCGAGTTGAGTTGATGCCAAAGAGCTCGACTTTGGTCTCATCTGATCACAACACTTCCACCCAGTTCTCCTCTGAATCATTCAGATGTTCATTTGCAAGCTTCAGACGGACCTGTACATGTGCTTTCTTGAGCAGGGGGACTTTGCCAGCACTGGAGGATTTCAGTTGTTCACGGCGTTGTGTGTTACCAATTGTTTTCTTGGTGACTATGGTCCCAGCTGCCTTGAGATCATTGACAAGATTCTCCAATGTAGTTCTGGGCCGATTCCTCACCGTTCTCATGATCATTGAAATTCCACGAGTTGAGATCTTGCATGGAGCCCCAGACCGAGGGAGATTGACAATTATTTTGTGTTTCTTCCATTTGTGAATAATTGCACCGACTGTTGTCACCCTCTCACCAAGGTGCTTGGCGATGGTCTTGTAGCCCATTTCAGCCTTCTGTAGGTCTACAATCTTATCCCTGACATCCTTGGACAGCTCTTTGGTCTTGGCCATGGTGGAAAGATTGGAATCCCATTGATTGCTTCTGTGGACAGGTAACAAGCTGAGACTAGGAGCACTCCCTTTAAGAGAGTGCTCCTAATCTCAGCTTGTTACCTGTATAGAAGACACCTGATAGCCAGAAATCTTGCTGATTGATAGGGGATCAAATATATATTTCTCTCATTAAAATGCAAATCAATTTATAACTTTTTTGAAATGCGTTTTTCTGGATATTTTTATTGTTATTCTGTCTCTCACTGTTAAAATAAACCGACCATTAAAATAATAGACTGATCATTTCTTTGTCAGTGGGCAAATTTAGTACTTTTTCCCCCTCGCTGTATTATGATTTTCTTTACATTAAAATTAATTAAAGTACCGTACATTTTCTTCCAAAAAAATTGCGTTTGAAAAGCCACTGCACAAATACCACGTGACATAAAGATTGCAATGACCACCTTTTCATTCTCTAAGGCATCTGCTACAAAAAAAAATTCTAAGCAATTTTCTAGCAAAAAATACAGATTTTTAAATGTAAACAGAGTGTCAGAATAGGCCTGGCCTTCAAGTGGTTAAATATGGCCCCTAATTTTAAACAAAGCTCAACTAAGGATACTAGTTCCCCAAATCTCTCAAATTATATCAGCCTCCCAGGGGTCGTTACTGATGGCCGTGTTGCTGTAGGTGCCTTTGCACTCCCTGTCATGTAACCTGTGGAGGGCATCAGAGAAAGTCTCTGCAGTCGTGGCCCAGATACAGTAGAGGGGGAAGAGTTAAAACCTGTGTTCACCTGGCTACACACTGCTCAAGATTCATCCAATCCCTGCTGAATTGGACAACATTCGAGATGCTGGTGGCTCTGTTGGAACCAGTGGGCTCATTGGGAGACAGGTGGAAAAAATTTGTTGAAGGAGCCAGGAGGAAAAATTGATCATGAATGGGGTAAAACCTTCCGGAGGTCAAGTGGTTAAACAAGCCATAGGTAGAGATATGGGAGGGGGGTAGGGATGACAGACTAGGTGAAGATGTCCTATGGGGTTCTTCTGTGCAGCCTATTGATCTCTGCAGAGAACCTTCTTAATAGTGATGATGGAGATTGTATGGATGAGCCTCACTGTGACTTTCTACAGTGACAGAAAAAAAAGCTACATAAATGTATAAAATGTGTATACAGTGGGGACGGAGAGTATTCAGACCCCCTTAAATTTTTCACTCTTTGTTATATTGCAGCCATTTGCTAAAATCATTTAAGTTCATTTTTTTTCCTCATTAATGTACACACAGCACCCCATATTGACAGAAAAACACAGAATTGTTGACATTTTTGCAGATTTATTAAAAAAGAAAAACTGAAATATCACATGGTCCTAAGTATTCAGACCCTTTGCTGTGACACTCATATATTTAACTCAGGTGCTGTCCATTTCTTCTGATCATCCTTGAGATGCTTCTACACCTTCATTTGAGTCCAGCTGTGTTTGATTATACTGATTTGACTTGATTAGGAAAGCCACACACCTGTCTATATAAGACCTTACAGCTCACAGTGCATGTCAGAGCAAATGAGAATCATGAGGTCAAAGGAACTGCCTGAAGAGCTCAGAGACAGAATTGTGGCAAGGCACAGATCTGGCCAAGGTTACAAAAAAATTTCTGCTGCACTTAAGGTTCCTAAGAGCACAGTGGCCTCCATAATCCTTAAATGGAAGACGTTTGGGACGACTAGAACCCTTACTAGAGCTGGCCGTCCGGCCAAACTGAGCTATCGGGGGAGAAGAGCCTTGGTGAGAGGTAAAGAAGAACCCAAAGATCACTGTGGCTGAGCTGCAGAGATGCAGTCGGGAGATGGGAGAAAGTTGTAGAAAGTCAACCATCACTGCAGCCCTCCACCAGTCGGGGCTTCATGGCAGAGTGGCCCGACGGAAGCCTCTCCTCAGTGCAAGACACATGAAAGCCCGCATGGAGTTTGCTAAAAAGCACCGGAAGGACTCCAGGATGGTGAGAAATAAGATTCTCTGGTCTGAAGAGATCAAGATAGAACTTTTTGGCCTTAATTCTAAGCGGTATGTGTGGAGAAAACCAGGCACTGATCATCACCTGTCCAATACAGTCTCAACAGTGAAGCATGGTGGTGACAGCATCCTGCTGTGGGGGTGTTTCCCAGCTGCAGGGACAGGACGACTGGTTGCAATCGAGGGAAAGATGAATGCGGCCAAGTACAGGGATATCCTGGACGAAAACCTTCTCCAGACTGCTCAGGACCTCAGACTGGGCCGAAGGTTTACCTTCCAACAAGACAATGACCCTAAGCACACAGCTAAAATAACAAAGGAATGGCTTCACAACAACTCCGTGACTGTTCTTGAATGGCCCAGCCAGAGCCCTGACTTAAACCCAATTGAGCATCTCTGGAGAGACCTAAAAACGGCTGTCCACCAACGTTTACCATCCAACCTGACAGAACTGGAGAGGATCTGCAAGGAGGAATGGCAGAGGATCCCCAAATCCACGTGTGAAAAACTTGTTGCATCTTTCCCAAAAAGACTCATGGCTGTATTAGATCAAAAGGGTGCTTCTACTAAATACTGAGCAAAGGGTCTGAATACTTAGGACCATGTGATATTTCAGTTTTTCTTTTTTAATAAATGTGCAAAAATGTCAACAATTCTGTGTTTTTCTGTCAATATGGGGTGCTGTGTGTACATTAATGAGGAAAAAAAATGAACTTAAATGATTTAGAAAATGGCTGCAAAATAACAAAGAGTGAAAAATGTAAGGGGGTCTGAATACTTTCAGCGAAACATATTTTGCCTAACAACTGTACTTTTACTTTCTCCATCAGATCACCCCCCCCCCCCCCCCCCCACAGTTATTACCTTTTGTATCACTTGACCCTCCCTCCTAGATTGTAAACTCTAATGAGCAGGGCCCTCCTGTATTGAGATGTATTGTAACTGTACTGTCTGCCCTCATGTTGTAAAGCGCTGCGCAAACTGTTGGCACTATATAAATCCTGTATAATAATAATAGTGATATTAAAAAAAAATGAAAGAGCCCCTGCCCCCCATGCTCGCACACAATGGTGAACACATATGAGGCATCCCCGTGAACATTATAGTGAGAGCAATAATTCTAGCTCCAGACCTTCTGAGTAACTCTAAACTGGTAACCCGTAAGGTTCCCTAGGCATGCAAAGTGGGTGTGCCAGGTGTGCCTGGGCACACCCTAATCCCTCTGTGCGGTGCAGATTACCCTACGGCCCGGGCTACCCCCACCCCCCTCTGCAGTGTTGTTGGCTTCCCCTGTCTCCTCTCCCCTCCCTTTGGCTGCTGTTGGGGATGTTTCAGGATTGAAAGCAGGGGAAAAGGCTAGTCAATTTGTCATGCACTGGCTCCTTCCTTTTCCAAATGAACACAACGTGATCATTCATAACTGAAGCAAAGTAAACTGTGTTTACTATGCTTCAGTTTGCAAATGAACAGGAAGCTGCTTAGCACAAAGCACTTCCTATTCATTCACCACCCAGTGCAGCTGAGGCTGCAAAGAATATGTCTTTGAGCTTTGGTGTGTATATCCTAATGCAATTGACTGAGCACACCTATGTAAGGCTCCATCCACACCTGAGCGTAGCGATTTACTGGAGTTTTCCAGGCGTTTTTTCAAGCTTATTTGCAGCTTTTTTCAAGCGTTTTTAAAATATTTTACAGCTTCAGGCGTTTTTGTTTAGCCAATACAAAGTCCTGGGGGGGAGAGGGATGAAACTCTCTGGAGAGCTGCTGCAGAAAACGCTCGTAAAACACCCAGGTCAGGCATTTCTATTGAAATCTATGGGGCCAAAAATGTTTGTAATCTGCCAAAAAGAAGCTTGTGTCCTTTTTTGAGCGACAGGCGTTTTTCTTCAGGCGACAGAACGCTGAAATGTGAACAGGGGCCCATTGAAGTGAATGAAATTTGGCTTGTTGAGAGTTTTAGAGCTACAGGCTTCAAGCAGAAAACCGCTTAGGTGTGAATGGGGCCTAAAGGCTTATAAAGCGTCACTTATAACGATTTTTAACCACTTCCCGCCCGGCCTATAGCAGAATGACGGCCGGGCGGTGGTTCAGTTATCCTGACTGGGTGTCACATGACGTCCAGCAGGATAACAGCCACTGCGTGCCCGTGGGGGTGCGGTGTGTCACTCTGACACACCACTACACCAATCTCGGTAAAGAGCCTACAACGGAGGCTCTTTACCACATGATCAAGTCTGTCCAATCATGGCTGATCACCATGTAAACAGAAAGAGCCGTTGATCGGCTTTTCCTCACTCGTGTCTGACAGACACGAGTAGAGGAGAGCCTATCGGCTGCTCTCCTGACAGGGGGAGTCTGCACTGATTGTTTATCAGCACAGCCCTCCCTCGGATTCCGCCCAGGACCACCAGGATGGCCATCCGCACTGGACCACCAGGTATGCCCCCCTAGACCACCAGGGGAATGCAAATCTGTGCATAGGCAGCTGCCAATCAATGTCCAAGCAGGTGCCAATCAGTGCTCACTCACAATGCCTACCACTGCCAGTGCCACCTAAGGTTGCCACCTCATCCCTTTAAACCCGAACACATATGAATTCCACAGGTTCTGAGGCTAATTTAATGCAGATAAGGCACCAAGTGAGTTTAATTACCACCTTAATCAGCCACAGAACCTGTGTAATTAATATATGTTCGGTTTTAAAGGGATGAGGTGGCAACCCTAGTGCCACCAGGGATGCCTATCAGTGCCGCATATCAGTGCCGCGTATCAGTGCCCATCAGTGCCACGTATCAATGCCCATCAGTGCCCAGCAGTGCCGCCTATCAGTGCCCATCAGTGCCGCCTATCAGTGCCACCCATAAGTACCCATCTTTGCAGCCTTTCAGTGCCCATCAGTGTCGCCTATCAGTACCCATCAGTGCCCACCAGTGCCACCCATGAGTGCCCATCAGTGCCGCCTATCAATGCCCATCAGTGCTGCATATCAGTGCCACCCATCAGTGCCGCCTACCAGTGCCCATCAGTGCCACATATCAGTGCCCATCGTCGGTGCCCATCAGTGCCCATCAGTGCCTGCTCATTGGTGCCACCTCATCGATGCCGCCTTATCAGTGCCCGTCAGTGAAGGAGAAAATGTACAAAATTTTATAACAGAAACAAAAGCAAAACTTTTATTTTTTTCAAAATTTTCGGTCTTTTTTTTATTTGTTTAGCAAAAAATAAAAACCACAAAGGTGATTAAATACCACCAAAAGAAAGCTCTACTTGTGGGATAAAAATCCTGTTTGGGTACAGTGTAGCATGACCGCGCAATTGTCATTTAAACAGCGACAGTGCAGAAAGCTGAAAATTGGCCTGGGCAGGAAGGGGGGTAAGTGCCTGTTATTGAAGTGGTTAAGTACTGTAGTTTGGCACCCTTCCACAATGACATGTTAGGTATCTATTTACTAAGTGTAACACCATGTTTTATATTTCACCAAAATTTGTATTATATTGTGTTCTTGTGCACTACAATTCATCAAAGTGTATTTTTTCCCACCGATCATCAGCCACAGAAACAGAACTGCAATCTACCTATGTAAACAAGGCAGGTTGCCCTTCTGACAGGAGGGAAGGCATCAGTCCTGTGTTCCTGCAAAGCAGAGACAAGGATCCATGTCTTCCCCTAGTAAAGCACCTCCCACACTGTATTAAAACACTGATTAGGCAAAAAGTTAACCCTTTGATTACCCCTGATGTTAACCCCTTCCCAGCCAGTGTCATTAGTACAGTGACAGTGCATATGTTTAGCACTGATCACTGTATTGGTGTCACTGATTCCCACAAAGTGTCAAATGTGTCAGTTAGGTGTCCGAATGTCCGCCACAATATCGCAGTCCCTCTATAAGTCGCTGATCTGTACCATTACTAGTAAACTAAACAAATAAATACATAAAAAATATATATATATATATCCCATAGTTTGTAGACGCTATAACTTTTGCACAAACCAATCAATATACGCTTATTGGGATTTTTTTAATTAAAAATATGTAGCAGAATATATAATGGCCTAAATTGACGAAGAAATTCAATTTTTTTCAATATTTTTCATTGGATATGTTTTATAGCAGAAAGTGAAAAAAATTTTTTTTTTTTTTAAATTGTCACTCTTTTTTTGTTTCTAGCACAAAAAATAAGAAACATAGTAGTGATTAAATACCACCAAAGGAAAGCTCTATTTGTGGGGAAAAAAAGACATAAATTGTATTTGTGTACAGCATTGCATGACCGCACAATTGTCAGTTAAAGTAACGCAAAACCGTATTGCAAAAAATGGCCTAGTCAGGAACCAGGGGTAAATCTTCCGGAGGTCAAGTGGTTACACTGAAATTAATAGCAAAAAAAAAAAAAAAAAAAAGACAACAAACATGTTATACTTACCTGCTCTGTGCTGTGGTTTTGTACATAGTAGCCCCGATCCTGCTCTTTACGGGTCCCCCGCCGGTGCTCCTGGCCCCTCCCTCCTGTCGAGTGCCCCCCAGAGTAAGCAGCTTGCAATGGGGGCTCCCGTGCCGCTGATCTGCGTGTCCATTCAGACACTGAGCCCCGGCTCGGCCCCACCTCCTCTCTCTCTTCATTGGCACACTGGCTGTGACTGACAGGATTGAATGAGGAGGGAGAACCGAGACACTGGATCTCAGCAGTGGCGGCCCGTCCATAGAGGGTGCATGGGCGCTGCCTCCGCTATCCATGCGTCTGGCCCCCTGATCTACATATCAGGGCACCAGTCTATGGATTCCAATGTGACAGGGGTGTTTTTTTGAAGCACCTGATTACAGCCAGAGGCTCTAATAGGCTTCAAAAAAGGGTGGCCTCGGAGCGCAGAGCATTGCACTCCGAGCCCACCCAGTTGTGTGATGATAGCGAATGGATTTTCGCTATTTTCATACTAATGTTTCTCCCTGCCAATCAGAAGGCAGGTTTTAAAACCTGTTTCCTGATTGGCCAAAGCATCAGGCGATCATATTGGATGCCGGAAGAGGAGACACACGGTGGAGGAAGCTTGAGGAGCGGACACTGGAGCACCCTCTGCCCGCACTCCAGGAGAGGAGAGGACACCACAGCCTCACTACACCAGAGGGTAAGTGCCGGACCGCCAGGGGGGAAGGCAGGTGGTGTCAGTGTCGCGCCACGGGGGGGAAGGGGTGCTGTCAGTGCCGCGCCGCCTGATGGGGGGTGTGCTGTCCATGCCGTGTCGTGCCGCCCAGAGGGGGGGGTGTTGTTTGTTTGCCGCCCCCCAAAAGAAGAACCCACCAACCACCACTGGATCTCAGGTAAGTATTAGGGGGGCTGAGGGAGGCTGCTGCACACAGAAGGTTTTTTTTTACCTGCATGCATATAATGCATACAGGTAGAAGACCTTCAGCCCTTAGAACCACTTTAACCTCTTGCCGACCAGCGCACGATGATGTACGTTGGCATAATGGCATGGCTGCGCAAATGGGCGTACCTGTACGTCCCCTTTAAATCGCGGGCTAGGGGGGCGTGCGCCGCAGACTCGATGTTGGCCGGTGGCCCGCGATCGTGACACGGAGAGGCAGAATGGGGAGAGGCCTGTGTAAACAAGGCATTTCCCTCTTCTGCCTAGCAACATGACAGGGATTTACTGCTCCCAGTGATCTCTGTCATGTTCTAGTGAGCCCATCCCCCCTACAGTTAGAATCACTCCCTAGGACACACTTAACCCCTTGATCACTCCCTAGTGTTTAACCCCTTCCCTGCCAGTGTCATTTACACAGTAATCAGTGCATTTTTATAGCACTGATCGCTGTATAAATGCCAATGGTCCCAAAATAGTGTCAAAAGTGTCCGATGTGTCCGCCGCAATGTCGCAGTCATGATAAAAATTGCAGATCGCCGCCATTACTAATAAAAAAAATAATAATAAATGCCATAAATCTATCCCCTATTTTGTAGACGCTATAACTTTTGCGCAAACCAACCAATATATGCTTATTGAGATTTTTTTTTTTTTTTACCAAAAATATGTAGAAGAATATATATCGGTCTAAACTGAGGAAGAAATTTGGGTTTTTTTATATATTTTTTTGGGGATATTTATTACAGCAAAAAGTTTAAAATATTGCTTTTTTTTCAAAAAAATGTTTTGTTTATAGCGCAAAAAATAAAAACCGCAGAGGTGATCAAATACCACCAAAAGAAAGCTCTATTTCTGGGAAAAAAAGGACGTCAATTTTGTTTTGGGTGCAACGTCGCACGACCGCGCAATTGTCAGTTAAATCAACGCATTGCCGTATCGCAAAAAGTGCTCTGGTCAGGAAGGGGGTAAACCCTTCCGGGGCTGAAGTGGTTAATGAGTTTTTGCCACATTAACTATGTAATAAAATTTGGGAAAATGCCCATTAGAGACATCCACCAAAAACACAGCATTTTTAACATGTGAACTAGGACTAGGAGGGAGAAGAGTTAAAGCTCCTATGTATCTCTGATGAATGGAAATGTAAGCACTGCCCATACTCATCCAAGATATTTCCAGAAAGACACTGAATAAATCATTTGCCACCAAGAACAATATATTTTCATTTTCATTACACTCTGCTATTCAGCAGGGAAAATCAGCCTGAGAATCCTGAAAATCGGTGATTTATTTGTGGAATGCAGACCGGGGTAATTCTATTACATAAATATACGGAATAGATAATACCGGATGTTAAATCCTTGGGCAGATCTACCTGGAGATTTACCTTTCGGGAAGCGATGAATGAAGATACGGTCAAGGTCCACATTTCCTACCACAGATGTACTTGCTATGTATTCCTTATTGTATCATTTGTATCCGGGTTTTCTTTTCTTCCTTGTTTTTTCTATGCCTCTTTGTTTGGCCCAACTGAATGCCATTTCGTTTGCTAAAGCATTGTGATTGATAAATAAAACACTTGATTTCACTTTTTCTTTCATCCTTGCATCTCAGCACTGCTGATCTCCTGGTTTCTTACAACCATTTATTTCTTAAAGAGAACCAGTCTAGAATGAGGCTTTGTAGGAATTGGAATCACCACTTAAGCCTGATGGATGCTCTGACAGGGGGAGAATCCAGGGGAATAACAGTACACACATCTTACCTAAGAGGTAAGGCTTCACCGATTTACTGTACCAATTTTACCCACTCTTACCCCTTCCTGCCCAGGCCAATTTTCAGCTTTCAGCACTGTCACACTTTGAATGACTATTGCGCAGTCATGCAACACTGTACCCAAATGACAATTTTGTCATTTTTATGAGACAGATAGAGCTTTCTTTTGGCGGTATGTAATCATCACTGGGATTTTTATTTTTTGCTAAATAAATGAAAAACATTTTGAAACAATAAAATGTTTTTCTTAGTTTCTGTTATAAAATTTTGCAAATACGTATTTTTTTTTCCTTCACTGATTTACTGATTTGCGCTGATGAGGCTGCACTGATGGGTACTGATGCAGCTGCACTGATGGCACTGATGTGTGCTGATGAGGCTGCACTGATGTGTGCTGATGAGGCTGCACTGATGTTCACTGATGAGGCTGCACTGATAGACACTGATGTGCATTGATGAGGCTGCACTGATGTGCACTGATGGCCACTGATGAGGCTGAACTGATGGGCACTGATGAGGCTGCACTGATGGGCACTGATGTGCACTGATGAGGCTGCACTTCTGTGTGCTGATGAAGCTGCACTGATGTGCACTGATGAGGTTGCACTGATGGACACCAATGTGCATTAATGATGCTACACTGATGTGCACTAATGGGCACTAATGGGCACTGATGTGCACTGTTGAGGCTGCACTGATGGGCACCGATAATCTGCACTAAAAGGCACTAGTGAGGATTCACTGACAAGGCTGCACTGATGAGGTGGCACTGATGGGTACTGATAAGCTGCACTGATGGGCATTGATGGGGCTGCACTGATAATCAGTGCCCTGATTATCAGTGTAAATGCTGTACTCACTGTGCCCTGTTAGATCAACTCTCCTTTCCTTGTGTGAGGGAAGGGGAGCCGATAACCGGCAAGGCTGTTTAAATGTGACCAGCTGTGATTGGACACAACTGATTACATGGTAAAGGGCTGCTGTGATTGGCCCTTTACTCCGATCTGGGATCTGGACCCAAGGGAGCATGTGGGAGGTGCATTCTCAGGAGGATGTTCAGGGACATCCCCCCCGAGAACTGGAGAGCCGCACTGTAGTTGTATATCGGCTATAGAACGGTGAGCAGGTGGTTAAGAGTGTGTTTTCAGATTCTTACAAATGCTCATCCAAGACTGGCTCTCTTTAGGAAATTAAAGATTGTACAGTCTTGTGTCTCATGCAGAGACATAATTTCACTTTTTTTTTTTTTGTTGCATCTCAGTGCTGATTTTCTCACTTTCTAGTCTTTATTTTGTAGGAATTAGAAACTTCACTTATAGCCTGGTGCTGATCTGACAGGGGGAGAATCCAAGCAAATAACAGTACACACATCCTACCTAAAGTAAACCCAACTCAATTGAGTCTGCTGAAACATTGCGATTGATAAAAAAAAGATACTAGATTTCACTTTTCATTTTCGTCCTTTATTGCATCTCAACACTGATTTCCAAAGCCTTTTTAATTCTTAAAGAGAACCAGTCTAGGATTAGCATTGGTAGGAATTGGAACCTCCACTTATAGTATGATGATGCTCTGACAGGGGGAGATTTTTAGATTCTTACAAATGTTAATACCAGACTGGTTCTCTTTGGGAAATTGAAGAGTGTAAAGTCTTTTGTCTCATGCAGAGGCATAATAAGTGATCTCACTTTTATTTTCATCCGTTGTTGCATCTCAACACTGACCGGACTGGTCCTTCGAGTGCGCTTCATCGGACCTGCAGCGGACTTTTTCGGTCCAAAATCTGATGGACTTTAGATTTGGAACATGTTTCAAATCTTTATGTCGGAACTCCGCCGGACCTAGTTCCTATAGAAAAATCCGCTCCTCTGTATGCTAGTCCGACGGACGCAAAACCGACGCTAGGGCAGCTATTGGCTACTGGCTATCAACTTCCTTATTTTAGTCCAGTCGTACGTCATCACGTACAAATCCATCGGACTTTGGTGTGATCGTGTGTAGGCAAGTCCGTTTGTTCGGAAATTCCGTCGGAAGTGCTTCGAAAGTCCGCCGGATAGACCGGTCGAAAAGTCCGCTCATGTGTATGCGGCATAAGAGGTAAGGCTGCTCTGATTTACCAAATTTAATTCCAGACTGGTTCTCTTTAGGAAGTTAACGATTGTATGGTCAGAATAGAGGCACAATACTTGATTTTCATGCTTTGTTGCATCTCAATGATGATTTTTTGATTTCCTACCCCCTTTAATTTCTTACAGAAAGCCAGTCTGAGATAAGCATTTGTAGGAACTGGAAACTCTACTTATAGCCTGATGCTGTTTGACAGGGGGGAAGAATCTAAGTGAATAACAGTGCAACACCCCTTACCTAAAGTAAACCCAAATGAATGCCACTAAGTTTGCTAAAGCACAGCGATTGAAAAAAAAGATACCTTGTTTCACATTTTTTTCATCCTTTGTTGCATCATTTCTTGACAAGGGGAGAATCCAAGTGAATAACAGTACATACACCTCATCTAAGAGGTAAGGCTGCACTGATTTACTTATTTTAAAAGTGTGTTTTCAGATTCCTACAAATGCTCAGCTCAGAACGGTTCTCTTTAGGAAACTGAAGATTGTACAGTCTTGTGTCTCATGCATTCCCTTTATTTCATCCTTTGTTGCATCTCAATGCTGATTTTCTGATTTCCAACCCCCTTTCATTTCTTAAAGAGAAGCAGTCTGGGATGAGCATTTGTAGGAACTGGAAACTCCACTTATAGCCTGATGCTGCTCTTACAGGGGGGAGAATCCAAGTGAATTACAGTAAACACACCTTTTCTAAGAGGTAAGGCTGCCCTGATTTACCAAATTTAAAAGTGTTTGTTTTTAGATTCTTACAAATCTTGGGTGAGAACCTCCTTCCCTCAGCCAGGGCATTGAAAATGGGTTGTGGATGGGTATTCCAGCATGACAATAAACCAAAACAAACGGCCGAGGCAACAAAGGAGTGGCTCAAGAAGAAGCACATTAAGGTCATGGAGTGGCCTAACCAGTCTCCAGAACGTAATCCCATAGAAAGTACGTGGAGGGAGCTGAAGGTTCGAGTTACCAAACGTCAGCCTCGAAACCTTAATGACTTGGAGAGGATCTGCAAAGAGGACAAAATCCCTCCTGAGATGTGTGCAAACCTGGTGGCCAACTACAAGAAACGTCTGACCTCTGTGATTGCCAACAAGGGTTTTGCCACCAATTACAAACTCATGTTTTGCGAAGGAGTCAAATACTTTTTTCATTTATTGAAATGCAAATCAATTAATACCTTTTTTGATTTTTGTTGTTGTTATTCTGTCACTCTGTTATTTCTGATTTACTCATTTTTATAGTATGTTTTTAGATTCTTACAAATGCTCCTCCCAGGCTGGTATTCTGGATTCTTACAAATGCTCCTCCCAGGCTGGTATTCTGGATTCTTACAAATGCTCCTCCCAGGCTGGTATTCTGGATTCTTACAAATGCTCCTCCCAGGCTGGTATTCTGGATTCTTACAAATGCTCCTCCCAGGCTGGTATTCTGGATTCTTACAAATGCTCCTCCCAGGCTGGTATTCCGGATTCTTACAAATGCTCCTCCCAGGCTGGTATTCTGGATTCTTACAAATGCTCCTCCCAGGCTGGTATTCCGGATTCTTACAAATGCTCCTCCCAGGCTGGTATTCCGGATTCTTACAAATGCTCCTCCCAGGCTGGTATTCTGGATTCTTACAAATGCTCCTCCCAGGCTGGTATTCCGGATTCTTACAAATGCTCCTCCCAGGCTGGTATTCTGGATTCTTACAAATGCTCCTCCCAGGCTGGTATTCTGGATTCTTACAAATGCTCCTCCCAGGCTGGTATTCTGGATTCTTACAAATGCTCCTCCCAGGCTGGTATTCTGGATTCTTACAAATGCTCCTCCCAGGCTGGTATTCTGGATTCTTACAAATGCTCCTCCCAGGCTGGTATTCTGGATTCTTACAAATGCTCCTCCCAGGCTGGTATTCCGGATTCTTACAAATGCTCCTCCCAGGCTGGTATTCTGGATTCTTACAAATGCTCCTCCCAGGCTGGTATTCCGGATTCTTACAAATGCTCATCCTAGACGGGTTCTCTTGAAGAAATTGAAGAGTGTACAGTCTTGTGTCTCATGTAGAAAATATACATGAACAGAGGCATTAAGGACCTTTGACCCCTTCAATGAGCAGTGAAGTGCTTAGTGATGGAACTGAATGTATTCATCAATATGGCACCTTCATGTCAAGTATGTATGAAGCAGGATTGCTATGCGATGCACAAACCACGCGCTTTGTTTGGAGGTCTTTTATGACTTAATGACTCATGCAGCAAACATTGTTAGAGCTTCATCGGGTGTAACATAGCATGAAATGTAACTGTATGCAAATGAGTCAACATCGTTTTCTACTCGCCGCCATAGGATATGATAACACAAACAAGGAGCAGAGAGATTAGCGCCGTCTCGAAGTTTAGATGGCTTTGTCCTATTTATGACTTTCAAAAGAGTCTTTAAAATGAAGGATTCTGGTGGTTTGCATCTAAGGGAATAGTTTCTTTTCAATAGAAAGAATGTATACTTTTCTGAAACTATGTTGGAATTGCTGCGTGTAAACATGTCATGGGAGGAATATGTAGGCTTGTATCTGTGACCAACTGCTCCTCCAAGGGAGAATGTAGTGTGGAGGCGTCTTTCCTGCTCAGAAATGATCTCCAACTGACACCATAAAGGATATTTATAACTAATAATGTTCTGTATTTTCTAAACTCACAATTCATCTTGTGACACTATGTTTTTTTTTTTCTTAAAACAGAGGTAGGATTAATATTGCATAATAATATTGAAAGAAGCTTGTTATTTTCAGGACCTAAATGAGTCATCACAACAGTGACTTATCCCTTTACCAAGAGCTCAGGAGAAGTTTCAAAAGAACAAAGGGAGCTGCAAAGCAAGGTTCATTTTCTGTGCTGTCTCATTAGCTAAGCAATAGTGCTTTGGTCATTTATTTATTTATTTTATGTAACTATCAATGCAATGCATTTTCTAAACTTACAAATCAAACTTAGCAACATTATGGTTTTCTCTTAAAGGTGAATTCCAACTTTATTTTCACTGAAACTGAATGGAAACAAAAGTTTATTTGATGGATGTGTGTAGGAGGGGGGGGGGTTGACTAAATATGTGCCAGCAGAGGGTGTCATCCTTGTTAAAAATATATAGCAAAAAAGAGTAGGGAGGATCCGAAATAGGAATTGCTATGCTTCTGAATTTTGTACGAAATACAAAATTTGGTTTACGAATTTCGGATCCAAATTCCGTTACAACAGAAACGAGAATATTCATTAATTACGATTATTCGTTATGATGAAGTTAAAAAACCCAGTAAGTCAGCACAGCACAGGGATGGTGGGAGCCCCTCATAATGATAAATTCATCATAACGAACATTCGTAATTGTTAAGAAAAGTTAACAAACCTAAAAGTTAAAAACGCAGGAAGTCAGCACAGCACAGGGATGGTGGGAGCCCCTCATAATGATAAATTTATCATAACGAAGATTCGTAATTGTTACGAAAAGTTAACGAACCTAACGGAAATTCGTATTTCGTACGAATCCAGATTGAATTTCGGACACAAATTACGAAATACGAATTAATTCTAATACAGAACGGAACAAAACAAAACAAATGTATTGACGGCGCACATGTCTACAAAAGAGTAAATAGTAGTACTTAAAATACCCCTCCAGTGATCACACAGATACATTCATATATAAAAAAATCCAAAATGTTATTTTTGACAATGAAATGTCTAAAAACTAATATCAAATGTCATATTAATACCAACAAACATTGTCCACTGCAAATATGCATGGCTATTGGTCGAAATAGAGAGTTTAGGTCAATGTGTTTCGTTGAAAACACTGCTTGCTCAGGACCTCCTGTCGTTCAAAAGACAAAGGAAACACATGTATAAGTTACAAATCACCAAGAAACATAATTGAGGTACTTTAATTCCCTAGCAAAGGGTAGCTTAATTCTAAGGGAGGCACTGTTGGCCCATATCTCGGTGATCCCAAAGGAAGGTAAGGACCTTACTGCCCCCTCAAAGTTACCTTCCCATAGTCTTACTAAACATGGATATTAAAATCTTGGCAAAAATTCTGGTGAACCGATTGAAGTATCTCATGCCCCACATCATTCACCCTGACCAAACAGGATTCATCATAGGCCGCGAAGCCAGGGACAACTCAATTAGAGTGATCCAACTTATACACTGGGCCCCACACTGTCAGGAACCTTCACCATACCTAATTTTATCAACAAACGCAGAAAAAAGGTTTGACCATGTTGACTGGTCTTACCTTCAAGCGGTGCTGGAGACCCTGGGGTTGGGACTGGACATGCTAACCTGAATTATGGCTCTTTATTCCGCTCCCAGTGCACAGATTCAAGTCAACAGACTCTTCTCCTCTAGGTTCTCGATCAGGAATGGCACAAGACAGGGGTGCCCCCTCTTGCCTCTCTCCTTATCGAATTGGTCCTTGAACCCCTATTGCGTAAAGTACAAGTGAACACAGATATCAAGGATTTGAAGGTGGGCAACATAGAACATAAACTTTCAGGCTATGCTGATGATGTGCTGTTTAACCTTACAGACCCCCTGATCTCATTGCCAGTCCTGATGCAAGAACTCAAGCATTTTGGGATGCTTTCTAACTTCAAAATTAATCTCACAAAATCAGAAAATTCTGTCTATTCAGCTATCCCTTGCTCTAGCAAACAGCCTTAAGATCACATTTCCCTTTACGTGGGCCAAATCCTCCCTGAGATATCTGGGCATCCAGCTTACAGACCACCTTGACACTTTATACACGGCCAATTACCCCCGTTGCTGGCCGTGATTAGGTGGAACATATCAATATGGACTAAGACTGCTTTCACCTGGCTGGAGAGGGTAAATATCTTAAAAATGAATATCTTCCCAAGCATACTCTTTTACCTGAAGATGCTACCTGTGCCCTTGCCCAAAGGCTTCTTCACCCAACTGTCTAGCGTGCTGGCTGGGTTTGTCGGGAGTTTATGGAGACCGTGAATAGCTCTGAAAGTACTGAGGCGTCCGAAACACACAGGTGGTTTGGGTATCCCAGACATACAGAGATACTATAGGGCTATAGTCCTCTAATGGATCCTTAACTGGCGTTTCCATACCCATTCCAAGCTTTGGGTTTCTATGGAGAGGTATATGACCGGCAGGAACTTGACCTATGCCCTGTGGCTCTCTTGGGAACACAGGGGGTTGTCGGATGGCACGTCTCCTTTGACAACTCATGCACTTAAAGTATAGGATCAGATTAACCAAATGCTGGATCTGGCCCCCTCTGTGTCCCCACTGGGGGGTTTCCTTTGGTTCCCTCCTGGAGAACAGATGGCATTATTTGGGCCCTGGGTGGATTATGGTAATGCCAGTTGTGATAAACTTATAAAGAATGGTAAACTGTTGCTTTTTAAGACCCCAAAAACCCGACATGGGGGTTCTCAAATGAATTTATGGGTGTACAGACAATTGTACCACTTTTTTGAGGTACATGGCAGTTCTATAGGAGGTATTACTTCTTTTACGTCATTTGAATGCTTTTATATAGCCGAGGAGCCTATACTGCATATGGTCTCTGAACTATACCAACTGTTAGGGTCTGCCGCCTCTGCTGCCAAGCCCACATGTAGCTGGGTCTGGGAAAAGGACCTGAGGTCCAAGTTCACCACTGCTTAGCTGACCCACCTGTACCAGCTAACCCACTCAAGCTCTATTGACTGTAAAATGCACGTAAATGCATGTAAAAAGTCCTGTCACGCTGCCGACCTGGACAAGATATACCCTTCTACCTCTGAGCTATACTAGAGGGGTTGTGGAGACTGCAGTACGCTCTTGCATCTGTGGTGGGAGTGCCATGTGATAGTACCCTTTTGAATGGACATTAGGGCTCAGATTAAAGAAATTCTGGGCCCTGACATCCCCTACTTCTGATTCATTTTCTCCTACATATCAAAAAACCACCAAAGGAAAAGTGCATCTACAAAGGCTATCCATTTCAATACAAAATTGTATTTATTGAACATACATGTAAAAACCAACCATGGCAAAGATGGGAACCCCCTACCCCACATATACCCCTCCCCCCCGGCCCCCCACCCAACACAACCCACCCCACTCTGATCTCCCCAGACTGGCCCCCAAAATCGCTGCCACCCCTCTATCTCCCACTCCAGTGAATATGCTCCCCCTTCAGCTGGTAACAGGTATGGTTGTATCAGTTATCTGTGTGAAGTGATCTGTAGACTGAATGGCTAAATGTCTGTAATGAAAGTAAGTCTGCAAGCTTATTCACCTGGCTCGGCCATCTACAAGTGAACCCGTGTCCAACCCCCTCAAACCAATGTCAATGTATATCACCACAAATGGGAGTTGTAAACGGACTAAAGAGGGCCGCAGCGGCATATACCAATAGCGATATTGGCAGGGCTATAGACTTGTTGATTATGGTGATGAGCATGTATCGCAATAGACGATAGTATTAGGTTGTCATCCAAAGTGTACATACATGGGTTGGTGTCCTGTCATAGTATGGGGATCTGTCATACCATGCTGATTGGTAATCCCATAAGTTTAGTTCCCATACACATTCATTTTCTCCTACATATCCCTCCCATATCAGTTAATCAGTATAAAAAGAAGAACGTTGCCCCACTTTTTGAACACAGCCAAGCGGTTGCTCCCAATCTATTGGAAACTAGCACAAATTACTGGTTGCAAGGAATGGGTACGTAGGGTGAATGAGATCAAGGAGGTTGAGGATTGGGTTGCAACTTGTAAAGGTACCCCAGATCGTTTCACCAGCACTTGGTCACCATGGCTAGACCACATTCGTGATTCACACCAAGTATCCTCCAGTTTAGACTTGGTGCTACTGGAACTGGTGGAACCATTTCTTAGACAGCGTATTCAACCCCAGAAGTAGTGGGGTGGGATTTATTCTCTGTAAGGACTGTGGCACTGATTTACCTGGTCCCCTTACTCTGGCTGACATCTCCTATATTCGGTGGTAGCGGGCTTGGTATGGACGACGACATCATTTGTGAGACTTTAGGTATGATTCTGACCTTTCCCCCTCTTTTCCTTATTGCTAATCCTTTTCTCTCTAAATGTTTCCATATTTTGAAATTTGGTTTATATGTTTCCCTATGTATGTTTTTAACCTGACAAATGGTATTACTATTTTGCCACTATAGGGGAGGCCACCTATCATGAGGATGGCACAGTTTTTCTTCCCCTTGGTGTCTCAAGTGTGCTTTGATGCGGTTCCGGCCTGGGTGTTGTGTTAGGGGAGGCTAGCTGGAGGCGACCATAGCCCCCCTCCCCTCCATATTGCAGTCAGTGTGGCTCTTTCACCGGCCTAAGCTAGTCTAGGACTGGTGATATGTTCCCTTGCCGAGAATTTCTATCCATACTAGTCGGTGATAACATTGCAGAAGTCACCCCGGGCCTTCAAGGGGGTGAACACCCAAGCCATGTAAGACGTATAAGCGCTCAAATTTCTATATTTCATTTGTGCTCTGCTTCTTTTTGTTAAGTATATAAAATGTACGTCACCCTTAAACTGATGTTCTAGAAACACAGAAAATGTCTGTTATGACATGTGATTTTGTTCTAAATAAAGATTATATAAAAAACAAAAAAACAAAAAAAAAAACATAATTGAGTTTGTTTATAATAATCATTAAATTAGAAAGGTACATGATATCTATTCCCCAAAGAGAAGCAAGGGGTGGAGAGGAAAGGAGAACAATATATATCTAAATAGTCTACCTTTTTCTGGAATGATTTCATGCATGTATTATAACCACTTTAAGACCAGCCTCGTTTTGGATTTTAGGTGTTTACAAGTTTAAAGCAGGTTTTTTTGCTAGAAAATTACTTAGAACCCCCAAACATTATATATTGTTTTTTTTCTAACACCCTAGAAAATAAAATAGCGGTCATTGCAATACTTTTTTTTGCACCGTATTTGCGCAGCGGTCTTCTAAGCGCACTTTTTTTGGAAAAAATTCACTTTTTTGATTAAAAAAATAAGACAACAGTAAAGTTAGCCCAATTTTTTTTTATATTGTGAAATATAATGTTACACCAAGTAAATTGATACCCATCATGTCACGCTTCAAAATTGCGCCCGCTCGTGGAATGGCGTCAAACTTTTACCCTTAAAAATCTCCATAGGCGACGTTTAAAAAATTCTACAGATTGCATGTTTTAACCACTTAACAACCGGCCCATAGCCAAATGACGGCTACAGGGCGGTTGTTTAACTCTGGGAGGACGTCCAGGGACGTCCTCCCAGAATTCTGCTCTCGCGCGCCCCCTAGTGCGCGCACTCGAGAGCATCCGTGATCGCCGGGTCCACAGGACCCGGCGCATCACAGATCCCGGTAAATGGCCGCTGATCGCGGCCGTTTACCATGTGATCGCTCCGTCAAATGACGGAGCGATCACATGTAAACAAACCGGCGTCATCTGATGACGCCGGTTCCTCTCCTCCCCCTCTCCTCCCCTCCTGTGTACCGATCGGTACACTGTGACCGAAGAGGCGGATGGATGGATGGCTGCAGCGTTGTGGGCTGCATCTGTAGTGCCCACAGCGCTGCACAGAGACATCCAGCCATCCATCCATCCATGCTCAGCCATCCCTACTACTCTGCATGCCCTGCAATGCTGTGGAATACTCTGCAATTCCCTCTGCAATACCCCGCAATACTCTGCCATACCCTGCAATACCCCGCAATACTCTGCCATACCCTGCAGTACCCCGCAATACTCTGCCATACCCTGCAATACCCCGCAATACTCTGCCATACCCTGCAGTACCCCGCAATACTCTGCCATACCCTGCAATACCCCGCAATACTCTGCCATACCCCGCAATACTCTGCCATACCCTGCAATACCTCGCAATACTCTGCCATACCCTGCAATACCCCAAAATACTCTGCCATACCCCGCAATACTCTGCCATACCCTGCAATACCCCAAAATACTCTGCCATACCCCGCAATACTCTGCCATACCCTGGAATACCCCGCAATACTCTGCCATACCCTGGAATACCCCGCAATACTCTGCCATACCCCGCAATACTCTGCCATACCCTGGAATACCCCACAATACTCTGCCATACCCTGGAATACCCCGCAATACTCTGCCATACCCTGCAATACCCCGCAATACTCTGCCATACCCTGCAATACCCCGCAATACTCTGCCATACCCTGCAATACCCCGAAATACTCTGCCATACCCTGCAATACCCTGAAATACCCCGCAATACTCTACCATACCCTGCAATACTCTGCCATACCCCGCAATACTCTGCCATACCCCGCAATACTCTGCCATACCCCGCAATACTCTGCCATACCCTGGAATACCCCGCAATACTCTGCCATACCCTGCAATACCCTGAAATACCCTGAAATATCCCGCAATACCCAGCCATACCCAGCCATACTCTGCAATACTCAGTGATACCCAGCCATACTCTGCCATACCCAGCCATGCTCTGCAATACCCCACAAAAATCTGCAATACTCTGCCATAACCCGCAATACTCTGCCATACCCAGCCATACTCTGCCATACCCAGCCATACTCTGCCATACCCAGCCATACTCTGCAATACCCAGCCATACTCTGCAATACTCGGTGATACCCAGCCATACTCTGCAATACCCAGCCATACTCTGCAATACTCGGTGATACCCAGCCATACTCTGCAATACTCGGTGATACCCAGCCATACTCTGCAATACTCGGTGATACCCAGCCGTACTCTGCAATACTCGGTGATACCCAGCCATACTCTGCAATACTCGGTGATACCCAGCCATACTCTGCCATACCCAGTCATACTCGGCGATACTCTGCAATACCCAGCCATGCTCAGCCGTACCCAGCCTCTGTATGTGGCCAGGCTGTGGAAGTCTCACACATGTGGTATCGCCGTACTCAGGAGGAGCAGGAGAATCTATTTTGGGGTGTCATTTTTGGTATGTACATGTTATGTGGTAGAAATATTGTATAAATGGACAACTTTGTGTTAAAAAAAAAAAAAGCGTTTTAACCACTTCCCGCCTTCCGTCATACGACGTCCTTGACTTTGTGCGGGGATATCTGAATGATGGGTGCAGCTACAGGCATCATTCAGATATCATCTTTTTCAGCCGGCGATTCCCTACACCATAAGAATGATCATAGCGGCTGTTACACTGCTTGATCGTTCTTACGGGAGGCGAGAGGGGACGCCCCCCCCTCCCGCCGCCCTCCGGTGCTTCTACCGACTCACCGCTATGATCGAAGCCAGGATCTTTTTTTTTTTTTTTTTTTTTTATTTCAGGAACAGCCTAGAGGTGAGATGTGGGGTCTTATTGACCCCATATCTCACTGTAAAGAGGACCTGTCATGCCATATTCCTATTACAAGGGATGTTTACATTCCTTGTAATAGGAATAAAAGTGATCAAAAAATTTTTTTTTTTGGAAAAAAGTGTCAAACTAAAATAAATAAAGTAAAATGAACAATAAAAAAAAAATAAAATTTTTTTTAAAGCGCCCCTGTCCGTGTGCATGCATGCAGAAGCGAACGCATACGTAAGTCCCGCCCACATATGAAAACGGTGTTCAAACCACACATGTGAGGTATCGCTGCGATCGGTAGAGCGAGAGCAATAATTTTGGCCCTAGACCTCCTCTGTAACTCAAAATTTGTAACCAGTAAAAAATTTTAAAGCGTCGCCTATGGGGATTTTTAAGTGGTGAAGTTTGGCGCCATTCCACAAGCGTGTGCAATTTTGAAAGGTGACATGTTAGGTATCTATTAACTCGGCGTAACTTCATCTTTCATATTATGCAAAAACATTGGGCTAACCTTACTGTTTTGTTTTTTTTTAAAGCAAAAAACATTTTTTTTTCCAAAAAAAACACGTTCCAAAAATTGCTGCGCAAATATCGTGCGAGATAAAAAGTTGCAATGACCGCTATTGTATTCTCTAGGGTCTTTGCTAAAAAAACATATATAATGTTTTGGGGTTCTATGGAATTTTCTAGCAAATAAATGATGATTTTTACATGTAGGAGAGAAATGTCAGAATTGGCCTGGGTGCTCCAGAACGCCTGAAGGTGCTCCCCTGCATGTTGGGCCTCTGTATGTGGCCACGCTGTGTAAAAGTCTCACACATGTGGTATCGCCATACTCGGGAGTAATAGCAGAATGTGTTTTGGGGTGTAATTTGTGGTATGCATATGCTGTGTGTGAGAAATAACCTGCTAATATGACAATTTTGTGAAAAAAAAAAAAAGAAAAAAAAAAACTTGATTTTGCAAAGAATTGTGGGAAAAAATGACAACTTCAAAAAACTCATCATGCATCTTTCTAAATACCTTGAAATGTCTTCTTTCCAAAAAGGGGTCATTTGGGGGGTATTTGTACTTTTCTGGCATGTTAGGGTCTCAAGAACTGAGATAGGCCGTCAGTACTTCAGGTGTGATCAATTTTCAGATATTGGTACCATAGCTTGTGGACGCTATAACTTTCACAAAGACCAAATAATATACACTAATTTGGGTTATTTTTACCAAAGATATGTAGCGGTATGAATTTTGGCCAAAATATATGAAGAAAAATTACTAATTTTCAAAATTTTATAACAGAAACGAAGAAAAATTTATTTTTTTACAGATTTTTCGGTCTTTTTTCTTTTATAGCGCAAAAAATAAAGAACCCAGCGGTGATTAAATACCACCAAAAGAAAGCTCTATTTGTGTGAAAAAAAGGACAAAAAATTCATATAGATACAGTGTTGCATGACTGAGTAATTGTCATTCAAAATGTGAGAGCACCAAAAGCTGAAAATTGGTCTGGTTATTAAGGGGGTTTAAGTGCCCAGTGGTCAAGTGGTTAAGTTACAGAGGAGGTCTAGTGCTAGAATTATTGCTCTCACTCTACCGGTCTCGGCGATACCTCACATGTGTGGTTTGACCACCGTTTTCATATGCGGGCGCTACTCACGTATGCGTTCGCTTCTGCGCGCGAGCTCGTCGGGACAGGGCGCTTTAAAATTATTATTTTTTTTTTATTATTATTTATTTTACTTTATTTTATTTATTTTTCACTGTTTTTTTAAAAAAAAAAAATTTGGATCACTTTTATTCCTATTACAAGGAATGTAAACATCCCTTGTAATAGAAAAAAGCATGACAGGTCCTCTTAAATATGAGATCTGGGGTCAAAAAGTCCTCAGATCTCATATTTAGACTAAAATGCAAAAAAAAAAAAAAAAAAAAAAGAGTTGTTTAAAAAAATGACACAAAAAAAATTGTGCCTTTAAGAGAAGTGGGCGGAGCTGACGTAATGACGTCGCTCCGGCCGTCCTATGGTATGGAGACGGGTGGGGGCCATCTTCGCCTCACTCGTCTCCATACTGAGGAAGGGAAAGGACCCGATCGCCTCCGCCGCTACCGACGGCTCCCGTAAGCGGCGGAGGGTGCGGGAGAGTGGCGGGAGGAGGGGTGGCACCTCTCCCGCCGCCGATAATGGTGATCTCGCGGCGAACCCGCCGCAGAGACCACCATTATCGTGTACAGAACCGCCGGCTCTAAAGATGGATACCTCGGTTGTGGCAGCAGCTGCTGCCGTTACCGAGATATCCATCTTTAAAAAAATGACGTATATATACAGTGAGCGGTCCGGAAGTGGATAATATATATTTTTCAGCTGCCAAATTGTATACAAAGATATAATAGTGGGAAACCATGTGGTGGTGTGGTTTTGTTGTTGGTGTTGGCGAGACCTTTACATTACCGAAGAGAGCCCTGTGTAGGTAACATAGGTGTGCGCAGCCTCTTGCATTAGGGTGTGCACCCCAAAGTTCAAATACATATGCATGTGTATATGTACTGATGGTGTCAGTAGGGCAGTGGACAGTGTAATTGTGTTTATTTTATTTTTTTAAAAATTATTTTCTTTTGTAACATTTTTTTGGGGGATGAAAGATCAGTGGTCTAAACAGGGGGGAATATGCACCACACAAGGCGATTAGGGTGTGCCCAGACACACCTGGCACACCCTGTGCTCACGCCTATGGTAGATAAACAAACACAGGGCTCTCTTCTGACAGCAGAAGAGTAAAATGCAGCACACCGCACACACAGTAACACAGTTGGCCACACGTTTAACCCCTTGATCGCCTTAGATGTTAACCCCTTCCCAGCCAGTGTCATTAGTATAGTGACAGCGCATATTTTTAGCACTGATCACTGCATTAATGTCACTGGCCCCCCCAAAAAATGGCAAAAGTGTCAGTTAGGTGTCAGATTTGTCCGCCGCAATGTCGCAGTCCTGCTATAAGTCGTTGCCATTACTAGTAGAAAAAACAAAAATAATTAAAATTCCATAAATATATTCCATAGTTTTTGGACGCTATAACTTTTGTGCAAACTAATCAATATAAGCTTATTGGTATTTTTTTTTTTTTTTTGCAGAATACATTTTAGCCTAAATTGATTAAGAAATTAGATGTTTTACATTTTTTAATTTTTTTAATATGTTTTATAGCTAAAAATAAAAAGATTGTTTTTTTTCAAAATTGTCAGTCTTTTTTTTTTGTTTATAGTGCAAAAATGTAAAAACGCAGAGGTGATCAAATACAACAAAAAGAAAGCTCTATTTGTGGGGGGGGGGGGGAAGACATACATTTTATATGGGTACAGTTTCGCATGACCGCGCAATTGTCAATTAAAGTAACGCAGTGCCGTATCGCAAAAAATGGCCTGGTCATGAAGGGGTTAAAGCGGAAGTAAACCCATCCATAACACAGCTACCTTTCCGGCACGTGCCGGAAATGTAACACTCCCATTGGTTGGGCTCTCAACCAAACTATCAAACCATCCAATGGCCGGTGTCATAACTGATCACATGTGCAGCATCATGGCAGTTCTAGACTAAACAGAGGCCAAGATGGCGGCTTCCTCGGCTGAAAACGATAGGAGGGTTTACTTCCACTTTAAGCAAAATATAAGGAAATTTTGTCATAGCTGGGTGAATGCTTGTCTTGCAATGCTTATATATATATATATATATTTTTTTTTTTAATAGACCCCTATCGGTGACTGTATCAATGTTCTGCTATTGTCATCATTGGGAAGCCCTCCTTGACATGAAGCTACCTCTGGGGCAGTGGGTGCAAAAAGGCTGCAGATGATAAGTGCTGTTGATATGCAACAACGAATAAAGAAAAATTAAAAAGTATTTTATAAAAAAAAAAAAATCGAAAAAAACAACTGACAATTGTCAGTGCTTTAGAAAGCAAAATCCATTAGGGCTTACATCTAACGAGAAAGATAACATTTCATAGGAAGCTACAGGCAACTGCTTATCTGTTGCCCCAGTTTTCCTTGTCTAGTCCCCGTATGTATCTGCAGATTACAAGATGGATAGAAAAGATAGGATTTTCTGGCAAAGGAAATATGGTAATCTGTCTTTCGTGAAACTACTTGAATGAAGCATAATATCTACATCTTTTACAGCAGTTAATATCTGTGCCAGAGAAGGACTTTTTTTTTTGCTGGATATGCAAAGTGTGACTTCACAAAGGTCTGATGGATGGACACATTTAGAAGAAGTGTATCTCACTTCTGGAAAATCACATCACTCTCCCAAGGGCCGTCAAACTGTGCCATAAATATTTGATGGTTGGGAATTAAAGCTTTTTTTTTTTAATCGACTGCACTCCCAAGTCTCTGCTTCAGATTGGAACTGCATGTCCTCTCCCGTGTTTTGGGTGCTCTGTTCATGGTGAACTGTCTCTTTCTTTATAATTTATTGCCTAACAAAAAGAAAAAAATTAAGTTAAAGCTTTAAAAGCCTGACTTTTGTCACGTGTAAATTGTTTGATGGTATTTTAAGAGATATGCAAAAATGGATACTAAAAAACGATTTTAATATGGGGCGATGAAAGGTCGTGTCTAACATATTTACCTTCAAACACAGATTTATAGGGAATGGAAAATGATTTTCTGGATATTTTTTTCTGTATTTATATATTTTGTTTAGTTGGAAAATAAAAATTTTGAACATTGTTTACATTTTTTTTAAATCAAGAAATCCGAAATATTCACTACAGCTTTACATCTTTCCACCAGCTGGTGACAAGTGTGAGTACTCCAAAGTTTACCACTGTACTGTGAATACAGATTTGGATGACAGGATTTTTGGCTACACACATAGCTACTTTTTTCAAAGGAATGGGACGCAACGTGTCAGGTGGGAGTTTCATAACATCATCACGTCAAGAGGAGCATCAGTGCCATCTTGGTTACTGCATTCCGTTTGCATATGGAAGTGCTTTTAAAAAAATATTACTGTGAGTGGATATTTGACTCTTTTATTAAAGAATTTGTCAATGGTTTTACACTATGGAGCTCTCTCTTGTTTCTTCAGTGTCCAAGTATAGAAAGCATCACAAAAAAGAAACTGATTGGGGCAATCCTTTTTTTCTGCTGCTCTGGAGTGTGCGTCTTGGGAAATACTAAAAGTATACAAAAAATGTTACATGGTGAGGTCCAACTCCTATGGTGAGGGTACATCCTTGGGGCATGAGTGGTGGTGATTTGTGCCAGTCCATCACCTTTACCCTCAGCTTCTTAACAAGGCAGTGGTTGTTTTGGAGGTGTGTTTGGGGTCCTTATCATGTTGGAATACTGCCCTGCGGCCCAGTCTCTGAAGGAAGGAGATCATGCTCTGCTTCAGTATGTCACAGTACATGTTGGCATTCATGGTTCCCTCAATGAACTGTAGCTCCCCAGCGTCGGCAGCACTCATGCAGCCCTAGACCATGACACTCCCACCACCATGCTTGACTGTAGGCAAGACACACTTGTCTTTGTTCTCCTCACCTGGTTGCCACCACACACGCCTGACACCATCTGAACCAAATACGTTTATCTTGGTCTCATCAGACCACAGGACATGGTTCCAGTAATCCATGTCCTTAGTCTGCTTGTCTTCAGCAAACTATTTGCGGGCTTTCTTGTGCATCATCTTTAGAAGCGGCTTCCTTCTTGGATGACAGCCATGCAGACCAATTTGATGCAGTGTGCAGTGTATGGTCTGAGCACTGACAGGCTGACCCCCCACCCCTTCAACCTCTACAGCAATGCTGGCAGTACTCATACGTCTATTTCCCAAAGACAACCTCTGGATATGACGCTGAGCACATGCACTCAACTTCTTTGGTCAACCATGGCGAGACCTGTTCTGAGTGGAACCTTTCCTGTTAAGCCGCTGTATGGTCTTGGCCACCGTGCTGCAGCTCAGTTTCAGGGTCTTGGAAATCTTCTTATATCCTAGGCCATCTTTATGTAGAGCAACAATTCTTTTTTTCAGACCCTCAGAGAGTTCTTTACCATGAGGTGCCATGTTGAACTTCCAGTGACCAGTATGAGAGAGTGAGAGCGATAACACCAAATTTAACACACCTGCTCCCCATTCACACCTGAGACCTTGTAACTCTAACGAGTCACATGACACCGGGGAGGGAAAATGGCTAATTGGGCCCAATTTGACATTTTCACTTAGGGGTGTACCCACTTTTGTTGCCAGCGGTTTAGACATTAATGGCTGTGTGTTGAGTTATTTTGAGGGGACAGTAAATTTACACTGTTATACAAGCTGTACACTCACTACTTTACATTGTAGAAAAGTGTAATTTCTTCAGTGTTGTCACATGAAAAGATAGAAGAAAATATTTACAAAAATGTGAGGGGTGTACTCATGAATTTTTGCCTGTTCGGTATGTTCTGGTGCAAACAAACCGGGGGGTGTTCGGCTCATCCCTACCCTTAATAAGTATGGAGTCTTAAGACAGGAATGTCTCCTCAGCTCTAAAAAAGCAAAGAAAAACTTCCTTTGTATTGCTCCAAATTGGAATAAGCTAGGTTGGATTCCACTTCTGAGTCATTTTGTAGAGTTAAACCTGCCTGTGGATCTTGTTAAGTTAGCAAGTTGCTATATTGTCTATATAGATTAGGTTTCAGGAGGTATGCCTTTTGCAGAAGGTGACATTTTAAACGGGAGAATTGACCCTATTGCACAGTTCCATGATCTTTCACGCTTCATCAGTTCCAGCGTGTATGTTATTAGAAAGTGTGGTGGTGGTGCTAGAGGTACCCCCACCACATTCCAGCCATAAAGATTGGATGAATGGGACACTCCCCATTGTGACTGCAGATTAAGTTAAATATTAGTTTGTGTTCAAACCTTTATATATATATATAAAAAAAGATATAGCCAGTATCGGCTAGACATGTGCACTGCCAAAAGATGTGTTCATTTTCGTTTCATTCGCTTTTTTTTTTGTTTTTGTTTTTCAGGTCATTTGTTATGATCAAAATTTGTTATTTCGAATAAATTCGAAAATTCAAAAATTCGAAATTTCGAAATCCGAAAATTCGGAAATTCAAAAATCCCCAAAATTCGAATATAAGAAAGAAAATCCGAAAATTCGAAAAAAAAAAAAAAAGATCAGAAAATTTGTAAATCAGAAATAATAACTAACTAATAGTAACTAACTATTAAATTATAGGTATTGGAATTTCCTTTCAAATTTGGCTGTGAGTGAACGTAACGAATACAAATTTATCCGAAGTTACGAATGATACGAAATAGTAAATGCCACATCTAAACGGATGGAACGTAATAAAAAATAATAATAATAAAGTTTTTATTGTTATTATTGTTATTTATTATTATTAATTTGTTCCGATTTGTTTAGATGCGGCATTCGTTATTTCGGATAATTCGTAATTCGGATAAATTCGTATTCGTTACGTTCACTCACAGCCAAATTTGAAAGGAAATTCCAATACCTATAATTTAATAGCTAGGTTATTATTAGCTAGTTATTATTTCAGATTTAAGAATTTACAAATTTTACGAATATTCAAATTTACGAAAAATTTGTTAAACAGGTTTTCGCTAATTCGGATATTTCCGAATGAACAAATTTGTCGAAATTCGTTAAAAAACTAATTCGGAACTAAACAAATTGCACATGTCTCGTTATCTGATCTGTTTACAAGAGAAAACCACACGGAGTACAAAAAAACGACATTAACCATTTATCACTAATCTACAGCGCTGAAAATACCCGACATTCATTCAAAGTTCCCCTGTTCCTTGTTAATGTAGTGCGGCCCGTCAATATGTTTTTGTGCTCATTATGAGATAAAAGCATAACACATTTGCTGCAGAGTGCACAAGTCTCTGCAACTGTAAAATAAAAAGATTAAACAATTTATATTTACAGTGTATGAGGAAAATGACATGTGGCATTATATTAATGAACCAAACAAATCAAAAGAATATTCCCCCAAAAATATCCAATGGTTATATTTGTGGCTCACCTTCTCCCTCTAATGGTTTTATTGAAGTATCTGAATTTTGTTATGTTAAAAACAGGAGGGAAAAAAGAATACAAAAATATAACTTAAGTTTTTCCTGCCACCTTTGGACTTACACTATATTTTCAAAATATTTTTTTTTATATATTGGGACACCTACCTTTACACGCACATGAACTTTAAAAGCATCCCAGTCTTAGTCCGTAGCAGCGTTGCCAACCGCCCATTAATTTACGGGCAGCCCCTAAATTTCAGCCCATTTTCGGGCTGCCCGTAAATGCCCGTTACGGGAAGCGGTGCCTGTAACAAAAAGATGGCTGCAGGCCAACAGCGCGACTGCGCATGCGAAGCCTGCCAGGCTCAGGATAACTCTTACACGTTCGGCCGGGCAGGCGCATGCGCAGTGACGTGATGGCAGACACTCGTTCTCGGCGGCACCCCGTCACAGCAGAGGAGGTCGATCTCTGCCTGTGCCCGGATTCTGGAATGAAGCGCTGACTGTGACCATCCATCCAGGTCAGTCAGAGGTGTATTGTGCTGATCAGCCTCCCCTATACTGAGCCAAGTATGGAGGAGGAGGGAGGACAGATAGATAGAGCAGGAGCAGAGCCATCCACAGTGACAGACCCCTTCTGTACAATGTCTGCACAACCTCTGACCCCTGTACCATGTCCGCACGGCCTCTGACCCCTGTACCATGTCCGCACAGCCTCTGACCCCTGTACCATGTCCGCACAACCTCTGACCCCCTGTACCATGTCCGCACAACCTCTGACCCCCTGTACCATGTCTGCACAACCTCTGACCCCTGTACCATGTCCGCACAGCCTCTGACCCCAGTACCATGTCTGCACAACCTCTGACCCCAGTACCATGTCCGCACAACCTCTGACCCCAGTACCATGTCCGCACAGCCTCTCACCCCTGTACCATGTCTGCACAACCTCTGACCCCTGTACCATGTCTGCACAACCTCTGACCCCTGTACCATGTCCGCACAGCCTCTGACCCCAGTACCATGTCTGCACAACCTCTGACCCCTGTACCATGTCCGCACAGCCTCTGACCCCTGTACCATGTCTGCACAACCTCTGACACCTGTACAATGTCTGCACAACCTCTGACCCCTGTACCATGTCCGCACGGCCTCTGACCCCTGTACCATGTCCGCACAGCCTCTGACCCCTGTACCATGTCCGCACAACCTCTGACCCCCTGTACCATGTCTGCACAACCTCTGACCCCTGTACCATGTCCGCACAGCCTCTGACCCCAGTACCATGTCTGGACAACCTCTGACCCCAATACCATGTCCGCACAGCCTCTCACCCCTGTACCATGTCTGCACAACCTCTGACCCCTGTACCATGTCTGCACAACCTCTGACCCCTGTACCATGTCCGCACAGCCTCTGACCCCAGTACCATGTCTGCACAACCTCTGACACCTGTACCATGTCTGCACAACCTCTGACCCCCGTACCATGTCCGCACAGCCTCTGGCCCCCTGTTCATATTGAGTTGGCCCACCCTTTGCAGCTATAACAGCTTCAACTCTTCTGGGAAGGCTGTCCACAAGGTTTAGGAGTGTGTCTATGGAAATGTTTGACCATTCTTCCAGAAGTGCATTTGTGAGCTCAGGCACTGATGTGGACAAGAAGGCCTGGCTCGCAGTCTCCGCTCTAATTCATCCCAAAGGTGTTCTATCGGGTTGAGGTTAGGACTCTGTGCAGGCCAGTTAAGTTCCCAAACTCGGTCATCCATGTCTTTATGGACCTTGCTTTGTGCACTGGTGTGCAGTCATGTTGGAACAGGAAGGAGCCATCCCCAAACTGTTCCCCAAAAGTCGGGAGCATGAAATTGTCCAAAAGTTTGCTGATGCCTTAAGAGTTCCCTTCACTGAAACCAAAGGGCCAAGTCCAACCCCTGAAAAACAACCCCACACCATAACCTCCCCTCCACCAAATGATTTGGACCAGTACACAAAGCAAGGTCCATAAGGACATGGATGAGCACATTTGGGGTGGAGGAACTTGACTGGCCTGCACAGAGTCCTGACCGTAACCTGATAGAACACTTTTGGGATGAATTAGAGCAGAGACTGGGAGCCAGGCCTTCTCGTCCAACATCAGTGCCTGACTGCACAAATGCACTTCTGGAAGAATGGTCACACATTCCCATAGACACACTCCTAAACCTTGTGGACAGCCTTCATAGAAGAGTTGAAGCTGTTATAGCTGCCAAGGTTGGGCCATCTCAATATTGAACCCTACAGACTAAGACTGGGATGCCAGTAAAGTTCATGTGCGTGTAAAAGTCTCCTTTTGCATCTCAATGTTATTCCAATAACATCCACTGATCCAGCCCTGAGGAAGGGTGAGGCTTTTCCCCTGAAACGTGTTGAATGTATTTGACGCTCTTAACCAATACATGTTTTAAAAAGACCTCTGAGTGATATGAACGTTTTTACCAAGCACTCCTCAATACCCACTCCAGGACTTACTATTTACTGAGAATTCCTTTTGTCTCGAACAGAGACAAACAGCATAGGAACAGAACAAGGTTCACCTACACCAGGGATATGCAATTAGCCAACCTCCAGCTATTGCAAAACTACAAGTCCCATTATGCCTCTGCCTCTGGGTGTCATGCTTGTGGCTGTCAGAGTCTTGCTATGCCTCATGGGACTTGTAGTTGTGCAACAGCTGGAGGTCCACTAATTGCATATCCCTGATCTACACTGATCATTAAATATCCCCTTTGAAGGAAAACATACTCCGTTCTTAGGATTTCACTGTTTCTATCAATTCCTGACATACGACTCCTATTGCATCTCATTGTGATTCTGATAACATCCACTGCTCAAGCCTTGAGGAAGGGTGAGACCTTTCCCCTGAAACATGTTGGATGTATTTGATGCTCTTAACTAATAAACATTTCAAAAAAAGCTCTTTGAGTAATATGAACGTTTGCACTAGGTGCTCTTCAATACCCACTCCAGGGTTTACCATCTACTGAGCACTTGTTTTGTCTCGATCAAAGAGAAGGAGCTTAAGAACACATCAAGGTCCACCTACACTATACCTTCATTACGTGGCAGCCCCTTTGAAGGAAGACGCACTCCATTCTTAAGATTTCACACTTTCTATCCGTTCCTAACATACGTCTCCTGTTGCATCTCATTGTGGTTTTGATAGCATCCACTGCTCAAGCCCTGAGAAAGGGTGAGACCTTCTACTGAGTTCACCATCTACTGAGCACTTGTTTTGTCTCAATCAGAGAGAAGCAGCTTAGGAAAAAAACAATGTCCACCTACACTATACCTTCATTACGTGGCAGCCCCTGTGAAGGAAGACGCACTCCGTTCTTAAGATTTCACACTTTCTATCAGTTCCTAACATACAGTACGTCTCCTGTTGCATCTCGTTGTGGTTCTGATAACATCCACTGCTCAAGCCCTGAGAAAGGGTGAGGCCTCCTATTGAGTTCACCATCTACTGAGCACTTGTTTTGTCTCAATCAGAGAGAAGCAGCTTAGGAACACAACAAGGTCCACCTACACTATACCTTCATTACGTGGCAGCCCCTTTGAAGGAAGACGCACTCCATTCTTAAGATTTCACACTTTCTATCAGTTCCTAACATACAGTACGTCTCCTATTGCATCTCGTTCTCCTGTTGCATCTCATTGTGGTTCTGATAACATCCACTGCTCAAGCCCTGAGAAAGGGTGAGACCTTCTACTGAGTTCACCATCTACTGAGCACTTGTTTCGTCTCGATCAGAGAGAAGCAGCTTAGGAACACAACAAGGTCCACCTACACTATGCCTTCATTACGTATTACCCCCTTTGAAGGAAGATGCACTCCGCTGTATTCCCAACATGGTCCAGCTCTATCACACACACACACTCATGCATAAGGTGTCTAAAGGTCCAACGGATTTTGTTGCCTACCGCAACCAGGTTTTCTCGTACTTGCTCCTGAAATGTATTGCAAAGGAGACCCTGGGTGCAAAAGGCAGCATAACTGGTATCTTCGGACATTTACATGCACCATAGTACCCGGCTGGTAAAAAAAAGTCTGGAGCTTTAGTTTCCTCTGAGTATTATCCTTAGTATATCCCTAGCAAAACAATTTGCTTCAGAGAAATTCATTTTCTTCTCTGGGGAGCAGCGAAGAGAGAGATCCACCACTTTTTTTTTTTTTTTTTTAATTAAAAGGCATCGCCTTACAAATCCTTTAGGTATTATTTTAATTGCACATATGTCTATAGGAATGGAGACATCCTCCGAAATGAAGAGTTTTTGGATGCTGGGACTGCGTGCCTGTCATGTAATAAGGAAGTTTTGTAATGCAAATATGTTTCAGCTCTGCGACTTTCGAGCATCACAGATATAAAATGAAGCGAACGGAGCGAAAAGCCTCTTAAAGTGCAAGTCCAAGCAAAGAGTACTTTTAAGCAGAAAACCACTATTGTGTTCCAGGCAACACTGCAACTGTACTAAAGTCACAACCTGTCACAGACCAGAGCAGGTCAACCTGAATCTGTGATGAGAAAATGAAATCACAGTTGTTTCTTTCCACATCTCAAGTAGGTCCAGTGTTATAAGCACCGGTCAGTCATACTTTTATGACCTCTAACAGGTTGGGTGAATAACATTGGCTATCTTGTTACAATGGAATCTGTGAGTTGGTGGGATATATTAGGCAGCAAATGAACATGTTGTCCCTGAAGTTGATGCATTGAAAGCAGAAAAAATGGACTTTACAATCTGTTGTGTATGGGGCCGTGTAGCCATAGAACAATTAGGGTGCCCATGCTGACCACAGCCAAAATCACCTACAATGGGCACATGAGCATCAGAACTAGACCATGGAGCAATGGAAGAAGGAGACCTGGTCTGATGAGTCATGTTTTCTTTTACATTATGTGGATGGTTGGGTGCATGTGCCACTTTCCTGGTAAAGAGTTGGGACAAGGATGCAGTATGGGAGGAAGACAAGCTGGTGGAGGCAGTGTGATGCTTTGGGCAATGTTCTGCTGGGAAACCTTCGGTCCTGCCATTCATGTGGATGTTACTTTGACACGTACCATCTACCTAATCATTGTTGCTGACCAAGTACACCCCTTAATGGAAATGGTATTTCCTGATGGCAGTGGCCTCTTTCAGCCAAATAATGCACCCTTCCACACTGCAAAAATGGTTCAAGAATGGTCTGAGGAACACAACAATGAGTTTGAGGAGTTGACTTGCTTGCCAAATTCTCCAGATTTCAATCCATCGAGCATTTGTGGGATGTGCTGGAAAAACATGTCTGATGCATGAAGGCCTCACCTCACAACTTACAGGACTTAAAGGATCTGCTACTGACGGTTTGGTGCCAGATACCACAGCATACCTGCAGAGGTCTAGTAGCATTCATACCTCAATTGGTTGGGGCTGTTTTGGTGGCAAAAGTGGAATCTGCTCATCATTAGGTGGGTGGTCATAAAGTTATGGCTGATCAATGTACAATATATAATTACCCACTTCAATACTGGACACTTTCACCCCCTCCCTGCCCAGGCCAATTTTCAGATTTCAGCGCTGTCACACTTTAAATGCCAATTATGCCGCGTACACACGAGCGGACTTTTTGACTGGACTGGTCCAACGGACCGAGTCCGGCGGACAATTCGACCGTGTGTGGGCTTCATCGGACCTGCAGCGGACTTTTTCAGTCGAAAATCTGACGGACTTTAGATTTGTTTCAAATCTTTGCGTTGGAACTTCGCCAGACCCAGTTCCTATCGAAAAGTCCTCTCGTCTGTATGCTAGTCCAACGGACGAAAACCGACGCTAGGGCAGCTATTGGCTACTGGCTATCAACTTCCTTATTTTAGTCCGGTTGTACGTCATCACGTACGAATCCATCGGACTTTGGTGTGATCGTGTGTAGGCAAGTCTGTTCGTTGGGAAAGTCCATTGGGAGGCCGCCAAAAGTTCGTCGTATAGTCCGTCGGACCAGTCTGGTCGAAAAGTCCGCTCGTGTGTACGCGGCATTACTCAGTCTTGCAACACTGTACCCAAATTAAATTTGTATAATTTTTGAGACAAATAAAGCTTTCTTTTGATGATATTTAATCACCACTACGTTGTTGTTTTTTTTTTTTTTTTTTGCTATAATAAACAAAAAAAAAAAAAATTGCAAATAAATAATCTTTCTTCATAAATTTAGGCCAAAATGTACTCTGCTACATTTCTTTGATAAAAAATAACCCAAATCAGTATATAATATTTAATCTGTGTGACAGAGTCTACAAACTATGGTATATATTTGAAAATTGATCAATCCTCATGTACTGATGGCCTATCTCATTTATTGAGGCCCTAAAGTGCCAGGACTGTAGAAATACCCCCCCCCCCCCCCCCAAATGACATGGCGAGTTTTTGAAGTTGCAATTTACTGTTACAATTTTTTGGAAAATGGAAAAAATGAAATACATTTGTTTTTCACTTTATTTTTTTACATACTATCACCATGGCAGTAAAGCATCATCATATGACTGGTGTGGCAGTGATCAGGGACAATGACAGTGATAGTGTATATATATATATATATATATATATATATATATATATATATATATATATATATATATATATATATATATATATATATATATATATATATATATACTATTATTGGTCATGGTCCTATGACCAAGAGAGATGTGGATCACATAAACACGCGACAAGGCTTACAACATAAATAGACCTGAAGTGTGCCTTGGTGGTTGGGTCGGTATGCCAAGACAAGGGGGCATACCCAAGATAAGTAATGTGTAGTTTATGGAGAAGGATGTGCTGAGAAGTGCTTTGAAAATGGGAAGGGTGGGAGGGTATCGCGCACTAGAACTGACAAAGAGCATGGGCAAGTGGGCTGCTTAAATACCCTCCGGGCTCCTCTCATAAATTCAGGCCACCATACTGGCCTTCTTATTTATGGTCATGGCCCCATGACTGAGAGAGATGTGGATCACATAAACACGCGACAAGACTTACAACATAAATAGACCTGAAGTGTGCCTTGGTGGTCTGGTCAGTATGCCAAGAAAAGGGGGCAAAAGACTCAGATAAGGGAATAACTCTTTATTGATTCTTGTGGTTATTGAGCCAGCTTGGTGAAGGCTTGTGCCATTTCTTCCTGATGATTTGGGAAGTATGTGGCAAAACAAGCAGACTTCCATCTGCTTAGCTTCTTGATTATGTGGTCTGGTACTCCATGTTGGGAGGCAGCTGAGGCTGCTCCAATCTGGAAGGAATGTCCAGAGAACTGACTGGGGTTGCTTAGGAGGATCCTGACATGCTTGACAAACTGGCTGCCACTGAGGGGGCTGGTTAGAAAGGGTAGCAATGAGCTACCATCAGATTGGCTGGGTAGATGGGACAGTGGTCGGTCGAGCACCGTCACTGGGCACCAGGCATTGTTAGTCTGAAACAGGTTCTTGTCAACCCTGGGGCTGGTTTGTTACGTTTGCAGACTGTAAGATGAAGGGTGTAATGGTTCGGAAAGCGAGTCAGGTGGCGTCGGAGCCGCTGACGGTAAATTCACAAGGTCATAGGAAACCGTAGAAGGCCTGGTAGATGGCCTCTTGGATGACTAGGCTGGGCAAAGCCCCAAACTGAGAACGAGTAAGGACTTCAGACATGTCCCTGAAGAGGGCACTCGTGAAAGGTAGGCGTTTGCCACTGGCTACGGGTTGGTGCTTCTGTATGCCTCGTAGAAGGGACTTGACTGCATGGGCCGAGAATACTGAAGGTTTACTGGAGTCCTGTCAGGACAGGAAATGCTGAACGCCGGCTAGGTATAGCCTGATAGCATTGTGAAAAAGGGCCAGCTGCGTGTGGCAATACGATATAAAGGATAAGACATGTCTAACGTCGCCTATCGCTGCTCCGGGGCAAGAGACCAAAAACTTGCGGTAAGTGTTCCAAGCAGTGCGATAGGCTTTCGGTGTGTTGCGTGCCAAGGAGTGGTTAATGAGCTGGATTGCACTGGCGAGATGCGACTTCAGTCCATTGTCAACAACGACCAGGGTGGGACAAGAGTAGTTGTTGGGTCGGCTTCAGGCTCCTGCTGGAAAAACGAGGTAAGGTTGAAACGGGATAGCACATCAGTTGTGTTTTTGCATTTGCCTGGAATACAACCCCTGGCAAAAATTATGGAATCACCAGTCCCTGAGGATGTTCCTTCAGTTGTTTATTGTTGTAGAAAAAAAGCAGATCACAGACATGGCCAAAAACTAAAGGCATTTCAAATGGCAACTTTCTGGCTTTAAGAAACACTAAAAGAAATCAAGAAAAATAATTGTGGTGGCCAGTAACAGTTAAATTTATAGAACAAACACAGGGAATAAATTATGGAATCACTCAATTCTGAGGAAAAAAATTATGGAATCACCCTGTAAATTTTCATTACAAACACTAACACCTGCATCAGATTAAATCTGCTTGTTAGTATGTAGGTAAAGAGGGTAAATCATCACGCAGTGTTGCACAAGATGTTGTTTGTTCACAGTCAGCTGTGTCTAAAACATGGACCAAATACAAACAACATGGGAAGGTAGTTAAAGGCAAGCATACTGGTAGACCAAGGAAGACATCAAAGCGTCAAGACAGAAAACTTAAAGCAATATGCCTTGAAAACAGAAAATGTACAACAAAACAAATGAGGAACAAATGGGAGGAAACTGGAGTCAACATCTGTGACCGAACTGTAAGAAACCGCCTAAAGGAAATTACATACAGAAAAGCTAAAAGAAAGCCATCTCTAACACCTAAACACAAAAAAACAAGGTTACAATGGGCTAAGGAAAGGCAATGGTGGACTGTGGATGATTGGATGAAAGTCATATTCAGTGATGAATCTCGAATCTGCATTGGGCAAGGTGATGATGCTGGAACTTTTGTTTGGTGCCATTCCAAGGAGATTTATGCAGACGACTGTCTGAAGAAAACATGCAAATTTCCACAGTCAATTATGATATGGGGCTGCATGTCAGGTAAAGGCACTGGGGAGATGGCTGTCATTAAATCTTCAATAAATGCACAGGTTTACATTGAAATTTTGGACACTTTTCTTATCCCATCTATTGAAAGGATGTTTGGGGATGATGGAATCATTTATCAAGATGATAATGCATCTTGCCATAGAGCAAAAACTGTGAAAAAATTCCTTGAAGAAAGACACATAAGGTCAATGTTATGGCCTGCAAACAGTCCGGATCTCAATCCAATTGAAAATCTGTGGTGGAAGTAAAATGGTCCATGACAAGGCTCCAACCTGCAAAGAGGATTTGGCAACAGCAATCAGAGAAGGCTGGAGCCAGATTAATGAAGAGTACTGTTTATCACTCATTAAGTCAATGCCTCAGAGACTGCAAGCAGTTATAAAAGCCAGAGGTGGTGCAACAAAGTACTAGTGATGTGTTGGAATGTTATTTTGTTTGTTTTTCATGATTCCATATTTTTTTTCCTCAGAATTGAGTGATTCCATAATTTATTCCATGTGTTTGTTCTATAAATTTAACTGTTACTGGCCACCACAATTATTTTTCTTGATTTCTTTTAGTGTTTCTTAAAGCCAGAAAGTTGCCATTTGAAATGCCTTTAGTTTTTGGCCATGTCTGTGATCTGCTTTTTTTCTACAACAATAAACAACTGAAGGAACATCCTCAGTGACTGGTGATTCCATAATTTTTGCCAGGGGTTGTATGTCTACAGAAGATATTAAACTGATGATGGAGTGACAGCTGCGCGAGCTTGCGCTAGAAGGACATGATGGGGAGTGACTTGGATCTACCTTTATTGATGATGTTGGCTGTGGCCTGATTGTCCGTGGTGAAAAGCACCGTCTGTTTGTCCAAGTGTGGCCCCAGACCTGGGCAGCTGCCACAACGGGATATAGCTCGAAGAGATGAATACTGGGTGAAATCAGGGATTAGGAGAATTTCTGGGGCCAAGGTTCGGGGAGCCAGTGGCGGACAAAAATGGCCACGAAGCCCATGGAGTCTGCGGCATCGGTGACCACCTGTGGTGACTCGGCTGACACTGCCAGGATGAATATTGAAATGCCGTTCCGGCTGGAGAGGAACTCGTCCCACATAGCCAAGTCTGCTACTGTTGCTTGATCTAGTTGCTGAAATCTAAGGGGCCTAGTCCGAACTTTCCCTCCTGTTTGAGTTTACAGGTGGTCCTCGGGTGAGCTTTATGGCATGTTGTGCAAATGTGGAGTAGCCTGCACTAGCTATGGAAGCATCCGTCCACTGGCTGTGGCTGACCGGGGGTTGGGAAGCCCTGACTGGTGCTGGAGGAGGAAGGGGGTAGAGGGGGCGCCTTATGGTCACTTCAGAGCACCATGTGGTAGTCATAAAAGGGGTGCCCTTCATACTTGTACCCTAAATCCCTGACAGCCGCCAGCCACCGTAAAGCTATAGCGATTCGCGTAGCCTTGCCAACCTGCCACCGTATAATGACAGCAGCTGGTCGGCAAGTAGTTATCGTGATTAAAACAGCATGATATTAGGTACAAAGACATAATAGCAATGCAGTAAAAGGAAACATTGCTAGTGGGTTAGATGCAAGCTTTATAAATCTACCCGATTTCTGTTTCTGTTTGTGGCTTGTAAATTTCAATTAAAAAAATAAATAAAAATAAATTATCCTATAGAATCACTTTAAAATATAATACCACTTTAAATGCAGCAAATACAATTCAGGTCTCCTCCTCTGCCAGACAGGCCTCTGCTGTGTAGCAGAGCTGTGCAAATCTCATAATTGGATGAACAAAAATACAAATCATTTGACAAGGAAAATAACTCCCTTATATGTATTTCATCCTTGCGTGTGATGGTTTGCCCGGAGTTCAGCTTTAATTCAGGGTTGGATTAAGGTCTTTAATCGGAAAGAAATCACTTCTGACTGCTGTAATTAGTTGAGCATTGACAGCCATGTATAAAACATAGAAATTCTGACTTTATATGTGCATGAATGCAAATGAGCAAATGCAAAAAAAAAAAAATTCAAAAGCAGAAAAAAAAAAGACTTAAATTATTGCCACTTGTGCAGCTTTAAATTTTCAATGACTTTTGTAGCTTTCGCAGCCTCTTAAAAGCCCTCCACATTCTAGGACACTTTGTGTAGCCGCAGGCTCTGTTCCAGAAACAGCTCACGTTAACTTGAAAACTGAGCCAGTATATCTTTGGTGTGCATAGTTATTTAGGCCCCAAGCCAGCTTAACTTAATTAAGAGGCAAAAGAGTAATCAAAGCACTTTTAGTAAAAAGCCATAGGGGATACAGGTTTTGGTCCATGTGTTTATTTTTACAGATGATTTCGAATTTTGTGTTTACAACAGGAATGTTGAATGGGTCATGGCTGGAACTATTGAGAAGCCTTGGCATACAGTACAAGGACACTGGTACATATAGCAAAACTCTTCTGGGTTTAAGGGGAGCATCCTTGTAGGCAGGTGCGGTCCATATTCCCCACTGCAGGTGGCACTCAACCAAAGCAGCAATGCAGAAGGGGGAACTTGGTTCACAGGGAGACAGCTCTTTAATTGGACGCTGGCACACCATGTGACTCCAGCGGCCATCTTGGGTCTGGCAAAGTCTACTTAAGACTCCAGGTTTGGAGCACTTTATGGAAGTGGTTAGCATAGGGACAGGGTCCCCATCTGGCAGGGACAGTGCTTAGAGGTATGGAAAGCTTCCAGAGGAATAGGGACAGTGCAGGGATTACGTCTACCTTTCAGGAAGCCTCCCCTTTGGGTGTAGACTGTCAAGGCTTTATTCCGCTCCTCGTTGCAGATGCTGTAGGCATCTTCAAGTCTTCAGACCGCAGTTCGGAAGTGACTCTGGAGGGGTGTACTTACCTGCCGGGCCTGAATAAGTTGTGTTGAGCCTTTCTACAATATAACTCAGACTGTTGCAGGCTGGTTGGTAAGTTGAGCTGGGAGTTTTTGTTTGTTTTTGTTTGACATGCATCGGCCTTCCATGTGCTCCTTGCTATTAAGGCTAGTTATGGGTTGGGGCAGTTGCCATTTGTTTGTACTGTCGGTTATTTTGTGTGTGTGGGGGTGCACTGGACAGCTTTGCTGCCATTGTGCTATTTTCCAGGTGTCCAGTGCACCCCCTCTGCCTTTAAGGAGACGTGGGCTCCCTGCAGGCAAACCTGCTCTCAATCCATCCATTACTATATATGTGCTTCTAACTATAGAGTTAGGACTGCAGATTATACTGGGGTGCTTTGTTGCGGCCTCTGCAGCTCACTCATGTATTTGCAAATGTGTGCAAACCAAACCTGTTTTTAATGTGAACTGTTATGCCACGTACACACGACCAGACTTTCCGTCAGAGTAGACTCTGACGGTCTTTCCGGAAGAAGTCCTGCTGAAATGGACTTGCCTACACACGATCACATCAAAGTCTGTTCGTTTAGAACGCGATGACGGACTAGAAAAAGGAAGTTCAATAGCCAGTAGCCAATAGCTGACCTTGCATCGTTTTTAGTCTGTCGGACTAGCATACAGACAAACGGTTTTCCCGATAGGAATTGAGTCCGTCGGAAAGATTTGAAACATGTTATATTTCTAGGTCCGTCAGAATTTTAGAAAGAAAAAGTCAGATGAAGCACACACATGATCGGAATGTCCGACGGAATGATTTCGTCTGACCTTTTCTGTTGGAAAGTCGTGTGTACACGGCATTAGACAGGATAATTCAGGTTGTTGCAGGCTGGTTGTTAATTTGAGCTTCTTTTTTTTTTTTTGTTTGACATGCGTCGCCCTTCCATGTGCTCCTTGATGTTAAGGCCAGTTATGGGTTTGGGCAGTTGCCTTTTGTATTCTACAGGGGGTCCCCGGGTTACAAACAAGATAGGGACTTTAGGTTTGTTCTTAAATTGAATCTGTTTGTAAGTCGGAACAGGTAAATTTTTTAAGTGTAGCTCCAGCCAAAAAATCTATTTTTAAGTTTTTGGGATAGCATAGAGAAGGGTTATCACCCCTGTAAAATTTGTTTAGCTGTCTTTGCCCCTGTTCAGAAGATTTCACCTCACTTTCTGTCCCAATGACAAGTGGATTTTGAAAATTTGGGGTTATTAGAAAAATAAGGATTGGTGATAAAGCATCAGTGGAGACACCTTTTTCCCATATTAAATCTTACAGGAGTGAATTTCCCTTCCTAGGGGTAGATTTCATCTCACTTCCTGTTGTCTCCTTCAGTTTGTAAGTAGGAGTCGTTTGTAAGTCGGATGTTTGTAAGTAGGGGACCCCCTGCAATGTAACTTTATTGGCTGACTTGGACTTTGTGCCCGCCACACCAAGCTGCACCTTTCTCACAACTTTATTAAAGGGTATTTCCATAAAGTGAAAAAGGCTATGTAAAGTGAAATTTATTTCCATAAATGTTGACCAACATTGGATTTTCAGACTCAGAATCAATGACAATCATTTCAAGTGCAGACAAAGGTCCAGGGTCGCAGAAACAACTTTTCAACAGCTCTTGCTCAGAACCTGTTTTGGTTGTAAATGTAAGCTTCACTACAAACTGAATTTTGGCTTCTGGAAATTGGCTTGGTTGGTTTTGGCATTGGAGCACTGGTGCAAATACAAGGGCTGTTTCAACAGTAATACAAAATTGGGTATACGTTTATTAACTTACATAGGTTGTTTAAATTTTCACATGTTGGCTATAGTTACTCTTTATCTATAGTAACTTTTCTTTTTCTTTTTTTAATTGCAGGTAAATAGTGGATTCCAAGCAGAAGCAATGTGCCATCATTGAGTTCTTGACGAAGGAGGGGTGCTGTCCGACATCCACAGAAGGCTACAGAATGTTTATGGGAATAAATTGACAAGAGAAATGTCTTGTCATTGGTAACACTTGTTAATTGTGTCACCTCTGTAAACATTCTGTAGCCTTCTGTGGATGTCAGATAGTCTGCACCCCTCCTTTTCGATCACTCAGTGGAAGAGAGGAAGGATTCCTGGTGCTGCACGTCCACAGTGTTATGGTTATGGGAGAGACAACCTCAGCCTGGTCTCTCAGGATGACCCCCATGACTAGGCTCCAAGGGGCAGAGTGAAACATGTTGGGGGAGCCCAGGCTGAGGTTGTCTCCCCCATAACCATCACAGGACACCGTGGATGTGCGGCACCAGGGATCCTTTCTCTCTTTCTTCTAGTGACTATAGGAGCTTGGACAAGCTCCATCCCTTGCTGGCACCCACACTATTACCCACAGTGATCAAGCCTGAGCCGCACACTAACAAATCGTGGATCACAGTCAATCACTCAATGACGGCAGGTTGTTTCTGCTTGGTATCCATTATTTACCTGCAATGAAAAAAAGAAGAGTTACTACAGATGAAGAGTTACTCTACCAACATGTGAAGTTTGAACGACTTTGGAAGTTAATAAAAAGTTTCGCCCACTTTTACATTCATTTTGGTACAGCCCTCGTATCTTTAACCACATGGGTTTTAGATTATTAAACCATATGAATATATCATAAAGCCTCCTACAGTGTGTCCTTCTAGCTTGGCATTTACTTGTCTTCAGCTCTGCAGTAAACATCTACGGTTTAGGTAGGTGTCATATGAATGACTAGAAATTGGTCCTTATTGGTGAGACCTTCTAACGGTTCCTCCTTTGTCTGTTCTACTGTGGCTTACCCCTCAACTATTGCTGATGATTGTGTTAAACCTTTTACTCAGGGTCTTCCCATCCCAGTTCTCACTCCTGCGTTGATGTGTAGTTCTTGATAACCCCAGGAACAACTTCTGATGCTACCTCCGACAGCAGTTCCATCTAATCCTTTTGGCCCTTTTGGCAGCATCGACTCCTGGCTGGTTTTACTGGCGTGATTTTAACAAGAATGATTCATTAGCTAAATATAATCCCCTATTTATGTTGCAAAGCGATGCGTAAACTAGCGACGCTATATAAATCCTATATTATAATAATAATAATAAAACTTACAAACATATAAGAACAATTTATTTTTAAACACCCTAATATTTAGTCTTTATGTTCATTTAAGTTTGATGTTTACTATTATAGTGACACTACTATTTAATAGCTCCCAACTGTCCCTGACTTGGAATAAAGTCCCTCTGTCCCTCTTTCCTCCTCATTTGTCCCTCATTTTTGTCTGATCTATAAGAGCATGTCTGTTTCTCTCCCAAGGGGCTTGAGACATCATCACCTTGCATTCCACAGATCGGACTCTTCATTCCTAATCAGGATACCGTGGAGGACTTCTTGCTGTGTCCAGAGTGCCCTAGAAGGACGGAGGTTCCTGTTTAGACCCTGCAGAGGGCTAAATCTTCTTGCGCAAAAGACCTTGCTCTTTAGGGGATTTACCAGTTCCGCTCTCTCTTCCATTTATGGTTAACCATGTTGCTGAGAGTTTGACGTCCCGCCATTGTGCTATTAACCCATCTGATGTCGAGGCCCCTGATGTTCCATCATAGTGATACTATTTGATCCTTGATGGTGGTCCGGAGCAACCAGTTTTAACAGCTTACCCAGACCCTCTGTAGTGGGGGGTCATGGGTCTCTGGTAAGCGGCCAGTATCTTCATTGGTGGTGGTGGATCAAACACTTTATCCCTAGTCATTAGAATTTAACCACATTTCAATCAACACCTGGGTGTTTTATCCCATTACACTTATTTGGACTTTATTAAATCATTTTTGCAAATTTTACTATTGCACATGGAATATGCACTTTTGTATGTTCATTTAATGTATATGTTTGGTGGTTTGTACTATATGTTCCATATACATTTTTTCACCAAATGATGGACAGATATTATTTGTATAGTTTTCTTTCACTAGCGCGGTTCCATTTTTTCTAATTGTTTACTTTATGTTTGATCTATATAGTTGTACATAAAATGCACCTTTTTTCTTTCAAAAAGTGTTTCCCAGTGCTAAACTGTTCATCCAATTTCTAAATTGCTGCCTTTGTAAATGGCAAAAGCCAGTATAAAGAATTAGTAGTGGTAAAAAAAAACACTTGTGGGTTTAATAAATCTTTTTTTTTGTATAATTCTCATTTAAGGGGTGTTGCAGGGTGTGTGTCCTATGCCTACATACTTTTACTAATAGGTGTCCCTCATTCCTATCTCCAAACGTTGGGAGGTATGCTATTTTATAGAAGTATAGATGCCAATTCTCTTTATGGGTTCTAATTGTGTTTGTTTTTACATTAAAGTATAACTAAAGGCAAAACTTTTTTCTAGTTTTAGATAGAGGGGTGAGGGAGTAGAACACCTGTCAGTTTTCATTGCTGTCTGTGTCCCCGTTAGGGATATTCACCCTCTCTATTTGTCTTGTTTACCATTAACATTGAAAAGCGAAAGTAAAAGAAAATCCCAAATTTTTGTCCCCAGAAAGGTAATAGAGGGGACATCTTTCAATGGGGACACTGCGGGTCCCCAAGAGATTCCCTTAATTTGCAGGGATTTCTTCTTACTTCCTGTTTGGCTCTTGGACAGGAAGTGAAGGTAAATCTCGCCAATGGGACACAGATGGCAAAAATAAACCTAAAAGGGGTTAGGACCCTTCCTTACTCTATCCAAAATGGAAAAAATAAGTTTTGGCTTTAGTTGTACTTTAACCACTTGCCGACCTCCCCACACACATATACGTTGGCATAATGGCTCATACAGGCAAATGGGCGGGCAGGAGCGTGCCCTCGGGTCCCGCGAACTCAAAGTAGCCATGCCCCAAATTTACAAACCAACACAATTCTGTAAGGTATACAAAATAATACAGTCTTTCTCACCTTCATATTTGTAATACAATAGGGTAGATGTTTGATTTAGTCTATGTAATGGTATGCTTACTTTGCAGAATTATCATAGTGTAAGAGAACTGCTGTGACACGTCGGGCACACGTACGCGCATACTATAGCTAATAGAATTGTGCACAGGCGAACAAATATTCACAGGTGCGCCAACGTGCATGAGAAAAATAATGCGCAAGCATGTCCACAGTTTCCATTGGTGCCAGACGGCCTATTTAAACAGTGCTCTGACTCCTGCTCAGCGCTGACTGGTCTTCAGCTGTTTCCTTGTGCCCTGCTTGAATCCTGCTTGATATCTGTTGCTGACCTGGCTTACCACTGGCCTGACCCTGTATTTCGTTTATGTTTTTGATCATCGGTTCCTGACTTCAGCTTACTCATGACCTTGCTCCTGTCTGATGCCTTGGTACCTCGCTGCCCGTTCACTGCTGACTCTGGCTATCCTTCTGACTATGCTTCTGTCTCCTGTTTGGCTTCACGTTACCTCCAAGGGCCTGTGCTGGCTGCCCCTCATCTCAGCTCCAGTGGACACAGTGTGCTCCTGTCTAAAGACTGCAGGGAGCTCCGGCAAGCCACGTATCCTGAAAATGCAAGTCCGGTGGAGTGCCCCTTTAACCTCGACTGATCTACCCGGCATCATCCCAGTTCCTGACCTGATGTTCTGCCTGAATCACCAAGTCTACAACTCCTGCCACAAGCTCTGCAATCAACACCTACAGGCACTCGTGTTCCTCCTGTTCCTTTGCACCATCTGTTCCACTCTTAGTGGGGCCTGGGCTGGAGATACAAGAGAGGCCGACCTCGTCATTTCAGTCTAATACCAGGTACGTGACACACGGCTTGATTTCACTAGAGCCATAATTGCAGGCTCCTGTATCCTTTGTGGCTCTCTTGTCTTGGGTGTGGAGTGCTAAGTGGATCCCTCCTTGTATGAATGCTTTCAAAGGGTGTTGCCGTAATGTAAGATATTGACAGATGTGTTTCCATACAAAGCAATTCTTGTGTAAAATTTGTCAACATCTACAGTATGTTCTAATATGTCATTGTAGATGGATCTCTTCTGATCTCCTGAGGAAGAAACTTGTAAAACATGTCAAGAAGAGGCCTGTTTCCTCTTCACTGCCGAATATCTATGCTTATGGGTTCTGCAAATTCCTGTTTAGAATATACAGTGGTGGTGTATAGGGGCAGTCTTATGGGGAAGGGTTCTTTGTGAAACGGTCCTTATGTAATACGGTATTTCGTTCTGTATGTTTTATGCTTATTTGACTTTCAATAATAACAATTTAATTTTATTTTTGTTTACAAACTGTTTGTTAAGGTATATGTAGTACATAGTATCATGACAATATACAAAAGATAAGACATGTCACAAACACAAATGTATACCATAAAGAAAACAACAATTTAGAAGCACATAGAGAATCTCCAGAACATCTGGATCACTATACACATATAGGCAAATAGAAAATCAAAAGAGCGCCAATAGGGCTAAATGGCGCTAAAGATTTAGCCTATTATAATGCAAACATGTATAAGTTTAAGATACAAATATATGAAGGTGGATCTTCCACGCATCCCATTTATGAGAAAACAGGTGCATCTTATTCCTGTAAAGTATAGGATCCTTTCAAGTAACATGATACCATTAACCCTATCCAGAATTGTAGAAAGGAGAACCATTGAGGATTTCCAGTTTAGAGCAATGGCCCATACGGTCGACACACAAATACTGTGAACTAACCTCTCCTTTTTACATAAAACGCCTGGTATTGGAACACCAAGAATCCACATCTGCATTGTTAGGTTTAACGTAGTGCCTGATATTGCTGAGGCTATGGTGGATATCTTGCTCCATATCAAAGAAAGGCTGCTCACAGTCCCAAAAGATATGTTTAAAGGAAACTGAGAGTGGACAGCCACGAAAACATAATCCTGAGGCTCCAGGAAAGTTAGCTTGAAGTTTGGAGGGGGTATATTACCACCTGGTCAGTAATTTAAGGGCAGTCTCCCTAATCGCAAGTGATTAAAATTTGCGTAAATAATCCAGCATAGTATCCCAGTCCTCAGGAATAAATTGCGTAGCACAATCAGCCTCCCATTTACTCATATAAGGGAGCACACTAGCAAAATTGGAAATGGCAGCTGATCAAATTAGGTCCAAAATGAGACCCTTAACTCTAGAAACGTCACAGCAAAGCCTTTAAAAAAATGTGAATTTTAATAGACAGATGCTTTAAGATTTACAGTTTTACCACCTTTAAATTAGTCTTTTGAAATGTGTTGCTCTTTTTGCTATTGAAGATTCGGGCATCGTGCAATAACTCATTAACCAGTGCTGTTCGATATCTTGCAAGCTTAATGTGGTGTGACTGAATATATTGTTCAAGAACCGTTTTAGATCAGCTTCATCTATAACAAACTCAACAATTCTGGAAAATCTTCCCACAAGATTTCAGAGTGTATCAGTGCGAATTTGTGAATATCCATCCAAAAGACATTTGTGAGATCAGGTACTGATGTTGGACAAGAAGACTTGACTTGCAAGCAGCATTCAAACTTATCCCAAGGATCTTCAGTAGGGTTGAGATCAGGCCTCTGTGGGCTCTATGAGCCCCTTCAGTTTCTCCACATACATTATGAATGACAGAATTCACACCGTAATATGCAGGAAACACATTGACTGATGTAGCTATCTTCACAGATCCAACTTCCAACTTCCAACTCCTACACACCAAATGAGTCATCATACACAGCCAGGCCACTAGATATCAGAAGACAGAAATAAACATCTCAGAATACTAGCAGAATCATAGCTTTCAACTGTCTCTGATTTTAAGAGATTATCATTTGGAACAAAGTCCCTCTGTCGCTCTTTCCTCCTCATGTGTCCCTTATTTTGGTCTGATCTACATTATATTACCAAAAGTATTGTGACGCCTGCCTTTACACTCACATGAACTTTAATGGCATCCCAGTCTTAGTCCATAGGGTTCAATATTGAGTTGGCCCACCCTTTGCAGCTATAACAGCTTCAACTCTTCTGGGAAGGCTGTCCACAAGGTTTAGGAGTGTGTCTATGAAAATGTTTGACCATTCTTCCAGAAGCGCATTTGTGAGGTTAGGCACTGTAGCAACACCCCAAGTATGAAAGGGGTTAAAGTCGTTTAGGACATTTCATTTCCGAACACAAAGGCAGCTGCCGAACACTTCAATCAGCCGAACAAGAAACCCATACAAATAATTCTCCCCCAAGTACGAGACGAGGCTCTGTGTTGAAGGTCAAGCAGGAATGAATCTTTATTCAAAAACATGTTATACACTTCCCCCCACCCTTTGAAAACAGGGCGGGTTAAACTGTCCAATGACAATGGACACACAGGTCAGGTGTGTTTAACTTCTCATCAGTAAACAGTCTTAACAGGGGGGCTGCTGGAGGAATCCCCCCTCCCTCTTTCCTCACAGCAAGACACTTGGACATACCATAATAGTTGAGGCAGACAGCCACAATAGACAATAGAATACAGTCACACCCCAACCATCACAGCAAATAGTACACAACATAATGACACAGCTCACATTATATATACATATATACAGCATTGAGTCTGACTAGCACAGATCATAATCGGGTTCTCATTCACCCTGTGCCGCTATTAGTGACTCCCATCACAATGGCATATTCAGGGTCCCCAGAGTCTGTGTGTCTTGGGGACCTGGACCTGAATCTAAAGTAACATCACCTCCAGGGTCCCCAGGCATACAGCTCACAACGAGCACCATTCCCCCAAATACCAGGGCCCATAATCGGTAGGCAAGAGGCTGGCATTCAGTCCCCTCCAAAAGCCTCTGTCCTGGCTAGGTCTGTCAAAGGCACTGATGTTGGACGAGAAGGCCTGGCTCTCAGTCTGCTCTCTAATTTATCCCAAAGGTGCTCTATCCGGTTGAGGTCAGGACTGTGCAGGACTTTGCAGGCCAGTCAAGTTACTCCACCACAAACTCGCTCATCCATGTCTTTATGGACCTTGCTTTGTGCAATGGTGCGCAGTCATGTTGGAACTGGAAGGGATCATCCCACAAAGTTGGGAGCAGGAAATTGTCCAAAATGTCTTGGTATGCTGACACCTTAAGAGTTCCCTTCACTGGAACTAAGGAGCCAAGCCCACTCTCTGAAAAACAACCCCACACCATAATCCCCCTTCCACCAAATGACTTGTCCAGTGCACAAGGCAAGGTCCATAAAGACATGGATGAGCGAGTCTGGGGTGGAGGAACTTGACTGATAGAACACCTTTGGGATTAATTTGAGCAAAGACTGCGAGCCAGGCCTTCTCTCAAATATCAGTGCCTAACCTCACAAATGCGCTTCTGGAAGAATGGTCAAACATTCCCATAGACACACTCCTAAACCTTGTGGACAGCCTTCCCAGAAGAGTTGAAGGTGTTACAGCAGCAAAGGGTGGGCAAACTCAATATTGAACCCTACGGACTAAGACTGGGATGCCATTAAAGTTCATGTGCGTGCAAAGGCAGGCATCCCAATACTTTTGGTAATAAAGTGTATGTACATGGGATGATCAGGTGTCGATAAAAATAATAGCAATCAAATTACTATTACGTTTCTCCCCGCCTCTTATCCTTTGTCATATGTCCACATAAGCTTTGATCATTTACAGCTTAACTAGACTTTAAAACTGTAGCCACTTCTCTGCCTGAAACAAAGAGTCTATCGCTTTTAGTGTGGGTGGGAGATGGTTTTGAATGAGTCGTTAGTGGGAGTACATCAAAAACAGTCTCTTGTATTGGAAAGCTTAAATATGGCATTTAAGATTTGAACATTATATATCTTCATTTTGTATAGCCACGTTTTAGAACAATTGCCTGAAGACCAGTTGGGGTGTATTACAGTTAAACTATTACATTTGGTCTTTTTTGGGTTGTTATTGCAGCAATCACTTGGTCGCATGAAAATAGCAAAAAAAAAAAATGATTTTTCTTTTTAGGAGCTTTAAACTATTTCTATATGATGGTACATTTTAAAACAAACAATCACAGCTGCTTGACACCACACAAGATTAACCCTTACATAAAAGGCTATCCGTGAACTTCAAAGCAACTTAAAAAGGTGCCACGCTACCCAAAACAATTGTACCATATATCTATATAAATAATGCAGGTCGTACACAAATTTCTTTCCTGCTGGGGAATCCCTCACGCGGAACTATTGTATTCTCTTGGTGGGGGGGGCAGGGCCTATATAAGAGGTGGCGGACAGCGGGGACATCACAACGGAGAAAGACAGTTTCAGGACAAGACCGGCTTTTTTGTTTTGTAGCAGGTAACCAGTGGCGAGGAAGAAGAGGAAGAAGACAGCTCTGTGGGAGAAGACAGCACAAGAAGAAGATGACACCGCAAGATGAGGGCATTGGGAGATGATGGCTCTGGGAGATGACGGCTCTGGGAGATGACGGCACCAGGAGATGATGGCTCCGGGAGATGACGGCTCCGGGAGATGACAGCTCCAGGAGGTGACGGCTCCAGGAGATGATGGCCCTGGGAGATGGCGGCACTAGGAGATGAGGGCACTGGGAGATGACGGCTCCGGAAGATAACGGCTCTGGGAGATGGCGGCACCGGGAGATGAGGGCACTGGGAGATGACGGCTCCGGGGGATGACGGCTCTGGGAGATGACGGCACCGGGAGATGGCGGCTCCGGGAGATGACGGCTCCGGGAGATGATGGCTCCGGGAGATGACGGCTCCAGGAGATGACGGCTCCAGGAGATGACGGCTCTGGAAAATGGCGGCACCGGGAGATGAGGGCACTGGGAGATGACGGCCCTGGGAGATGACGGCTCCAGGAGATGATGGCTCTGGGAGATGGTGACACCAGGAGATGAGGGCACCAGGAGATGACGGCTCCAGGAGATGACGGCTCCAGGAGATGACAGCTCCAGTAGATGACAGCTCTGGGAGATGACAGCACCAGGAGATGACGGCTCCGGGAGATGACGGCTCTGGGAGATGGCGGCACCGGGAGATGAGGGCACTGGGAGATGATGGCTCTGGGAGATGACGGCTCCAGGAGATGACGGCTCCAGGAGATGATGGCTCTGGGAGATGGCAGCACCAGGAGATGAGGGCACCGGGAGATCACAGCTCCGGGAGATGACGGCTCCGGGAGATGACGGCTCTAGGAGAATGACAGCTCAGGGAGATGACGGCTCCGGGAGAAGTAGGCTCTGTGCTTCTTATTTAATAAAGGATTGCATGTAAAATCTGGCAGGGTGGTTGTACCCAAGTTGATCAATCGATCAAACAAATTGGTATATTCAGCCTGGCCATACATGGTTAGAATCTCTGCCGGTTCCTGCTAAAATGGAACAATTAGGGTTTATTTTCTCTTGTATACACAAGCTTTCATTTCAGCCCAATAAAAGTGTATGCAGGTACCTTAAAGTGCCTCCCGTAAGGTATAAATGAGACATCAGAAGATAACGAAAGGTGACAGGTTCTCTTTTTAATTTGTAAGTTTGTCACCTTTGTTGGATGCTTGATTGGCTCAGAATTTCTTTTAATCTAAAAGGAATGAAATTAGGCGATGATAGTTATCAGCGTCTACACTGTACTGACCAGCAACTTGCCTTGTATGATGCAGTTACTGACCTGTGCAGATTATAATTGATATATTGATTTCCTTATAATGAGAAGGCAGTGTGTATATCAAATGGAGAGCGTCTGGACTGAACAGTAACTTTAACTGAACTCAGTCTCACGGGATTGCAGTATTTTACAAAGGGGGAAGTTAAGCAAATACAATTGTGTTTTCAAATAAAACCATAATAAATAAGTTCCAATTAACAACTTGACCTCTGGAAGGCTTTACCCCCTTCATGACCAGGGCATTAGGCACCATTCACATCTAGGCATCCCGAATCGTGGACGGAATTGCCGCGATTCTGCCCGTGATCCCCGAATCACGGCAAACCGCGGGACGCCCTTGCAATCTCTGTCACTTCCAATAGCATCCTGATCACGGCACAATTTTGCCACGATTGTCACTCGGTGAATCATGGTAAAATTGCGCAAACGGAATCACGGTAAGCCTCTCGCCCAAAAGAAGTTCCAGAACTTCTTTTGGGTGACAGGCGTACCGCGATTCTGTTTGCAGGATTTTACTGTGATTCATCGGCGACAATCGCAGCAAAAACGCGCCGCAATTGGGGTGCCATTGGAAGTGATGGGGATCGCAAGGGCGTCCCGCGATTTGCTGTGATTCAGGATCTTGGGCAGAATCACGGTGATTCCGCCTGTGATCCGGGATGCCAAGATGTGAACGGTGCCTAACTGCCAACAGTCATGCCACACTGTACCCAAATTAAATTTATATTAATTTTTTCACACAAATAGAGCTTTCTTTTGGTGGTATTTGATAACCACTGTTTTTTTAAAAAATTTTTTATTATAATAAAATCAAACCCAAAATTTTGAAGAAAAAATTATATTTTCTACTTTCTGGTATAAAATATACCCAATAAAATCAAATTTCTTTATAAATTGATGCCAACATTTATTCTACTACATGTCTTTGTTAAAAAAAAAAATCCCAATAGGTATATATTTATTGGTTTGTGTGAAAGTTATAACGTCTACAAACTTTGGAATATATACTGGAACTACGCACCTATAGACACTATTTTAGTAATGACGGTGATCAGCAACTTATAGTGTGGCTGTGATAGTGTGGTAGACTAACATACACTGGCTGGAAGGGACACTAACTGACACTGATGTTGATAGTGACACTAATACAATGATCAGTGATGATACTGTACACTGTACTAATGGCACTGGCTTGGAAGAGGTTCACATTAAGGGGAAATGAAGGGGTTAACTGTGTGCCTAACAAGTGAAATGTGTACAATCTGTGCTGCTATTACACACACCCTGCTTTTCAGGGAGAAGAAACAGTGCTTTGACTGGACATGGCCAATCAGCAGGTTTCAGCTGAAATCGCTGGCTGAAACCTGCTGACAAACTTGTGCTGTTTCCAATCACAGCATGAAACAGCAGGTGGTGCAAGCATGTGGGGGGCGTGGTTCCGGGAGGACATTCATGGATGCCCCCCTTTCGGAATAACAGAGTGATGCTGTAGCTGTCTTTCGGCTATAGCGCAGTAAGGCAGTGGTTTATAGGGAAATCTCCTCCAGTGGCCAAGCAGACAGCAAAAACTCCTGGTAGCGCTTTTTTTTTTTTTTTTTTTACATTTCCCATTCTATATTTAAAAAATAGAGTGTGTAAAGTTGATATGGATCCCCACTCTTGGGCTAACTATTGCCCAATATCCATTCAGCATACCAATGTGAAGCTCCTTGCTAAAATACTGGCTACAAGGCTCAATCAATTTTTAGGGCAGTGGTTCACAAACTCCAGGTGGGATTCTTTCCTTCAAGAGGCACTGGATATAACATTTGCACAATTACACAGTTTATTCACCTCACCAAGATTGGATCTCTCCCAGCCATGCTCCTATCGCTCAACTCCTGCAAGGCCTTCGACTGCATCTTCTGGGACTACTCTATATGTTTTATCCTCGCCATCAGTGGGGTGTCGGCAAGACATTCTTAGTTTGGATCTCAGCCCTTTATACGCAGCCCTCTGTGGTATTGAAATACGCTGGCTTTTCCTCCGACCAATTTTATATCTGACGAGGCATGTGGCAAGGGTGTCCCCCCTCTCCCATGCTATTCATTCTTGCTCTGGAGCCCTCCGAGCACTTCCGGACATCTACGGCTTGAAACTTGCTGGAGAACATCACAAATTGATGCTGATGATATCTTACTGTTCCTCTTCTCCCCTCATGTTATCTTGTCTAATTGAAGGTCTTTTCAGACTCCAGGACCATTTTACATTTACACATCAACAAATCTAAATCCAAACCCCTTTACCTCTCTCCTGGAACAACTTACAAGGATTCCGGGCAACTACCACTTTTCATGGCCGTCCTCCTTGCCATACCTTGGAGTCTGACTAGTCCGGTAGTTTGACTCCCTGTCTTGGGCAAACCTTTTAGCCTCCTAGACGTCCCTACAGATTGTTTGATTTTGTAGGATCCTTGCTCTCCACATTACATACTTGCCGAAACTTCTTTACTACTTCAGGGTCCTCCCAGTTCCCATCCCGATCCACATACTGGTGATTGAGCAGCATAAACAACCTCACTATCTGGCACCTCCACCACCCCAGACTCTCTGCTCTGGTTCTGTATCACTGTAGGCTGGTGGGCGGCTTAGCTGTGCACAATCTTAAACTCCACTATACTGTGGCCCAAACTGATACACGGCACTACTAAAATGCCTATTTGGGCCCATCTGGTAGTCGTTGACTGCTTCCCTCTTCAAATGCATAAACTGCTATGGACCCCACCTTGTCACAGGCCTAAGCTTTCTGATCCTGCAGCACACTTTGCATCAATGGAACGGAGTTAAATCCCTCCAATACCTTTGACAACATTGGCACTTACCAGCCAATGAAACTTTTCAATACACCCAAATAACCCACCATATTTGTACCCTCCTCAGAAATCATAAGGGCTCCCCAAATGTCTGACAGTGTTTGAGAAACAATGCCATAAGGACCCACACTCAAAAAGGACTGGTCTCTGACCTATACTCCTCCCTCCTAGACTCTATCAGTTCTTGATCGCTCCCCTATATATCGAAAAGTTTGAAAAAGACACCACCCCACCATACCAAAGCACCTGGAACACAATTTGACTCTCTACCTCCAAATGTTCTTGCAACATTTTGGCCCAAGAAAATGCCTACAAAGTGCTCTCACGCTGGTTCATGACCCCCTAATTGTATTTCCAAATTTTGGCCTTGCTGCCTCCTCAATGTCTTTCCAGGGCTGCAGGAAAAGTGGTATTTTTATACATACAGTATATTGTGGGTATGCCCCAATGTGATCCAGTTTTGCATGCGGGTATACACCTCGATCAGATCGGTCCTTAATGTTTCCCTTGCCCATAATACCTGGGAAGCCGTGCTACATAAACCAAATCCAAGCCTCTCTGCTACCCAAAGGAAGCTGGTGGAGTTTGTGTCCCTAGCGGCCTGGCAGTGGCAAACATTGGCAAGAGTCTGGAGAACTTTGAACCTGGAGAACCTCAACTTTGCTGAGGTCCAGCAAAGGATTTAGGGAACAATGGTCCAGGAAAAGCTCACTTCCATACTCAAGGACACTCACACTAAGTTCCTTAATGTCTGGGACCCCTGGCTATGCTACAATGCTGAAAGTAGACTGCACTTTGCTTTTCATTAACCACTTAAGGACCTAGCCTCTTTCTGAGATTTGTTGTTTACACGTTAAAAACAGGTTTTTTTGCTAGAAAATTACTTAGAACCCCCAAACATTATACATTTTTTTTCAAATACCCTAGAGAATAAAATGGCGGTCTTTGCAATACTTTCTGTCACACCGTATTGGCGCAGCGGTCTTACAGGCACACTTTTTTTGGAAAAAAATACACATTTTTTAATAAAAAAATAAGACAGCAGTAAAGTTAGCCCAATTTTTTTATATTGTGAAAGATAATGTTACGCTGAGTAAATTGATACCCAACATGTCACGCTTCAAAATTGCGCCCGCTCGTGGAATGGCGACAAACTTTTATCCTTAAAAATCTCCATAGGCAACATTTAAAATTCTACAGGTTGCATGTTTTAAGTTACAGAGGAGTTCTAGGGCTAGAATTATTGCTCTTGCTCTACCGATCGCGGCGATACCTCACATGTGTGGTTTGAACACTGTTTTCAATGCGGGCACTAGTCTCTTATGCGTTCGCTTCTGCAAACAATTTTTTTTTCTCTTATTTATTTAACATTTTTCTTACATTTTTACACTTAAAAAAAAAAAAAAAAAAAAAAAAAATTGTCACTTTTATTCCGATTACAAGGAATGTAAACATCCCCTGTAATAGAAAAAAGCATGACAGGACCTCTTAAATATGAGATCTGGGGTCAAAAAGACCTCAGATCTCATATTTACATTAAAATGCAATAATAAAAAAAAAAATTCATTTAAAAAAAAATTTAAAAAAATGGCCCTTTAAGAGCTATGGGTGGAAGTGACGTTTTGACGTCGCTTCCGCCCTGCAATGATATGGAGATGGGTGAGGGCCATCTTCCCCTCACTCATCTTCATGTCAGGCCACGAGAAGGACACGATGGCCTCCGCCTCTGCCGACGGCTCCGATAAGCGGCGGAGGGCACCGGATCGCGGCGGAAGGGGGTGCCCTCTCCTGCTGCCGATAAAAGTGATCTTGCAGCGAATGCACCGCAGAGACCACTTTTATCTTAAACTGGACCGCTCATTGAAGAAGAGGATGCCAGGGTAGGATACAAACAACGATATCCTCCTTCAAAGTACCGACGTATAACGACGGTGGGCGGTCCGAAAGTGGTTAAATGTCACCAGCTGTTGATCTTTAGCATTTTGCTTGTAGGCCCACAAGAGACTACTACTACTAGTTTTGCTTGCCCATGATTGGATGGTGGAAGTCAGCAGAGCTTCAACTTATCGACCAAGCTCGGGGGAAAATGTCCTTGCAAAGTGCAACTCTCTTGCAAAGCGAAAAGCTTATTTGCCTTTGGCAAATCAGCCGCCCAGGAGTCTGAACCCAATATCCAAATAGGCATGAGATCCTAAAAAAAAATTGGGAAATCATACCCAACACCAGAAAAGGTGCATTTATGTAAAGACATGGTACTGCTTCTTTTCTATAAATCTATACTAGAGAAATACCACAGTAATATATAATGTTTGCCTAAAGACTTGCTTTCACATTTAATATATTTCAAAATGTTTTTCTTCTTGAATTCTACACAGAAAACTGCAGGAACATTTGGCATAGTTTCCTAGAAATTGATTTTTTTTCCCCCAATAAGGAGGCTTGACTTCGCCAATCACACTGCATTACCAACATGCTTAGCTATACAGAAACTTAGAGCTGACATTTTTCAATACAAAAGAGTAAAGGTTTAAAATGATTCATTTGAACATGTCATGTTAGTAAAGTATAAAACCTCACAGAAGTGTTTTTTAAGCTACGCTATACCTTTTAAAATAAAAGCATTGACATCAAGAGCCAACTGGCACATATATACTTTTACAGGAGCTTCAATCAATCAACCAATCGAGCAGTCTGTCAATAAGTGTTTGTATTCTATTAACGACGAATGCCGGCGCCACCAACATTGTCCTGCAGTTGATTTGTTGTGCTTCAGGATTGCATCTTCCGAAATAATATGGGGTGCAGAAGCAGTGTGCTTTGAGTACAAGGCTGCATTGAAAGAAAAGTATGTTTTGTTTTGTTTTTTTTTAGAAATCATACTTATCTAGGTGGATGCAGCATCGGTTCGATGCTGCATTTATCCCCCGCCAGCTCTAAGACTGAGAACTGAGTGATCAAACACAGCTGATTGCTCAGTTCTCAGTGTTTCGTGAGCAGAGGAGCTGGTGAATGTGAGTCACTGTTGTCTGCTCTGCCCCCCCACCCACGCTCACTGGAGCGCTGGGCTGTGGAGGGGGCAGCTGGCTAAGGCTCTCAGTGGCTCGCTGAGCTGTAGGTCCAGGAGACCCACAGGAGAAGTGCAGCCAAATGAGCTTTGCGCTTCATTCTCCTTTAAAGTGAATCTAAACCCCAGGACAATATATTGCAGATTTCAAGTTCTTAGATGGGATGTGTGCATGGGTTTTCCTATTTCTGGCTTTTTTCTCCTGATGATCCTGTTAGTAACTCGCTTCTTGTCCTTGGATGACAACCATCGCTCACCATACTGTAATTGTAAAGGAGCAGCATTGTCAGCATTGTTAAAATAAAAAAATTACATATTTGATGTTGTCTTTTGTCAGCATTAGCACATACTGTATTCCTTATCCTTCTCCTCCTCCGTCTTCTTCTTGTCCTCCTTCTCTTTCTCCTTCTCCTCCTCCATCTTCTCCCCCTTCTCATTCTCCTCCTCCTTCTTCTTTTCCTCCTTCTCTTTCTCCTTCTCCTCCTTCTCCTCCTCCGACTTCTCCCTGTTCTCCTTCTTCTCCTTCTCCTTCTTTTCCTCCTTCTCCTTCTCCTTCTCCTCCTCCTCCGTCTTCTCCCCCTTCTCCTTCTCCTCCTCCTCCTCCTTCTTCTTTTCCTCCTTCTCTTTCTCCTTCTCCTCCTTCTCCTCCTCCGTCTTCTCCCTCTTCTCCTTCTTCTCCTTCTCCTTCTTTTCCTCCTTCTCCTCCTCCGTCTTCTCCCTCTTCTCCTTCTTCTCCTTCTTTTCCTCCTTCTCCTTCTCCTCCTCCGTCTTCTCCCTCTTCTCCTTCTTTTCCTCCTTCTCCTTCTCCTCCTTCTCCTCCTCCGTCTTCTCCCCCTTCTCCTTCTCCTTCTCCTCCTCCGTCTTCTCCTTCTTCTCCTTCTCCTTCTCTGTCTTCTCCCTCTTCTCCTTCTTTTCCTCCTTCTCCTCCTTCTCCTCCTCCGTCTTCTCCCCCTTCTCCTTCTCCTTCTCCTCCTTCTCCTCCTCCGTCTTCTCCCCCTTCTCCTTCTCCTTCTCCTTCTCTGTCTTCTCCCTCTTCTCCTTCTCCTTCTTTTCCTCCTTCTCCTCCATCTTCTCCCCCTTCTCCTTCTCCTTTTTCTCCTTCTTCTTTTTCTCCTTCTGAATCTCCTCCTTCTCCTTTTTCATTTTCTATAATATTAGACTAGTATATCATTTTTTTTTATTTTTATCTGCCTAAAAATTAATTTGGTGCTTTTATGCAAGATGTATTTCGGTCTTGTTCATAATATTCTGTCTTTAGGAACTGTGTATAAATAGATATGTATTCCATATTTTTTTTTTTTAAATTACAATTTACCATATTTATCAGCGTATAACACGCACAGCCTGATTGATGCCCATCTGCAGCCTAGAGGGGACAGGGAGGGGGGTGGGACGAGCGCCGACAGATTACATACAGTGAGAATCTCCTATGATAGACAGAACAGTGGTCCAATGGCGGCCCAGGAGACGGGACTTCCTATTACAGAGGCCGCCAAGTAAATAGGAGATTCTCACTGTATATAATCTGATGGCGCTCTTCCTGCCCCCCTCCCTGTCCCCTCCGAGGCAGCTAATATTGAAGTATTGGCGTATAACACGCACACGCTATTTGCACCCAATTTTCAGGGTGAAAAAGTGTGTGTTATATGCCAATAAATACAGTATATATTTTTTATTTGTACTTGTGTTGTCAAAGTCAAAAATTACATATACTGTATGATGTAATCTGTCACTAGTAATAGCACATATACAGTGGGTATAGAAAAGAATCACCCCTCATCATATTTTGTTGCTTTGAAGCCTGGAATGAAGGCAGACACAATTTTTGTTTTACCCAGCTGTATTTACTCAACTGCAACTTATAACATCCACGTGAAAGATATATCAGCAACATGTTAAAAAAAAATAAAAAACGGAATCAGTGAGTTGGAAAAAGGATCACCCCCTTGTGTCAGTATTTTGTTGGACCACCTTTTGCTTTAATTACAGTCTTTAGTCTGTTGGGATTTGTCTCAACTAACTTTGCACATCTAGATTTTGCAATATTTCCCCACTCTTCTTTGCAGAACTGCTCAAGTTTAGTTACATTTGATGGTGACCGTTTGTGGACTGCGGATTTTCAGTGGGGTTTAAGTCTGGACTCTGACTAGGACATTCACCTTTTTCTTCTTTAACCATGTGTGGTCATGTTCACTGTGTGTTTTGAGTCATTGTCATGTTGAAAGGTAAACCTTCTTCACATTGACAACTTTCTGGCAGAGGGCAGCGGATTTTCCTCAAGAATTTGATGGCATTTTGCCCCATCCATTTTTCCTTCTTTCCTGACAAGTGCTCCAGTCCCTGCTGCAGAGAAACACCTCCCATAACAGGATATTACCACCTCCATGTTTTACTGTAGGAATGGTGGTATTTGGATGGTGAGCTGTATTGGATTTCCGGTAGAGATATTGTTTGGTGTTGAGGCCAAATCATTCAATTTTAGTCTCATCTGACCAGAACACATTTTTCTATGTGGCCTCAGAATCTTCAAGGTGCATTTTGGGAAAGCTCAGTTGTGACTGCATGTGGCCATTCTTGAGGAGTGGATTTTTTTTTTTTGCAACCCTCCCATACAAGCCACATTTGTGAAGAATGTGTGATATTGGTGTCACATGCACACAATGACAACTCTTTGTCATACATTCCTGCAACTGCTTCAGAATTGCTGTAGGCCTCTTGGTAGACTCTCTGACCAGTTTCCTCCTGGCTCTTTCATCCAGTTTGGAGCGATGTCCTGATCCAGGGAGGGTCTGTGTTGTAACAAATACATTATTTCTTAATAATAGACATCATTGTGCTTTTTGTATCCATCTCCTGACTTGTGCCTGTCCACGGCTTTATCCCGAAGATCCCAACAAAAGAACTCACTGCTCTAGGTGAGACAGGAAGCCTAATGATATCACATGTGCCCGCCTCGGCTCGCCTCTGCATACGATCAACACTGAAGAAATGGCTGCACTCCAAGATCCATCAAAATTCTTATTTAATGAACGAACATCCCAAGTGTTACAGACAGTTCAAATGGTAGATGCGTTTCACACACTAACAGGTGGGCTTATTCATTACCCAGGATGTTCGTTCATTAAATAAGCATTTTGATGGATCTTGGAGTGCAGCCATTTATTCGGTGTTGATCCTGAAGATCCCGGTGACAGTCCCTTGCCACCCATAATTGATTGTTTGCTTCAATTGCACTACCAGGGACTGAAATGCTCCATGAAAGCTCTTTTCATGCAGAGCTAATCAAAATGACCACAGCTGATCACAGTTGAATGTTTGTACTTGCCAAATATGCTGAAGAAATCTCCCTCTACTGAGTCTGGCTGCAGCCATTTTAACTGTGGGCAGCAGAAGCTGCTGCCTGTTCACTTCCTGGATTTACACAGACACACAGAGGCACACCTCCATCTCTGCAGCTCTCATTGGCCCTCTTATGACAAATCCCCCCTCCCTTCCTGGCAAACTCTCAGGAGAGTGAGAGAGAGAGCTGTGCATGATGTCATAAGCCTAGGCTAATGACCAGACAAGAAACAGGAAGTGGGCTGTATAAGGTATTTACTGGCAGAAAAAAAAATGTTTTACTATCCAAAGTTAAAACAACAAGGACAGAAGATTTAATAGATGGAAAGATGAAAAAATGTCTGAAGGTCCGATTTAAGGATTAAAAATAGTTAATGTTGACTGAGAGAGTTCAGTTCTGCTTTAAGCTGGCCATACGGTGGCACCCGCTGCTGTCAGAACACATGAATCAGCAGCTTCAGTTGATCAGGGAAAATTTTCCAAAATTTCCCTTCAGCAGAAGTCAATTGGTTGAGTAGGAGCGGCCACACACTGATTGAAACTAGGCTTGTTTCTGCTGATTCAGTCAAATTTTGATCAGTGTATGGCCAGCTTTAGAATATTTGCTCAATTTACATATAACCTGAGTTTTATATCAATCCCTGCCATCTGATTAATCAGGTTTTATCATGCTTCATCTGAGTGTCACTGCAGCCATATGTCATATGTTTCCGTGCTATGCAAACTGATTTCAACACTTCAAATTACTAATGTGAAAAAAATGCAGGTTGAGAAAGTCAGAGAAAGTCAAAAGTCCTTTTTTGCATACTTGTTCATGGTCAGTGGTAAAATTAATTGAAGTAGGCGGGTCAGGATGATGGCCAGGCAACTAACATTATGAAAATGAAAGTTTAGCAGGGCAACCTACATGATTTTTATATGACAAGTTTTCCTTTAGTTGGAAAATGGCTGTCAATCTGGCAACTCTGCATGCAAATGGTTAAAGAGAACCCGGCTTGTGAGGGTTGTGCTCCAAAAGAAGACAAGCAGAGGGCAAAGAACTAGTCAATATCATGTACAGACTCTCTGTAGCTGATATTTACCCTTTTGCATACCTACCATGTTTTGTTCTGCACCATGTCTCTGTGGAGAGGAAGTCATCTTGGCAGAGGAACAAAGCTTTGCTTCCTTATGTCAGAGCTGCCCCCAATGACTAATGATCTGGTGATTGGTGGGGTAATGATCAAGAAATGGCAGGAGAATAGGAAGAAGCACAGATTTTGGATAAATCAGAAGCAGGGAGCCTCTTGCACTGCAGTTCCTCAGATATAGCTTCCACTCCAGCAAGGAGAACAGTGAGTAGCGCAAGAGTGACATTACCAAATCTCACCCCAAATTTGCTGACAGTTCAGAGCAGTAATGATTGGTCAGCACATGAGCATTACCTCACTGACCAATCAGAACCAATCTGATCCATCCCAGCATCACTAGGGAAAGAAGAAAAAGAATAGCATGTTTTTCAAACTCCAGGACTGCTGCACTGGGCTGTGTGGATGGTAAAACTGTATCACCCATGGGGGTAAGTGCAGTGAGGACTAGGTTGGTGGAGCGGGTCTTCAATTTTTCTGAAAAAGTGATCTTGAGCTTAAAGTAAATGTGCACTAAGGGAATAGTATATAGGCAGCGCTTTGCTTCTGAAAAACGTTAGTTTCCTTGCTGTCATGGCGTGTTTATAAAAAATTCTAGGTCATATGACTGGAACTTACATGCAACTCAGTGGTTCTGACTTTCCCGTTGCATTCTTATTCTTGAACAATAACTCAGAAATAGGGATGAGCCGAACACCCCCCTGTACATGCGAACAGGAAAAAAGTTCTTTCGAACACGCGAACACCATTAAAGTCTATGGGACACGAACATGAATAATCAAAAGTGCTAATTTTAAAGGCTTATATGCAAGTTATTGTCATAAAAAGTGTTTGGGGAGCAGGGTCCTGCCCCAGGGGACATGGATCAATGCAAAAAAAAGTTTTAAAAACGGCCGTTTTTTCAGGAGCAGTGATTTTAATAATGCTTAAAGTCAAACAATAAAAGTGTAATATCCCTTTAAATTTAGTAGCTGGGGGGTGTCTATAGTATCCCTGTAAAGGGTCGCATGTTTCCCGTGTTTAGAACAGTCTGACAGCAAAATGACATTTTGAAGGAAAAAACCCATTTAAAACTACTACTACTACTATTGCATTGCCGACAATACACATAGAAGTTCATTGATAAAAATGGGAATTCCCCACAGGGGAACCACGAACCAAAATTTTTTAAAAAAAATAACGTGGGAGTCCCCCTAATTTCCATACCAGGCCCTTCAGGTCTGGTATGGATATTAAGGGGAACCCCAGCCAAAATTTAAAAAAAAATGACGTGGGGTTCCCCCTAAATTCCATATCAGACCCTTCAGGGCCGTTTTTAAAACTTTTTTTTGCATTGATCCATGTCCCCTGGGGCAGGACCCGGGTCCCCAAACACTTTTTATGACAATAACTTGCATATAAGCCTTTAAAATTAGCACTTTTGATTTCTCCCATAGACTTTTAAAGGGTGTTCCGCGGCATTCAAATTTGCCGCGAACACCCCAAATTGTTCGCTGTTCGGCGAACTTGCGAACAGCTAATGTTCGAGTCGAACATGAGTTCGACTCGAACTCGAAGCTCATCCCTACTCAGAAAATACTTAAAGTAATTACAGCCCAATAACTAGCACTTTTGGTAATTATACGTGTGTCTGCATTTACAGTTTTCTCTTAGCCCCCCTGCAAAGTCCCACAATACCTGTTGAGTGGAGTCTACCGAATGCAGCTTCCGTTAATAGGGTGACAATGATGTTGCACTGCTCCTGAGTTCAGAGCAGAGCTGACACTCTCACATAGGCTGTGCACTATAGCAGGATGAAACAATGTTGCAAGGAGTGAAAGCACTGCCTCTGTTACTGAAACTTCCACCATGAGCTGCAGTACCTATTATCAGGGTCCAGATCTGAACCTGCAACCTCCGTGGTATCAGGATATAGCTCTTCTCGCTGTGACACCTACACAGCTCCCTGCCTGATCTCTTAGGACAATTTTTCTTGTCTCTTGTTTTTTGGTGAACCTTGAACTGTTTATTCCTCCCATTAACTTCCTGATTTAGGCCAGATCTCTGCACTTCCTGTTTGCCAGATTACTGTTCTCTCTCCAGCCGATATCTTGCTTTTTTGCATACCTGCAGCTGTCCTTATCTCCTCTAGCATTCATTATCAACCCTTGGGTTGTTCCTTGACTACGCCTCCACTTGATGCCTACCTGCAACTACTTGTTACCGACCTTTGTTTACTGACTACACCCACCAAGATAGCAAGGATAACTTGCCATACATTTGGGGAAGTGTTGAATTGTAAGTCTGTTAAGTTGCTGCACATTTTCACATGCAAGTTGTACACTTTCAGAGCACTTGAAGCACAAGTTCTAGTTGACACTTTTCCAGTTTGAGGCAAATTTGCGTGGCAAGTCTCTAGCAAGAGCAAAGTTGCAGTGGTGAGTCTACAGCAAGAGCTCTGCAAGTCTACAGCATGAAGATTCAGCCACAGTGACCCCTGTGGTGGGATGACTATTGCACAACATAACTAAACCAGAACTTGCAGCAGACTTGCAGAATGTTTTGAAAAAAAGTTGATCTGGAGTCATGCAATGCGGACTTGCTGCAATTCTGCAACAAACTTGTGAAGCCTGGGAAGTCTAGCAATAGCTTAGCAAGTCGTTTTCAATCTTACAGCACAATTACTTGCTATAACACACTGAAACATAAAACTGTTAGTAATGCAGAACTGTGAACAGACATTTATCAGGTGATTATGTATCATTCCTGCTATATTACATGCCCATCATATGCAGCCTTACTGTGCCCATCATATGCAGCCTCACTGTGCCAATCAATTTCAACCTCACTGTGCCCATCATATGCAGCCTCACTGTGCCAATCAATTTCAACCTCACTGTACCCATCATATGCAGCCTCACTGTGCCAATCAATTTCAACCTCACTGTGCCCATCATATGCAGCCTTACTGTGCCCATCATATGCAGCCTTACTGTGCCCATCATATGCAGCCTTACTGTGCCCATCATATGCAGCCTCACTGTGCCAATCTCACTGTGATCTCATACAATCAATTTAAACCTCACTGTGCCCATAATATGCAGCCTTACTGTGCCCATCATATGCAGCCTGACTTTGCCAATCAATTTCAACCTTACTGTGCCCATCATATTAAGCCTCACCGTGCCCATCAATTGCAGCCTTAGTGTGCCCATCATATGCAGCCTTACTGTGCCAATCAATTTCAACCTCACTGTGCCCATCATATGCAGCCTCACTGTACCCATCATATGCAGCCTTACTGTGCTCATTATATGCTGCCTTACTGTGCCCATCATATGCAGCCTCACTGCGCCAATCAATTTCAACCTCACTGTGCCCATCATATGCAGCCTCAATGTGCCCCATCATATGCAGCCTTACTGTGCCCATCATATGCAGCCTCACTGTGCCCATCATATTCAGCCTCACTGTGCCAATCATATGCGGCCTCACTGTGCCCATAATATGCAGCCTCACTGTGCCAATCATATGTGGCCTCACTATGCCCATACTATGCAGCCTCACCGTGCCAATCATATGCGACCTCGCTGTGCACGTAATATGCAGCCTTTACAGTATTGAGGGATGTGTATATAGAGGAGGTGGCTGGTATTAGTATATACAGGAAGGAAGGTGGGTGTATATAGCTATATATACACCCACCTTCCTTCCTGTATATAGAGACCTTGCTCCATCATCACTGACTGCAGATATATATCATCTATCCTGTATACAGCTATATATACAGTAACAGGACAGATGATGTATATCTGCAGTTACAGTGAGGACGGAGGAAGGTCTATATAAAAGAAGGAAGATGGTGGGTGTATATAGCTGTATACACCACAGGACAGATGATGTAGTAAGGTCTCAGTCTCTGCTCTCTCTTCCCTGGGCCAGCCGATCTCTACACATACCCTGCTTGTCCAGCCGCGTGATCACGCCTGGGCCCAGTCTGCACTGCCACAGAGATTCATGTGGTGGAGAGAAGGGGGGGGGGTGTGCCTGTGTGGAGCAGAGTGGCGGACGGCGGGTGTAAGTGAGAAATTGAATGAGCATCCATCATGGCATTGGTTCACCCCACGGGCGGCACTGTGCTGCTTAGCTTACCCCGTCTGGTCCGGCAGGCCGTGCCCTGCTTCCAACATCCGAGTGACGAGTGGTGGGAAACCGGAAGTGATGGTTCCACGAAAAGCACCGCCTAAGACCCGCTAATCAAAAACAAGTAACCATGGGAATCAGTGTAGAGTAGGGAGTGTTCCAGGTGCATGGCTTGCATCCCAAGGACACTCCAAAGACCACCCAATGAAGCTTTTCAGCTGCAATCACCTGATTACAACAGTCAAGCTTCCCACATATCAACTTAGTGTCCGGTGTTCGGACACAATTAAGGAACCACTCTTTTTTTTACAATTCTAGCTGTAAGGGGGGGGGGGGGGGGATGGTTCCTTGCGCCCTCTATTGACTGACTGCCACTGACTACGCCTCTGCTTGATCCTTACCTGCTATATCTGCTACTGGACTCCAGCTTCCTCACCTCCTGGTGGGGTGATCCTGAGGACTGTGACCTGGTACTAACACACAGCAAAACCCATCTCTACTATCAGAAGCTCTGGTGAATACCGGTTAGTGCTTAGACCCTTGCACCTTGGGTGAGCTTGCATCATTCATCAGGGTGACCTGCTTATGTACTTATCCTGTTGGTTGTTGGGAGCCTCTCTATTGCTATACCTACAGGTCTCTGAGCCTGACCCCTGGCCATGCCCAGATACCAAGGATAACTTGCCACAAATCTGTGGCAGTGTTGCATTCTTTGAAGTCTCTTAACTTTCAGCACATTTTCAGTGGCACATTGTATACTTGCAGAGCACTTGAAGTGCTAGTTCTAGTTTTCCAATTTGTAGCAAATGTGTGTGGCAAGTCTCTAGCATGAGCAAAGTTGCAGTGGTGAGTCTACAGCAAGAGCACTGTAGGTCTACAACATGAACATTCAGTCACAGTGACCCCCTGTGGTGGGATGACTATTCCACAATATAACTGAAACACAACTTGCAGCAAACTTGCAGAATGTTTGCAAAGAAAGTTGATCTGGAGTCATGCAATGTGGACTTGCTGCAATTGTGCAACAAACTTGTGAAGCCTGGGAAGTCTAGCAATAGCTTAGAAAGTCATTTTAAAACTTTTAACGGCACAATTGCTTGCTATCCTGGAGACAGCCTGGGTTTTTTGTTTACTTTATGAAGCTTGTGCATCACATAGTAACTGGATTTAGGACTTGTTTAGACTGTCAAACAGGAGCCATTGGTTGCACTTTAGAATACCTTATCAGCACCCTGGACAGCTCCACATTAGCATTAGTATTGTGTACAGGCTATATTAAAACCTTTTTCTCTTAGCCTTAATATAAAGGGTAAGTGTAAGGCCATAAAGTTTAGTAATTCATAGTAGTTGTTTAAAATTTGTCTTTTAGATCTGCTTTTTATTAGCAAAACTCCAGCAAGATACAGTAAAAAAAAAAATCATTCAATATGATTTTTTTTCTAGAAAATAACGATGTTCATATATTCTAGAAAATAATGATGTACATAGAATAAACACAAAGGCCCAAATCTACCTGGATATCACTCTTCTGCAAAAGCCACATTCAGTAAATTAATGGCCTTGCCTGTGCATGAGTTTACACAAGCACATTGTATACCTAGGTACAGCCATTCATTCTATGGGAGGCCACACACTGCAGTTATCTGTCATGGGTGCAGAAATATGCCCACAATTTTCATTAAACGCATAAAAACATTTTACTATTTTTTAATGAATACATATTTGTATTAAAAAAAAAATTATATACACCCCTCACATTTTTTAAAATATTTTCTTCTATCTTTTCATGTGACAACACTGAAGAAATGACACTTTGCTACAATGTAAAGTAGTGAGTGTACAGCTTGTATAACAGTGTAAATTTGCTGTCCCCTCAAAATAACTCAACACACAGCCATTAATGTCTAAACCGCTGGCAACAAAAGTGAGTACACCCCTAAGTGAAAATGTCCAAGTTGGGTCCAAAGTGTCAATATTTTGTATTGCCACCATTATTTTCCAGCACTGCCTTAACCCTCTTGGGCATGGAGTTCACCAGAGCTTCACAGGTTGCCACTGGAGTCCTCTTCCACTCCTCCATGATGACATCACAGAGCTGGTGGATGTTAGAGACCTTGCGCTCCTCCACCTTCCATTTGAGGATGCCCCACAGATGCTCAATAGGGTTTAGGTCTGGAGACATGCTTGGCCAGTCCATCACCTTTACCCTCAGCTTCTTTAGCAAGGCAGTGGTCATCTTGGAGGTGTGTTTGGGGTCATTGTCATGTTGGAATACTGCCCTGTGGCTCAGTCTCCGAAGGGAGAGGATCATGCTCTGCTTCAGTATGTCACAGTACATGTTGGCATTCATGGTTCCCTCAATAAACTGTAGCTCCCCAGTGCTGGCAGCACTTATGTAGCCCCAGTTAATGACACTCCCACCACCATGCTTGACTGTAGGCAAGACACACTTGTCTTTGTTCTCCTCACCTGGTTGCCGCCACACACGCTTGACACCATCTGAACCAAATAAGTTTATCTTGGTCTCATCAGACCACAGGACATGGTTCCAGTAATCCATGTCCTTAGTCTGCTTGTCTTCAGCAAACTGTTTGCAGGCTTTCTTGTGCATCATCTTTAGAAGAGGCTTCCTTCTGGGAGGGCAGCCATGCAGACCAATTTGATGCAATGTGCGGCGTATGGTCTGAGCTCTGACAGGCTGGCCCCCCACCCCTTTAATCTCTGCAGCAATGCTGGCAGCGCTCATACGTCTATATCCCAAAGACAACCTCTGGATATGACGCTGAGCACGTGCACTCAACATCTTTGGTCGACCTTGGCGAGGCCTGTTCCAAGTGGAACCTGTCCTGTTAAACTGCTGTATTGTCTTGGCCACCGTGCTGCAGCTCAGTTTCAGGGTCTTGGCAATCTTCTTATAGCCTAGGCCATCTTTATGTAGAGCAACAAGTTTTTTTCAGATCCTCAGAGAGTTCTTTGCCATGAGGTGCCATGTTGAATTTCCAGTGACCAGTATGAGAGAGTGAGAGCGATAATGCCCCGTACACGCGGTCGGATTTTCCGATGGAAAATGTCCGATCGGAGCGTGTTGTCAGAAATTCCGACCGTGTGTGGGCTCCATCAGACATTTTCCATCGGATTTTCCGACACACAAAGTTGGAGAGCAGGAGATAAAATTTTCCGACAACAAAATCCGTTGTCGGAAATTCCGATCGTGTGTACCCAAATCCGATGGACAAAGTGCCACGCATGCTCAGAATAAATAAAGAGATGAAAGCTATTGGCCACTGCCCCGTTTATAGTCCCAACGTACGTGTTTTACGTCACCGCGTTCAGAACGATCGGATTTTCCGACAACTTTGTGTGACCGTGTGTATGCAAGACAAGTTTGAGCCAACATCCGTCGGAAAAAATCCTAGGATTTTGTTGTCGGAATGTCCGAACAAAGTCCGACCGTGTGTACGCCCTATAACACGAAATTTAACACACCTGCTCCCCATTCACACCTGAGACCTTGTAACACTAACGAGTCACATGACACCGGGGAGGGAAAAGGGCTAATTTGGACATTTTCACTTAGGGGGTGTAATCACTTTTGTTGCCAGCGGTTTAGACATTAATGGCTGTGTGTTGAGTTATTTTGAGGGGACAGCAAATTTACACTGTTATACAAGCTGTACACTCACTACTTTACATTGTAGCAAAGTGTCATTTCTTCAGTGTTGTCACATGAAAAGATAGAATAAAATATTCACAAAGATGTGTGGGGCCGTACTCACTTTTGTGAGATACTGTGTATATATATATATATATATATATATATATATATATATATATATATATATATATACACACATACTATATATCTTTAAAAATAGCAGAGCCTACTTCATGTAATATAATGTAGTATTAGGCCTGCAGTGAGATACTATACTATAAACACTACTCAAAGATCTCAGATAGCACTCAGGGGCACTAGATGACAAAATATTTTTATTTTAAAGATATATATGTATGTGTGTATATATATATATATATATACATATATATATATATATATATATACATATATATATATATATATATACATATATATATATATATATATATACATATATATATATATATATATATATATATATACATATATATATATATATATATATATATATATATATATATATATATATATATATATATATATATATATATATATACATACACACACACATATATATATATCTTTAAAATAAAAATATTTTGTCATTTAGTGCCCCTGAGTGCTATCTGAGATCTTTGAGTAGTGTTTATAGTATAGTATCTCAGTGCAGGCCTTTTTTTTTTTTACTTTGGGCTGTTCTGAATTTCAAATGTCAAAGTAAATACATTAAAAAAATCTAAAAAAAAAAAAAACCTGGTGGATTCACCGTTCACTGTCAAAACATCTCTCTATCTCATCATATTTAATAGGATTTTAAACTGTGTCAAACCTCTGTTGACCTGCTTGACCTAAACTGTCTATCCTTTTAAGATCAAACGTTTAACTATTTTATTTTACATTATCATAATTTTTTCAGCAAAATTAACCCCTTTTATCCACTAAGCTAGATAATCCACTTTAATTTGTTTAAAGGGCATACATACCGATAATCCTTCTTTATGGTTTAACTAGGCTTTTGCACTCCCCACTCTCCGGAGAGACAGCAGAGGAATTAAATTCCTGCATTTAGAGGTGACATTTTCTTTGCTTCTGATTTTTATCCTAAATAAATCTGGTACTTTATTTGCTTTGAAAAATAACTTGTCTGTTTTCTCACTGCAGAATTTATGTTGCGTTGGGCATTTTGTGAACAGAAACCATGACTCATAATCTGATGAGTAGAAAATGCACAAGATGCCAGCAAATAGTTATATATACAACTTCAAAGAGTGCTGGAAGTTTGTTTTCAACTGTCCTGGGCTTATGCAGTAGGATAGTGCAAAGAGCAATGGAGATTTACAATATACAATAACTGAAAATGAACAACCTTTTAACAATCCATCCTACTTTGATTTACCAAATAGCTTTTATGCTCAGATTAGTACATTTATATTTGCCTTTATTTCCTCATGTCATTGTTTCTATTTTATACTGTGCATACACCATATTACCAAAAGTATTGTGACGCCTGCCTTTACACACACATGAACTTTAATGGCATCCCAGTCTTGTTCCATAGGGTTCAATATTGAGTTGGCCCACCCTTTGCAGCTATAACAGCTTCAAGTCTTCTGGGAAGGCTGTCCACAAGATTTAGGAGTGTGTCTATGGGAATGTTTGACCATTCTTCCAGAAGCACATTTGTGAGGTCAGGCACTGATGTTGGACGAGAAGGCCTGGCTTGCAGTCTACACTCTAATTCATCCCAAAGGTGTTCTATAGGGTTGAGGTCAGGACTCTGAGGCCAGTCAAGTTCCTCCACCACAAACTCGCTCATCTATGTCTTTATGGACCTTGGTTTGTGCACTGGTCCAAATCATTTGGTGGAGGGGGGATTATGGTGTGGGGTTGTTTTTCAGGGGTTGGGATTGGCCCCTTAGGTCAAATGAAGGGAACTCTTAAGGCGTCAGTATACCAAGACATTTTGGACAATTTCATGCTCCCAGCTTTGTGGGAACAGCTTGGGGATGGCCCCTTCCTGTTCCAACATGAGCACCAGTGCAGGCACACTTCCACATTTTTTAAATGCTCTCCAAAACTTGCACTGCAAATTTTGTAGATAAAATAAAAAAACAATAAAAACAAAAACAGACGAAAACAGACAAAAACAATCTCCCACAAACCAAAATCACCCCTCCACCTCTGCTGGTTAACTGTTAAGTGGGTCTAATTCCCAAACTTTATATTAATGCAAATGTCATTGAGACGATAAAAGAGGAAGAGAGAAATAAAAAGAAATATGGAGTCTGACCTCCTAAAATACTATTTCTCTGCCTGTCACTCATGAATAAGCAGGCAGATCAGAAAGAATGAAGTCTCTGTATAACTCCTGTATATGCTTTAGTAACTAGTGCTAAGCTGCATTGTCACCAATATGCAAATTTTGACTTACTGTTAAAAGTCAACAGCATTTTTTAAATTTTATAGACATAGAAAAAAAATTTGGCAGGATTTTTAAGGCACAGCATATACAATACTCCAATCACAGGTGTGCGCATGGGGTGTGCCATGTTTGCATGGGCACATTCTAATCACTATGTGTGGTGCTGATTCCCCCTACTGTCCAGACTTCCCCCTGTCAGGGCTGGGCTCAGCCCTTCCTTCTCAGAGCAGGCAGCTCAGCTGTCGGTTAAATGCCAGCTCTAATCTTTCCACGGTGACTCACCTGGTGATAATATCCTGCTGGTCAGTCCTGCCGGCTGCTTAAGCTGTTCAGTCTAGATCCTCTCTGCCTTCGCCTGGTCAACATATCGGAGACTCTCTCCTGTGTACCTGTGAAAGACTTGCTTGGCTGATGTCCCTCCTGGTTCCTGATCCTGCTTCACTACGCTGATTCTCCAGTTCCCTGATTTCCTAGCTTGTCCTTTAGTTCGCTGATCTCTGGCTCCCTGACGTCCTGGCTTGTCTGACTATCCGTTCCGGTTACCGAACTCTGGCTATGTTTTGACTACGTTTGCTCTGTTTACCTTTTACTCATATTATTAAACTAGTGTAATTTCTACTGCACTTTTGTCTCAATCTGATTCATGGTTTCTGACACCCCCACCTTGTTGCCCCACACCCTGCAGTGATGCTGGCTTCCCTCCTCTCCCCCCGATTGCTGCGGGGTATGTTTCAGGATGGAGAGCAGGGGTAAGGGGCTAGTAAATATGTAATTTTCTCAGCCCCTTCCTTTTCTAAATGAAGTGAACACACTTGTTCACTCTGTTCATTCATAACTTAAGCAAAGTGAACGTGTTTACTATGCTAAAGTTTGTGAATGAACAGGAAGCCACTCAGCACAGAGCACTTCCCATTCATTCCCTGCCCCATGCAGCTGAGGCTGTAGAGAAAGGCGTGTATGTTTGAGCTTTGGTGTGCACACCCTAATGCGATAGGCTGAGCACACCTATGACTCCAATATACAGTGTAAAATCAAGATTTTTTTTAATGACAAGAATATAGCACTAAAAAATAATTTAAAACAATTCAGAGACTACTCCCATTTGCCATGACAATTTCATCACCATAATTCAGATGAGGAATGGATGAGACTTTCTGGGTGCTATTCATATAAACATCAACAACAATTTATAATTTAAAAAAAGTATTTTATTTAGACACAAATACATAAAAAAAAAAAAGTATACGTTAATACATTTCTTCCATACAGCAGAATACCACACTGTTCTACATGTTTTGCCTTACAGCTTCTTCAGGAACATGCGTGGATATTCATGTCTAATAAGTAAGAATACAAAAGTTATAAATGCAAAATTTCCAAATTTTAATGCTCTCACAGAAAGACATTTTTTTTTTAACGTATACTTTTTTTCTTTCATGTATTTGTGTCTAAATAAAATACTTTTTTTAATTACAAATTGTTGTTGATGTCTATATGAATAGCACCCAGAAAGTCCCATCCATTCCCCGTCAAGGAGCTCTCTTTCTCTTTTCAATACAAAGGGACGTTGGTGTTAATTGAACAATTTTGGGAATCGATCACTTTAAATATTCTAACCATAATTCAGATATTTAACACTTAGTGGACCATGCCACTCCAACTTTATTTTCTGTGAATCTCCAACAGATGATTATATGGCTCAACACATTTCTTGGATAATAATAATAATCTTGGAGTTTTGTGTAAGTTGTGCCTTATGAATTCTGCCCAAAAAAGTTTTTCTATATCCATAACATTTCTATGTAAGGGGTATTGCACAGTTTTTAAGCCAACATACTATATGTCTTGTAGCATATTTGAAATGTATATTGGTCATGTCATCTACCTGGTCCTGAAGCCAAAATACTGAGAGGGCTTTCCTTGCGGCTCAATGCTTAGTGTCTTTGAAGATGGTAACAGGGATCATTAAACCCAAAGAAACAGAGACTGCCAGCTGTGCCACAGGCATCAGATGCTGATGTGGGAACCTCCCTGCAGGCGGACTCCAGATGAGAGAAGAAGCAGGTCCCAGGAAGGATTCCGGTTGTGCAGACAGTGCACAACAGGAATGTAGCAGGCTGGTCACAGCAGGTAAATGCAGCAGGCTAGTCACAGTGGGTAGGCACCTTGGTGGGCTGGTCACAGTGGGTAGGCACCTTGGTGGGCTGGTTACAGTGGGTAGGCATGTATCCTTAGATGCAGACAAGCAAAGAAAGTGTTTCCACCGCTCAGGCTGACACTGACCCAGGTGTAAGTGGAAGTTTCAGAGCAGAAGAGCTCCAGGTGCTGGCTGAATGCTAGACAAAGCAGGCTTGAATGGAGGAGAAGATTTGGATGCCGCACACCGGATGTAGTCAAAAAACTTCACTTTATTGAAAAAATGGGATCATCAAAATAACAAGACTGTCATGCAGAAAGTACAGGTAAGCTGACGCGTTTCGCACTCAGGACTGAGTGCTTACTCATAGCTCATGAGTAAGCACTCAGTCCTGAGTGCGAAACACACCAGCTTACCTGTACTTTCTGCATGACAGTCTTGTTATTTTGATGATCCCATTTTTTCAATAAAGTGAAGTTTTTTGACTACATCCGGTGTGCGGCATCCAAATCTTCTCCTCCATTCAAGCCTACAGTGGGTAGGCACCTTGGTGGGCTGGTCAAAGTGGGTAGGCACCTTGGTGGGCTGGTTACAGTGGGTAGGCACCTTGGTGGGCTGGTCACAGTGGGTAGGCACCTTGGTGGGCTGGTCACAGTGGGTAGGCACCTTGGTGGGCTGGTCACAGCGTGTAGGCACCTTGGTTGGCTGGTCACAGCGGGTAAGCACCTTGGTAGGCTGGTCACAGTGGGTAGACACCTTGGACGGATCACAACAGGCAGGGCAAGACAGGAGGCATAGTCAGGTGACATAGCTAAGGACAGAAAGCCGGTGGTCAGCAGACAGAAGTTCAGAGACGTGGTCAGGCAAGCTGAGGTCATACACAGGACAGGAGCAGATCCATTGACAAGGTGATGTCTGAGCCAGTGGAAAGACAAGAGGTATCCAAGAGCAAGCCGGGTCGGTAATGGGTAGTTCAGAAGCACAAGCACACAACGTCACGGGAATCAGGAAGGTGAAGACCAGTCAGTGGCATCCATGAGCTTCAGTCATTCTTTAGGACCCCTTCACACGGGGCGTTGCGGGTGTTAGCAGTAAAGTGGCGCTAGTTTTAACAGCGCTTTACTGCTGTTATAGCTGCGCTTTTTGGCCGATAGTGGGGAGCTTTTAACTCCCGCTAGCGGACGAAAAAAGGGTTAATAGCGCCCGTGTTGCGGCGTTACCAAAGCTCTTTGCAGGCGCTTTGGCATTGATTTCAATGGGCAGGGCATTTTGAGAGCGGTGTATACAGCGTTCCCACACCACCCTAAAGATGCTGCTTGCAGGACTTTTTTCTCCTGTCCTGCAAGCGCACTACCCCAGTGTGAAAGCACTCGGATTCACACTGTGGTGGCTTGAGGGCCGTTTTTCAGGCACTTTACAGGCACTGTTTGTAGAGCTAAAACGCCTGAAAAGTGCCCCAGTGTGAAATGGGTCATAGGCTGGGTTCACATTTGCTTCGGGCGTGGCTCACATCAGGGGGTCCGGTGTGTCCCTGTACAGCGATTCAGGTGTGAATCAGGTCCGAATTTCTGCCTGAATTCGCACCTGATTCAAAGCCAAAGACGCACAGGACCGTTCTTCAATGCGGACCACGGCCCCCCCCGAAGATGTGTGACAAACAGAGAACACAAATGTCCTGGCACTGGTAGGACACCTATTCAGGTATAAATAAAAAAGCCAAAAACATGTAAAATATTGTCCTACAGTATGGCTCCTTATAGGACAGCCAATCTGAACCTAGCACCCCATTGGTTCTTTTTTATGTGAACGGCATGGTGGTAGCCTAGCACCAGAATAACCTCCAAGTATGCTATACTTCCACCATAGATCTGCTATCTTGAAGGACAATGCACTCCACTGTATATCCATCAAACCAATTCCCACTTCTATCAGTTTACCGTTATCACAGATATATAAGTCATACTGTATACCATGACTTTCACAGGAAGGGCAGGAATGTCATTGATCATGTGGCTTGACAATCGCTAAGGGGTTGATTTACTAAAACTGGAGAGTGCAAAATCTGGTGCTTTTGTGCATGGTAGCCAATCAGCTTCTAACATGTTCAATTAAAGTGATTGTAAAGTAAAATAAAAAAATTAAAATAACAAACATGCTATACTTACCTGTATGTGCAATGGTTTTGCACAGAGCAGCCCCATCCTCCTTTTCTCAGGTCCCCGGCTGGCACTCTGGGAGCTTCCCCTTTGCCATGTGCCCCTATAGCTAGCCACTTGCTATGGGGCACTCGTGCCTGCTCACTCCTGAGCCGGGCCGCTGTGTCTATAAGACATGCCCCCGCTGCCGTCTCACTGGCTGTGATTGGCAGCATCAGGAGCCAATGGCTCCTGTTGCTGTATTTTCAGCAAATTAGGAGGGAGAGACCTGGGAGAGCTTTGTGCACATCGTTGGATTTAGATCGGGCTCAGGGGTAATAATTGAGGGGGGGGGGGGCTGAAGGGGGAGCTGCACACTGAAGGTTTTTTACCTTACTGAATAGAATACATAAAGGTACAAAACCTTCAGCCTTTACAACCACTTTAACTACTTACCGGGCACTTTTACCCCCTTTCTGCCCAGGCCAATTTTCAGCTTTCTTTGAATGACAAATGCGCGGTCATGTGATGCTGTACCCAAACAAAATTTTTATAATTTTTTTGAGACAGATAGAGACTTCTTTTGGTGGTATTTAACCACCACTGGGTTTTTTTATTTTTTTGCTAGAAATAATGAAAAAAAAACGCTGAAAATGTTAAAAAAAAAAGTTTTTTTAGTTTCTGTTATAAAATTTTGTAAATTAGTAATTTTTCTCCTTCACTGATGTGCACTGAAGAGGCTGCACTGATGGGCACTGATGACAATGATGAGCTGGCACTGATGGGCACTGGTGAGATGGCACTAAGGGGCACTGATGAGGAGGCACTAATATGCAGCACTGATGAGCACGGCTAGGTGGCATTAATGGGCACTGCTAGGTGGCACTGATGGACACTGATAGGCTGTATGGGTAGGCAGCACTGATGGGCACAGATTGATGCCACTGATTGGTGACACTGATGGGTGGCACTGACTGACATCACTGATTGGCACTGACTGGCATCACTGATTGGCACTGACTGGCATCACTGGTGGGCACTGTTGGGGCTGCACTGATGATTAGGGCACTGATGATCAGTACCCTGATTACCTGTTAACATCTCCCATTTGAGGAAATGCTGCTGATTGGCTCTCCTCTCCTCACATGCTGTCAGTGTGAAGAGAGTAACGCTGATAACCAGCATTTCCTTGTGTACATGTGATCAGCTATGATTGGACATAGCTGATCACATGGCTAAAGAGCCTTCTCATTGGCTCTTTACCGAGATCGGTGATGTGCTGTGTCCCAGGGACAGAGCGCACCACCGATCACCACGCTGCGCGCCCACGCAGGCGCGCAAGCATGGCGAAAGTGGAACAACCTCATATAATGTCATTCCAGAACGAGAAAGCTGCCGTCCGCCCCTCATTTCACTATACGGCGGGCGGGAGGTGGTTAAGCTTTGACAAAAAAAAACTTAAAGCTGATTTCTATGCAGAGCCGCAACAGATTTTTCATGCTGCAGTTTTAGTAAATCAACCCCTAAGTTGTGGAAGAGGCAAGATGGCAGCACCCAATAAGAGAATTACCAAGACTTAGGAGTCTGGCAAACCCTTCTCTTAAGAAGATTTGCAAAATGAATAAATTGAAACGCGTTGGATTTTTCTGGCTGGGCGACATTCTGTGAAGAAATTCTTGTATCCACTGTATTGCAACAAATCCCCATCAGTTATATGGGTTTTGTAATTTTATGAAAGATGTATCACTCTACCAAGATTGTGGTTTTTAATGTAAATTTATTTTAAATTGCATATAATAAAACCATAGTACTTTATATATGTTGTAGACATGTGCACTGCCAAAAAATGTGTTCGTTTTCGTTTCATTTGTTTTTTTTTTTTTTTTTCGTTTTCTGGGTCATTCGTTATGATTGCAATTTCGTAAATTCGTAAATTCGAAAGTCCGAAAATTCTAAAGAATAACTAAAAATAACTAACTATTAAATTATAGGTGCAATATAACGCTCTAAGAAAGTTGGGAGGAGGCCAATTTAATTTTAGTTTCGATTGTTATACTTTATTATCACTGGGAACATTGGATAGCACATCCAGTTGGTGGAATAATAATAGAATCATTTTTGATACACATGGACATTTGTTTATTGAACTCTTCATTTATCACTAGTATACACTGTGTTTGCTATATATTTTTATTTAAAGGGTTTTTTTCTTTGCTTATGAGACAACACAACCTTTTACATTTTCAATTTTTTTTTTATTAAATAAATTATAGGTATTAGCATTTCCTATCAAATGTGGCTGTTTTTGAAACTAACGAATACGAATTTATCCAAAATAACTAATGCCGCACCTAAACAAATGGAACGGAACAAATTAATAATAATAAATAATAAAAAGGTTTTATTACTATTATTATTATTTATTATGATTAATTTGTTCCGTTCCATTCGTTTAGATTCGGCATTCGTTATTTTGGATAATTCATAACTTTGGATAAATTCGTATTCGTCAAGTTCACTAACAGCCAAATTTGAAAGGAAATTCGAATACCTATAATTTAATAGTTATGCCGCGTACACACAAGCGGACTTTACGTCAAACTTGGTCCAGCGGACCGGACTACATCGGATAATTCGATCGTGTGTGGGCTCCAGCTGACTTTTTTTCCCCAAAAGTTCGACGGACCTAGAAATGAAACATGTTTCAAATACTTCCGACGGACTCGCGTCCGGTCCAAAAGTCCGCTCGTCTGTATGTTAGTCCGACAGACAAAAACCGACGCTAGGGCAACTATTGGCTACTGGTTGTGAACTTCCTTATTTTAGTCCGGTCATACGTCATCACGTACGAATCCGTCGGACTTTGGTTGATCGTGTGTAGGCAAGTCCGTTCATTCGAAAGTCTGTCGGAAAGTCCGTTGAAAAGTCCACCGGACCTAGTCCATCGAAAAGTCCGCCCGTGTGTACGCGGCATTAGTAATAGTTAAAGCGGAGTTCCACACAAAAATGAAACCTCCGCTTTTCGGAACCCTCCCCCCCTCCGGTGTCACATTTGGCACCTTTCAGGGGGGTGCAGATACCTGTATAATACAGGTATTTGCACCCACTTCCGGGAATAGACTCCTGCGGGAGTCACGCCCCTTCTCGTCCCCCCCCTCTCCTGAGAAACACACAGGTCCCAGTAGATAGCGGGGACCAGTTAGGACGCGCAGCGCGATTCGCACATGCGCAGCAGGGAACCGGGAAGTGAAGCCGCAACGCTTCACTTCCTGATTCCCTCACCGAAGATGGCGGCGGCAGCTGCCGAGACCCGAGCGATCGATCGGCTTTGGCTACTGCCATCGCTGGACCCTGGACAGGTAAGTGTCCATTTATTAAAAGTCAGCAGCTGCAGTATTTATAGCTGCTGGCTTTTAATAATTTTTTTTTTTAGGCGGACCTCATCTCATCTCAATCAAGTTAATATTAGTTAGTTATTATTTCGGATTTTCAAATTTTCTGTTTTTTTCGGATTTTCTAATTTTGAATTTACGAATCTACGAATTTTCGAATTTTTGAATCTACGAATTTTTGAATATTTGAATATTTGGAAAAATTTGTTAAACGGGTTTAACTTGTTGAAATCCGTTAAAGAACGAGTTCAGAACGAAAGGAATTGCACATGTCTAATATTTAGTTTGTTTTGCCTTATAAAGTATTTATTCTGATTATACACTGATGAGTATAGGCTGTATAAACACACGGTGATGCTATAATCACTAGAAAAGCAAAAAAGGTTTCTTTAGGGACATTTGTTCCTTTTACTCCTTATTTACTGTGCTCAAGATTGCATACCGAAGCGACAAAAAAGTCATTTTATTTCAGTCACATCCTTTTAAACCAATATCCCGCACTCTCCCTGGGTTAACCTTGAGTCGGAAATTTAAGCTTCTGCTTTGGGCGAGCTTTTTTTTTATTTATTTATTTATTTGTTTGCCCCCAACCCAGGCGACTTAATATGATTGGAACATGGACGGATTTGTGTTACATTCATCTGACTTATATAATTCCCCGGCTTGCCTCGGGGGACCCTTTACAAAAAGGCTTGTCACTGTTTTATTATCAAAATTACAATCTGCAGACTTTTAAACATTTCGTTAAGAAGCCTCCCAAGGGTTCGTGCGTTGGACATCTTGGCCTGACACATCTCTCTTAATAAATCTAGGATTTGTATCGGAAGAGGCAGGAGGCATTCAGCCAATGGAAAATACAAATTGAATGATAAAGGCTTGTTCAATAAATCTGTGAAATAGAGGGCGTGTTGTGTCATTCTGCTCGGTGCCCAGGAGGTTGGGCAATCAAAACATATTTTTTCTTTTACAGAAAAGTACCAAAAAATATAAACTGGTAATTTTGCAATAATAAACTGTACAAGAATTGTAACGGTTATGTGTCAATTTCATAATGTGTTTTTTTTAAAGCAGCATTGAATCCAAAAGCAAACTTTTTTTTTTTTTTATATTGCAGCTTACCAATTCTTAGATGTGATGGCTGTATTTGTTTCCTTTTTAGGCTTTTTTTTAGTCTATTTTCATCTGGTGATCCAGCCAGCAAGTATGTCGTTTTTCAAAAGCACAAGCTCTCCAGTATATTAGTTCACATGGATGGGACAAACCATTTAACACTGGCAGGGGTGATTACAATGATCAGCTTTTATTTATTTATTATAATTTTATTTATTTTTATTTATTTTATTTATTATTATTTATTTATTTATGCTTAGTGTCTGCTACCCATCTCTGCCAATCCCTCCATTGGCTGACATTTACCCAGTTAAATAAATTCAAAATACTAACAATCAGGGTGGATTTGATTTAAATCAAGTAAATTTAAATCATGATTTAAATCACTAGTAAAAAGGCTTGATTTAAAACAGCTTAGTTACATAGTTACATAGTTACATAGTAGGTGAGGTTGAAAAAAGACACAAGTCCATCAAGTCCAACCTATGTGTGTGATTATATGTCAGTATTACATTGTATATCCCTGTATGTTGCGGTCATTCAGGTGATTATCTAATAGTTTCTTGAAGCTATCAATGCTCCCCGCTGAGACCACCGCCTGTGGAAGGGAATTCCACATCCTTGCCGCTCTTACAGTAAAGAACCCTCTACGTAGTTTAAGTTTAAACCTCTTTTCTTCTAATTGTAATGAGTGGCCACGAGTCTTATTAAACTCTCTTCTGCGAAAAAGTTTTATCCCTATTGTGGGGTCACCAGTACGGTATTTGTAAATTGAAATCATATCCCCTCTCAAGCGTCTCTTCTCCAGAGAGAATAAGTTCAGTGCTCGCAACCTTTCCTCATAACTAATATCCTCCAGACCCATTATTAGCTTTGTTGCCCTTCTTTGTACTCGCTCCATTTCCAGTACATCCTTCCTGAGGACTGGTGCCCAGAACTGGACAGCATACTCCAGGTGCGGCCGGACCAGAGTCTTGTAGAGTGGGAGAATTATTGTTTTATCTCTTGCATTGATCCCCCTTTTAATGCATGCCAATATTCTGTTTGCTTTATTAGCAGCAGCTTGGCATTGCATGCCATTGCTGAGCCTATAATCTACTAGGACCCCCAGGTCCTTTTCCATCCTAGATTCCCCCAGAGGTTCTCCCCCCAGTGTATAGATTGCATTCATATTTTTGCCACCCAAATGCATTATTTTACATTTTTCTACATTGAACCTCATTTGCCATGTAGTTGCCCACCCCATTAATTTGTTCAGGTCCCTCTGCAAGGTTTCCACATCCTGCGGAGAAGTTATTGCTCTGCTTAGCTTAGTATCGTCTGCAAATACAGAGATTGAACTGTTTATCCCATCCTCCAGGTCATTTATGAACAAATTAAATAGGATTGGTCCCAGCACAGAACCCTGGGGAACTTGATTTAAATAATCATTTTTAACCACTTACGGACCGCCCGCCATCATTATATGGCGGCTCTTTGAAGTGGAATATCATTGTTATGGCAGCAGCTAGCTGCTATAACCTCGGTATCCACTTCTTCAGCGGGCGGTCGGCTTTCAGATAATAGTGGTCTCAGCAGCGGATTTGGATGTTGGAACAGGAAGGGGCCCTCCCCAAACTGTCCCCACAAAGTTGGGAGCATGAAACTGTCCAAAAAGGATATGCTGACACCTTAAGAGTTCCCTTCACTGGAACTAAGGGGCCAAGCCCAACCCCTAAAGAAACAACCCCCACACCATAATCCACCCTCCACCAAATGATTTGGCCCAGTGCACATAGCAAGGTCCATAAAGACTTGAATGAGCGAGTTTGGGGTGGAAGAACTTGACTGACCTGCACAAAGTCCTGACCTCAACCCTCAACCGAACAACTTTGGGATGAATTCATGCTTCCAACTTTGTGGGAAGAGTTTGGGGATGGCCCCTTGGTCCATAAAGACATGAATGAGTGAGTTTGGGGTGGAGGAACTTGACTGGCTTTCATAGAGTCCTGACCTCAAACCGATAGAACACCTTTGGGATGAATTAGAGCGGAGACTGCGAGCCGGACCTTCTCATCCAATATTAGTGCCTGACCTCACAAATGCACTTCTGGAAGAATGGTCAACCCTGCAGGCTAAAACTGGGATGCCGTTAAAGTTCATGTGCGTGTAAAGGCAGACGTCCCAATACTTTTGGTAATATAGTGTATATGTATTTTGCTTATGTATTTAACTGCTCAATAAAAGTTCAGATTTAAGTAAGCCTGTTATTAGCCTTGAATTGGCTGGTAAGGTCAGATGCCCGGCCCCGACCATGACTTCTTCATTTCTGCTCAGTGAATTTGATTTCAGATAATTCTGTAAAGGAAACCAGCAAACCTCTACAAATCATTGTTTTTTTATATTAGTATACTGTAAATAAGCTTCAAAAAGGTCTCAAGTGGCCCAGACAGAAATGACACTTTGTGTAAAATGATGCCGGAGAGGGTTATAGGGAGTTTATTGATACATATTTTGTTTGCAGTAAAGATTCATTAGTCTTCTTTGTTCAAAGAACATTAGTTGCCATAGTTCAGCTCTTGAATGCCGCACACTGACAATGATATACGACTAAGAAAAAAAAAAACACTGTCTTCTCTTTGTTGTAAAACATCTACCCGTACCAATGTCTTTTAAATCATGAAAGGTTCAGTGAAAGGATGTAAGAATAGAATGTTAAAAAAGGAAAATTTTACATTTAAAGAGAAGTCCCTGCCAAAAATAAAATTCCTTTTTTTATCAGTGAAAAGAATGACAAGAGTAGATAAATAATGCATCACATTCCAAATGAGTATAATTCCAAAAACCAATAAAAAAGAAAGCAAAATGTGGGACTTTGCGTGTTCATGGAAAGAAAAGACAAACACCTCTGTAAAAATCAATACATTTATTATACAAAATTGGTAAAATGCAACTCTACTGTGCAACATATACAAGTCATGGCCAAAATATTGGTACTTCTGCATTTCTGTCAGATAATGCCCAACTTTGCCCAGAAAATTGTTACAATTAGAAATGTTTAGGCATTCTCGTGTTTATTTCCTTTGTTTGTTTTGGTATGACACAAAAAAATTGAGAAACGAAAAGCCAAACCTGACACATTCCACGCAAAACTCCAAAAATGGACTTGACAAAAAATGATTGGCACCCTCAATTTAATATTTGGTAGCACACCCCTTGGAAAAAATAACTGAAATCAATGGCTTTCTGTTATGCATGCAGCGTACACACGAGCGGACTTTTTTAACGGGACTGGTCCCAATCCGATCGTGTGTGGGCTTCATCGGACCTTCAGTGGACTTTTCCAGTCGAAAATCTGACGGACTTTAGATTTGAAACATGCTTCAAATCTTTCCTTCGAGTCCGGTCGAAAAATCCGTTCATCTGTATGCTAGTCTGACGGACGAAAACCCACGCTAGGGCAGCTATTGGCTACCGGCTATCAACTTCCTTATTTTAGTCCGGCCGTACGTCATCACGTATGAATCCGTCGGACTTTGGTGTGATCGTGTGTAGGCAAGTCCGTTCATTCAAAAGTCCATCAGAAGTCCGTCAAAAGTCTGACGAAAGTCCGCCGGAATGGCCGTCGGACTTTTGTTGCCGAAAAGTCCGCTCGTGTGTACGTGGCCTTACCAACAATTTGTTTCTTACACCTCTCTACTGGAATTTTAGACCACTCTTCTTTTGCCAACTGCTCCGGGTCTCTCAGATTGGATGGGTCCCTTTTCCCAACTGCTGTTTTGAGATCTCTCCACAGGTGTCTATGGGATTTAGATCTGGACACATTGCTGGCTAGTTCAGTACTCTCCAGCACTTTGTCTAAAACCATCTCTGGGTGCTTTTTGATGTGTGCTTTGGGTCATTGTCCTGCTGTAAGACCCATGACCTCTGAAGGAGACCCAACTTTCTGACACTGAGCCCTACATTGCACCGCAGAATTCTTTGGTAGTCTTCAGATTTCATAATGCCATGCACATGGTGAAGACATCCAGTGCCTGAAGCAGCAACGCAACCCCAAAACATTAATGAAACTCCACCATGTTTGACTGTAGGGACTGTATTCTTTTCTTTAACCACTTGACCACTGGGCACTTAAACCCCCTTCCTAACCAGACCAATTTTCAGCTTTCGGTGCTCTCACACTTTGAATGACAATTACTCAGTCATACAATACTGTACCCATATAAAATTTTTGTCCTTTTTTTCACACAAATAGAGCTTTCTTTTGGTGGTATTTAATCACCGTTGGGTTATTTATTTTTTGCGCTATAAAAGAAAAAAGACTGAAAATTTGGTAAAAAAATGAATTTTTTTTTGTTTCTGTTATAAAATTTAGCAAATTAGTAATTTTTCTTCGTAAATTTTGGCCAAAATTTATACTGCTACATATCTTTGGTAAAAATAAGTACAACTTGGTGTATATTATTTGGTCTTTGTGAATGTTAGAGAGTCCAAATGCTATGGTGCCAATATCTGAAAATTGATCACACCTGAAGTACTGACGGCCTATCTAATTTCTTGAGACCCTAACATGCCAGAAAAGTACAAATACCCCCCAAATGACCCCTATTTGGAAAGAAGACATTCCAAGGTATTTAGAAAGATGCATGGTGAGTTTTTTTGAAATTGTCATCTTTTCCCACAATTCTTTGCAAAATCAAGATTTTTTTTTTCTTTTTTTTTTTTCACAAAATTGTCATATTAGAAGGTTATTTCTCACACACAGCATATGCATACCACAAATTACACCCCAAAACACATTCTGCTATTACTCCCGAGTATGGTGATACCACATGTGTGAGACTTTTACACAGCGTGGCCACATACAGAGGCCCAACATGCACGGAGCACCTCCAGGCGTTCTGGAGCACCCATGCCAATTCTTATATTTTTCTCCTACATGTAAAAATAATAATTTATTTGCTAGAAAATTACATAGAACCCCAAAACATTATTTATATTTTTTTTAGCAAAGACCCTAGAGAATACAATGGCGGTTGTTGCAACTTTTTATCTCGCACGGTATTTGCGCAGCAATTTTTCGAACGTGTTTTTTTTGGAAAAAAAACAGTTTTGTGCTTTAAAAAAAAATAAAACAGTAAAGTTAGCCCAATGTTTTTGCATAATGTGAAAGATGAAGTTACACCGAGTAAATAGATACCTAACATGTCACCCTTCAAAATTGCACACTCTCATGGAATGGTGCCAAACGTCGCTACTTAAAAATCTCCATAGGTGATGCTTTAAAATTTTTTACTGGTTACATGTTTTGAGTTACAGAGGAGGTCTAGGGCCAAAATCATTGCTCTCGCTCCAACGTTCGCAGTGATACCTCACATGTGTGGTTTGAACACCGTTTTCATATGTGGGCGGGACTTACGTATGTGTTCGCTTCTGCATGCGAGCACACGGACATGGGCGCTTTAAACATTTTTTTTTTTTTTTTATTGTTTATTTTACTTTATTTATTTTAGTTTGACACTTTTTCCCCCCCAAAAAAATTTTTGATCACTTTTATTTCTATTACAAGGAATGTAAACATCCTTGTAATAGGAATATGGCATGACAGGTCCTCTTTACAGTGACATATGGGGTCAATAAGACCTCACATCTCACCTCTAGGCTGGGAAGCCTGAAATTAAAAAAAAAAAAAAAACGATCTTGGCTTCGATCGTAGCGGTGAGTCGGTAGAAGCACCGGAGGGTGGCAGGAAGGGGGGGGGGCGTCCCCTCTCGCCTCCCGTAAGAACGATCAAGCAGTGGAACAGCCGCTATGATCATTCTTATGGTGTAGGAAATCGCCGGCTGAAAAAGCTGATATCTGAATGATGCCTGTAGCTGCACCCATCATTCAGATATCCCCGCTCAAAGTCAAGGACGTCATATGACTGTGGGCGGGAACTGGTTAAAAATTGTGGGGTATTGCAGAGTATTGCGGAGTAGTGCAGGGTATATTGCAGAGTATTGCTGGGCATATTGCAGAGTATTGTGGGGTATATTGCAGAGTAGTGCCGTGTATTACGCAGAGTATTGCGGGGTATAATGCAGAGTATTGCGGGGTATAATGCAGAGTATAGCGAGGTATTATGCAGAGTATTGCGGGGTATTATGCAGAGTATTGCGGGGTATAATGCAGAGTATTGCAGGGTATTATGCAGAGTATTGCAGGGTATTATGCAGAGTATTGCGGGGTATTATGCAGAGTATTTCGGGGTATTATGCAGAGTATTGCGGGGCATTATGCAGAGTATTGCGGGTATTATGCAGAATATTGCAGGGTATTATGCAGAGTATTGCGGGGTATTATGCAGAGTATTGCGAGGTATTATGCACAGTATTGCGGGGTATTATGCAGAGTATTGTGGGGTATTATGCAGAGTATTGCGGGGTATTATGCAGAGTATTGCGAGGTATTATGCAGAGTATTTCGGGGTATTATGCAGAGTATTGCGGGGCATTATGCAGAGTATTGCGGGTATTATGCAGAATATTGCGGGGTATTATGCAGAGTATTGCGGGGTATTATGCAGAGTATTGCGGGGTATTATGCAGAGTATTGCGGGGTATTATGCAGAGTATTGCGAGGTATTATGCACAGTATTGCGGGGTATTATGCAGAGTATTGCGGGGTATTATGCAGAGTATTGCGGGGTATTATGCAGAGTATTGCGAGGTATTATGCACAGTATTGCGGGGTATTATGCAGAGTATTGCGGGGTATTATGCAGAGTATTGTGGGGTATTATGCAGAGTATTGCGGGGTATTATGCAGAGTATTGCGAGGTATATTGCAGGGATGGCTGAGCATGGAGGGATGGATGGATGTGACTGTAATTGTCACTGAGCACCGCTGTGGGCACTACACATACAGCCCACAGCGGTGCTGCCATCCGATCCCTCCCCCTCTCCCCTCGCACTGTACCGATCGGTACAGAGAGGGGCAGGAGGAACCGGCGTCATGACATGACGCCGGTCTATTGACATGTGATCGCTCCGTCATTTGACGGAGCGATCACATGGTAAACGGCCGCGATCAGCGGCCGTTTACCGTGATCCGTGATGCGCGGAAGTTCTCGGGTGCGCGCCCCAGGGGGCGCGCGAGAGCAGTATTCTGGGAGGACGTCCCACGGACGTCCACCCAGAACTAGCCGACCGCGCTGCAGCCGTCTTTCGGCTATGGCCCGGTCGGCAAGTGGTTAAAGGCCTCATTTCTTTTTCCAAAAACAGTAGAATGATGGGCTTTACCAAAAAGCTGTAATTTTGTTTAGTCTGCCCACAGCACATTCTCCCAAAATGATTTTGGCTTCCTCAGGTAAGTTCTGGCAAGCTCTTTGAAAAATGTTTCTCTTTTGTCCACGTCCAGGGAGATTAGCTACAGTGCCATGGGCTGTAAACTTCTTGACAATGAACAGTGGACACAGGAACAGTAAGGTCTTTGGAGAGGGACTTGTAACTTTGAGATTGCCCATGCTTTTCCACAATTTTTGTTCCCAAATCCTCAGACAATTCTTTGCTGCTCTTTCTCTTCTCCATGCTCTGTGTGGCAAACAGAGACACACAACAGAAAGGTTGAGTACATTTTTCACCATTTTAACTGGTTTCTGGTATGGATGCTTCAGCCCGAGTATGAGTTTGGGCCAAACATTTGACTGTTCGGCCGTTTGCCAAACACCGGGATTTGCACGGTGTGCGCCCCCCCTCCTGCACCATACCAGGCCACATGGTGCCCCCCCTCCTGAACCATACCAGGCCACATGGTGCCCCCCCCTCCTGAACCATACCAGGCCACATGGCGCCCCCCTCCTGAACCATACCAGGCCAACATTTGCATGTTCGGCCATTCGCCAAAACACTGAAATTTGCAAGGTGAGCGCCCCCCCCCTCCTGAACCATACCAGGCCACATGCCCTCAACATGGGGGATGGATGCTGTAGGGCAGGGGGGCTCTGCCCCCCACCCCAAAGCACCTTGTCCCCATGTCCCCAGGATTGTCGTGAATAGGCCCTTGTCCCCATAAACATGGGGACAAGGTGCTTTCAGGTGGGGGGGTGCCCCCCTGCCCCAAAGTACCCAATGCCCCATGTTGAGGGCATGTGGCCTGGTATGGTTCAGGTGGGGGTGCACTCACTCCCCCCCTTCCTGACCTGCCAGGCTGCATGCCCAGATAAGGGTCTGGTATAGATTGTGGGGGGGACCCTAAGCTGTTTTTTTTTTTTTTATTCTGCAGTGTGGTTGCCCTTAAAATTTATACCAGACCCGAAGGGCCTGGCATTGATTGAGGGGGACCCCACTCACTTTTTTCTTTATTTTTTCAATAGCCGGGTGTCGGCAATTGAAACCATTTTAAATGGGATTTGACTTTTTTTTTTTTTCTTTAAAAATTTCATTTTTGCTGTAGCATGTTTTACGCATACTACAGATGCCCCACTTTACAGGCACATTAAGGGGACCCCCCAGGCACTATATTTATTTTCAAATAGTTTTATTGAGAGTAAAAAAATCAGTACACAAAATAGATATACATGTACATCCTTCAGAGTCATAGGGATATCATTTTAAACAATACGATGAAGTGTAGGTATGATAGGCTATAAGACCATCCTGAGATCACAGTGGCCCAATGCATTCTGTTCATGCCTCACATGAAATTATCACCCTGAAGGGTATCTACTTTGGTAAAATAATAAAAGAAAGAATAGGAAAGAAAAAGGGATTTTCAAAACAGATGGAACAAATAGTAGATTATTAATAGTCAGTCTATATAATCAAAGAGTGGTCAGTCTTGGAGCCTGAATAAAAAACATGGATTCCATTTGGCATTGTATGTCGGAATGGAATCATGTAGGGTATGGAATATTTTCTCAGACACCATCATACTATCTATACGTGAGATAATTTGAGCAAAGGGGATCGTAGAGGATTTCCAGTGTAGTGCAATGACCCAAAGTGTAGCAATACAGATAGAGTGTATTAATCTCATCATAGGTTTAGTCACATCTGGGATGTCTTGGAAAAGAATACAGTGGTGGAACGTGAGAGTAATGGGTTTCTCTGCCAATCTATCAATCATTTTAAAAACCTCCTTCCAAGAGGGTTGTAGTTTATCGCACTCCCAGAATATATGTAGGTATGAGCCTAAGTTGGTGCAACCACGGAAGCACCTGGGAGATACCTGCGGATAAAACCTGTGGAGACGGGTTGGGGTATAATACCATCTAGTTGTAAGTTTGATGGCTGTTTCTCTGATAGTTAATGATTTTGTGCATTTGCGAATGTTCTGCCAGTTTTTATCCCAGTCTAGTTCTTCCTGGTCAAGAGCTAGCTCTTGTTCCCATTGTAATCTGTATTTTAAGGTAGGTGGGTCATTAGAAGATTCTAGCATACTATGGATTAAAGAGATAAGGCCTTTTTGACGAGGGGATGTGTGGCACAAGTCCTCATAGAGTGTCGAGGAGTCTGTATTAGGGTTGGGGTAGTGTAGCTGAAAAAAATGTCTTATTTGGAGATAACGGTAAAATTCACTGTTAGGTAGTTGGCCAGGCACTATATTTAAAGGAATATTTCATTTGTATTGTTGCACTTTAAGCATCATAAAAATCATTGCTTGTTAAAAAAACATGATTGTTTTAAAAAAAATATGTTTATTGATACAAGTCTCCGCGGGTAGTACCCATGCCCCTTTTATGGCCAATTACTTGTATACATGTATAAGCCTTTATAATGAGCACTTTTGATTTTTCCTCTTCGGCTCCCATAGACTTCACTGGGGTTCACTGTTCAGGTTAGAACATTTCCCCTGTTTGGGAGTTCTGCTGCAAACCAAACACGTGGGGTGTTTGGCCCATTCCTAGTTTTCGGTGAGATTTCTATATTGTCAGCACCTGGTAATTGATACAGGTGAATTTAATTAAAATTACAGGAGCATCACAAACTTGGATAGCATATTATTTCTTACAATTTTTAGAAGGTGCCAATAATTTTGTCCAGTCCATTTTTGGAAGATAGCAGCAGATCTCTATCAAGAATGTCTTGGTACATTTTTCCATTTATCCTTTCTTCAATGGCATAAAGTTTGCCAGTACAGTTTGCTGAAAATCAGCACCATACCATGAAGTTCCCACCTCCAAATTTCACTGCTGGTATGGTGTTTTTTGGGTGATATGCAGTGCCATTTGTCCTCCAAACATGGTGTGTATTATGGCATCCAAAATGTTCAATTTTGGTCTCATCTGACCAGACTATATTCTCCCAGTATTTCACAGGCTTGTCTAAATGTTGTGCAGCAAACTTTAAACGAGCTTCAACATGCTTTTTCTTAAGCAATGGAGTCTTGCGTGGTGAGCGTGCATACAGGCCATGGTGGTTGACTGCATTACTTATTGTTTTCTTTGAAACAATTGTACCTGCTAATTCCAGGTCTTTCTAAAGCTCTCCAAAAGTTGTCCTTAGCTATTGGACAACTCTTCTGATAATTATTTTTTCTCCTATCTTAGAAATCTTGCAAGGAGCACCTGCACTTTATGGTGAAATGATGTTCTTTTCATTTCTGGATTATGGACCCAACAGTGCTCACTGGAACATTCAGAAGTTTAGAAATCCTTCTGTAACCAATGCCATCAGTATGTTTTGCAACAATAGGGTTGCAAAGGTCTTGAGAGAGCTGTTTGATTTTACCCATCATGAGATGTTTCTTGTGTGACACCTTGGTAATGAGACACCTTTTTTTATAGGCCATCAGTTGAGACTGAGCCAGCTGATATTAATTTGCACTGACAAGGGGCAGGATTGCTTTCTAATTACTGATATGCCCTGTACACACGGTCGGACATTGATCGGACATTCCGACAACAAAATCCATGGATTTTTTCCCGACGGATGTTGACTCAAACTTGTCTTGCATACACACGGTCACACGAAGTTGTCGGAAAATCCGATCGTTCCGAACGCGGTGACGTAAAACACGTACGTCAGGACTATAAACGGGGCAGTAGCCAATAGCTTTCGTCTCTTAATTTATTCTGAGCATGCGTGGCACTTTGTCCGTCGGATTTGTCTACACACGATCGGAATTTAAAGGATCAGATTTTGTTGTCGGAAAATTTTATAGCCTGCTCTCAAACTTTGTGTGTCGGAAATTCCGATGGAAAAAGTCCAATGGAGCCCACACACGGTCGGAATTTGGGAAATGTGGGTAGACTCTATAATAATAATTGAGATGGAAAATAAGTAAAGGGTTGTACCATCATTCAGAAACTTAGAGATAAATAGATTTTAAGCTTAGTCCCCAGCCAAGCCTCCCAGGGGGACTGGGGCAATTGGACTATCTCAGTACAATGTAGGAAAATAGATTCAAATGTATACACAGGTATAAAGAGTGTTCGTTGATATAAAATGTATTGATACAAAATTAATGACACACACTAAATGGTCAAATACAAGTTAAAAGCATGGTAACAATCCATGTATATCACCAAAATAGTAATCCCCAAACAGGGGAGATCACAGTGGGATAGTTGATGATAGTTGATTGCATCTCTACTAGTTTCGCGGACTGATGCCGATTCGTCAGGAGAATATCTGTAATTTGATTAACAAATTATTAGCGACAATATATTGAACTACAGTAACAACATTTGATACCAGAAAGTCAATAACAATAAAGCAAATTATTATAAATATGGAGGGGAAAGCAGAGCTGCTTACCCAAGACCTGGCGCGTACGGGACACCCGGCAACTAGAGGGGATTAGTGGAACACTGGACTAATATCTAAACAGATGGAATGAGGCAAGTGGTATAGATGAATTATATACTTAAAAAAGGCAACTGGGGGTGCAAAATGGTGCATTTCCTTTAGAAATGTCATTTTGCTGTGGTACTGTTCTAAACACGGGAAAACTGTGCCACTTTACATACTATAGACACCCCCAGGCACGATATTTAAAGGAATATTTCATTTTTATTGTTTCACTTTAAGCATTATTAAAATCACTGCTCCCGAAAAAACGTCCGTTTTTAAAACTTTTTTTTTTGCATTGATACATTTCCCCTGGGGCAGGACCCGGGTCCCCAAACACTTTTTATGACAATAACTTGCATATAAGCCTTTAAAATGAGCACTTTCATGTTCATGTGCCATAGACTTTAACGGTGTTCGCGTGTTTGTCCGAATTTTTTGCCTGTTCGCAAGTTCTGGTGAGAACCGAACCGGGGGGGGGGTGTTTGGCTCATCCTTAAATAGGAGAGATATGTTTACTGTGTGTGATGTTGACTAGTGTGACTTATCCAGTATATAGTGGTTGCATTAATATTCGGCCTGGCATCTCAAGAATTATCTGTTTCCCGTGGATATGTTTTATAGCAGAAAGTGAAAAATATTGTATTTTTTTCAAAATTGTCATTTTTTTTTTTTTGTTTATAGCGCAAAAAATAAAACCCGCAGAGGTGATCAAATACCACCAAAGGAAAGCCCTATTTGTGGGAAAAAAGGACATCAATTTTATTTGGGTACAGCGTTGTCAGTTAAAGTAACGCAGTGCCGTATCGCAAAATGGCCTGGCTGTGGGGGGGGGGTTAAATCTTCCGTAGCTAAAGTGGTTAAAATAGATACTATATTCTAAGGATGTTGGCATAATTAATAGTTATTGGTCCAAAAACAAGTTCAATTCTTAACAGCCCTTTGATATGATCTCAGTATTCCTAAAAGTCACCAGGAAATGAGAACCGCATGAACTCTTTTGTTGTGAGCTGACAGATGTTTGCAAATATCCCCCTTGGATGAATCTGTGCCATTTAGGCCAAATCTGGGTTCATGAGAATATTTTCTTTTTACCTGTCTAAGCGCAACAGGTGTCAACCTGTTTCCCATCTGCTTTCGTTCTGCTTTCTTTATTAGCTGTTCATTAATCGTCGATTGCATTGGCTTCAACTATTGTGAGCAAAACAATGTAAATAGCATAATTTGGTCTTAAAACAGAACGCTAGGGAAAATAAACTAAATGTTTTAGGCCCTGTAAAAAGTATATTAAAAAAAATAAAATAAAATTAGCTTGTGCTGCAAAACTCACCTTTAATCCAGAGCTATCCCTCACAGTAATTACTTTCAGCTATTAGCTGTCTTGGGAGTATTCCATTGCCATTCAGCCAACTTCCTGAGTCCAGGGTGCCTTGGACCCACCTCCTAGGGCAATGATGTTGAACCTTGGCACCCCAGATGTTTTGGAACTACATTTCCCATGATGCTCATGCACTTTGCCATGTTATTGAGCATCACGGGAAATGTAGTTCCAAAACATTTGGGGTGCCAAAGTTCTCCATCGCTGTCCTAGGAGATCATCATGCTGGCCTGGGCTTAGAATGCTAGGACACTGAAGTGTTTCAAGACAGGAAGGGAAAGAGAGAGAGAACGAGAGGGAACGAGAAGGAGACTTGACACCCCAGATGTTTTGGAACTACATTTCCCATGATGCTCATGCACTTTGCCATGTTATTGAGCATCACGGGAAATGTAGTTCCAAAACATTTGGGGTGCCAAAGTTCTCCATCACTGTCCTAGGAGATCATCATGCTGGCCTGGGCTTAGAATGCTAGGACACTGAAGTGCTTCAAGACAGGAAGGGAAAGAGAGAGAGAACGAGAGAATGAGAGGGAACGAGAAGGAGACTATGAAAACTTTGGAGTAGCCAGAATACATTTATTAAAAAAAATATTTATAGTATATACGAGGTTTGGTGAATGGTCTGATATTTCAACGGCAACATGGGCCAGGTGCGCGCACGTGTGCATGCCTATCCAGAGACACATTGAGAAGCGCCACCTAGCGTGGAGTACACATGACAATTAGAGTGAACCCGCTGCGGGCAGTTGAACGTAGTCAATGTGAGAGGTAGGATCACATTTCAATGAAGCAACGAGTGAACATCAAGTTCTGCTACAACCGTGGGAAAACGGAGACGCATGAAATGTTTGTGCAAGTGTATGGGACGGAAGTCGTAAGAAGAAAATGTGTTTATGACTGGTTCAAACGCTTTCGCAACGGGAAGGAAATGACTGAGGATGAGCCATGTTTGCGTCGGCCGGTTACAATCAGAACCCCAGATATGATCGAGCGTGTGCGACAAATGCTGGCACGAGATCGGCGACTGACTCTACGATTGATGGCAGAGGAATTGGGCATTAGCAAGGACACGGTGCGAAGCATCGTCCGCAAAGATTTGGGTAAGCGGAAGATCTGTTCCCGGGTTTGTGCCGCACAAACTGACAGACGAACAGAAAGCAAAACGGGTGGAAACCTCTGGAGATTTCATTACCATGTGTGACCAGAGTCCATCCTTTCTGCCAAACATCGGCACAGGGGAATGAGACCTGGTGCTACCAGTTCAATCTGGAATCCAAGCGGCAATCAATGGAATGGCCTTCACCGTCTCCCCCAAGACCCAAAAAGAGTTGATGCAAAAGTCCAAGGTCAAGACAATATTGATCGCAGACATGGCGGCAATCCAAGAATGTATGACAGCGGTTTGGCAGTCAATTCTTAAAGAGGCCTTTGCAAACAGTTTTCCGAAGCTTGTTGCCAAAAGTGTGTAGTGACTTCTGAAGGATGGCAAATATTATATATATATATATATATATATATATATATATATATATATATATATATATATATATATACATATATTTCTTTTTGTGGGATGGAGGAGGGGGCAGGGAGGAGTACCGTTGTAAAGCAAATGTAGTAGAAACTATGACTTTGGTGAGAAAATATAACTAAAAGGAAGTTGTAGAAGGAACCAGAAGGAAGGTAGATTATAGAAGGAATCAGAGTTTAGGTTTGTTCTCGGGACTGACAGAGAAGAACATATTCTGAGAGCATGTATTAGCTAAGTTGACGAATCACCCCTTAGATCCAAGGCTGAATAGAAAACGATAGAGGTATCATCAAATGCTTGAATGGAGAACTCCATTGGTCAATGATACACATGGTTGTAATTACTTGCTTTATGTCCTGTGAGCTTTCATTTTTGGTTATCTACAGATGATGAGGGATACATTACTGGAATTACACAAACAACCTCCAATCCTCAAGTAGGTCATTACTACCTCTAAATCCTTGTTGGATTTGCTGCAAAAACAGATGTTGCCTTTAACTAAGAAGAATGTTAATGGCATAACCTTGTTCAGCAGATGGCAATTGCCTAAATGTGTATAGCACAGAGCCCGTTTACTGAGCTATATACTTTATGCAAATTTTCCAGGGCCTATTTTTAGTCAGTCGTTGTCACTGCCCCTTTCCCCATGTGCTTGCTCTTTGGACTATTAGTGAACATATATCTCCACCACAATGGTGACTCCAAGCCTGAGTTTCACCTCTTATACACTATATTACCAAAAGTATTGGGACGCCTGCCTTTACATGCACATGAACCTTAATGGCATCCCAGTCTTAGTCCGTAGGGTTCAATATTGAGTTGGCCCACCCTTTGTAGCTATACCAGCTTCAACTCTACTGAGAAGGCTGTCCACAAGGTTTAGGAGTCTATGGGAATGTTTGACCATTCTTCCATGCCTCCTCATCAGTGCCACCTAATCAGTGCCCATAAGTGCCGCCTCATCAGTGCCCATCAGTGCAGCCTATCAGTGCCCATCAATGCAGCCTATCAGTGCCCATCAGTGCCGCCTCATCAGCGCCCATCAGTGAAGGAGAAAAATTACTTATTTACAAAATTTACTGACAGAAACAAAGAAAAACTGTTTTTTTTAGTCTTTTTTTTTATTTTTTAGGAACGCAGAAGTGATTAAATACCACCAAAATAAAGCTCTATTTGTGGGAAGAAAATGATAAAAATTTCACATGGTTACAGTGTAGCATGACCGTCAATTGTCATTCGAAGTGTGACAACTCTGAAAGCTGAAAAATGGGCTGGGCAGGAAGGGGGTGTATGTGTCCTGTGTTGAGGTGGTTAATGGCATCCCAGTCTTAGTCCGTAGGGTTCAATATTGAGTTGGCCCACCCTTTGCAGCTATAACAGCTTCAACTCTTCTGGGAAGGCTGTCCACAAGGTTTAGGAGTGTGTCTATGGGAATGTTTGACAATTCTTCCAGAAGCGCATTTGTGAGGGTTTCCCTTAATCGCCCTAGATGTTAACCTCTTCCCAGCCATTATCAGTACAGTAACAGTGCATATTATTAGCACTGATCACTGTATTAAGGGCAACCAAACTGATAAGAGGCATGGAGGAGCTCAGCTATGAGGAAAGATTAGAGGAACTGCATTTATTCTCTCTTGAGAAGAGGAGATTAAGGGGGGATGTGATCAACATGTACAAATACATAAGTGGTCCATATAGAGAACTTGGTGTTGAGTTATTCACTTTAAGGTCATCACAGAGGACAAGGGGGCACTCTTTACATCTAGAGGAAAAAAGATTTCATCTCCAAATCCGGAAAGGTTTCTTCACAGTAAGAGCTGTGAAAATGTGGAATAGACTCCCTCCAGAGGTGGTTCTGGTCAGCTCAGTAGATTGCTTTAACAAAGGCCTGGATTCTTTCCTAAATGTACACACTATAACTGGGTACTAACATTTATAGGTAAAGTTGATCCAGGAAATATATTCGATTGCCTCTCGGGGGATCAGGAAGGAATTTTTTTCCCCTGCTGTAGCAAATTGGATCATGCTTTGCTGGGGTTTTTTCACCTTCAACTGTGGGTGAAGGATTGTGTATATGGGATTGTATGATTTATTTATTTTGGTTGAACTAGATGGACTTGTGTCTTTTTTCAACCTGACTAACTATGTAACTATGTTTTCTTCAAATGCTGGAAATCAAAGTTCCCCAGAAGTTTTCTGTACAAAAGTTTGGTCACCGCTGCGGCTTGCCCATGGGATGGGTGACCAGCAGGGATGAGGCTCCGGTTCGCCTCTTCCATGGATAATCCTCAGGATTTGGGGAGTTTGGGAATGGTAAACTTTGGCTGAAAACTTTGCAGGTTCACTGCCAGAAATAATGATCAGCTTACAGTGGAGAAAATAATTATTTGATCTCCTGCAGATTTTGTAAGTTTGCCCACTTACAAAGAAATAAAGGGTCTATCATTTTTATCATAGATGTATTTTAAATGACAGAGACAGAATATCAACCAAAAATCCAGAAAAAAACACATGATATAAATGTTATTAATTGAGTTGCAGTTCAGTGAGTAAAATAAGTATTTGATCCCCTACCAACCAACAATAATTCTGGCTCCCACAGACTGGCTACAGTATGTGCTCATGTGGTACACAGATTAGTCCTGTCAGCCCTGGTTCACATTGGTGACATCTCAAATCGCATGCCAAATCGGCGGCAATTGCCGGCAATGGCACCATCCTAATCGGTGCGACGATGCATTTGCGGCGCCGCACCGATCTCCAGAAGTAGTTTCTGTACTACTTTTGGCGATTTTGGGGTGCGATTTCCATTGACGTCTGTGCAGAAACCCGCACAGATGTCTCTGAAATCGTCCCCGAAATCGGGACTGACATGCGGGAATGGAATCGGAACTCGCACAATTTCATTCCCGCACTCAGTGTGAACTGTTATGGAGATTTTTACCTACCTCACTTATACGTTTAATGATACATAACATAAGTAGTTTAAACCTTTTATCTATATATGAATCAACCAATGAAGTTGCAGCTATAACCCATGAAATCAATAAGGAATGATAATGGTGCTAAAGTGCAAAGATCTAATTTATTTATACAGAAAAGAAACGTTAGAATCGGATATTACCAAATATAACATAGTGATGTTAGTTGATCATCATGCTTCTCACAGTTGATCATCATGCTTCTCACATAAGCGTTAGACTCTCTTCGGTGCCTTTCTGTCTGAAACATGATTACCTTTCTTAAGTCTATCTCTTGATTAAAAAGAGTCAGCCCACTTTGATCTTAGCCTAAAATAGCATTTCAAGGACTTATGATCAGGTGGAGACACAATGTCTGTTCCTCACTCCAACAACAATAGTGTAACTTATTCACTATGCAGACAACAGACAAAAGACGTAGGTCTTTTGAGATACAGAAAACAGTAACTAGGCCCACCTCACATGATTAAACCCAAAAATATATTAAGTACACACATTCCTATAACAACATTTTTTCAATATTTCCACATTAGAACCTAGGCTTAATGTAAGAAGGTGCTCCTAATGCCAACTCGTTATGTGTATAAAAGACACCTGTCCACAAAATCTCTTTCTTCCATTCAAACCTAACCATCATGGGCAAGACAAAAAAGCTGTCAAAGGACATCATGAACAAGATTGTAGACCTGCACAAGACTGAAATTGGCTACAAGACCATCAGCAAGAAGCTTGGTGAGAAGGAGACAACTGTTGGAGCAATTATTTGCAAATGGAAGAAATACAAAATAACCTCCAATCGTCTGGAGCTCCATGCAGGATTTCGCCTCATGGGGTGAGGACGATCATTTGAAAAGTGAGGGATCAGCCCAGAACTACACGGGAGGAGCTTGTGAATGATCTCAAAGCAGTTGGGACCACAGTCACCAAACTAACCATTGGTAAGTAACACAATACGCCGCATGGCTTGAAATCCTGCAGAGCCTGCAAGGCCCACCTTCTTTTATACACATAACAAGTGTGGCAATGTGGCAAGTGACAATACGCAGTCTGGTGGCAGGCGATGTGGCAAGTTACAAACCACATCTGGTGGCAGGCGATGTGGCAAGTGAAATGCTGTATCTGGTGGTGGCAGATTCTGCATTATGGTGAGTTGAACTGTTTCATTTTATATTACAATGGAATAATAGAAATAATGCGCTTCAATCATCCTGACACCAGATCATTAATGGTGTTGTGATGATTGAAGCGCTAAGACCAGCCATTTCCCCAACAAATTGCCCATGAAAAACCACATTACCAAACCCCCCCGGGCCTTGGCACAATTTTCGTCCACAACACCAGTCCCCGGTGCCAAAAAGGTTGGGGACCGCTGATCTAAATGATTCAGAGAAGGATTGGGAGAAATTGCTGTGGTCAGATGAGACAAAGGTTGAGCTCTTTGGCATTAACTCGACTTGCCAAGTGACAGCAAAGAAACCTTAAGGATTTAGAGAAGATCTGTAAAGAAAAGTGGATCAAAATCCCTCCTGAGATGTGTGCAAAGCTGGTCACCAACTGTAAGAAACATCTTACCTCTGTGCTTGCCAACAAGGGCTTCTTCACCAAGTACTAAGTCATGTTTTGCTTGGGGATCATGTCAAATCGCATGCCAAATTGCACCAATGTGAACCAGGGCTGACAGGACTAGTCTGTGTACCACATGAGCACATACTGTAGCCAGTCTGTGGGAGCCAGAATTATTGTTGGTTGGTAAGGGATCCAATGCAGTGGAACCTCGGATTGCAAGTAACGCGGTTAACAAGCGTTTTTCGCAATACGAGCACTGTACTTTTAAAAATTGTAACTCGGTCTCACAAAATGAGCACCATTCAGGCCAAAGCGGTGTGCAGTACCGCTTTTGGCCTGAGGTGGGGGGGCACCGGAGCAGAGCCGAACGTCACGTTCGGAAATGCACGGAAAGGCCCGAGTACAGCACGGCTGACCTTGGCAAATCTCAGGTAGGAAGCCTTTCCGAGGTTTGCCGAGGTGTTAGCCGAAGTGTCCTCGGGCCTTTTCGGCTGTTTCCGTCGCCCCCCCCCCCCCCCGCCTCTGGCCGCATGCGGTATTGCATCCCATTGAAGTCAATGTGGAACGCGTTATTTTCATTTCTATTGACTTCAATGGGAAAACTCGCTTTGATATGCGAGTACTTTGGATTACGAGCATACTCCTTTGAATGGATTATGCTCGTAATCCGAGGTTCCACTGTACTTATTTTACTCACAGACTTGCAACTCCATTCATAACATTTGTATCATGTGTTTTTTTCTAGATTTGTGGTTGATATTCTCTAGAATTTAAAATACACCTATGATAAAAATTATAGACCCTTTATTTCTTTGTAAGTGGGCAAACTTACAAAATCTGCAGGGGATCAAATAATTATTTTCCCCACTGTATAATGCAATGCATAGCCTTGCACAGCTAGAGGCACAATGACAGCTGAAGCCCACAAGCTGCAGCTATCACAGTATAATACAGAGTGTTTAATTAATTCATGACTTCATTTATTTAAATATTATTATTATTATTATTATTATTATTTATTGTATAAAAGCTTAAAAAACGTGTTTTTATTTTGTTTTTTCACATTTTGTCCATTTGTCTGTGGGTGGGTGCAGCATGTTGTAGTGGCAATACCTCACACAGAATCCAAGTGCAATTCATAGAACTTGTATTGTAGTAAAGGCAAAAATAGTTCACAACAAACCCGGTGGAAGAAGGCTCAACTTGGCACGCTCATGAATGGCAACAGCATGTAGCGGAGCAGGTATCAGCTGAACTGGAGGAGCAGAATGCGGCCTGGCCATCTCGTACCCAAACAGGAAGATGTCCAAGGAGATTGTTAGCTCTAAGCTTTCCCTTCTCATCTGTAACCTTTCGCAGCCACCTATACTGTCCCTGACAGATGGGTGACCTGTCTCTACACTACCCACGCACGAATGCCCACCAAATCTGGGAGCCAGGGCCTTAAATAGGCTCTTTCTGACCCAAGAAGGCTGCTAGAGTCACACGAGGCAGCAACATCCAATCAGTAACCCTGGAAATCATAGAGGAACCATGTTCCTCTTGACTTCCTCTTCCCCTGCTATGCAGCTGCGGTTGAGCTCCACCTGCAGTAGAGAAAGAAGACTGCACCTGCCTACATGTCCAATTTAACAGCTTGCAGACCGCCGCACACACATATACGTCGGCAGAATGGCACAGGCAGGCAAATGGGCGTACAGGTACGTCGCCTTTAAATTTGACGCCTTTTCACGGGTCCCGAAAACTCGATGTTCGCCGGCGGCCCGCGATTGCGGTGAGGAGAGGTAGAACGGGGAGATGCCTATGTAAACAAGGCATTTCCCCCGCTCAGCCTAGTGACATTACAGAGATCTACTGCTCCCTATCATCGGGAGCAGTGACCGCTGTCATGTCCTGGGTAGCCCCTCCCCCCCCACAGTTAGAATCACTCCCTAGGAAACACTTAACCCCTTGATCGCCCCCTAGTGTTTAACGCCTTCCCTGCCAGTGTCGTTTACACAGTAATCAGTGCATTTTTATAGCACTGATCGCGATATAAATGACAATTGTCAAAATGACGCAGTCATGATAAAAATCGCAGATCGCTGCTATTACTTATAAAAAAATAATAATAATAAAATTGCCGTAACGCTATCCCCTATTTTGTAGATGCTATTGCGCAAACCAATCAATATACATATATATTATTTATTTAATCAATATACGCTTATTGCGTTTTTTTTTTTTACCAAAAATATGTAGACAAATACATATCGACCTAAACTGAGGAAAAAATTTGTTTTTTTGGGGGGGGATATTTATTATAGCAAAAAGTAAAAAATATTGCTTTTTTTTCAAAATTGTCGCTCATTTTTTATTTAATAGCACAAAAAATAAAAAACGCAGAGATGATCAAATACCACCAAAAGAAAGCTCTATTTGTGGGAAGAAAAGGACATCAATTTTGTTTTGGTGCAACGTCGCACGACCGCGCAATTGTCAGTTAAAGCGACACAGTGCCGAATCGCAAAAAGTGCTCTGGTCAGGAAGGGGGTACAATCTTCTGGGGCTGAAGTGGTTATTGGAAAAAAATAGCAGGGGGGTTAAGTAACACTGTTTACCAAAATGTTACTTTAAAAAATGTAAAAAAAAATGTAGAAATTATTTTGGTAGGAAAATTTGTCATAGTCACATTAACCAAAACATACTGACACTGCCAGACTTAGTATGGATATCTAGGTCTTCAGTGACCTCTGTTCTTGAGCAGGGTAATAAAGCAGAAAGTAAAATGCATGAAAATGATAATATTTGGGTTAAAGCGCAGGGAATGATTACTGGAACCTTCCCGTCTTCTAATCTTGGATTGGATCGGCCTCTAGCCCACCCCACCTTAGTTGATGCCTATTGCCCCGTACACACGGTCGGATTTTCCGATGGAAAATGTTCGATGGGAGCTTGTTGTCGGAAATTCCGACCGTGTGGAGGCTCCATCGGACATTATCCATCGGAATTCCCCTCACACAAAATTTGAGATCTGGATCTCAAATTTTCCGACAACAAAATCCGTTGTCGTAAATTCCGATCGTGTGTACACAATTCCGACGCACAAAGTTCCACGCATGCTCGGAATCAAGCAGAAGAGCCGCACTGGCTATTGAACTTCATTTTTCTCGGCTCGTCGTACGTGTTGTACGTCACCGCGTTCTTGACGTTCGGAATTTCCGACAAGATTTGTGTGACCGTGTGTATGCAAGACAAGTTGGAGCCGACATCTGTCAGAAAAAATCCGATGGATTTTGTTGTCGGAATGTCCGCTCATGTGTACGCGGCATAAGACGGACGAAGCAGCAAAGCAGCAAAGAAAAATCATCCACTCATCTTGAGTATTGACCAGGTCGTTTTTAAAGCTTGATTAGCGATAGACAAATAATTTTGCTCAACTCACAAGGAAACATGCGGTGTGCTGATAGCCAATCAATAATCAGAACGAAGATACTCCTGCAAAGCACACACAAAGAGAAGACGTTCCTTATTACTGTCAACAAAATGTATTAAACTTCAACATGCCACAAGCACATCGCAGATAATACAGATTGGGTCTCGTTTTTTGAAGTGCCTGGTCGTATTCATGTCTCTGTAGCCCACAAAAAAAGGTGATTCGTTTTTTTTTTTAACCCTGCATCCTGATTGGTTGCTATAGGCAGTTGTGCTAGACTATTTTTGAAGGTCCATGGAAGGCAACTCAGTTGCTAAAAGCTCAATTGGTGAAGAGGGTGCTTCCTACAGGGTGGTTCATTAGCAAAGTCACTGAGGCAGTTGCCTTGCAGTTAATCTGTAGACAGACTACACATTTCAAGTATTTACATACACTTAACAAGCAGTACACGGGCTTTAAAGCCGTAGTAAAACTTGAATTAAAAAAAAAAAAACTTTCTCCCTGCAAGAGGATGTTTTAATGGGCTAGCTCACATACTAGCACATTATGTGAAACTTATCTTAAAATGAAGCACACTGTCACCCCTGACTTGGCTTCCCTCTTCACCTGGTCTTCCTTCCAGGTTTATGGGCTCCAAGTCCTTTAAATGGCCGAATTGTGACGACCTCACTCACGCACATCTGCCTGGGAGTCACTGTTTATGGCACAGGGCTCTGAAGGAACAGCACAGTTATTTGGATGGTGTATAGAGCCAAAAAGATTAGAATTGTGTCGATGTCCCAATATTTATGGACCTGACTGTATACAGTACCTACAGGTAAGCCTTATTATAGGCTTAAACATAGACAAAGGGCCTTTACTACCACTCTAAGCAGTGGCTGCTGGTGCTCCATTTTTTGGACGGGGCAGCAAACAAACCACCCCCCCCCATCATCTGTTTGGTCGGTAGGTCAGTGAAACACCCCCCCGTCGCTTGGTTGATCCGCAAACCATCGGCAAACCACACCCCCCCACTCACCCGTCCGCCCACCAGCCCTGCACTTACCCCATCCAGGTCGCGGGCAGCTTCGGCGGCTTCCCCCAGCGTCTCCTCCTCGTTGATTTCCCCCTGCTTCTAAAACTTCCAGCTTCCCCCCTTCAGCCAATATGGTCGCTTATCCTCTCGGCCAATCGGGTCCTGATTGGCCTGGTAGAGAAAATGGGAAAATGATATTGACTATTAATTTGCTATTGTCACACAACTGGATGGGTTAAGGGCGCATTTCTCTGCACCCTGAGCCCCCACCCTTTTTTAAGCCAATTAGAGCCTCAGGCTCTAATCATTGAAAGCCCATGCGTCCGGTGCACTGCATGTAGATTAGGGGCTGTGCGCATAGATTAGGGGGGCGGCACCGCCTGTGCCCTAGTGGAGCTGCTGCCACTGACTTTAAAGTGGAGGTCCACCCTGAAAAAAAAAATTGCATAAAAAAAACCTAAAAAATTGAGAAAAAAAAAAAGTTTAACTTACGTGAAATGGCTGTTGCTAGGCAGTCTTCCTAATCTGCCTCTTCCTACGTCACGGTGATCTTCAGTCTTCTCCTCCCTGCGTTGTCTTCTGGGGAATGGGGCGCAGTGTGTTATGGGAACTGTGTGTGTCCCACAACACATCGCGTCCCATTCACAAAGCGCTGCGCGACTCGGGCATGTGCAGTAGGAAAAGGGCAGTGAAGCCGTAAGGCTCCACTGCCTGTTTCCCTTAGTTAGGATGGTGGTGCCGGGACCCGAGAGCCGAGGGACAGGTCGGCATCGGGCGGCCGACATCGTGGGCACCCAGGACAGGTAAGTGTGCTTATTTAAAGTCAGCAGCTACAGTGTTTGTAGCTGCTGACTTTAAATTTTTTTTTTCCTGGCCGGAATCCCGCTTTAAAACATGCCTTCACTGACCTCTATTGCCGCAGGCACTATAGCACAATTTAGCCTCAAAGTTCACAACAGAAGCACTGAAGTAATGCATTTAATCTAGTGTAGTGTATTTAATTCTTCAAGTATCTTGTCTCACCGTGCCCCCTCCCCACCCAGCAGTGACTCAGTAGCTAAGCATCCTCGTCTCTTCTCCCGTAGACAGGGGCGGACTGACAACTCATGGGGCCCCCGGGCAATAGGAGATTATGGGGCCCCCAGGCAATAGGAGATTATGGGGCTCCCAGGCAATAGATTATGGGGCCACACAATATACACACACAGTATACACACACACACACACAGTATACACACATAGACACACAATATACACACACAGTATACACACACACACACACAGTATACACACATAGACACACAATATACACACAGTATACACACACACACACACAGTATACACACATAGACACACAATATACACACATAGTATACACACACAGAATACACATACACACACACTGAAAATGTACTGGAGAGGAGGGGCAGCTATAATCTTGGGATTTGAAAAAAAAAAACACAGATTTTTACATACTGTCCCTGGTTTTATTGAGGCTGGCAACCCTGATGGGGCCCCTTAGTGGCATGGGGCCCTCGGGCAGTGCCCGAGTGCCCGAATGGTCAGTCCGCCCCTGCCCGTAGATCATCTTCACAATTTGGGATTTCTCCTCACTTTCAGGCTTGGTGACAATGGTCATAATGTCAAATAGATAGTGTGAATCTGCCTAGTAGGGGCACAGGCAACTGAAGAGCTGAAAGTGGTTGTAAAGGTTTAAGGTTCTTAAAGTAAAAACCCTCCATGTTTGCTCCCCTATCCCTCCTAAATACTTACCTGAGCCCAATCTCAATCCACAAGAGCAGAGGCTCTCTCAGCTCTCTCTCTCCACTGGAGATCAAAGCAGCAGCAGAAGCCATTGGCTCCTGCTGCTGTCACTGCCTGTGAGGAGATAGTGGGGGGCATGGCTGAGCCTTGCTGTCTGTGTCTATAGACACAGTCAGCAAGGCTTAGGATCGAGCCTGCAGGCATACCTCAATAGGAAGCACAATACCACATTGCACAGAGCAAGTAGGTGGTATAAACATGTTTGTTATTTAAAAAAAAAAAAAGTAGCCTTTAAAATTATTGAAGTTGTTCAAGACAGTTCTATGAAAAACGAAGAGAAAAGTAAGAGAAGGGGAATCTGAGCTGCTGAACCACTGCTAGGAGGAGGGGACAGGGTGAACTGGGCTGTTAAAATAGTCCTGGAAATTGGAGCTCTCTGAATTGCTTTGAGAACTGACTTGAACAACTTCAGTGCTTTGTCTGTCTGTGTCTCTACTAGGGGGGTTCAGGCAATCTGTTTGTCCAGTTGAGGGTTGAGGTCAGGACTCTGTGCAGGCCAGTCAGGTTCCTCCACCCCAAACTTACTCATCCATGTCTTTATGGACCTTGCCTTGTGCATTGGTGCGCAGTCATGTTGGAACAGGAAGCGGCCGTCTCCAAACTGTTCCCATAAAGTTGGGAACATGAAATTGTACTAAATGTCTTGGTATGCTGACGCCTTAAGAGTTCCCTTCACTGGAATTAAGGGGCCAAGACAAACCCCTGAAAAAGAACCCCACACCATAATCCCCCCTCCACCTAATGATTTGGACCAGTGCTCAAAGCAAGGTCCCTAACGACATGAATGAGAGAGTTTGGGGTGGAGGAACTTGACTGGCCTGCACAGAGTCCTGACCTCAACCCGATAGAACACCTTTGGGATGAATTAGAGCGAAGAATGCGAGCTCACAAATGTGCTTCTGGAAGAATGGTCAAACATTACCATAGACACACTCCTAAACCTTGTAGACAGCCTTCCCAGAAGTGTTGAAGCTGTTATAGCTGCAGAGGGTGGGCCAGCCTAATATTGAACCCTACAGACTTAGACTGGAATGCCATTAACCATCTCAATACCGGGCACTTATACCCCCTTCCTGCCCAGGCCATTTTTCAGCTTTCAGCACTGTCACACTTTGAATGACAATTGCGCTGTTAATGCTACACTGTAACTATGTGAATTTTTTTATCATTTTCTTCACACAAATAGAGCTTTCTTTTGGGGGTATTTAATCACGTCTGTTTTTTTTCTTTTTTCCTAAAAGAAAAAAAAGACCGAAAATTTTGAAAAAAAAAAAAAGTTTTTCTTAGTTTCTCTCAGTAAATTTTGTAAATAAGTAATTTTTCTCCTTCACTGATGGGCGCTGATGGGGCGGCACTGATAGGCACTGATGAGGTGGCACTTATGGGCACTGATTAGGTGGCACTGATGAGGAGGCACGAATATGCCACACTTATGGGCACTGATAGGTGGCACTGATATGTGGCACCAATGAGCACTTATAGGCGGCACTGATGGGTGCCACTGGTGGGCACTGATAGGCGGCATTGGTGGGCATTGATGGGTGGCATTGATGGGCAACAGTGATGGGCAGCAGTGATGGGTATTGATGGGCAGCAGTGACAGCCAGCACTGACTGGCATCACTAATGGTCACTGATTGCTGGCAATTGTGGGTACTGGTTGGCACTGATTGCTGGCAGTGGTGGGCACTCATTGATGGCACTGGTGGCACTTAATTGTAATCAGGGCACTGATGATCAGTGCCCTGATTACATACCTAGATGTCCCCCTGTGAGGAGATGCCGCTGATCGGCTCTCCTCTCCTCACACTCTGTCAGTGTGAGGCAAGGAGCGCCGATTACCAGCATCTCCTTGTTTACATGTGACCAGCTGTGATTGGACACAGCCGATCACATGTTTAAAGAGCTGCTGCCGTGGCTCTTTACAGAGATCGGGGTCACGCCATGTCCTAGCAACACGATCGCCGTGCTGCGCGCCCGCGAGCGTGGTTGTTCTGGGAAGCCTTCATATGACGCCCACCCAGAATGAGAGCGGCACCGCCCAGCCATCATTTGACGGTGGGCTGGCGGCAAGTGGTTAAAGTTAATGTGCGTGTAAAAGCAGGCACCCCAATACTTTTAGTAATATAGTGTACTTCGTATCTCTCTCTCTCTCCTTGCAGAGAAAAAAAATAATAATAAAATAAAGAAATATAAAAAAGAAACCTACATTAAGGTTTGATCTAGATTAGTGCCAGAGTCAGTATTTAGGTCAAGATCAGGGTCAAAGGTCAAGGTCAGGATCAAAGGTCAGGGTCGGCATTTTTTTTGAACAGAACTGTTTTTTTCTTAACTAATGTCAGTGTGTTTTAGGTAGAATTGAAAAAAAAGAAAAATGCGCACTATTATTTATTTTTTTTTTAAACATATCAAACTAAGAAAACCCCCTTTTTGCTACTTTGTTGGTGTTCGTTAAATAATAAAAAAAAATTTCTACAATTTGACATGTTCAAATAACACAAAAAATAAGCGTTTGGTGCAACACACTGCAAAGAAATTACAAATGACATGAAGGTTTTTTTTTTGTTTTTTTTTATGATTTTATTAGTTCAATGCTAAAAAAAATTAAAGAATAAGATAAATAATAACAAAAAAAAAAGTTTAAATATCATTGGTTAGAAACACAGAAATAAACAAACAAAAAAAAAATATATATATAGAGAGAGAGAGAGAGAGAGAGAGAGAGAGAGAGAGAGAGAGAGAGAGAGAGAGAGAGAGAGAGAGAGAGAGAGAGAGAGAGAGAGAGAGAGAGAGAGATATACATAGATCTATATAGATATATAGATCTATATATATATAGATCTATATAGATATATCTATATAGATCTATATATATAGATATTAGGGATGAGCCGAACACCCCCCGGTTCGGTTCGCACCAGAACCCGCGAACGGACCGAAAGTTCGCACGAACGTTAGAACCCCATTGACGTCTATGGGACTCGAACGTTCGAAATCAAAAGTGCTCATTTTAAAGGCTAATTTGCATGGTATTGTCCTAAAAAGGGTTTGGGGACCCGGGTCCTACCCCAGGGGACATGTATCAATGCAAAAAAAACTTTTAAAAACGGCCGTTTTTTCGGGAGCAGTGATTTTAATGATGCTTAAAGTAAAAAAAAAAAGTGAAATATTCCTTTAAATATCGTACCTGGGGGGTGTCTATAGTATGCCTGTAAAGTGACGCGTGTTTCCCATGTTTAGAACAGTCCCTGCACCAAATGTCATTTTTAAAGGAAAAAATCTCATTTAAAACTGCTTGCGGGTTTAATGTCATGTCGGGTCATGGCAATATGGATGAAAATCAGTGAGACAAACGGCATGGGTACCCCCCAGTCCATTACCAGGCCCTTTGGGTCTTGTATGGATATTAAGGGGAACCCCGCACCCAAATTAAAATAAGGAAAGGTGTGGGGCCACCAGGCCCTATATACTCTGAACAGCAGTGCAAACAAGACAGGGACTGTAGGTTTGTTGTTAAGTAGAATCTGTTTGTAATTTTGAACATTTTTAACGTGTTTAGCTCCAGCCAAAAAATCTTTTCTAAGCTTTTTGGAAAACATAGGGAAGGGTTATCACCCCTGTGACATTTGTTTTGCTGTCTTTCCTCCTCTTCAGAAGATTTCACCTCACTTTTTTGTCCCAATGAAAAATGTTTTTTGAAAATTTGGGTTTTTTTGTGGAACAAGGATTGGAAAGCATCAGTGGAAAGGAGAAATTGTTTTCCCATATTAACTCTTACAGGAGAGAATTTCCCTTCCTAGGGGTAGATTTCATCTCACTTCCTGTTGTCTCCTTCCGTTTGCAAGTAGGAGTCATTTGTAAGTTAGATGTTTGAAAGTAGGGTCCTGCCCTATATACTCAGCAGAAATTTGGGCCTTAGGTATTGCTGTGGCCACAACACTGTAAGCCCTCACAGGGCCCTGCTGTGAAATATTAGATCAAGAATTGTAATTACATGCCCCTGTTGAACAGGAGCTGAAAAATTAGGCCTTAGGCACTGGTGCTGGTGCCACAACACTGCAACCCCTCACAGACACTCTAGTTGGAACGCAGGAATGAGCCCTGCTGCAAAGTATTGCTTCAAAAATTGTAATTACACGCCCCTGTTAGACAGGGGCAGAAAAATTGGGCCTTAGGCACTGGTGCTGGTGCCACAACACTGCAACCCCTCACAGACACTCTAGTTGGAACGCAGGAACGAGCCCTGCTGCAAAGTATTGCTTCAAAAATTGTAATTACACGCCCCTGTTAGACAGGGGCAGAAAAATTGGGCCTTAGGCACTGGTGCTGGTGCCACAACACTGCAACCCCTCACAGACACTCTAGTTGGAACGCAGGAACGAGCCCTGCTGCAAAGTATTGCATCAAAAATTGTAATTACACGCCCCTGTTAGACAGGGGCAGAAAAATTGGGCCTTAGGCACTGGTGCTGGTGCCACAACACTGCAACCCCTCACAGACACTCTAGTTGGAATGCAGGAACGAGCCCTGCTGCAAAGTATTACATCAAAAATTGTAATTACACGCCCCTGTTAAACAGGGGCTGAAAAATTGGGCCTTAGGCACTGGTGGTGGCGCCCAGAACCAAAAATGTTCTTACAAGCTATCAGCGTGATGATTGAGGAGGAAGAGGATAATTACTCAGGGATAGTCACTCAGCATCAGCATAGGCAGTCTTTGAAGGGATCTGAGATTTCAAAAAAAATTATTCGGTTACATCAGCATCAGGTGCTTGGTAGCTGGTGGTGATCCAAGACTCATTCATTTTTATGAAGGTCAGCCGATCGACCGAGTCGGTGGACAGACGCACCCTGTGATCGGTTACCACGCCTCCAGCAGCACTGAATGTGCGTTCCGAAAGAACGCTGGATGCAGGACAGGCCAGTAGCTCAATTGCATACTGTGCAAGCTCTGGCCAGTGATCCATCCTCAAGACCCAGTAACCCAGAGGATTTTCGGTGGGAAAGGTGTCCAAGTCTGATCTTGCCCCTAGGTATTCCTGCACCATATAAAACAGACGCTGGCGATGGTTGCTGGAACCGATCATACCTTGGGGCTGCGGACCAAAAAATTGTCTGAACGCATCGGTCAGACGGCCACCTTCTCCACCGCTCCTTCTTTGACTGACCGAAGCCTCAGCAACACGTTGTCCAGAAACAGGAGTTTGTAACCTCCCAGTCTCTGGGAACGCGTTGCACAGACCTTTCTGCAAGGCCTCCCGAAGATGTTTCATCCTCTGCTCCCTCTGCGATGGCAAGATAAGGTCCGCAACCTTACCCTTGTAACGTGGATCAAGGAGGGTTGCCCGCCAGTATTGGTCCTTCTCCTTGATACCACGAATACGAGGATCCTTACGCAGGCTTTGCAGGATCAGGGAGGCCATGCAGCGTAGGTTTGCTGAGGCATTCGGTCCGGAGTCCTCTGGGTCACTAAGAACGACATGGTCCGCAGCCACCTCCTCCCAGCCACGTACAAGTCCATGTGTTTCTTGGGACTGATCCCTTAAAGACTGCTGCTGATGCTGAGTGCCAGGCTCCACCTCCATACTGACACAATCTTCCTCCTCCTCCTCTTCCTCCTCGTCCTCTTCCTGTGTGATCGGCGGGCACGCAGGAACACTGTCTGGATAAAGGGGGCCTTGAGAGCTAAGGAAGTCCTCCTCTTCCTGCCTCTGTTCTGCCTCAAGTGCCCTGTCCATTATTCCACGCAGCGTGTGCTCCAACAGGTGGACAAGGGGGACAGTGTCACTGATGCATGCACTGTCACTGCTCACCATCCTCGTGGCCTCCTCGAATGGTGACAGGACAGTGCATGCATCCCTGATCATGGCCCACTGGCGTGGGGAAAAAAAACCAAGCTCCCCTGACCCTGTCCTGGTGCCATAGTCGCACAGGTACTCATTGATGGCCCTCTGCTGCGTGTGCAGCCGCTGCAGCATGGCCAACGTTGAGTTCCACCTGGTGGGCATGTCACAGATTAGGCGGTTCTTGGGCAGGTTAAACTCCTTTTGGAGGTCCGTCAGCCGAGCACTGGCATTATATGACCGGCGGAAATGCACACAGACTTTCCTGGCCTGCCTCAGGACATCCTGTAAGCCCGGGTACCTGCCCAAGAACCGCTGCACCACCAAGTTAAGGACGTGAGCCAAACAGGGCACATGGGTCATTTGTCCCTGTCGGAGGGCAGAGAGGAGGTTGGTGCCATTGTCGCAAACCACCATTCCTGCCTTAAGTTGGCGTGGCGTCAACCACCTCTGAACCTGCCCCTGCAGAGCTGACAAAACCTCTGCCCCAGTGTGGCTCCTGTCCCCCAAGCACACCAGCTCAAGCACCGCATGGCATCTTTTGGCCTGCGTACTTGCATAGCCCCTTGAACGCCTACGGAGCACCGCTGGTTCCGAGGAAGAGGCCATAGAGGAAGAAGAAGAGGAGGGGGTGGAGGAGAGAGGTGTGTCACAATCAGCATTTTGGAGGCGTGGTGGCGGAACAACCTCCAACACTACTGCACCTTGTCCTGCATCCTTCCCAGCTGCCAGCAGAGTCACCCAATGCGCCGTGAAACTTAGGTAACGTCCCTGTCCATGCCTGCTGGACCATGAGTCAGCGGTAATATGCACCTTACCGCTGACCGCCCTGTCCAGCGAGGCATGGACATTGCCTTCCACATGCCGGTAGAGAGCCGGAATCGCCTTCCGTGAGAAAAAGTGGCGTTTGGGTACCTGCCACTGAGGAACCGCACATTCCACAAACTCACGGAAGGGGGCAGAGTCTACCAACTGAAAAGGCAGCAGTTGAAGTGCTAGCAATTTTGCCAAGCTAGCATTCAACCGCTGGGCATGTGGATGGCTGGGAGCAAACTTCTTTCGGCGGTGCAGCAGCTGGGGCAGGGAAATTTGCCTGGTACAATCTGACGTCGGTGTACCAAAAGCAGATTGCCCACAAGTACTTGGCTGTGACACACCTAATTCTACACCTTCATTCCTCTCACTGCAGGTCTCAGAGAGGACTGAAGGTCTAGTGGGGTTGGAAATCTCAGCTGATGAGGAGCAAGGAGAGATCCTCTTTGTTCTTTTAGATACGCTTGCCAACGAACTGCATGGCAGGTCAACATATGTCTGGTCAAGCATGTGGTACCCAAGCGGGAGATGTTTTGGCCACGCGAGATACGCTTGAGACATATGTTGCAAATAGCAGCGGTGCGATCTGATGCACTCGTCTCAAAAAAGGCCCACACCAAAGAACTTTTTGAATAACGCGCAGAGACTGCAGCGCCCTGCACATGTGGAGCTTTGGGGTGTGATGCAGTCAATGTGCTGCCCTTAGGCTGGCCCCTGGAGGGCATCCTGCCTCGTTGGTGATGTGCCGCCGCCTCCTCCTCCTCCTCCTCCTCCTCCTCCTCCTCCTCCTCCTCTCTCCTATCAGGCACCCACGTTGAGTCAGTGACCTCATCATCCCCTCCCTCCTCATCACTGGAGCAAACCTGGCAGTATGCTGCAGCAGGGGGAGCATGACTGCCAGATTGCTGTCCTTCTTGGGCACCCCCTCTGTCCGTGCTCATGTTACTGCCTTCATCGAGCTCAGTATCGTCATCAGAGCCTTCCAAACGCTGGGCATCCTCCTGGAGCATGTACCCAACACTGTGGTCAAACAGTTCGAGGGAATCCTCATGAGGACATGGTGGAGCTAGGGAAGGAGTCACTGATGACATTGAGCTGAGGGAAGAGGCCGCTGCTTTGCCAGACAAAGCACCCTGGGCATGGGTGAGAGAGGATGAGGAGGATGAGGACGGCTTGGTCATCCACTCGACCAAGTCTTCCGCATGTTGCGGCTCAACACGGCCAGCTGCCGAAAAAAAGGCCAAGCGTGTCCCATGGCCACGTGCTGATGAGGATGCACCGTCTCCACGACCAGCACTAGACACAGAGCCTGCTTGCCCTCTCTTATTGGCTTGTGACTGTCTGCCTCTCCTTCTTGGCCTTCCAGACATACTAATGGCCTGTAGCTGCACTAAGCTGGGATAGAACACCTGTAATTTTCTTCAAGTAGCTTTATATACTGTAACCAGACAAGCCTGCCTGTCAGTAGGAAGATAACAGGAACGGATCTAGCTGAACACTGTGAGCAGGACGCACTGTACTAAATGTAAATAGTCTAGCTGCCTGACCGTGGTACTAATAGGATCAAATAGAACACCTGTAATTTTCTTCAGGTAGCTTTATATACTGTAACCAGACAAGCCTGCCTGTCAGTAGGAAGATAACAGGAACGGATCTAGCTGTACACTGTGAGCAGGACGCACTGTACTAAATGTAAATAGTCTAGCTGCCTGACCGTGGTACTAATAGGATCAAATAGAACACCTGTAATTTTCTTCAGGTAGCTTTATATACTGTAACCAGACAAGCCTGCCTGTCAGTAGGAAGATAACAGGAACGGATCTAGCTGAACACTGTGAGCAGGACGCACTGTACTAAATGTAAATAGTCTAGCTGCCTGACCGTGGTACTAATAGGATCAAATAGAACACCTGTAATTTTCTTCAGGTAGCTTTATATACTGTAACCAGACAAGCCTGCCTGTCAGTAGGAAGATAACAGGAATGGATCTAGCTGAACACTGTGAGCAGGACGCACTGCACTAAATGTAAATAGCAGGAACGGATCTAGCTGAACACTGTGAGCAGGACGCACTGCACTAAATGTAAATAGCAGGAACGGATCTAGCTGAACACTGTGAGCAGGACGCACTGCACTAAATGTAAATAGCAGGAACGGATCTAGCTGAACACTGTGAGCAGGACGCACTGCACTAAATGTAAATAACAGGAACGGATCTAGCTGAACACTGTGAGCAGGACGCACTGCACTAAATGTAAATAGCAGGAACGGATCTAGCTGAACACTGTGAGCAGGACGCACTGCACTAAATGTAAATAGCAGGAACGGATCTAGCTGAACACTGTGAGCAGGACGCACTGCACTAAATGTAAATTGCAGGAACGGATCTAGCTGAACACTGTGAGCAGGACGCACTGCACTAAATGTAAATAGTCTAGAAGATAACAGGAACGGATCTAGCTGAACACTGTGAGCAGGACGCACTGCACTAAATGTAAATAGCAGGAACGGATCTAGCTGAACACTGTGAGCAGGACGCACTGCACTAAATGTAAATAGCAGGAACGGATCTAGCTGAACACTGTGAGCAGGACGCACTGCACTAAATGTAAATAGCAGGAACGGATCTAGCTGAACACTGTGAGCAGGACGCACTGCACTAAATGTAAATTGCAGGAACGGATCTAGCTGAACACTGTGAGCAGGACGCACTGCACTAAATGTAAATAGTCTAGAAGATAACAGGAACGGATCTAGCTGAACACTGTGAGCAGGACGCACTGCACTAAATGTAAATAGCAGGAACGGATCTAGCTGAACACTGTGAGCAGGACGCACTGCACTAAATGTAAATAGCAGGAACGGATCTAGCTGAACACTGTGAGCAGGACGCACTGCACTAAATGTAAATAGCAGGAACGGATCTAGCTGAACACTGTGAGCAGGACGCACTGCACTAAATGTAAATAACAGGAACGGATCTAGCTGAACACTGTGAGCAGGACGCACTGCACTAAATGTAAATAGCAGGAACGGATCTAGCTGAACACTGTGAGCAGGACGCACTGCACTAAATGTAAATAGCAGGAACGGATCTAGCTGAACACTGTGAGCAGGACGCACTGCACTAAATGTAAATTGCAGGAACGGATCTAGCTGAACACTGTGAGCAGGACGCACTGCACTAAATGTAAATAGTCTAGAAGATAACAGGAACGGATCTAGCTGAACACTGTGAGCAGGACGCACTGCACTAAATGTAAATAGCAGGAACGGATCTAGCTGAACACTGTGAGCAGGACGCACTGCATTAAATGTAAATAGTCTAGATAGAAGATAACAGGAACGGATCTAGCTAAACTGAATACAGTGTATATATATATATGCAACACCTGGGATGCATATATATACACAATACACTGTAAGTGCAGCTAACTGACTGACTGTTCTGCCTAATCTATCTAACTCAAATCAAATGACACTGTCTCTCTCTCTCTCTATCTCTCAGCACACCGGAACACACACTACACAGGGCCGCCGTGCAGGCGGCCTTATATAGTGTGGGGTGTGTACTAAATCCCCTGAGCCATAATTGGCCAAAGCCACCCTGGCTTTGGCCAATTACAGCTCTCTCTACTGACGGCGCTGTGATTGGCCAAGCATGCGGGTCATAGTGCATGCTTGGCCAATCATCAGCCAGCAATGCACTGCGATGCCGCAGTGAATTATGGGCCGTGACGCGCCACACGAATTTAGCGCGAACGGCCCATAACGTTCGCAATTCGGCGAACGATCGAACAGCCGATGTTCGAGTCGAACATGGGTTCGACTCGAACACGAAGCTCATCCCTAATAGATATATCTATATATATAGATATATATATGTATGCTTTTATCTGCTTACCTGTGATCTGCAGATGAATAAAAAAAGTAGTAAATACAAAAGTTACAATGTTACTTTGTATCTCTTATCCAAACAGTGTTCCTAGCTGGCAAGACCTGAGTCATATCTGAACTTGAGCAAATCTATCCATTAATTTCTAATGTCCAATGTCTATTCTAAAAGTAATTATGTAAACAGTAAAATGAAGGCAAACCCCGCTGCAAAGTCACTTGTGCCTGTCAATATGCATTATCTTCATCTGCCATTTGTTGAGACATTTTTAACCAAATTAAAGAGATGCTCTGCAAACGTGGGAATCACCATGGCAACACATAATCCAACCAAGAGGAGAAGAGAGAGAGAGGGGAAAAAAAAAAAAAAGTTTTTACATCCCAGGTGAAATATTCCCAGATAAACATCTTTTCTCCTGCAAGCTGGCCGGGTTGACTCTTTGCAGTACTTATCTCTTGTTGACATTTTACACACAAGTTTTCTTGCAAAATCCATTAGCTGGGACTGTTATCAGAAAACATACCCTGTTAGCATTAAAAATAATATCACATTCTTAAGATCTGTGTCATGGGAGTGTTGGATAGGAAAGAAGAATATGACAGGAGAGGAAATTGCCTGTGCTGGGGCCTCTACCAAACGCAGCTTACCTGTAGACTCAAGAGATGGAAGAGGATAAAAAAAAAGAATAGTGTTTATTTACTAAAATGTGAAAGCGTGTTCTATGAGTTAACACGATGGAAAATATTATTTCCTAGCATATTTTAACCTGCTTTGAAAGTAATATTAGAGTTCACAAATGCATGTTCAGTGTTCTCTTTATTATGTTCTCTTATCTTCAATCCAAAGAGCCAGCAACCACTTTCAGATATGCAAGGAATTTAAATGATGTTCAGTTGGTATTAAGAGTCCCAGTAGAAGCTAAGACATCACACAACTCTGATGCACCACTACCACAAGCCTGACATAAGACAAGAAGAATCTTTGAACTCAATGCTCTGTATGCCAAATACGCAAAGACATTTTGGACAATTGTGCTCTTCCAACCTTGGGGTAACAGTTGAGACAAGGCCCTTTTCCGGTCCAGCAAGACTGTTTCCCTTTGAACTAAGCCAACTCCATAAAGACATGGTTTCATCAAGTTTACTTTCAATACATTTTTATTGATGATTTAAACATCAGACAGAAACAAAAGTACTGTAATCATAACCACAGCCAGGATTCTGGCACAAACTTTGCAAATACATCGAATAATAGACATGTCCCATGACAAATATGGGAGAAACATCTAAGTGACCTCAAGCCATGTCCGGTCTAGGTGTAGACAGTACAGGGCATCTAGAAGAATCGTCATGCCCTGTACACACGACCGGTTTTGCCGTTGGAATAAACTCCGAAGGTTTCTCCGACGGAACTCCGACGGAATTCCACTCAAGCGGTCTTGCCTACACACGGTCACACCAATGTCCGACCGTCCAGAACGCGGTAATGTACAACACTTATGATGGGACTAGAAAAAGGAAGTGCAATAGCCAGTAGCCAATAGCTTCCGTCTCGTACTTGCTTCAGAGCATGCGTCGTTTTTGGTCCATCGGAACAGCATACAGACGAGCGGGTTTCCCGATAGGAATTGGTTCCATCGGAAATATTTAGAACATGTTCCATTTCTAGGTCTGTCAGAATTTTCAAAAAAAAAAGTCAGATGAGGCACACACACAATGAAAAGCTTCCGTCAGGCTTTTTCTGTTGGACATTCTGCTCGTGTGTACGCGGCTTTACACAATCCAGAACAAGAATCATCAGGAGAGAGACTATGTCAAATGTGCTTAAAACAAAGAAGTGTCATGAACACCGACTGCAACTTCTTTTTTTTTGAAGATAAGAAGCCCCTCGCGAGAGGGACCACAGAAATAGAAGAAAAGAATATAATGGAGAAACCAGAAGGGACAATGGAAAAGAGCAGGGAATAGAAAGGAAGAAAGAGAAAACCAGAGAGGAGAGATCAAAATAAGGCTTCCAGGAGAAGAGCTAACCATGTTCAAAGGCTCTACAGCTGCACATGAACATAGTCGGCCCAGGGGCTCCAGACCGCCTCAATGGTTTCAAAAGTTTAATGTGGAGGAACTCAAGTGGCCAACACAGAGTCCTGACTGGCTGCATAACAGTACCAGGTCACAGTCCTTAACCACTTCCCATCCAGGCCAATCCTGACACTTCGCTCTTACATGTAAAAATCTACTTTTTTTGCTAGAAAATTACTTAGGACCCCCAAACAAGATTATGTTTGGAAAAAAATTGCTTTCATAAATTAAAAAGAAAAAAAAACACAAAAGTTAGCCCAATTTTTTTGTATAATGTGAAAGATGATGTTACGCAGAGTAAATAGATACCTAACATGTCACGCTTTAAAATTGTGTCTGCCCATGGAATGGCAGGAAACTACGGTGCTTAAAATTCTCCATAAAGGCCTTTACAGGTTACCAGTTTAGAGTAACATAGGGGGTCTAGTGTTAGAATTATTGCTCTCGCTCTGACGTTCGTGACAATACCTCACATGTGTGGTGCGATCACCATATACATATAAATGCGGGAGTAACATATGCTTTTGCATTTGCACGTAAGCATGGTTGGGCAGGGAGTGCTTTACATTTTATTTTTATTTTTTATTATTTATTGTATACAAAAATTTTATTTTTACACTTTTTTAAATTAACTTTATTGCTATCACAAGGGATGAACAACTTCCCTTGTGACAGCTTGGGCCATGACCGGTCCTCTTTATGGAGAGATCTGGGGTCTATTACACCCAAAATCTCTCCTCTAGCCTCCAATGCAGCCAATCAGACACAGACTGGTCTGATCAGCTGCTTTCCTGGCCGCTGACGGCCATGTAAACAAAGAGGAGGAACCAGAAGTGAGAAACTACTCATCGCTCCCGGTTTCCATGGTTACAGAGAGAGGGACAGTGTCAGTTCCTCTCTCTCTGTTCAGGGCAGCAATTGCCACTGGCTCATCGCTCTCCGGGCTCCGCGATGAGATGAGCCGGGAAAAGCGTCTGCTGTGGGAAGGGGTGGGACCCCTTCCACCACCCGCAGAAGTAATTGAGTGGCCAATTAGCTAATCAGGTCACTTCTCCCTAAAAGGGAATGGCCGGCTGAAGAGATACATACTGGGATGATGCCTATAGGTGCAGGCATCATCCTGGTATAACCACTGAAACCAGATGTCCATGGACATTCTCCAGGCAGGAAATGGTTAATATCGCCCAACCAGAAGAGCAAGCCAGCATCTGGTAACAGATGTAGCAGGTAGGTATAAAGCAGAAGCATAGTCAGTAAAAAAATCCAAAGATTGGTAACACGTGGTTGCAGCTTGGGATCAAGCAAAAGCATAGTCAAGGAACAAGCCTAAGTTCAGAAAGGAGTGGTAAAGAAGATACGGGTGGCAGCAGGAGCATAAGAAGTAAGATAGTGGCTGGAGCTGAGCACAATAATCTGACAAACAGGAAGTGCAAAGTTGTGACTTAAATGGGGGGTTCATGGGAGGAGCAAGGAGTCCAAGGTTCAGAAGAAACAAGATATAAAGTAAGTTTGTCTACGGGATCAGGCAGGGAGTTTGCCAGCATCTCAGGCGGCTTAGTAAGAGGAACTACTGCCAGAGGCCACAGAGGTCCTGGGTTCAGATCTGGATCCTGACACTACCAGATTCTCATAGGGTTCCAATTAGGATAAGAAAACTGTTGCTTTCTGAATCCATTCCTATAGCTATCATTGCTCAAGAAGTGGGAGGACGCAGTGAGGGGATGGCCTTCAATGTTGGCATTGGATCCTGTGTTTTCAGAACCTTATGCAATGTATATATTAGCATGGTGCCTCCAGTGCGGTGTTATGCTGGTCCAGGGAAGTGAACCCCAGCTGGAAACTTGAGTCCCTGAAGACCCATTAGTCACAGCCTGCCATGATTGATGAAGATTGCAAACCCATTAAAATGGGGTGTCTTGCCAAAAGATGAGTAAGTGCCCCTGGCAGCCCTGGTACCTCTGACCAGCTGTGCATCAACCCCCCCCCCCCCCTTGGGTGGTTGTGTCAGGAGTGTGTCTGGGTTTACGGTTGCTAATTGTGTTAACAGTTGGTGAGTATGGGTCTGGTACCCCAGGGTTTAGGATAACCGGTGTTCTGAAATACAGTAAAACCTTGGATTGCTAGCATAATTTGTTCCGAAAACATGCTTGTAATCCAAAGCACTCTTATATCAAAGCAACATTCCCCATAAGAAATAATGGAAACTCAGATGATTCATTCCACAACCATTTATTCATAAGTCCTTCAGTTTATAGTTCATATAAAAAGATTGTGTAACCATAAAATATCTATCTACAAATGGCAACCTCCACAAAGAGATTAGAAGCAAAATCCAGCAGGAGCTACAGAGTATAAAAGAGAAGAGAGGCGCCTCTAACTGTAGCAACATGGTTACATTTAATGAAGGTATAACTTTTAGCAACTCACATGGTTGATGATTAAAAGAGGCACATCTAAGTATGCAGGCATCCGGGGTTAAGCTGTCCACATAGACCATCCTCCTCACTGCCGGCTTTCACCGCTGTCAATCTGCAATCGTGACTGGGAAGACTACCCTGCAGTAGAGCGATCTGAAAGCGAGGCTTGAAGCGCTCGTGGAGCGCAGCGTGGAAGGGATGACGTCAATGGCGGTGCGGAGGACGGTCTATGTGGACCGCTTTACCCCGGATGCCTGCATACTTAGATGTGTCTGTTATAATCATCAACCATGTGAGTTGCTAAATGTTGTACCTTCATTAAAAGTAACCTTATTGCTACACTTAGATGCTCCTCTCTTCTCTTTTATACTCAGTTGTGACATTACGCTAGTTGTATAGCAAGACATCGCTCGTTTATCAAGCCCAAATTTTTTTTATTTAAATTAGCTTGTCTTGCAAAACGCTCTCAGACCAAGTTACTCTCAATCCAAGGTTTTACTGTACCAGATTTTAGTAGAGAGATCTCTGATTAAAACAAACTCAGCTGAAAAAGTCTGTTTAATGAGTGGGAGATGAAATGTGCCTCCTCCTCCTTCTTCTTTCATAGCAGAGACAATCTCAAATCTTTGGATGAATATCCAAACAGTGCAGATCTAGCGCTAGGCTTTCATATTGAATAAAACACCAAGCACTGCACACACTGATGAAAGGAAACACCTTCTATAAATGTAAAATAAGAATTGTATACAAATGAATAAGATCGTATCAATTACCAGTTGGCAAACCTTCCACAGATTAAATACAAGAAAGCACTCTATAGTTTTCTTTAAAGGTTCAAAAGGTGCATCATATGTGCTTGCTAATGTTTAACCAGTCTTGCCAATAAGTCACGCTATATAATGCCGCGTACACACGAGCGGACTTTACAGCAGACTTTGCCCGGCGGACGGGATTTCGTCGGACAATACGATTGTATGTGGGCTCCAGCGGACTTTGTTTTCTCAAAAGTTGGACGGACTTAGATTTGAAACATGTTTCAAATCTATCCGACGGACTTGAGTCCGGTCGAAAAGTCCGCTCGTCTGTATGCTAGTTTGATGGACAAAAAGCCACGCTAGGGCAGCTATTGGCTACTGGCTATGAACTTCCTTATTTTAGTCCGGTCATACGTCATCACGTACGAATTCGACGGACTTTGGTTGATTGTGTGTAGGCAAGTCCGTTCATTCAAAAGTCCATCAGAAGTCCGTCAAAAGTCTGACGAAAGTCCGCTGGAATGGCCGTCGGACTTTTGTTGCCGAAAAGTCAGTTCGTGTGTATGCGGCCTTACCAACAATTCGTTTCTTACACCTCTCTACTGGAATTTTAGACCACTCTTCTTTTGCCAACTGCTCCGGGTCTCTCAGATTGGAAGGGTCCCTTTTCCCAACTGCTGTTTTGAGATCTCTCCACAGGTGTCTATGGGATTTAGATCTGGACTCATTGCTGGCTAGTTCAGTACTCTCCAGCACTTTGTCTAAAACCATCTCTGGGTGCTTTTTGATGTGTGCTTTGGGTCATTGTCCTGCTGTAAGACCCATGACCTCTGAAGGAGACCCAACCAAGTCCGCCGGGCAAAGTCTGCCGTAAAGTCCGCTCGTGTGTGCTCGGCATTAGTGAAACAAGATTCTAAAGTGGATCTTTCATCCTTGTCGAGCCATGGAGAATTTTGTTGAATTTTGGTACTGCCAAGAAAGCTTTATGGCTAAAGCATATGGGCTGTCTAAAGGAGTCCAAAGACACTCTGTAGATCAATCAACTCTATCGGTTTTCTATTTCTCTATAAGCTCTTAGTTGGTGAACCGTACGGTCCAATAATAAATCTACCTATAAAACAGACAACATTACAAAATGTGATTTTAATTTTACTATGGGCACATGGCTGATGATAAGAGAGGTAGAGGAGCCGTGGCATTATTCATGTGTGCCTTGGTAGAAGGAACTTTAACAACAGCCCTTTTTAGTACACACGCATCAGTTCCGTTCTTCAACAAAAAAAGACAAAGGAAAAAAAAAAGGGCAGTGTGACTCTTGGTTGCCTCTGGTTACGTAGCAGCCAATCACTATTTGAATCCGGAACAGAAGCATGAAATGTGTTTAGGTCATGAATGAGACACGGCTAGAAAAGAATCTTTTTTGTTAGAATTAAATATCTACAGAGTGTATTGTGTGATATTAGTGTGTTAACAATTCAGCATATCCTGGGCACTGCCCTTCTGTGTGGAGGTCAATGCAATAACAAAGCTCATTTTTTTCCACATTCAGCAAAGGAAAATAAGAACAATGCAATATCTAAAATCCCATTAGATTATAATCATTCCACAGTAATATGTACAACGTGGCCTCTGTATAAAGGTCATTTCTCTCTGCGCTAGTCTTGTGGCGAAGCCATTCAATGCTAGGTTAAGACAATTTACTTAACTGAAGAATTTGAGGGAGAAAGAGAGATAGAGAGAGATAAATGCAGAGGAATATAGAGTCAGAAATAGGAAGGCAGAGGAAAAACCGAGGGGTGAAAAGAGATAGATTGGGGGGACACTGATAGGAGGAAACACAGGAGGAGCAAAACAAAGATATCCAGGGAGAGGAGAGAGTGAGAGAAAAAGTAGAAGCTGAACGATAGGGATGAGCTGAAGGTTCAGTCCAAACACATTTTTGAACAGAACCTTGACTGTTCAAGCATTTGGTCAATCGCCCAAAGATGTACTCGTTCTTTGGGAGCCAAATGTTATGTGTATTAGCAGTAATACATCCACTACTCTACATGACATTATAATTCATTATCAATGGTTGTTAAGGATGCTGACAGATCCAGGTACCACAAAGCTGTTAAAGTACCACTTTACAACAAGTTTGGAAAGAAATGCCCTGGGGATTGTACAGGTAGGGGTAAAAAGTAAGGGATAGCTAAGAAAGTACCAGAATGTATAAAATATACCAATTTTATTACAAAGTAACCAAAATTACAATATACAAATAAACACACCTAAAAACAATAAATAGGACACATATTACATATACAGTTGCTAATTTTTGGAACACACAAAGACTCCAAGCATGGGGTCACATGGAAGGTGTGATCACAAAAAACTGTTCTATGTCTAATAAAAAGAGAGATTTTTTTAAGTATAAAAAAAAAATCTCTCTTTTTGTTAGACATCGAACAGTTTGCTTCCGTTTAACCCCTGAGGAAGAAAATTAATACGTATGCCCCTATTCCCCCGTTTTTTTCGAAACATGTTGGGATCTTTTGTGATCACACCTTCCACGTGACCCCATGCTTGGAGTCTTTGTGTGTTCCAAAAATTAGCAACTGTATACAGTATCTCACAAAAGTGAGTAAACCCCTCACATTTTTGTAAATATTTTATTCTATCTTTTCATGTGACAACACTGAAGAAATGACACTTGTCTACAATGTAAAGTAGTGAGTGTACAGCTTGTATAACAGTGTAAATTTGCTGTCCCCTCAAAATAACTCAACACACAGCCATTAATGTCTAAACCGCTGGCAACAAAAGTGAGTACACCCCTAAGTGAAAATGTCCAAACTGGGCCCAAAGTGTCAATATTTTGTTTGGTCACCATTATTTTCCAGAACTGCCTTAACCCTCTTGGGCATGGAGTTCACCAGAGCTTCACAGGTTACCACTGGAGTCCTCTTCCACTCTTCCATGATGACATCACAGAGCTGGTGGATGTTACAGACCTTCCGTTTGAGGATGCCCCACAGATGCTCAATATGGTGTAGGTCTGGGGACATGCTTGGCCAGTCCATCACCTTTACTCTCAGCTTCTTTAGCAAGGCAGTGGTCATCTTGGAGGTGTGTTTGGGGTCATTATCATGTTGGCATACTGCCCTGCGGCCCAGTCTCTGAAGGGAGGGGATCATGCTCTGCTTCAGTATGTCACAGTACATGTTGGCATTCATGGTTCCCTCAATGATCTGTAGCTCCCCTGTGCCGGCAGCACTCATGCAGCCCCAGACCATGACATTCCCACCACCATGCTTGACTGTAGGCTAGACACACTTGTCTTTGTACTCCTCACCTGGTTGTCACCACACACGCTTGACACCATCTGAACCAAATAAGTTTATCTTGGTCTCATCAGACCACAGGACATGGTTCCAGTAATCCATGTCCTTAGTCTGCTTGTCTTCAGCAAACTGCGGACTTTCTTGTGCAATATCTTTAGAAGAGGCTTCCTTCTGGGACGACAGCCATGCAGACCAATTTGATGCAGTGTGCGGCGTATGGTCTGAGCACTGACAGGCTGACCCCCCCCCACCCCTTCAACCTCTGCAGCAATGCTGGCAGCACTCATACGTCTATTTCCCAAAGACAACCTCTGGATATGACGCTGAACACATGACCTCAACTTCTTTGGAAGACCATGTTGAGACCTGTTCTGAGTGGAACCTGTCTTGTTAAACCGCTGTATGGTCTTGGCCACCGTGCTGCAGCTCAATTTCAGGGTCTTGGCAATCTTCTTATAGCCTAGGCCATCTTTATGAAGAGCAACAATTATTTTTTTCAGATCCTTAGAGAGTTCTTTGCCATGAGGTGCCATGTTGAACTTCCAGTGACCAGTATGAGAGAGTGAGAGCGATAACACCAAATTTAACACACCTGCTCCCCATTCACACCTGAGACCTTGTAACACTAACGAGTCACATGACACCAGGGAGGGAAAATGTTTAATTGGGAAAATGGTTAATTTTCACTTAGGGGTGTACTCACTTTTGTTGCCAGCAGTTTAAACATTAATAGCTGTGTGTTGAGTTATTTTGAGGGGACAACACATTTACACTATTATACAAGCTGTACACTCACTACTTTACAATGTAGCAAAGTGTCATTTCTTCAGTGTTGTCACATGAAAAGATAGAAGAAAATATTTACAAAAATGTGAGGGGTGTACTCACTTTTGTGAGATACTGTATGTAATATGTGTCCTATTTATTGTTTTTAGGTGCGTTTATTTGTATATTGTAATTTTGGTTACTTTGTAATAAAATCTGTATATTTTATACAATCTGGTACTTTCTTAGCTATCCCTTACTTTTTACCCTTACCCGTACAATCCCCAGGGCATTTATTTCCAAAATTGTTGCATTATGGGATGTGGTAGGGGTTTCTTGGGAAACAACTCTCAGATGACTTCTCCTCAATCATATATTATTCACACTTTAACAGCAAGTAACATCATCAGCCCCATCTGCTTACATGGTTGGGAATCTCTGGACATGTAAGCAAAGGGGTGGAAATAATTTAAATACAGAACCTTCTGGCAAAGCACCTAGTTCAAATGTTGATGAGGACAAAGGCCTCTTCCCTACAACCCTGACTCATTGGAATCTGGAAGCCCCCTTTAACAATAAGGTGGCTTCCAGATACCAACGCTGAGCCCCCACCCCCCCCCCAAGAATGAGTAAGGGGTGCATATTACCCTATCACATTCACAAAATAAGGTCACCAATAAAAAAAAAAACAGATACAAACAAATATGCCCCGCAAGGTGCATCCACCATCAGTCATGTCATCCAGTGATGTAGATCCACGTCAATCGTGATGCCTGATGCCCGCCAACCCTGTCCACTGAAACCCTGCCGGAACCAAACCCAGCTGTGTTCAGTTCATCACTACTGAAAGACGGGAAGAGACAATAAAGGGGCAGAGGGGCATATTGGAGCTGTGTCCTAACAAGGCAAGCAGAAGACAAAGTATTGATCACCAGAATAGCCTATACGTTGCCTGCAGCAGATATTTTTCCTGTTACTGACTTACCATGCCGTGTTCTGTGCTGTGTCTCTGTATGGAGGTTGCCATCTTGAAAGAAGAACAAGGCTTTTTTCCTCATGTCAGAGTTTCCTTCCATCAATGACTGGTGATCTAGTGACTGGTGGGGTAATGATCATGAAGCAGCAGGAGAGCTGGAGGAAGCACAGATCCACAGCATGAATGAATCAGAAGCAGGGAGATCCTTCAACTACACGTTCTTGGGTACGGCTTCCTCACCAGCAAGGAGAACAGTGACATTGACAAATCTCACTACAAATCTTGTGAGACCAGCAATAAGAGGCAGCAACACCTTAAATGATCTCACGCTGCAGATATATATCTCTAAGGATCAAGGCTTGGAAGTTCCTAGACACAAGAAGTGCATTACTATTTTTTAGTAGGAATTCAAGACAAAAGGTGCAGTTTCAGGGTACTGCTTAGGCACATTTAAAACTTTCTGTTTTAAACCCTTGCAGCATTGAAAGATTACAACAGCGAGGGGGTGGGGGCAATAATGGAGGATTTCACCTAAAAGAAGAGGCCTCTCTGACTTTTCTGTTTTTTTTATTTTAGCTACCCTTAGCCTAGGTTCACACTAATGTGATGCAGGAAACCCCGAGATCCGTGTGCTTTCTCGCACTGCATTCAAATTGTACTGATCTTGAGAGGTGGGCTGATGATGTCACAACCTCTGACTCAGCCAATCAGAGTATTCATTGCTAGAATACATTGCTTCCTCTGAATGGCTGAGCACCGCTGTGATAGACTCTACTGTGTTCTGGGTATGAGACTAGAGGTCTCAGCTCAAACCCGGAACAGCTACATACAGTTGATACAGTACATCCAGCAAGCAGCCTCACAAGCAGCCTCACATGTTAGTAATGGACATAGTTCGTTTAGGCCAGTTTGGTCCAAACAAACTATGTAAAGTATATGCTGCTGCCAGACTTATCCACCTTACCAACCGCTCAGTGTCTGCCAACCCTCTCCTTCAATCCCTACACTGGCTCCCAATCACCCAGCAAATTAAATTCAAAATACTAATCACAACATACAAAGCCATTCACAACTCTGCCCCGAGCTACATCACCAATCTTGTCTCTAAATATCACCCAAATTGACCTCTCCACTCTTCTCAAAACCTCCTGCTCTCAAGCTCTCTCGTCTCCTCCTCCCATGCTCGCCTCCAGGATTTCTCCAGAGCCTCTCCCATCCTCTGGAACTCGCTATCTCCATCTATCCGGCTATCCTCTGCTCTTGCTACCTTCAGGCGATCACTGAAAACTAATTTCTTCAGGAAAGCCTATCACGTCTTCAACGAATCTCCGACCACTCACATCAGCTCATTCCCCACAGTTACAACCTTTTCTACCATCTGTCCCACCCTATTAGATTGTAAGCTCTTCTGAGCAGGGCCCTCCTAATCCTCTTGTATTTTATTGTTTCATAACTGTATTGTCTCCCTTTAATATTGTAAAGCGCTGCGTAAACTGTTGGCGCTATATAAATCCTGTATAATAATAATATCAAAAGATGGAGTTTAGCTTTAAGGCTAGTTAGGTATAATCCCCAAATTCCACTTTAAGGACCTCACTATGCTGTCTGGGAGGCAAGTCTGAATCACAAGACCTGAACAGAATTACATTTTGATGGGTAAGCAAATTTACAAATATGTATTTCACATTTTCTTTTCACTGTGATATTAACCTTCTCGCGCCCGCGCTATAACCAAATGATGGCTACAGCGCGGGCCTTAATTGCATGAGCTGCCTGCATGCTCTGGGATCAGAGTCAATGAGACTTGGCTGATAAAAGAACGGAGCAAGGGGCCTATCCCGGCTTCTTACTACGTGATCAGATGTTAGCCAATGACAGCTGATCACGTGATGTAAACAAAGGATCGGTAATCAGCTTTTTTTTCTGCTCGCGCTGACAGTGTGAGCAGAAAAAAGAAACTAGATCACCGGCTTGTGTCAGAGGGACAGCGGTCCTGAAGAGGGTGAGACATCACCCAAGTATCTGTGCTCACCAGTGCCACCTGCCAGTGCCCACCAGTGCCACCTGCCAGTGCATAGCAATGCTGCCAACCAGTGCTCACCAGTGCCACCTACCAGTGCCCACCTGTGACATCTATCAATGCCCATCAGTGCCTCATCATCAGTGCCACCTATCAGTGCTGCCTATCAGTGTCACCTAGCAGTGCCCATCAGTGCCAACAATCAGTGCCACCTCTCAGTGCCACCTATCAGTGCTCACCAGTGCTGTCTCATCAGTGCCCACCAGTGCCACCTATCAGTGTCCATCAGTGCCGCCTTATCAGTGCCCATCAGTGCAGCCTCATCATCACACATCAATGAAAATGACCTTAATTTTATAACAAACTATAAAATTGTTTTGTTTTTTTCAAAATTTTCATTTTTTTTTGTTTTTTTTGCAAAAAAAACAACAACCTAGCAGCGATTAAATACCACCAAAAGAAAGCTATATTTGTGGGAAAAAATAATAAAAATTTAATTTGGGCAGGAAGTGGGGTTTAAGTGCCCAGTAAGCAAGTGGTTAAGCATCTGGAGCTAATGTAGTTTTGCTTTGTAGGAAATAGAACTAATCTGGAAAACCTTTTCCAAAGCATCAAGGAAGTTCTAAATTGTTAATACCTAGCGTGAAAGCACATGGCAGAGGTTTCCATTCTTGTCACCACTAAGAAGCATAGAAGGTTATTTATTTGCAGCTGTTCAATATACTTAACACATAGGTCTCAGGAATAACAATATTGTTACCATGAATTATAGATGAAGACAAGAAATTTCACGGAGAAGGACATTGCAGCAATAAACTGCAACAAAGAAAAATAAAGTATGAAGAAGCATAGGACAAGTTTATTAAAGCATGACAATTAATTCCACTGGCATTCTTATGGGCAAGACTCGAGGGCTGCACTGAAAGTGATGCAAAAGTGGGCATAACTTTTTTATTAACCTGCTTAGGTCGTGCCCTCATTGAGCTCTTGACGAAGAAGGGGTTGCAGACTGTCTGATATCCACAGAAGTCTACAGAATGTTTACAGAGATAACATCATTGACAGAAGCAACGTCTTGTCATTGGCGACTCTTGCCAGTGGTGCCATCTCCGAAAATATTCTGTAACCTTCTATGGATGTCAAAAAGCCTACACTCCTTCGTCAAGAACTCAATGATGGCACCCAGTATTTACTTGCAATGAAAAAGAAGAAGAAAAGTTACTATGGGGAAGGGTTACTCTACCAACATGTCAAATATGAAAGACCTATGTAAGTTAATGAAAAATGTATTCCCACTTTTGTGTTACTTTTGGTACAGCCCTTATAGAATAGTGGAATAATTGTGTGATTAATAGACCCAAGTCAAACCAGTACACTCAAACTTAGATTCAAACCAAACTGAAATTTGTGGGAATGCATATATACTTTATTGTCAAAAGTATTAGGACACCTGCCTTTAAACGCACATGAACTTTAATGGCATCCAAGTCTAATGCCCCGTACACACGGTCGGACTTTGTTCGGACATTCCGACAACAAAATCCTAGGATTTTTTCTGACAGATGTTGGCTCAAACTTGTCTTGCATACACACGGTCACTCAAAGTTGTCGGAAAATCCGATCGTTCTAAATGCGGTGACGTAAAACACGTACGTCGGGACTATAAACGGGGCAGTGGCCAATAGCTTTCATTTCTTTATTTATTCTGAGCATGCGTGGCACTTTGTCCGTCGGATTTGTGTACACACGATCGGAAATTCCGACAACGGATTTTGTTGTCGGAAAATTTTATATCCTGCTCTCAAACTTTGAGTGTCGGAAAATCCGATGGAAAATGTGTGATGGAGCCTACACACGCTCGGAATTTCCGACAACAAGGTCCTATCACACATTTTCCGTCGAAAAATCTGACCGTGTGTACGGGGCATTAGTCCGTAGGGTTCAATATTGGGTTGGCCCACGCTTTGCAGCTATAACAGCTTCAACTCTTCTGGGAAGGCTGTCCACAAGGTTTAGGAGTGTGTCTATGGGAATGTTGGACCATTCTTCCAGAAGCACATTTGTGAGGTCAGGCACTGATGTTAGACAAGAAGACCTGGCTTGCAGCCTCCTCTCTAATTCATACCAAAGGTGTTCTATTGGGTTGAGGTCAGGACTCCTCCTCCGACAGTGAAGTTCCTCCACCCCAAACTCATCCATGTCTTTATGGACCTTGCTTTGTGCACTGGTCCAAATCATTTGGTGGAGGAGTATTATGGTGTGGGGTTGTTTTTCAGGGGTTGGGTTTGGCCCCTTAGTTCCAGTGAAGGGAACTTTTAAGGTGTCAGCATACCAAGACATTTTGGACAATTTCATGCTCCCAACTTTGTGGGAACAGTTTGGGGATGGCCTCTTCCTGTTCCAACATGGCTGCGCACCAGTGCACAACTCAAAGCCATAAAGACATGGATGAGAGAGTTTGGGGTGGAGGAACCTGACTGGCCAGTGCCTAACCTCACAAATGCACTTCTGGAAGAATGGTCAAACATTCCCATAGAAACACACCTAAACCTTGTGGACAGCCTTCCCAGAGCAGTTGAAGCTGTTATAGCTGCAAAGGGTGGGCCAACTCAATATCGAACCCTAAGGACTAAGACTGGGATGCTATTAAAGTTCATGTGCGTGTAAAGGCAGGTGTCACAATACTTTTGGTAATATAGTGTGTACACCTCCCACAGCTGTGCTGCTTAGTGACTCACAATATATATATTTAAAATGTACATTTGTTTATCTCTGATATTAAACTATATGTTTCAAGACCATAAGCAGACCAGATGAGTAATATTTTTATTCTGAACATGACAGTTCACATTTATGAACACAGCGCATTTTAAAGCAATGTGTAATATATATGATGCATGATATTACATTTACCATGACTGAGCTGTTAAAGACAGCTAGACTCATGGAGAACGGGCTGGGAATCAGCTGCATCAGCCAGTAATCACTGTCACTGCTTTCAATGCTCGACTTTATCTTGAAAATCACCTCTCACTGCTCATTCTATGATAAAGCAAAGAGATACAGACTGTTATATTTCAAACCAACATTATGCTGCAGATATGCTAAAGGGGTTGTGCGCTTTAAAAACAGATCAATCTATTTCCAATGTAAAGTCTTTAAGCTGAACTCTGGCCAGCTTATACAAATCCCTCTATAGTAAGATAACAAAGAAAAATACTCACCGTATACCTCGCTCTTCCAGTAGTCAACACTAACTGGAATGTAAGCAGGTGCAGGTTTCACCTCCATCCAATAGGTGGCACTGTGCCATTACACAGATGGATTGAAGACTGTTAGATGAATTGTCCCCTCAAGGACTACGTTGGCATCCCAGAGGTGCCAGCTATCTGATTCAATGCTGTAACTTCTGGTGACCTTTGGTGGCCATCTTGGTGTAGGACCCTATAAAATAGGGTGCTCGTGTCATTTGGGCATACCTGGAGCAAGTAGTAGGTCAGGGATAGAGACCCCACTTGTTAGGGGGAGTGTAAAGTGCAGGGAAGGGTTCCTGATAAGTAGGGTCAGAACAGCGCCAACGCCTGCCTTGAGGAAACACTCTGCTATCTGGATTAGGAAAATGGGGCTCTTCCAAGCAGAATTAAAGTACTGTCCCAGTACACTGCCAACTACCACCATTTAAGCGGAGGCTGTCCTCTGGTAATACGGGCCCAAGCCTGGTAACGTTGTGTAATAACAACTGCTTTATTGCCTTACATCAGCGCCTACAAATACTGATAATATTCATTACTGCTACCATACAGCATATATTCAACATACAAGACAACATAAGAACTGTGTGCTCAGTCTCTCCTTGACTGCGTACCCTGGGCCCCACCTACAGGCTCCAGTCTCAGAAAAGGGGCTATCCCTTGGTGAACAGGAATGGCTTCAAAGGACAGGTCAGTGGGTCAGGAGGAAGATAGCAGGAGCAATTCTGCCTAATAAAAACGACCTAGACTAAACGAGCATTGGAGACTTAACTGCTTGCCGACCAGCGCACGATGATGTACGTCGGCACAATGGCACGGCTGCGCAAATGGGCGTACCTGTACGTCCCCTTTAAGACGTGGCCTAGTTGGCACACACGCACCGCGTACTTGATGTCCGCCGGGGGCCCACGATCGGGAAATGGAGCGGCAGAACTGGGAGATGCCTATGTAAACAAAGCATTTCCCTGTTTTGCCTTGCAACATGACAGGGATCTACTGCTGCCTGTCATCGGGAGCAGTGATCTCTGTCATGTTGTAGTGAGCCCATCCCCCCCAAAGTTAGAATCACTCCCTAGGACACACTTAACTCCTGATCGCGCCGTAGTGTTTAGCCCCTTCCCTGCCATTTACACAGTAATCAATGCATTTTTAAAGCACTTATCGCTGTATAAATGTCACTGGTCCCAAAATAGTGTCAAAAGTGTCCCGTGTTTCCGCCACAATGTCGCAGTCATAATAAAAATCGCAGATCGCCGCCATTAAAAAAATAATAATAAAAATGCTATAAATCTATCCCCTATTTTGTAGACGCTATAACTTTTGCACAAACCAATCAATATACGCTTATTGCAATTTTTTTTTTACCAAAAATATGTAGAAGAATACATATCGGCCTAAACTGAGAAATGAATTCGTTTTTTTTACATATTTTTTGGGGATATTTATTATAGCAAAATGTGAACAATATTGCTTTTTTTTTTTTCAAAATTGTCGCTATTTTTTTGTTTATAGCGCAAACAATAAAAACCACAGAGGTGATCAAATACTACCAAAAGAAAGCTCTATCTGTGGGAAAAAAAGGACGTCAATTTTGTTTGAGTGCAACGTTGCACGACCGCGCAATTGTCAGTTAAAGCGACGCAGTGCCAAATCGCAAAAAGATGCTCTGGTCAGGAAGGGGATAAATTCTTCCAGGGTTGAAGTGATTAAGCAGGCATGGAACAAAATTTGGTAGTTCAGTATGGACCAGCTAAATTTCAATCCGTATATGGGCAAGCTGGTTGTACATAAGTAAATTTTTGCAAAAAATAAATAAATAAAAATAGTCCATTTAAAAAAAAATGAAATACTATCTACGCTTGGTTTTCATCCTCTGTTGTGTCTCAGTGCTGCTGTTTTCCTTATCATCTTCAAGCCACTTTTTTGTCTACATGCACTAACTTGTGCTGGACATCATTGGCCTGGTGCTGCCTCCTAATAGTGACATGATAAACACAGGGCTTTTTTTCTCAAACAATAGGTGCTGGAACTCAACCACGACCCGCCCCAGAACCCCATCAAATAGTGGGTGTGGTCATATTTCACAAACAGTAGAAGGGTCTTAAAGGGGCATAAATATCAGGATTGCATTACATACAGAGTGCAGAGTTCATGGGGTTACACACAGAGTGCAGAGCTGTCACTTGTAAACACAGAAACCAGACTTCTGTGTTTACAAGTGATTGTGGTGGGCAGGGAGCAGAGGGTCTGAGCCAGAGGTGGTGAAACTGAGTTCCACCAAGTTCCCCCTGAAAAAAAGCCCTGGATAAACATGATCCTGATAGAGGTGCGCATGACAACCTAGGAGCAAAACTGGGAGATAGTTGTCACCCTATAAGAAAAAGTTTATAAACAAGGGCCTTCGTGGCAGGATCAACAGGTTTTCTTGAAAGAAAAGCTGCACATTTAAAATGGTTCTAAAGTCTCAAGGTTTTTTTACCTTAATGCATTATTTGCATTAAGGTAAAGCACCTTCTGTGTCACAGACTCACCCCCCCCACCCCCCTTATAATTACCTGAATCCCATTGCAATCCAGCGCTGGACATGACAGCTCCAGTTCTCCTTGCTTTGTCCCTCCTCCCTGGGCACATCAATAGCTTCGGGAGCCATTGGCTCCAGCTCCGGTCAACCAGCCCCAGTGATGAGTGAGGGTTTGGCCAAGTCCTGCTGTCTGTCTCAATGGACACAGCAGCATGGCTCGGGAACGAGCCCTAAGGAGTGCCCCCATGGACATCAGTTTCCTATTTGGGGTATCAGCAAGAGAGGAGGAGCAAGGAGCACCGAGGGACCTGAGAAGATCAGGATTGGGCAGGTAGGGGATCTCACCTTGGAAAGAATACTTTTAGGTTGAAAACAATTTGAAACATATATTACATTTTAGTGTTAGGATTTGGGTTTCCATGATTAAGCCTGTTTGGGTAAAACATGTTGGAGTTGGTAGATGACAGTCAGGATACTACACTGTAGATATGTGTTACCTGAATAAACTTTCCTTCTTTCTTGGCTGATGCTGAGCAGAGATTCTCTCCTGAGCTAGCACCTGATATACACCAGAGGATGAAGAGGTGGTGAATGTTTTTGGAGTGATGTTGCCTGCTGTTGATTATATTAACCATGGGTATAGATCTACTTTAAATGATGCCTATGGCCCAGGGTAGAGATATCCCTTCTCTTCCCGTTCTTTCTGACACTGGTCAACTGAACAAAAAGGTATTTATGTAGAACCAACATTTTACACGGCACTTTACATATCATACAATCACATCAGTCCCTGCTCTCAAGGAGCCTATGGTCCCTATTCCACATACATACAGTCATGGCAGAGAAGCAAATGGAACCTTCAGGACCCTGGTGCAAGAAACCATGAAGGGGCCCCCTGACCACCGGCCCTCTCCACTGATCCTGGGTCCAGGGGACAGCAAGACTTGGATACAAAAAAGTGGAGAAACAAAAAGCCAACTCTGATACATTCCATGTGAAACTCCAAAAGTGCACTCAACAAAATTATTGGCACCTTCTCAAAATTGTAAGAAATAATTGCATTCCAAGTTTGTGATGCTCCTGTAATTTGTAATTAAACTCACCTGTATCAATTAACAGGTGCTGACAATATCGAAATCACACCGGCAAACAGTTAAAATGGTGAAAAATGTACTCAACCTTTCTGTTGTGTGTCTCTGTGTGCCACACAGAGCATGGAGAAGAGAAAGAGAAGCAAAGAACTGTCTGAGGATTTGAGAGCAAAAATTGTGGAAAGCATGGACAATCTCAAGGTTACAAGTCCATCTCCAGAGATCTTAATGTTCCTGTGTCCACTGTGCGCAACATCGTCAAGAAGTTTACAGCCCATGGCGCTGTGGCTAATCTCCCTGGATGTGGACAAAAGGGAGCAGATTGATCAAAGAGTTTGCCAAAACTTATATGAGGAAGCCTAAATCCTTTTGGGAGAATGTGCTGTGTACAGACAAAACAAAATTATTGCTTTTTGGTAAAACCCATCATTATACTGTTTTTGGAAAAAGAGAAGAGGCCTAAAGAAAAGAATACAGTGCCCACAGTCAAACATGGTGGAGGTTCACTGATGTTTTGGGGTTGCTTTGCTGCTTCAGGCACTGAAAGTATTGACTTTGCATGGCATTATGAAATCTGAAGACTACCAAAGAATTCTGGGGTGCAATGTCAAGTGTCAATAAGTTGGCAGAGGTCATGGGTCTTACAGCAGGACAATGACCCAAAGCACACGTCAAAAAACACCCAGAAACGGCTTAAGACAAAGCACTGGAGAGTTCCCTTTAAAATCTCCTTTTTCAATTCAAGGGACAAGTTTCTCTTATATTTTAAAAATACTTTTTTTGCATCATTTAATTCCTAAACCATTTCCAAATTCTATGTTGTCCATATAGCCAAGACTGAGGGATAAATCATATTAGGAGTGACTAGGGGACTTTCATGTGTACAGAATTGAGGAAAGAAGGGAAAAGGAAGGACATGGTTAATACCTTTAACTATAATAAGGATGTTAGTAAGGTTCAGGAGGGCAGTAGGTATAATATGGAGTCAAAATCAAGAACATGGTGACATGACCTCAAACTAGGGGGAGGAACGTTCAAAACAAACCTTACAAATTAGCTGATTTTTAAAATGGATTTTAAACAACATTTTTTTACAAAAAAAGCAGACTGGATAGGTTCAATATGAAGACAAAATCAAGAACATGGCGGCATGACCTCAAACTGGATGGAGGGAAGCTTAAAACTACCCTTAGAAAGTATCTGATTCTTGGAATGGACTTCAAGCAAACAAAAAAAATATTAAAAAAGAGACTGGATAGACCACTTGGTCTTTTTCTTCCATCACTTTTCTATGTTTCAATTACATTTTCATCACCTATCTTGCATTCTTAACAGCCTGTCCTGATCGGAAATTTCAAATATGTGGTCCTTTATGATAGCGACTATTTCTCCCTCATCTCCCATCTAATCTTTCTGTACTTTGCCTTTTCACCCACTTTCATATTTTCTGCTTTACTGTTTTTTTTTTTCCCGAGCTATATCTTAGTTTCTTTTCTAAAGAACTGCCTATAATAGCTTTGATAAAGAACCCTTTTAGATATGATTGAAAATCATTACCATAACACGATTTGGCTCCCATTTTATGGAGCGGCTCTGGAAATTCTTCGCTGTGTCTTTATTGCTTAAATTAAGAAAATTACGTTAAAGCCTTGATTCAAAAAAAATCATGATGAGAGGAAGAGAAGGAAAAAAAAAAAAAATAAAGGAAGGAATTGCTTTGACGGCACTTCTGTTTCAGTATGCATTTCAATCGAATTTAACTTGGCAATGCAATAAGAGCAGCCCGGTAATAGAGCAGTGGTCTTCACTCTCTACGGTTCCCATTTTATGTAATTGTAACCAACTTTCGTAAGAAATGATTTTGAGAGCTGCCATCAAGACCTGATTTGAATTTCAATAATGATAAAAAAGAAAAGGTTGCAATAGAGTTAAAGTGTATGTAAAGCCAAAACTTTTTCATTGTTTCAAAATAGAGTAGGGGATAGTTAGGGCCCCATCAGTTTCTTGTTTTCTATCTGTGTGTAGTGAAGGAAATTTCTCTTTCCTTCCTGTCCCAGAAATACAGCAGGAAGCAGGAGGAGATCCCTCCAAACCAAGGGGTTATCCCAGTATTTCTGAACCTTTTCTACACAGAGGAACCCTTGAAATAATGTTCCTGTCTCATGGAACCCTTGCTAAAAAAATTTATATCTACAACTCATGGTAAATTAGTGTAATGGTCAGTGGGAAGAATGTTCCTTACACTTGTGGTCAGTGGGAAGAATGTTCCTTATACTTGTGGTCAGTGGGAAGAATGTTCCTTACACTTGTGGTCATTGGGAAGAATTACCCCCTTACAGATAGCTAAAATATTAACAGTGCTAGTGGTAACTTATCTGACAGTCAGAAATTGCTCATTGCTCAAGGAGCCCCTAGCAACCCCTGGAGGAACCATGGGTTATCCACTGTTGGATACAGTTGTTGCCACTAGAACAGATTTATGGATTTGAAGATTTCTCCTCACCCCCAACAATGTTGGATTACCCATCACATTTTGGTCACCAGAACAAATAGAGAGGGTAAGTCTTCCCAGCAGGGACACAGAGAGCATTAAAAAACCTTAAGAAAGTGTGTTAATGGTGATGGAATCCCTTTGGACGTTAAAGTGGTTAAAACAAAACCTGCAAGACAAAGGCATAATGAGCTTGTATACATAGCATACTAGCTCATTATGAAATACAGTCAGGCCCATAAATATTGGGACATCGACACAATTCTAATCTTTTTGGCTCTATACACCACCACAATGGATTTGAAATGAAACAAGATGTGCTTTAACTGCAGACTTTCAGCTTTAATTTGAGGGTATTTACATCCAAACAGGTGAACGGTGTAGGAATTACAACAGTTTGTATATGTGCCTCCCACTTTTTAAGGGACCAAAAGTAATGGGAGAGATTAACAACCATCCATCAAACTTTCACTTTTTAATACTTGGTTGCAAATCCTTTGCAGTCAATTACAGCCTGAAGTCTGGAATGCATAGAGATCACCAGACGCTGGGTTTCATCCCTGGGGATGCTCTGCCAGGCCTCTACTGCAACTGTCTTCAGTTCCTGCTTGTTCTTGGGTCATTTTCCCTTCAGTTTTGTCTTCAGAAAGTGAAATGCATGCTCAATCGGATTCAGGTCAGGTGATTGACTTGGCCATTGCATAACATTCCACTTCTTTCCCTTAAAAAACTCTTTGGTTGCTTTCGTAGTATGCTTCGGGTCATTGTCCATCTGCACTGTGAAGCGCCATCCAATAAGTTCTGAAGCATTTTGCTGAATATGAGCAGATAATATTGCCTGAAACACTTCAGAATTCATCCTGCTGCTTTTATCAGCAGTCACATCATCAATAAATACAAGAGAACCAGTTCTATTGGCAGCCATACATGCTCACACCATGACACTACCACCCCCATGGTTCACTGATGAGGTGGTATGCTTTGGATCATGAGCAGTTCCTTTCCTTCTCCATACTCTTCTCTTCCCATCACTCTGGTACAAGTTGATCTTGGTCTCATCTCTCCATAGGTTGTTGTTCCAGAACTGTGAAGGCTTTTTTAGATGTTGTTTGGCAAACTCTAATCTGGTCTTCCTGTTTTTGAGGCTCACCAATGGTTTACATCTTGTGGTGAACCCTCTGTATTCACTCTGGTGAAGTCTTCTCTTGATTGTTGACTTTGACACACATACACCTACCTCCTGGAGAGTGTTCTTGATCTGGCCAACTGTTGTGAAGGGTGTTTTCTTCACCAGGGAAAGAATTCTTCGGTCATCCACCACAGTTGTTTTCTGTGGTCTTCCGGGTCTTTTGGTGTTGCTAAGCTCACCGGTGCATTCTTTCTTTTTAAGGATGTTCCAAACAGTTGATTTGGCCACACCTAATGTTTTTGCTATCTCTCTGATGGGTTTGTTTTGTTTTTTCAGCCTAATGATGGCTTGCTTCACTGATAGTGACAGCTCTTTGGATCTCATATTGAGAGTTGACAGCAACAGATTCCAAATGCAAATAGTACACTTGAAATGAACTCTGGACCTTTTATCTGCTCCTTTAAATGGGATAATGAGGGAATAACACCCACCTGGCCATGAAACATCTGAGCAGCCAATTGTCCCATTACTTTTGGTCCCTTAAAAAGTGGGAGGCACATATACAATCTGTTGTAATTCCTACACCGTTCACCTGATTTGGATGTAAATACCCTCAAATTAAAGCTGAAAGTCTGCAGTTAAAGCACATCTTGTTTGTTTCATTTCAAATTCATTGTGGTGGTGTATAGAGCCAAAAAGATTAGAATTGTGTCGATGTCCCAATATTTATGGACCCGAGTTATTTATTATTAGCCATCTGATTCCTGCTCGCCTGCTTGATGGGTTCTATTCCTCCGTATGTGCAGCTTTGCAAGATGCTTGGTGTCCCTGGTTAGCTGCTCCCGATCAGACTGTAGAAATGACTAAAAGTACTAAATAAGTAAATGGATCATGTAAAGGAATTAGTATAGCAAGTAACAACCTATGTAATATTTTTGTTTCTTTTTCCTTTGAGTACTACTATCTGCTTACAAAAATGCACAGTAACAATGAGAAGTCAAAGCATTTAAATGATAGAGGAAGAATTAACTTTGTTAATAATTTTACTTTTGCTGTACAACAACTCTAAAATGAAAGAATATGCTTCTCTTTAGGTGATTTACAAGATTTTTGCAATTGTACCATAGTTTTTTCTCGAAGCCTAAAGTGATTCTAAAGGCAGAAAGTTTTTTTTTTTTTTTTTACCTTAACCACTTCCCGCCCGCCATATAGTAAAATGACGGGTGCAAGGCGGCTCTCTCGTTCTGGGGCAATGTCATACGATGTGGGGCACGCAGCGCGGCGATTGGTGGTGCACCGTGTCCCTAGGATACGGTGCATCACCGATCTCCGTAAAGAGCCGATGACAAGGCTCTTTACCCATGTGATCAGCTGTGTCCAATCACAGTTGATCACATGTAAACAAGGAAATGCCAGTTATCGGCTCTCCTCGCCTCACTTTGGCAAAGTGTGAGGCGAGGAGATCTGATCAGCAGCATCTCCTCATAGGGGAGAATTGTACAGGTAATCAGGGCACTGACCATTAGTGCCCTGATTATCAGTGCAGCCTCAACAGTGCCCATCGGTGATGCCAATCAGTGCTGCCAATCAGTGCCCATCAGTGATGTCAGTCAGTGCTGCCTTTCACTCCCCATCAGTGCCTGCTCATCCGTGCCACCTTCAGTGCTCATCAGTGCTGCCCATCAGTGTCCATCGGTGCCATCCATCAATGCCGCCAATCAGTGCCCATCAGTGCTGCCCATCAGTGTCCATCGGTGCCATCCATCAATGCCACCAATCAGTGCCCAACAGTGCTGCCCATCAGTGTCCATCAGTGCCATCCATCAATGCCGCCATTCAGTGCCCATCATTGCCACCTATCAGTGCTCATCAGTGCTGCATATCTGTGCCGCCTATCAGTGCCCACCAGTGCTGCATATTAGTGTCTCCTCTACAGTGGCACCTCATCAGTGTCCATCAGTGCCGCATTATCATTGCCCATTATTGCCACCTATCAGTGCCTATCAGTGCCACCTATAAGTGCTCATCAGTGCCGCCTATCAGTGCCCACCAGTGCTGCATATTAGTGCCTCCTCTACAGTGGCATCTCATCAGTGCCCATCAGTGTCGCCTATCAGTGCCCATCAGTGCCCATCAGTTCCAGCTATAAGTGCTCACCAGTGCTGCATATTAGTGCCTCCTCATCGGTGACACCTCATCAGTGCCCATCAGTGCCGCCTCATCAGCGCACATCAGTGAAGGAGAAAAATTACTTACAAATACATTTTTATAAATTTATAAATATAACATAAACTATGAAAAACTATTTTTTTCAAAATTTTCAGTCTTCTTTTCGTTGTTTTAGCGGAAAAAAAAAACAGTGGTGATTAAATACCACCAGCCAGTGGCAGGGGAGCAGGGGGGCAGTGCCAAGCCCCGTACCGCATTTCTTATGGACACACAGAGCGGCTCCGGAGCAAGCACGCATGAGTGCCCCCGCGGGGGGCAGCCAGAAGTGCCAGTGGGGGACCTGAGAAGAGGAGGATCGGGCTGCTGTTGCAAAACCATTGCACAGAGCAGGTAAGTGTAACATATGTGTTATTTAACCAGTTCCCACCTGGTCTATAGCAAAATGACCGCCAGGCGAGACTTTCGTTGTTCTGGGTGGACATTACACGACGGCCTCCCAAAACATGCTTCTCAGACACAGCCAATGACTGATCACTATACTGGCCCACTGCCAGTATCATATGATTGCTGAGACCAATCACAGCAGATCACTTTCGTTTTAATTTTTAGACATTTTCTCTTTATTTTCACCTAGTGATTCTACCATTAAGTCAGTTTTTTCAACTTCCTTTTACAGACAAAGCTGTCCAGTAGAAATGCCAGTTAGGGGGCTGAGAGGAATCACAGAACGCTGATTGCACTGATTGCAATGCAATGATCAGCTTTTATTTATTTATGTAAGATCTTTATTCCAAAAGAAAAAAAAAAAAACTGTTGCTGTAACGGCTTAAAACATGCTAGCTGGAGCTCAAGTTTAATTTGTTATTCAAATCCATCTAAATCTGCTGGTGCATTTAACACTAGCTTCGCCCCAGACTGACAATGCTGCTGTCCAAAGGTGTCTCCATTGCTCCTCCATCCAGAGTAGAGACACCCTAAAGCTGCTCATACATGGTTCAGGTGGCTGAAAAAAAAAAAAAACTGAACCGATTTCCCCATCCACACATTCAAGGTGGATGGAGGAATCCTCTCCGCTGTGTCATTTTATTCTAATAGCGGGACCTTAACCTCTTCGTGCCCAAGGGTAAAACAAATCTTAATGCATAAGCACAATATTGCAACTTTGACATGTGTTAGTAAAACCGTACATATCAACTACTTTGTGTATCCAGGTGGATTATTTTAGGACAAATTGGGCTTTCACTTGGTAGTGAAGGGTTATGGGTACCTCTGTTTTTTTTTTTTTTATTTTGTTTTTGTTTTGTTTTTTAATCAAAGGAAAACTGGTCCAAAATTGTAAAAAAAAAAAAAAAATGTTTTTTTCAATTTGGCTATATATTTCTTGCTACTACCATACCCTACCACCAAAGAATAACTCAAAATAAATTCTCCCGCTCCTGATGATCGCAGTGATAACACATATGTTGTTTGTTGTTTGTTGTTTGTAAACAAACCTAAAACACGCTGACACTGATACTAACTGACACTGATGATAATTTAAAAAAAAGAAAAAAATAATTCTGTCCAAAATATACTGACCCTGACCTTGACCTTTGACCCTTGCTTGACCCAAACACTAACCCTGGCACCTGGTATTTTTTCTTTATTTTTTCTTTTATTTTTTATTTATTTTTATTTTTTTACGCACACTTTTTTCCCCCCTCTCTGCAAGGTAATAGAAAGATACCTAAGATACTTAAAACACGCTGACGCTGATACTAACTGACACTGATGATAATTTTAAAAAAATTAAAAAAAAATTCTGTCCAAAATATACTGACCCTGACCTTGACCTTTGACTCTTGCTTGACCCAAACACTAACCCTGGCACCTGATATTTTTTCTTTATTTTTTCTTTTATTTTTTATTTTAATTTTTATTTATTTAAATTTTTTTACACACACTTTTTTTCCCCCTCTCTGCAAGGAAATAGAAGGATACCTAAGATACTTAAAACAGGCTGACGCTGATACTAACTGACACTGATGATAATTTTTAAAAAAAATAATAATAATTCTGTCCAAAATATACTGACCCTGACCTTGACCTTTGACCCTTGCTTGACCCAAACACTAACCCTGGCACCTGGTATTTTTTCTATATTTTTTCTTTTATTTTTTTCTTCTATTTTTTATTTATTTTTATTTTTTTACGCACACTTTTTTCCCCCCTCTCTGCAAGGAAATAGAAAGATACCTAAGATACTTAAAACACGCTGACGCTGATACTAACTGACACTGATGATAATTAAAAAAAAAAAAATAATAATTCTGTCCAAAATATATTGACCCTGACCTTGACCTTTGACCCTTGCTTGACCCAAACACTAACCCTGGCACCTGGTATTTTTTCTTTATTTTTTCTTTTATTTTTTTCTTTTATTTATTTTTACTTTTTTACACACACTCCCCCCCCTCTGCAAGGAAATAGAAAGATACCTAAGATACCTAAAACATGCTGACGCTGATACTAACTGACACTGATGATAATTTAAAAAATAAATAAAAAAATAATTCTGTCCAAAATATACTGACCCTGACCTTGACCTTTGACCCTTGCTTGACCCAAACACTAACCCTGGCACCTGGTATTTTTTCTTTTCTTTTTTTCTTTTCTTTTTTTATTTATTTTTACTTTTTTACATACACTTTTTTTTCCCCTCTCTGCAAGGAAATAGAAAGATACATTGTATCTTTCCTCACCATTCACATAGAGAGAAACACAGGGGAGGGCTTTACAATGACTGATCTTTGTGGTAGCCAATCAAAGGCTATCACAGCGATCAGGTGACCCGGAATCAGGAGTTCTGGGTCCTGATTGTTAGTACGGGGGCCCCGGGCTCTCGGTGAGACCCTGGTGTCTTTGCTGGGAGCGCTCTGCGCGGCGCGTTTATATGCATATATGCCGCCTCACAGAAAAAAGCCCAGCGCAGTGGGGCTGCATTGATGTGTTAGGTCGGTGGGAAAGGGGTCATCCACTTCAGCCCCGGGAGATTTACCCCCCTTCATGACCAGGCCATTTTTTTGCGATACTGCACTGCCTTATTTTAACTGACAATTGCGCAGTCATGCGATGATGTCCTTTTTTAACCACAAATAGAGCTTTCTTTTGGTGGTATTTTATCACCTCTGTGTTTTTAATTTTTTTGCGCTATAAACAAAAAAAGAGCGACAATTAAAAAAAAAAAAAAAAAAACAATATTTTTTACTTTCTGCTATAAAACATATCCAATATAAAAAAATTAAAAAATAAAATGTCTTCATAAATTTAGGCCAATATATATTCTGCTACATAGGTATGGTAAAATAAATCCCAATAAACGTATATTGATTGCTTAGTGCAAAAGTTATAGCGTCTACAAACAATGGGATATATTTATGGAATTTTTGATCTTTTGATTTTGTTTTACTAGGAATGGCAGCGAACAGCGATTTTTAGTGGGACTGCGGCATTGCGGTGGACAAAACGGACATTGACTGACACTTTTGACACTTTTTGGGGACCAGTGACACTAATACAGTGATCAGTGCTAAACAATGCACTGTCATAGTTACATAGTTAGGTTGAAAAAGAACTCAAGTCCATCTAGTTCAAATATAATAAATAAATAAATTAAAGAATGTCATACAATCCCATATACCCAATCCTATACCCACAGTTGATCCTGTCACTGTACTAATAGCACTGGCTGGGAAGGGGTTCACATCAGGGACGATCAAGGGGTTAAATGTGTTCCCTGGGAGTGCTTGCTAACTATGTGGGGTAGGTGGTCTGACTGGGGAACTTAACAGAAACACAAGATCTCCATCTACTCCCCTGTCAGGACAGCGATCTGCCTTGTTTACATAGGCAGACTGCCTTATTGCCTCTCTGCTAGATCATCATGGGATATTTGAACTTTAAAAAAAAATGTTATACTAGTAATGGCGGCGGGACTGCGATATTGCGGCGGACGAATTGGACATTAAGTGACACTTTTGACACTTTTTTGGGGACCAGTGACACTAATACAGTGATCAGTGCTAAACATTATGCACTGTCACTGTACTAATGCCTCTGGCTGGGAAGGGGTTAACAGCAGGGGTGATCAAAGGGTTAACTATGTGCCTAGCCAGTGTTTTAGTGTACTATGGGAGGGGCTTTTACTAGGGGAAGGCATGGATCCATGTCCCTGCTTTGCAGGAACACAGGATCCATGCCTTCCATACTGACAGAATGGCGATCTGCCTTGTTTACATAGGCAGACTGCTGTTTTGCCTCTCTGCTAGATCACCATGGGATATTTTAATTTGATTTTTAATTTTTTTACTAGTAATGGCGGCGGGGCTGCAATATTGCAGGGGATGAATTGGACACTAAGTGACACTTTTGACACTTTTTTGGGGACCAGTGACTCTAATACAGTGATCAGTGCTAAATATTATGCACTGCCACTGTGCTAATGCCACTGGCTGGGAAGGGGTTAACAGCAGGGGTGATCAAATGAATGAGTGAATGAATGAATGAATGATTTGTAAAGCGCTGCAAATGCGAACTGAATCGCCTCAAGGCGCTGATGCATTGTGTTGTCAAGCTTCACTAGAAGAGGTAGGTCTTGAGTTTTTTCCTGAAAGCCAGATGGTTTTCTTCCATGCGGATGTGAGTCGGAAGAGAGGTTTAACTGTGTGCCTAGCCAGTGTTTTAGTGTACTATGGGAGGGGCTTTTACTAGGGGAAGGCATGGATCCATGTCCCTGCTTTGCAGGAACACAGGATCCATGCCTTCCATACTGTCAGAAACCAGGAACCAGACCGAGACTGAAGTACAGTAAAATCACACTTGTTTATTAATAAAAATAAAAAGGTAAATAGAGTAAGCGTAGTCAAAGCAAAGCCAGAGTCCAGTAACCGGATCAGGTAGTCAGCCAAGCCAGAGTTCAGTAACCAGATCGGGTAATCAGTCAAGCCAGAATTGAGTAACCGGATCGGGTAATCAGCCAGGCCAGAGTTGAGTAACCAGATCGGGTAATCAGCCAAGCCAGAGTTCAGTAACCGGATCGGGTAATCAGCCAAGCCAGAGTTCAGTAACCAGATCGGGTAATCAGCCAAGCCAGAATTGAGTAACCAGATCGGGTAATCAGCCAAGCCAGAATTGAGTAACCAGATCGGGTAATCAGCCAGGTCAGAGTTGAGTAACCGGATCGGGTAATCAGCCAAGCCAGAGTTCAGTAACCAGATCGGGTAATCAGCCAAGCCAGAGTTCAGTAACCAGATCGGGTAATCAGCCAAGCCAGAATTGAGTAACCAGATCGGGTAATCAGCCAAGCCAGAATTGAGTAACCAGATCGGGTAATCAGCCAAGCCAGAATTGAGTAACCAGATCGGGTAATCAGCCAAGCCAGAATTGAGTAACCAGATCGGGTAATCAGCCAGGCCAGAGTTCAGTAACCAGATCGGGTAATCAGCCAAGCCAGAATTGAGTAACCAGATCGGGTAATCAGCCAGGCCAGAGTTCAGTAACCAGATCGGGTAATCAGCCAAGCCAGAATTGAGTAACCAGATCGGGTAATCAGCCAGGCCAGAGTTCAGTAACCAGATCGGGTAATCAGCCAAGCCAGAATTGAGTAACCAGATCGGGTAATCAGCCAGGCCAGAGTTGAGTAACCAGATCGGGTAATCAGCCAGGCCAGAAATCAGGGATCCAAGTAGAGGAACAGCGAGCAGGATAAGGAGCCAGAAGGGATGTCAGTAAAGCCAGTCTTTAAATAGGAACGCAGGAGATGGTTTCTTGTGATGTGACCAAGGCGAAGGCAGGAATGAAGTGAGCTGGAGATCTTTAAGTAGGCGGGACTGACGAGCAGATCCACAACAGCTGGTTAACTGTGGAGAGAGATGGGAGCTGGCAATTAGCCGACAGCTGAGCGGCCAGCTCAGAGAAGGAAGGGCCGAGGCCAGCCCTGACACATACTGACAGAACGGCGATCTGCCTTGTTTACAGACCGCCATTCTGCCAGTGCACCGAATGATCAGCGGACATCGAGCCTGCGGTACTTGCTGACCGGCTCCCGCTGTGTAGAATCACAGCGGGGGAAAGCCGGCGCGCACTCGCGCCCGCTACCTGGAAGTGCAGGATCACGTATAGATACATGATCCTACACAGTACAGCTGCTATAGGGAGGTCGGCAACTGGTTAAGTTAATATATTGCCTTTTCTTTTAGTAGGTAGGCTATAGCTATGCAAGTGACCCTTTTGCTAAGGGGGTCAATTACAAAAAAAAAAAATAATAATAATTCTAGATATTGTAACTGATCAAAACAATAAAAATTAAACTTTACCTTGAGCGATATTTTTTAATTGAATGGATGGTCGTAATGCGTTTTCAAATCAGGGTGAATGCGGAGCAGAGATACAAGGCAGATGTCCTGTGCGTCACTAGAATTAAGAATGGTATTTTTGCCCCGTTATTTCGTTATTGGCTCTGTCTCCTGGCAGCAAAATAAAAGGCAGCCTTGAAAGGCAGAAGCGAAGCCTTCTTATTCACTTCCTAAACATAAAATTGAAGCTCTATTCCGCAAATATGTTTGACAAAAGGCAAAACCTTGTTCTGCTAATATGAAGCGCACATTCTACAGATGTTGCAAGCACAAAAACTAATTTCTCCCTCTTGTCAGAAATAAAGAAGTAATTTTAGAGAAAAAGAAATACAGATCATGTACATTTTTACAATTTTTTTTTTTTTTTTATTCAAATAATTTCTGGGAGCATAATGTGAAAGGCATAGGCTTGCCTGTCAACCTTTTGAAAATCACCCATCACATCGGCTTAAGGGGCAATTCCAGACAACAAGGGAAAGTATTTGCTGAACTTCTAATGCTTATAAATCCAACAATCTGAATGTACTCAATTTAGCTTGTAGTTGAGGCTGAGGTATAGCAATTTTTACATATACTAGTGCAGATTAGACCAATGTAAGTACACTATATTACCAAAAAGATTGGGACGGTTGCCTGAATTTTAATGGCATCCCAGTCTTAAGCCTGGATGATCGGATTTTCAGCAGACAAAGCGTCAGACTTTTGTCCGAAGGGCATGTGCCTGGATTTTGTCTTGCATACTAACGGCACACAATTGTCGGCCAACAAACACGAAAGTAGTGACGTACTACGTGGAATTTTAGCTCTTGAGTGCCACCCTTTGGGCACCTTCTGCTAATATCGTGTTTGGTGAGCGTTGATTCTGAGCATGCGTGTTTGTACTTTGGACTTTTGTGTGATGGACTTGTGTTCACATGATACGAAAATCTGACAACTGACCGTTGTCCACCAAAAATCTACTAGCCTGCTAACCAACATTTGTTGGCCGAAAGTTGGACAACAATTGTCTGATGGAGCGTACTAACAGTCGGATTTTAGGCAAAGAGTCTGTCATCACACAAAATCTGATCGTGTGTACGGGGCTTTAGTCTGTAGGGTTCAATATTGAGTTGGCCCACCCTTTGCAGCTATAACAGCTTCAACTCTTCTGGGAAGGCTGTCCACAAGGTTTAGGAGTGTATGGGAGTGTTTGACCATTCTTCCAGAAGCGCATTTGTGAGGTCAGGCACTGATATTGGGTGAGAAGGTCTGTTTCACGTACCTGGTGGGTAGAGCCTGGTTTATGCAGAGGAAGGCCTCTCTTGTACCTCTGACTCGGGGCCCCTGGTAGAGTATACAGGTGGCACAGGAGTGCAGAGTCGCACGAGTGCCGGTAGACGTGCTAGCTGTTGGGCTGCTGATCTAGTAGTCCGCCAGATGGCAGTGGATCTCCGTGGGCAGGAACAGGCTGGTACTTAGCCGAAGAGCAGGTCCCAGAATTAGCTGGACAGGTGCTAGCAACTTGGTAGCTCTGGAGGGGATGGAACGTAAGCAGAGTCAGACAAGCCAGGTCATCACATAGAAGGATCTGATCAAATACAGATGTGGAGGCAGGAGAATGGTCAAAGAACAAGCCAGGGTTGATGCAGGTGGAAAACAGGAATAGTCAGGAACAAGCCGGGTCAATAATTCAAGATCAGATGCAGGTAACAGTAAAAAGGACAACCAAAAAACGCTGTAGACAAGACAGCACTGATCCTGGGTGCTGATCCAGCCCATTTGCCGCCCTTATCTGTCATGGAATGCGCCGCGCACATTCAAGCATGCACATATGGGTTTGCATGTTCGCCTCTACGTGCATGCGCATATGCGTTTGCACGTTAGCACGCGCTAGCACTCCTTTTCTTCCAGGCATTCGGGGAACAGGGATTCTTCTGCGGCTATCATTCTGTCTTCTGACAGAGCCTTCCTGACAGCCTGGCTCGTAGTCTTTGCTCTAATTCATCCCAAAGGTGTTCTATCGGGTTGAGGTCAGGACTCTGTGAAGGCCAGTCAAGTTCCTCCACCCCAAACTCGCTCATCCATGTCTTTCTGGACCTTGCTTTGTGCACTGGTGTGCAGTCATGTTGGAGCAGGAAGGGGAACAGGAATCCTCAAACTGTTCCCACAAAGTTGGGAGCATGAAATTGTCCAAAACGTCTTGGTATGCTGACACCTTAAGAGTTCCCTTCACTGGAACTAAGGGGCCAAGACCAAACCCTGAAAAACAACCCCACAACATAATCCCCCCTCCACCAAATGATTTGGACCAGTGCACAAAGCAAGGTCCATAAAGACATGGACCATTTGGCCCTTGCTAAGTGACACTAAACTTATCCTTTTCTCCAAAAATAATCCACTACTTAATGGCACTGTAATCTATTATTGTCCTCTGTGACCTCCTGAATCTCCCACCCCCTCCTCACTTCTGTTTGTGTGAAATGAACAGTGCATGTTAGTTGTGGTCATTGTTCTATGAACCCTACAGATCCCATAGTCCATAGTCCATCTTGAAAGTAAATAGGAGAGCGTGGCTATGCTCTTACTTACAGTGGGCCGTGGAGATTGAATGTACCTTTAACAGGAAGTCTGATCACAGCAGCAAGAAGAAGGATTTTGGAGATTTGAAAGGACTTATTTGGGTTTAGAATACATACTTGAATATAATTTCACTTAAATGTAAATGAATTTAACTTAAAGTGTAATTTTAAGTTAAAGCTATGTTAACCATTTTGATTGGAAGGATACACTGACAATAAAAGAAGAGCAGACATGCATTAGGCTTCCTGGAGAAAATGCTGCCCATCGACTCTTAGGTGGTCATGTGAGCAAAAACCTGGCTATTGTTACTGAAGACGAAGGCTAAAGCCTAGTACACAGGCCGGACGTTAGGCGGTTTCTATTGAACCGGCCGACATCTGGCCCATATGCATTGCAGGGGGACATCGCTATACTAACGTTGGATAGTTTGTACAGTGGTTCCTCCTGATCTGCCAGGTTTTTTTTGTTCAGCCCTGCTGGGTTGAACCAAATAAATGTACTAGTGTGTGCTAGGCTTTAGATTTGGAGTTGCTCCTGTTGAGTCCCAGGGCACTATTGGGGCAAATACTTTCTAGGGAGGTGGTACCTTTAGTCTTGAAAGCACTGTCTGTTTTTTGCATTTATCAGCAGTTCTGTTATATAATAGTTTTGACTGCTTTTTTGATGTTTAGGTCCACCAGCTTAGGGAAACTCCTATGGATGTCCTTGAAACCATTATTTAAACACATGAGTGTTTATGGCTAACCTTGGGCTTCACAACAGCATCAATTCTTCTAGGTACACTTGTACACAGTTTTTGAAGAAACTCGACAGGTAGGTTGTTCCAAACATCTTCGAGAACTAACCACAGATGGTCTGTGGATGACGGCTGCCTCAAATTCTTCTGTCTGTAATCCCAGACAGTCTTCATGATGTTGATGTTGAGATCAGGGCTTTGTGAGGGCCAAACCATCACTTCCAGGACTCCTTGTTCTTCTTTACACTGAAGATAGTTCCTGAAGACATTTAACGGTATGCTTGGGGTCATTGTCCTGCTGCAGAATAAATTTGGGGCCAACCACACTCCTCCTTGATGGTATGGCATGATGGATAAGTACCTGCCTGGATTTCTCAACATTGAGGACATCATTGATCCTGGCCAAATCTCCAACTCCATTTGCAGAAATGCAAATTCAAACTTGGAAGGAACCTCCTCCATGGTTCACTGTTGTCTGCAGACACTCATTATTGTACCGCTCTCCAGTCCTTCCCCAACAAACCCGCCTCCTGCTACAACCAAATATTTAACTATTTGACTCATTATTCCAGAGCACTTGCTGCCTTTTTATGTACCCCAGTTCCTAAATTTTCATGCATAGTCAAGTCATTTATCCTTGTTTCCATGCCCTATGCACAAAAACATGAGCACTGGGCAGCAGTTGCTCCGGACTTATCAGGAGGCAGTTTGCCCTTTCAAAAATTGGTGTTTATCCTTCCAGTTGCTTGGAGCAGCTTTTAAATATTTCACTCCTTTTGTTACTATTTATCTTTTTCTATTAAGTCTGTTAATACATCTTCAGGTCAACAGAGCTTGGGTCCACATTTAAATTCAAAGCATATTTTTAGTTGAGTTTAATAAAAAAAACATATATTTTTATGGCCTTCTCTTGTTTTTCATGGCCCTCTAAGGCGCCGTTGTCCATGCCAAGGCTTACTTACACTTGTGAAGTGGAGTGAATTTTAAATCGTTGGAAACTATGCTTTTAATGCATGCTAATAGAAGCTTGTTGTAATCAGAAAAGTTGGAAAATGAAATTTGACATGGGTAAAAAAATGAAATGATTTTCTGCATATGCATTATGACATCAAACAACAAAGACAATTCTCCAGCGTCTACGTCGGCAGCCTCCAGGCTGCTGCATGATGTGTCAACAACAACAGGAATGAAGAGGGGCAATTAATTGGCAGATTATTCATTATGTGGAAGAGAAACATATGAGCAAGCAATTAATTCAGAGTATCGTTATTCAAAATGGCATTCATTGGCATCGATTGCAGCTAGTCCAAATCATCGAGGAAGGTGCCAGAGGGCTGAGCTGAGACAGTATAGAGGGCCACTTGACTTGAGTGGACAGATGCCCCGTGGCTATTGCTGTTTTCATGGTCTTGTCCGCGGTGCCAACATTCGTTGCTCATTCAGTTCATTTGGCCCTGTTTACAGGCTATCGACAGATGGGTCCTCTTCTGAGATTTTTTTTTTTTTTTTTTTTTTTTTAGCTAATAAAATAAATAAATATACATCACAGCTTGTCTATCAGTAGGCATATTCTGAATGAAGGTTGCTTTATGATATTACACTGCTTGGCAGATAGCCCCTGCCTAGTGAATGATGCAAGGAAAAAAAAAAAAAAAGAGCTTCATAGAACACTCATTAGGGAAAATGGCAATAAATCTGACATTTACGCACAGAGGAAATGTAATGAGCAACACGGTTTCTACACTTTTAATTTTTTTAAAGGAACATGGATTTCTTTTTTTCTTCCCGCTTTTGTTAGCTCTTAAGGAAACTCTATGGAGCCATTCACATTGCGGTAATGCATGATACAATGCAGAATACTGCAACTCCCAGCAAAATGCGTGTTTTACAACATATGGTTTATTCTCATTACTGTGATATTTTTTATTTATTTTTAGTGTCCAAGATTACTGACTGGAATAGACGGGAGCGATGGGGGAGCACAGTGGTTAAGTGGTTAGCACTTCCACCTAGCAGCACTAGGGTTCAAATCCCAACCGCGGCACTACCTGCCTGGAGCTTGCATGTTCTTCTTGTACAAATAAATGGCTACTGGCCTTTGCAGCAAGGAGTACAGGGAAGGACAACGCGTGCAAAAAAAAAAAAAAAAAATCCTGGCTCAACTTACCGTCCAGCTTGCTAATCAACCTAATTGTCCTGTCTAATGCCCCGTACACACGGTTGGACATTGATCGGACATTCCGACAACAAAATCCATGGATTTTTTCCAACGGATGTTGGCTCAAACTTGTCTTGCATACACACGGTCGCACAAAGTTGTCGGAAAATCTGAAAGCGGTGACGTAAAACACGTACGTCTGGACTATAAACAGGGCAGTAGCCAATAGCTTTCCTCTCTTAATTTATTCTGAGCATGCGTGGCACTTTGTGCATCGGAATTGTCCACACACGGTCGGAATTTACGCAAACGGATTTTGTTGTCGGAAAATTTTATAGCCTGCTCTCAAACTTTGTGTGTCAGAAATTCCGATGGAAAAAGTCCAATGGAGCCCACACACGGTCGTAATTTCCGACAACAAGCTCCGATCGCACATATTCCGTCAGAAAGTCCGACCGTGTGTACAGGGCATAACAGTATGGATTAAAAACAGGGGTTTCGTTTGCACACATTTGCAAATATATGTGTAAGCTACAGAGTCCTGTCAACGCACCCCAGTATCTGTAGTCCTAACTCTAAATTTTGAGAGCCTCAACAGTGGAAGCACATGCATTAAAATCTATAAGCGGGGGGTAGGTGAGCCTGGAGGGAACCCACTCCTCCTTAGGGGCACACTGGACACCCAGCACATAGGACAATGGCAGCAAAGGTGTCCAGTACATCCCATCACTAATATTTCAACGCTACAAACAAATTTTCACTGCCCTTAACTATAACTGGCCTTTGCAGCAAGGAGCACATGGAAGGACAATGCATGCAAAACAAAACCAAAGAAATTCCCATCTCAACTTACCAACCAGCCTGCTAACCAACCAAATTTTCCTGTCTAACTATGCGTTAAAAACAGGGATTTAGTTTGCACACATTTGCAAATTAATGTGCAAGCTACAGAGTCCTGTCAACGCACCCCAGTATCTGTAGTTCTAATGCCGCGTACACACGACCGGACTTTCCATCAGAGTAGACTCTGACGGTCTTTCTGATGGAGTTCCGATGGAGTTCCGCTGAAATGGACTTGCCTACACATGATCACACCAAAGTCCGTTTGTTTAGAACGCGATGATGTACGACGGGACTATAAAAAGGAAGTTCAATAGCCAGTAGCCAATAGCTGCATTTGCGTCGTTTTTGGTCCATCGGACTAGCATACAGACGAATGGTTTTCCCGATAGGAATTGAGTCCGTCGGAAAGATTTGAAACATGTTCTATTTCTAGGTCCGTCAGAATTTTAGAAAGAAAAAGTCAAATGAAGCCCACACATGATCAGAATGTCCAACGGAATGAATCCGTCGGTCCTTTTCTGCCAGAAAGTCCGGTTGTGTGTACGCGGCATAACTCTAAATTTTGAGAGTCTCCACAGTGGAAGAACATGCATCATAAAGGATAGGCAGAGGGTAGGTGAGCCTGGAGGGAACCCACTCCTCCTTAGGGGCACACTGGACACCCAGCACATAGGACAATGGCAGCAAAGGTGTCCAGTACATCCCATCACTAATATTTCAATGGTACAAACAAATGGCCACTGCCCTCAACTATAACTGGCCTTTGCAGCAAGGAGCACATGGAAGGACAACACATGCAAAACAAAACCAAAGAAATTCCCAGCTCAACTTACCGACCAGCCTGCTAACCAACCGAATTGCCCTGTCTTATGGGGTGTACACATGGTCAGACTTTTCGACTGGTCTGGTCTGACAGACGCCGACGGACCAAATCCGGCGGACAATCCGATCGTGTGTGGGCTTCACCGGACCTTCAGCTGACTATTCCAGTCGCAAGTCTGACGGACTTTAGATTTGGAACATGCTTCAAATCTTTACTTCGTAACTCCGCCGGACCCAGAAATCCGCTCGTCTGTATGCTAGTCCGACGGACAAAAACAGACGCTAGGGCAGCTAATGGCTACTGGCTATCAACTTCCTTTTTTTAGTCCAGTGTACGTCATCACGTACAAATCCGTTGGACTTTGGTGTGATCGTGTGTAGGCAAGTCCGTTCGTTAGAAAGTCCGTCGAAAGTCTGCTGGAAAGTTTGTCGGACCAGTCCGGTCGAAAAGTCCGCCCGTGTGTACGCGGCATAACAGTATGTGTTAAAAACAGGGGTTTCGTTTGCACATATTTGCAAATACACGTGTAAGCTACAGAGTCCCATAAAAGCACCCCAGTATCTGTGGTCCTAACTCCACAGTGGAAGCACATGCATTAAAATCGATAGGCAGAGGGCAGGTGAGCCTGGAGGGAGCCCACTCCTCCTTAAAAGGCACAGGGGAGCACTGGACACCCGGCATATAGCACCATGGCAGCAAAGGTGTCCGGTACGTCCCCTCACCAATATTTCAACAGTACAAACAAATGGCCACTGCCTGCACCTATAACTGGCTTTTGCAGCAAGGAGTACATGGAAGGACAATGCGTGCAAAACAAAACCAAAGAAATTTACTGACCAACCTGCTAAATAACCAAATTTCTTTGGTTTTGTTTTGCATCTTCTCCCTGTGCCTGTGTGGGTTTCTTCCCACACTCCAAAGACAAGATGGTAGTTTAATTAGCTCCTGTCTAGTTTGGCCCTAGTATCTGTATGTATGATTGTGAGTTAGGCACCTTAGATTGTAAGCTCCTTGAGAGCAGGTACTGATGTGAATATATAATATATATGTAAAGCCCTGCTACAATTGACGATGCTGTATACGCACCTGTATTAATAATAAAGATCTCTGTGGGTATTAGCTCTTAATTATCGGTGTCCCTCCTGTATGGACCATATACACCAACCACGTTGCGGCCCGTGTTCCAGTTTCATACGTCCCCACTAGTAGTTTGGATATATATATCTTTTGTGGTCCCCAACGAAACGGGATTCATTGAGGGGCCACAAAAGATATATACCGTATTTATCGTTCCTCGTAGAGGACAGGGAGGGGGGCGGGACGAGCGCCATCCAGGGCCGGTACAAGGCAGGGGTGGAAAGGACACGTGCCCTGGGCGGTACCATTTTGGAATGGGGGGGGGGCGCAGCCTGCAGGTGAAGTTCTGCCACGCCAGTGTGTACAATAATACTGTCTTACAGTGCATGTACAGCGCCCAGCGGCACTGTACAAATTGCCTTTGTGCGCTCCTGCATGATCCTCCCCTCCCTTCCCTCAGCACACAACTACACTGTTTACTCCCCTACAGAGGAGTCCCGTAGTCTCTGCCAGCGCCGTGACGTCACTCACGGCCGGAGGCGAGGTGGGAGGACGCAGAGGAGCGCAGGGAGGCGGGAGCTGTGAGCTGTGTCGGCGCTCTGTCTGTTATCTCAAGCGGAGCCGAGCTGAGGAGCTGCTGCCTGCCTGGCTGGCTCAGGCTGCTGGATTCAATCTGGAAGGTAGAAGAGTGCAGTGCCAGTGTCATGTGTGCCAGTGTTCTGACTCAGATCTTCAGCAGTGGTGGTCACTGGTCAGTAACCTCGCCTCAGCCTCCTCCCCTCCCCCAATCCAGCCATTTATTAATCTGTTTTTTAGTGTTTACTTACACAAGTTCAGACTCATAACTTCTGAGTCTGAACTTGTGTAAGTAAACACTAAAAAACAGATTAATAAATGGCTGGATTGGGGGAGGGGAGCAGGCTGAGGCGAGGTTAATGACCAGTGACCACCACTGCTGAATACCCCACAATACTGTGCAATACTCTGCAATACCCCACAATACTCTGCAATACCCCACAATACTCTGCAATACCCCGCAACACTGTGCAATACTCTGCAATACCCCACAATACTCTGCAATACCCCACAATACTCTGCAATACTCTGCAATACCCCACAATACTCTGCAATACCCCGCAACACTGTGCAATACTCTGCAATACCCCACAATACTCTGCAATACCCCACAATACTCTGCAATACTGTGCAATACTCTGCAATACCCCACAATACTCTGCAATACCCCACAATACTCTGCAATACCCCACAATACTCTGCAATACTGTGCAATACTCTGCAATACCCCACAATACTCTGCAATACCCCACAATACTCTGCAATACTCTGCAATACCCCACAATACTCTGCAATACCCCACAATACTCTGCAATACTCTGCAATACCCCACAATACTCTGCAATACCCCGCAACACTGTGCAATACTCTGCAATACCCCACAATACTCTGCAATACCCCACAATACTCTGCAATACTGTGCAATACCCCACAATACTGTGCAATACTCTGCAATACCCCGCAATACTGTGCAATACTCTGCAATACCCCGCAATACTGTGCAATACCCCGCAACACTGTGCAATACTCTGCAATACCCCGCAATACTCTGCAATACTCTGCAATACCCCACAATACTGTGCAATACCCCGCAACACTGTGCAATACTCTGCAATACCCCGCAATACTCTGCAATACTCTGCAATACCCCGCAATACTGTGCAATACTCTGCAATACCCCGCAACACTGTGCAATACTCTGCACTACCCCGCAATACTCTGCAATATCCCACAACACTGTGCAATACTCTGCAATACCCCACAATACTGTGCAATACTCTGCAATACTCTGCAATACCCCACAACACTGTGCAATACCCCACAATACTGTGCAATACTCTGCAATACCCCGCAACACTGTGCAATACTCTGCAATACCCTACAATACTCTGCAATACCCCGCAATACTCTGCAATACCCCGCAATACTGTGCAATACTCTGCAATACCCCGCAACACTGTGCAATACTCTGCAATACCCTACAATACTCTGCAATACCCCGCAATACTCTGCAATACCCCGCAACACTGTGCAATACTCTGCAATACCCCACTATACTGTGCAATACTCTGCAATACCCTGAAATACTCTGCAATACCCCGCAACACTGTGCAATACCCCGCAACACTGTGCAATACTCTGCAATACCCCACAATACTCTGCAATACTCTGCAATACCCCGCAATACTCTGCAATACCCCACAATACTGTGCAATACTCTGCAATACCCCGCAATACTCTGCAATACCCCACAATACTGTGCAATACTCTGCAATACCCCACAATACCCTGAAATACTCTGCAATACCCCGCAACACTGTGCAATACTCTGCAATACCCCACAATACTGTGCAATACTCTGCAATACCCCACAATACTGTGCAATACCCCACAACACTGTGCAATACTCTGCAATACCCCACAACACTGTGCAATACCCCACAACACTGTGCAATACTCTGCAATACCCTGCAATACTGTGCAATGCTCTGCAATACCCTACAATACTGTGCAATACCCCACAATACTGTGCAATACTCTGCAATACCCCTCAATACTCTGCAATACCCCGCAATACTCTGCAATACCCCGCAACACTGTGCAATACTCTGCAATACCCCGCAACACTGTGCAATACTCTGCAATACCCCACAATACTCTGCAATACCCCACAATACTCTGCAATATCCCGCAATACTCTGCAATACCCCACAATACTGTGCAATACTCTGCAATACCCCACAATACCATGAAATACTCTGCAATACCCCGCAACACTGTGCAATACTCTGCAATACTCCACAATACTGTGCAATACTCTGCAATACCCCGCAATACCCTGCAATACCCAGCCATACTCTGATACTCGGTGATACCCTGCCATACTCTGCAATACTCGGTGATACCCAGCCATACCCAGCCATACTCGGCTGTACTCAGCCTCTGTATGTGGCCAGGCTGTGGAAGTCTCACACATGTGGTATCGCCGTACTCAGGAGGAGGAGGAGAATCTATTTCGGGGTGTCATTTTTGGTATGTACATGCTATGTGTTAGAAATATTGTATAAATGGACAACTTTGTGTTAAAAAAAAAATGCATTTTAACCACTTCCTGCCCGCCGTCATACGACGTCCTTGACTTTGTGCGGGGATATCTGAATGATGGGTGCAGCTACAGGTATCATTCAGATATCAGCTTTTTTAGCCGGCTATTCTCTACACCTTAAGAACGATCATAGCGGCTGTTCCACTGCTTGATATATTCTTGTTTTGAAACAACATTGATTCTTTATTAAAAACGGGGGGGGGGTGCAGTTTGCCATCCTCGCCCTGGGCACCAAATGGCCTTGTCCCAGCACTGGCGCCATCACATTACATACAGGAGAATCTCCTGTTTACTCAGTGGCCTCTGTAATAGGAAGTCCCGTCTCCTGGGCTGCCATTGGATGACTGTCCTGTCTATCATAGGAGGCGGGACTTTGTATTAAAGAGGTCGCCGAGTAAACAGGAGATTCTCCTGTATGTAATCTGTTGGCGCTCGTCCCGCCCCCTCTGAGGCTGCGGATGGGCATGAATCAGGCTGCACTGATGGCATTGGTAAGGGTTCATTCAGAGGCTGCATTCATGGCAATGGTGAGGCTGCAGATGGGCACTGATTAGGCTGCATTGATGGGCACTGACCCTTATTTTTCTTCACAGTTCTTTATTTAAAATTATTTTTTTTCCTGAAATGTCCCTCTTAAAGTGAAGGTGCGTGTTATACGCCGATAAATACGGTATATCCAAATAACATGCCCAAGCTCATCCTTATGCCCCGTACACACGGTTGGACATTGATCGGACATTCCGACAACAAAATCCTAGGATTTTTTCCGACGGATGTTGGCTCAAACTTGTCTTGCATACACACGGTCACACAAAGTTGTCGGAAAATCCGATCGTTCTGAACGCGGTGACGTAAAACACGTACGTCGGGACTATAAACGGGGCAGTAGCCAATAGCTTTCATCTCTTTATTTATTCTGAGCATGCGTGGCACTTTGTGCGTCGGATTTGTGTACACACGATCGGAAATTCCGACAACGGATTTTGTTGTCGGAAAATTTTATAGCCTGCTCTCAAACTTTGTGTGTCGGAAAATCCGATGGAAAATGTGTGATGGAGCCCACACACGGTCGGAATTTCCGACAACAAGGTCCTATCACACATTTTCCGTCGGAAAATCCAAACGTGTGTACGGGGCATAAGTCCTGAGCAGTGCTCAGGGATTCATTGGGGGCCACAAAAGATATATATATCCAAATAACACGCCCAAGATCATCCTTAGACTCTTCACCACACACAGCCACAAAGGCAAGAGAATTCTCGTTGGGCAGTGTATTCGTTAATTTGCATTCAATTTTAATGGTTCAAAGAATGTCAGGCAAAATGGTGGGACTTCACGCATGTTCACTTCATCAAATCTGGCCCTCTTTGAAAAAAGTTTGGACTCCCCTGCACCGGCCACTTTATTAGGTACACCTTGCTAGTACCGGGTTGGATGCCCTTTTGCATTCAGAACTGCCTTAAAGCGGTTGTATAGTCTTTTTTTTGTATTTTTACCTACAGGTAAGCCTATAATAAGGCTTACCTGTAGGTAAAAAAAATCTCCTAAACCTTTACTCCCCTTGCTATGAGCCACTGACTGCAGCGGCGCATGCGCACAGGGGATTCTCGGCTGAAGGCCCGGCAACTGCTGGACCTTGCCGGGAAAGAAATCTCCCGCGCGCATGCGCGGAAGTGATGACATCGCGGCTCCAGCCACTCACAGCGCTGGAGCCGCGATACCCGGAAGACACGCCGAGGCAACATGTCAGCTACCTCGGCGTGGACCAGGTAAGATACCGACGCCTCATTCTAAGGTAAGTATTTCATAATGAGCTAGTATGCGGTGCATACTAGCTCATTATGCCTTTTGCTTTACAGGGGTAAAAAAAAAAAAAAATTCAGCGGGTATACAACCGCTTTAATTCTTCATGGCATAGACTCAACAGGGTGTTGAATTCAGAGATTTTGGTCTATATTGATCTATATTGACATGATAGCATCACACAGTTGCCACAGATTTGTCGGCTGCACATCCATGATGCCAATCCCCCATTCCACCACATCCCAGAGGTGCTCTATTGGATGAGATGTGGTGACTGTGGAGGCCATTGGAGTACAGGGACCTCATTGTCCAGTGGTGAGATGATTGGAGCTTTGTGACATGGTGCATTATCCTGCTGGAAGGAGCCATCAGAAGATGGGGACACTGTAGTCATAAAGGGATGGACATGGTCAGCAACAATACTCCCCCCCACACCATTACACCACCACCAACCTGAGCTATTAACACAAGGCAGGATGGATCCATGCTATCATGTTGTTTACACCAAATTACGACCCGACCATCTGAATGTCGCAGCTAAAAACAAAACTCATCAGACCAGGCAACGTTTTTCCAATCTTCTATTGTCCAATTTTAGTGATCCTGTGGGATTTGTAGCCTCAGTTTCCTGTTCTTAGCTGACAGGAGTGACACCCGGTGTGGTCTTCTGCTGCTGTTGTCCATCTGCTTCAAGATTCGATGTGTTGTGCATTCAGAGATGGTATTCTGCATACTTTAGATGTAACGAGCAGTTAATAGAGTTACTGTTGTCTTTCTATCATCTCAAACCTGCCCATTCTCCTCTGACCTCTGACATCAACAAGGCATTTTCCTCCACACAACCGCCGCTCACTGGATATTTTCTCTTTTTCTGACCATTCCATGTAAACCCGAGAGATGGTTGTGGGTGAAAATCCCAGTAGATCAGCAGTTTTTGAAATACTCAGACCCGCTCGTCTGCCACCAACAACCATACCACGTTCAAAGTCACTTAAATCCCCCTTCTTCCCCATTCTGATGCTCGGTTTGAACTTCAGCAAGTTGTCTTCACCATGTCTAAATGCCTAAATGCATTGAGATGCTGCCATGTGATTGGATGATTAGCAATTTGTGTTACCAAACAATTCAGCAGATCTACCTAATAAATTGGCCGGTGAGTGTATATGCAGCGGCTCACCAACATCTACCACATTTAATAGTAATGCCCTGTACACACGGTCGGATTTTCCGATGGAAAATGTGTGATAGGACCTTGTTGTCGGAAATTCCGACCGTGTGTGGGCTCCATCACACATTTTCCATTGGAATTTCCGACACACAAAGTTTGAGAACAGGCTATAAAATTTTCCAACAACAAAATCCGTTGTCGGAAATTCCGATCGTGTGTACACAAATCCGACGCACAAAGTGCCACGCATGCTCAGAATAAATAAAGAGATGAAAGCTATTGGCTACTGCCCCGTTTATAGTCCCGACGTACGTGTTTTACGTCACCGCGTTCAGAACGATCGGATTTTCCGACAACTTTGTGTGACCGTGTGTATGCAAGACAAGTTTCAGCCAAGATCCGTCGGAAAAAATCCTAGGATTTTGTTGTCGGAATGTCCGATCAATGTCCGACCGTGTGTACGGGGCATTAGTGTTATGCATTGAAATACCTTATAGCTTATCTAGATGATCCATTTTTTAATGTGGTTATATTTTAACCTTTGGCTTAAAATCCTCTTTTTTTCAATATGCTCCAATTTTATATGTAGCTTTTGAATACATCTCTAATGAGCCCTTGATGATGAAATGCCCTCCAACAATCCAGGGAGACGGACCTAGTTGGAGCTCCATTGACACATTTGGTTGGTTACCCTACGGAAATTGCAGTTGTGTCAATATACTTTATACAGTGCCTTGAAAAAGTATTCATACCCCTTGAAAATTTCCACATTTTGTCAAGGTACAACCAAAAACGTAAATGTATTTTGTTGGGATTTTATGTGATAGACCAACACAAAGTGGCACATAATTGTGAAGCGGAAGGAAAATGTTAAATGGTTTTCAATTTTTTTTACTAATAAATATGTGAAAAGTGTGGGGGGCATTTGTATTCAGCCCCCTTTACTCTGATACCCCTAACTAAGATCTAGTGCAACCAATTGCCTTCAGAAGTCACCTAATTAGTAGCCCACCTGTGTGTAATTTAATCTCAGTATCAATAAAGCTGTTCTGTGAAGCCCTGAGAGGTTTGTTACAGAACCTTAGTGAACAAACAGCATCATGAAGGCCAAGGAACACACCAGACAGGTCAGGGATAAAGTTGTGGAGAAGTTTAAAGCAGGGTTAGGTTATAAAAAAAATCCCAAGCTTTGAACATCTCACGGAGCTCTGTTCAATCCATCATCTGAAAATAGAGAGAGCCTGGCACAATTGCAAACCTACCAAGACATGGCCGTCCACCTAAACTGACAGGCCGGGCAAGGAGAGAATTAATCAAAGAAGAGCCAAGAGGCCCATGGTAACTCTGGAAGAACTGCAGAGATCCACAGCTCAGGTGGGAGAATCTGTCCACAGGACAACTATTAGTTGTGCTCTCCACAAATCTGGCCTTTATTGAAGAATGACAATAAGAAAGACATTGTTGAAAGAAAGCCATGAGAAGTCCTGTTTGCAGTTTGCGAGAAGCCATGTGGGGGACACAGTAAACATGTGGAAGAAGGTGCTCTGGTCAGATGAGACCAAAATGTAACATTTGGCCTAAAAGCAAAACGCTATGTGTGATGGAAAACTAACACTGCACATCACCCTGAACACACCATCCCCACCGTGAAACATGGTGGTGGCAGCATCATGTTGTGTGGTTGCTTTTCTTCAGCAGGGACAAGGAAGATGGTCAGAGATGTGGGAAGATGGATGGGGTCAAATACAGGGCAATCTTAAGCCTCATACACACAATCGGACTTTATACAAACTTTCCCGTGGATTTATGTACAAAGGGCGTTGGCCGTGAACTTGTTAAGCATACACACGGCAGGACTTTTTAGGCAACAAACACGAACGTAGTGATGTTTCAACGTACTGACGACACTAAAAGAGGACGTTCAATTCTTCGACGCCACCCTTTGGTCAACTTCTGTACTGTTGTCTGGTCTTTTGTATTGGTTCTGAGCATGCGTATTTGTACTTTGTACTAAAGTCCGATGGTTTTGTGTACACACGATCAGACTTGCTGACGTTGGACTGTTGTTGCCGCCAAGTTTGTCTGTTCGCACAGCCAACATTTGTCCAATGAAAACCGAAAAAGTTTGTCCGATGGAGCATACACACGGTCGGATGTTGCCTTAAAACAGCTAATTTGCATGTTTGTTGTCAAAAAGTCCTATCGTGTGTATGGGCCTTTGGAAGAAAACCTGTTAGAGTCTGCAAAAGACTTGAGACTGGAGAGGAGGTTCACCTTCCAGCAGGACAACGACCCTAAACATACAGCCAGAGCTACAATGGAATGGTTTAGATCAAAGCATATTCATGTGTTAGAATGGCCCAGTCACAGTCCAGACCTAAATCCAATTGAGAATCTGTGGCAAGACTTGAAAATTGCTGTTCACAGACGCTCTCCATCCTATCTGACAGAGCTTAAGATATTTTGCAAAGAAGAATGGGCAAAAATGTCGCTCTCTAGATGTGCAAAGCTGGTAGAGACATCCCCAAAAAGACTTGTAGCTGTAATTACAGTGAAAGGAGGTTCTACAAAGTATTGACTCCGGAGGGCTGAATACAAATGTACCCCACACTTGTCACATATTTATTTATAAAACATTTTGAAAAACATTTATCGTTTTCCTTCCACTTCACAATTATGTGCCACTTTGTGTTGGTCTATCACATAAAATCCCAATAAAATACATTTACGTTTTTGGTTGTAACATCACAAAATGTGGAAAATTTCAAGGTATGAATCTGTAGCACATGCTACAGGTCAAGAAACACTTTGTCAATATCCATACTTTCTTCCGTCTCTCCTGCATGTCCCAGATGCCGGAAGTTCCTCTTACGAGATCATTAGGGCAAGTGTGCACTCAAAGGAAGCAAAGAGGCTCCTCATTTTTACATTTAACTTTTTTAATATACTCATTTAAAAACAAATAACTGCGCTCCCATAACTCCAAAGGAATTCACGTGATTTGTGACGTAACGCGTAGGACGAAAGCGCAGTGATAGTATTTCCGGTGCGGCATCTTATCCTGTTTACATGCTGTTTGAGGGTCTGTGAGCCCTGAATGCTATGTGAGTTCAGTTCTTTGTTTTTTATTCATATCTTAAAAAGTTTACTACACTATGAGGAGCCTCTTTGCTTCCTTTGAGTGCACACTTGCCCTAATGACCAACAAAAAAAGCACACGGTCTCCCACTGAAACATTGGATGGAGCCGTCCTGTACGATAATGATCATTGCTCTTGTGTGACTAAAATATCAGCTTGAGCTATTGAGTTGTGTCAGTGACAAACTTTATAGCACAGGATGTAAGGAGAAACAAAAACAAAAGCATAAAAAACAGAAAAAAAATAAAAATATATATACATGGATATATGGGTAGGAGGAAGAAGAGGAACAAAACAAAATATATATTATATATATATCTATATAGATATATATATATATATAGGTATATATCTGTATATCTATATATATATATCTATACATATCTATATTATATAGATCTCTCTCTCTCTATATATATATATATATATATATATGTTTTTATATATATATATATATATATGTTATAATTGTTAACAAATTAAATTTGTTATAATTGTGATATATATATATATATATATATATATATATATGTGTATATATATATATATATGTGTGTGTATATATATATATATATATATATATATATGTATATATGTATATATATATATATATATATATATATATATATATATATATATATATATATATATATGTGTATATATATATATGTATATATATATATATATATATGTATATATGTGTATATATATATATGTATATATATATATATATATATGTATATATGTGTATATATATATATATATATATATATATATATATATATGTATATATATATATATATATATATATATATATATATATATATATATATATATATATATATATATATATGTATATATATATATATATATATATATATATATATATATATATATATATATATATATATGAGGAAGAGGACAAAAGCTCACCCTGTTGGATGATAGTAAAAATGCATAATATTAAACTTAAAAAAAAAAAAAACACATTTTAAAAAGGGAGAAATATATATTCAAAATTATATATTTTGGTCTTTACTATAATAAAGAAAAAAATACATACACAACCATAATATATTTATTTTAATAGACTTTATTATGTTTTTAAATGTTCTATATTCATGTGAGTGTAGGTAGTTTTATGTAGGTAATATTATTAAGTGATAATGTCTTGACAATCTTTTTACTATTTATAGATTTTAATTTGATTTAAAGATTAGGGCAACGTCCATTTTTGCTCTTGAGCATGCTGTGCTTTCTGAATAGTGAGGTCTTTTTTTTTTCTCAAGGTAATAGTGTGCGTAGGCACCTGGGGCTCTACCCTTTTGTCCATATTTATGTCATACAATTTTATTACAGTGACAAACAAGGATACATTATTAGCGGCAGCATGCTATACGTTTTATGTGCCTGATGCACCATTTAATTTCCCAGCCGAGCAGTCAGCCCAATGCAAAGATATACTATAGATGATGGCTTTATGTTTGCTGAGCTGCAGAGTCTTGTGATTCCTCTCTTTATTTCATCATTACCGTACTTGTTGTTTTCAGTAATCTACATTGATGTAACTGCAAGGGGTTGATTTACTAAAGGCAAATAGACTGTGTACTTTGCAGGTGCAGTTGCTCCAGGGCTTAATAAATGGGGTAAAGCTTCACAACGAATGCCCAATCACGTGCAAGGAAAATAATTAAAAAAAAACAGCATTTTTGCTTGCACGTGATTGGATGATGGAAATCAGCAGAGCTTTCCTTCATGTACTAAGCTCTGGAGCAACTGCAACTTTGCAAAGTGCACAGACTATTTGCCTTTAATAAAACAAACCCCAAGTGTCCAATGGCAGGACAAATAAAAAGAACAAAAATAAAGAGGTTGATAGAATAAGGTAAATGTTTCAATGTTTAGACACTTATTCCCCTTCTCCCATAAAAGGCAAACCAACAGATTTAAAGTGGAGTTCCACCCACTTTTACAACTCTTCAGCATCCCTCACTAAACTGTGCACTGTAAACGAATTGGATATTTAAAAAAAAAATTTCTCAGCACCTACTGTATATCTGCTGTATTCATTTTTCACTTCCTCCTCCCTGGCCGTGGCCCATCGCATCATTTCCTGTTTGCAATGCCTTCTGGGAAGGGGTGGCAACTTCCTCTGACACTGCCGTTGCTATGGAAACTTGACCTGAAACCTATTACACCTATTACACTGCTTGTGCTGCACTGAGCATGTGCGAGATCTGCAAGGATGAGATCCAGGAAGAAATACAGTCTGGCTTCAAATGCCCATACTTAAGATGGCCACGGCCTGCTGTAAGTTTATAAAATAACAAACTACTGCTATAAACTAACAAAACAGACCTTAGTTTACAGACTAACTTTACTAGAATACATTAGGCTTGTGTATTATAGGGGTATTTTTATTTAAAAAGTATAATTTTGGCCGGAACACCACTTTAAAGAATATGTTATTAACCCAATATATTCATATTCCTGATATGTGGCTGCTGTATAGACATGTGCAATTTGCTTCTTTCTGAATTCATTTTTTAATGCATCTCGACAACTTTGTTAATTTGGAAATATCCGAATTAACGAAAAGCCGTTTACTGAATTTTTCAGGATATTCGAATGTTTGAAAATTCTAAAATTCAGAAATTGGGAAATTCAAAATTCGAAAATCAGAAAATCCGAAATTTCGGAAATTCGAAAATAAGAACTAAAATTCAAAAGAACAAAAATCTGAAAAGAAGAGCGAAAATCTGCAAATCTGAAATAATAACTAACTACCGGTAATAATAATAATAGTATTACTAAACTATTAAATGATAGGTATTGGAATTTCCTTTCGAATTTGGCTGTTAGTGAATGTAAAGAATACAAATTTATCTGAAGTTACGAATTATTCAAAATAACAAATGCCGTATCTAAACGAATGGAACGTAATGAATTATTAATAATAAATAACAATAATAATAATAATAATTATAAAAATGTTATTATTATTATTATTATTAATTCCGTTCCATTTGTTTAAATGCGGCATTCATTTTTTCAGATCATTTGTGAATTCGTATTCGTTGAATTGACTAACAGCTAAATTTGAAAGGAAATTCCAATACCAATAATTTAGTAGTTAGTTATTATTAGTTAGTTAGGTCATTTTTTGAATTTTTGGATTTTGGTTCTTTCGAATTTTTGGATTCAATTTTTTATTTTTAGAATTTCAGATTTTCAACTTGTCGGATTTTTGAATTTCTGAATTGTCGGATTTCCGAATTTCCTGACTTTCGATTATTCGAATTTTTAAATTACGCATTTTCAAATTTTCGAATTTACGGATTTTCAAATTTCGATCATAACCAATGATGAAAACAAAGAAAAAATAAAAAAACGAATGAAACTTAAATGAAAACAAATTTTTCGACAGTGCACATGTCTACTACTGTACCATTCGCTTGTAATAAAAACTATCCTGTTTTCTATGTATCACTTTATTTGTGTGAAATCTCTGGTGTTCTTGACAGTTTATTTGCTTTCCTATTAAAAACTGATTACTCTAGGCATGAAAGCACAGCATGGTCAGTTGTCTGTGCTGAGAACTCAGCCTGCTCTCCTCCAATGATAGTCTTGTCCTGACATGCTCCCCCCCCCCCCCCCCCACACACACACACACACACACACAGCCATTCACTAGGAAGATCAGTGTGATGCTGTTTCTCCTCCCCCAACTCTCTGAGCTCTATATGCAGATGAAAACTGAGAGTGTGTGATAAAAAAGGTGAAAAAAAGGTATTTATCAGTTTTTTTTTTGTTTTTGTTTTTTAATATTTATATACACTAATGTTTTGAATGGGTTGTTTTACAAGGTGGGGGTCTACATGTAGTTGAAAGCAAAAAAGCTGTTGCACAACCACACCAAGCTAACTAAGAGGACAGCCCACCAGCACTTGGCAAATGTTTCACACCCCTAATCTGAATACCGTATTTATCGGCGTATAACACGCGCCGGCGTATAACACGCACCCCAAGTTTAGGAGAGAATTTTAAGGAAAAAAAATTTTTAGGAGGGAAGTTTAAGGAAAAAAAAAACTTACATTAAAATGCCCATCAATGCAGCCTTATCTGTCCATCTGCAGCCTTTTCAGTGTCAGTGCAGCCTTGCCCCAGTGCAGTCTTGTCAGTGCAGCTTTGTCAGTGCAGCCTTGTCAGTGCAGCTTTGCCCCAGTGCAGCCTTGTCAGTGCAGCTTTGCCCCAGTGCAGCCTTGTCAGTGAAGCTTTGCCCCAGTGCAGCCTTGCCCCAGTGCAGCTTCGTTAGTGCAGGTCTGCCCCAGTCCAGCCATGTCAGTGCAGCTTTGTGCACTCGGTGTAGATTCAAAAAATGGCGCCGAGACTGCAGGGAGCCGAGATACACATACTCGAGTGTTCTCGGCTTTTTCCGGCGCCGCCGTCACGCCCAGTCCCGCCCCTGGACCTGTGTTATGTCCATCATAGGGCGGGACTGGGCGTGACTGTGAGCGGCGCCGAAAAAGGCCGAGAACACTCGGGTATGTGTATCTCGGATCCGACAAGAGCCGAGATACACATACCCGAGTGTTCTCGGCTTTTTTCGGCGCCGCTCACAGTCACGCCCAGTCCCGCCCTATGATGGACATAACACAGGTCCAGGGGCGGGACTGGGCGTGACGGCGGCGCCGGAAAAAGCCGAGAACACTCGAGTATGTGTATCTCGGCTCCCTGCAGTCTCGGCGCCATTTTTGAATCTACCCACGGCTGTGTATGTCGGCGGCGACCGCGGCAATTGCCGCGATCGCTCCGATGACACAGAAATCGGCGGGGATCGGCCTATAACACGCACCCACGATTTTCCCCTGATTTTCAGGGGAAAAAAGTGCGTGTTATAGGCCGATAAATACGGTATATATAACCATAAAAGTGCAGCTACACAAGAACAACCGACAAGACGTCACATTCCGGAAACACAGCCCAAGTGCAGATAGGTAGACAGCGGCTTCAGCTTGGCTCCTCCCAGGCCACACCCCTCTGATGATATTCACCCCACCCACAGGTCTTAATCATAGAGTGACTATGACTAAGCCCTGGTGGTGGGATGAAATGCGTCAGTAGGCGTGTCCTTACTTCTCTGCACTTGGGCTGTGGTTTTGGTGTGCAGCGTCTCATCGGTTGTTCTTGTGTATCTCCCCTGGAGCTGGGATGAACTCTTTGGATGCCGGCACCTGTCAGCTGTGTGAAACACTGGGGGGGAACTTTGCAATAGACATGTGCGATTCGGTTCGTAACGAATAGACTTTCGTACAAATTTTTTAGTATTCGTACATTCGGATCAATTCAAACATCCGAATAGCTGAAAGATCCAAAATACGAAAATTACGAACTTATGAGCGGTCAAACTTACGAAAACACTCGAAAACAGTAAAAGAAAGAAAATGACACCTATAACGAATGATTTACATTTCGTACTTTCAATCCTTTGTCTGTTTGAAATTTTGTATGTTCGTATTTTCACTCGTGTTCTTGAATCGTTCTTTTGAATGGACAGTGTAAGTGTATATTAACCGCTTCAGCCCCGGACCATTTGGCTGGCCAAAGACCAGAGCACTTTTTGCGATTCGGCACTGCGTCGCTTTAACTGACAATTGCGCGGTCGTGCGACGTGGCTTCCAAACAAAATTGATGTCCTTTTTTCCCCCCACAAATAGAGCTTTCTTTTGGTGGTATTTGATCACCTCTGCGGTTTTTATTTTTTGCGCTATAAACAAAAAAATAGCAACAGTTTTGAAAAAAACGCAATATTTTTTACTTTTTGCTATAATAAATATCCCCAAAAAAATATATATAAAAAAACATTTTTTTCCCTCAGTTTAGGCCGATACGTATTCTTCTACATATTTTTGGTAAAAAAAAAATCGCAATAAGCGTTTATTGATTGGTTTGCGCAAAAGTTATAGCGTCTACAAAATAGGAGCTAGTTTTATGGCATTTTTATTAATTTTTTTTTTTTACTAGTAATGGCGGCGATCAGAGATTTTTATCATGACTACGACATTATGGTGGACACGTCGGACACTTTTGACACATTTTTGGGACCATTGGCATTAATACAGCGATCAGTGCGATTAAAAATGCATTGATTACTGTAAAAATGTCACTGGCAGTGAAGGAGTTAACACTAGGGGGCAGTGAAGGGGTTAATGTGTGTCCTAGGAAGTGATCTAACTGAAGGGGGATGTGGACAGTGCAGGGGAAAAAAGGTTTTGAGCAAGCACTTATTATAGTGTGAAACGCGTCAGTTTTTCCTGTATCGCTTTGATGTGGTTTGTAGTACTATGTGATCCCAAGTTTTCAATAAAAGGCACAAAAAACTTTCTATGGAGTGTGGCTGTGCAGAGTTTTTCCTCTTATCTTCACAGGGAAACTAACAGATCGCCTGTTCATACTCTGTATGAACAGAGGATCTGTCAGTTCTCCCCTCAGAGGACCGTAAACTGTGTGTTTACACACACAGCTCCCGGATCTCCGTGTGTCCCGAGCGATCGCAGGAGCCTGGCGGTGATCGAGACCGCCGGGCACTCGCATCGGCTCCATGGGCGAGCAGGGGGGGCATGCGCCCCCTAGTGGCCGTCTATGGTACCGGCGTACCGACGATTCGCCTGCCTGTGCCATTCTAATAGGGCGTACACACGGTCGGACTTTGTTCGGACATTCCGACAACAAAATCCTAGGATTTTTTCCGACGGATGTTGGCTCAAACTTGTCTTGCATACACACGGTCACACAAAGTTGTCGGAAAATCCGATCGTTCTGAACGCGGTGACGTAAAACACGTACATCGGGACTATAAACGAGGCAGTGGCCAATAGCTTTCATCTCTTTATTTATTCTGAGCATTCATGGCACTTTGTCCGTCGGATTTGTGTACACACGATCGGAAATTCCGACAACGGATTTTGTTGTCGGAAAATTTTATCTCCTGCTCTCCAACTTTGTGTGTTGGAAAATCCGATGGAAAATGTCCGATGGAGCCCACACACGGTCGGAATTTCCGACAACACGCTCCGATCGGACATTTTCCATCGGAAAATCCGACCGTGTGTACGGGGCATAACTGCGGCGGATGGTTGGCAAGCGGTTAATATGTATGTTCGTAATTTCGTGTTCTCGAATCGTTCTGTGGACTGAGCAGTGTATTAGTGAATGATGTATCTTACTTAATATCTTTAGCCAATCATCTTATCCCTTTTGTGTCGGAGTCACACGGCATTCCTGAATCTCTTTAGATTCAGCTGAGGAGGAGACGGAGTCGGGTCTGGTGACTGAGGGAGTGGACTGGAGTAAGTACAGGACTTATTAGAAAAGCAAGCATAGGATTTTTATTCTTTATTTCCTACGAAAGTACGAATCAACGAAAAAGGCAAATCTCACAAAAGTAACAATTACTAACTTACGAGTAGTGTACCGAATAAACGAAAACCATTATCTAACAAAATTACGAATTTCGAATCAAAGAAAAGTAGACTAAACGGAATTACGAATCATTTTGTATCAACGAAAATATAACTGTTACGAAAACACGAACGCGTCCGAATATGAAAACTCGCGTCTTCCGAAATTACGAATCAACGGAAACGTAAAGAAACGAAACAAAGCGAAACAATTTTTTTTTTTGTTGTGCACATGTCTACTTTACAATGGTACTTTCAGCGGCTCGCCAAACTTTCTAGTAAAAGTCACAAAAAAGTGCAGCGCTATCCCAAAAATATCTAGGTGACTGTGTAAAATAATTCAAGTGTTACTAAACCCAGGACCCTGCATTCACTATATCTGGTCTCCCACAGTACACAGAAATGCAATTATTTTAGTAAAAATAAACTGCTAAATACCTTTTCTCATCAGCAGTATATAGCAGTTTTGTGACTTCTAACAGTGTCTGCTTAAAGCTTGTGGGAGGAGTTTTCATTCTCCTCTGACTGTCCCATGATGCGGCAGGACCCCTGACCCTCTGTCTGGACAGTGCTGATTGGCCCTGTGCTGATAACATGCACCCTCCCAAGAAAAAAAAAAAAAAAACATCTCTCTAGCAATGCACACAAAACTGAGCATGTGCAGAGTGCCCCCAAGGCTCTGTTCGATCAGGAGATGGATTGGGGACTGTGGAAGAAGGGGAGGGTCAGAGAAGACAGAATCAAACAGCCTTTTTACACAATGCAGAGGATTAACCCCTTAGGTTAGTCAATTCGCCAAATTTCAGCCTAAATTTTGGGCTGCATTCGGACCTGAAACGGACCAGAAGACGCACAGGACTCCGGTGCAATTAGCTCCAGAGCCACCCTGGAGATATGTGAACCAGCTCCATAGAGAGCCGGTCACAATCTCCTGACATGCGAATTGGATGCGGGGATGCATCCAGTTCGCAATAATGTGAACCCAGCCTTATTAGCAGATTTATTTATTTTTTAATAACAAACACGTTATACTTACCTGCTCTGTGCACAGAGCAGACCCAATCCTCCTCTTCTCGGGCCATCCTCTGATGGCTCCTCCCTCTTGTAGCATGCCCCCATAGCAAGAAGCTTGCTATGGGGGCACCCCAGCAGGTTCGCTCATGAGCCTCTGCTCTGCGTGTCCATTCACACACAGAGCTTGCCCCCCCCCCTTGCTCTCTCCTCATTGGCTCACTGGCTGTGATTGACAGTAGCAGGACCCAATGGTACTAGCTGCTGTCTCAGCCAATGAGAAAGTAGAGACCCAGGAAAGCCGCTGCTCTTGTGCCCATCATTTTCTCACAGAGATTTTGGATTATACACCATTTATTATTAATATTAAAGTGGTTGTAACAGCTGAAAATGTGTTTTACCGCCTCCCCAATACTTACCTGAGCCCCATCTCGATCCTACAATGGGATTGAGATGGGGCTCTCTTCCTCTTCCCCTTTCCATCTCCTTTTCTCTTCTTCTTCTCTTTTCCCTTCCCCTTCCTCTTTCCCCTTCCCTTTCTTTTCCTCTTCCTCTTCCCCTTCAATGAGAAAGTAGAAACCCGGGAAAGCCACTGCTCTTGTGCCCATCATTGGATCGAGATGGGGCTCAGGTAAGTATTGGGGGGGCTGCAGCACACAGAAGGTATTTTAGACTGCATGAAGGTAAAACACCTTCAGCTGTTACAACCACTTTAATATTACTCCTAAATGGTGTATAATCCAAAATCTCTGGGGAAAACACTCATAATATATAAACACCTATAATCCTTGTTACGTAAAGTGAAATCTTCTCATAGCACAACAATCAATAAAATCAAAGGGAAACTCAATTCATGCAGAATAAATGAATTATAATGTGTAAAATAACACTAGTGCAGTCCCACATTCCGATCTATTAACAAAGCAATAGACCTCCCAGTGATTGGTCTTGTATAGAGTGCCGCCTGCAGATAGTCGTCTTCTTCACCTCTTTCCAGCCACCTTGGATGAAGACGCCTAAACTACAGGAGGTCTAACAGCTCTTGGTAAAGAAAGGGGCTTAGATTGCTCTGTATCCATGTTCCAAAATAATTTTCTGTTAACGCCACACAGGGTTAGCCCAACAACCCTCCTCAGAACAGGCCAATCATGTACTAGAACAAATACCAGAACAATAGTACTCAATGTTTTAACTCAGTAACAATCCCAAAAGCAAACATCTACAGTGGGGACGGAAAGTTTTCAGACCCCCTTAAATTTTTCACTCTTTGTTATATTGCAGCCATTTGCTAAAATCATTTAGGTTCATTTTTTCCCTCATTAATGTACACACAGCACCCCATATTGACAGAAAAACACAGAATTGTTGACATTTTTGCAGATTTATTAAAAAAGAGAAACTGAAATATCACATGGTCCTAAGTATTCAGACCCTTTGCTCAGTATTTAGTAGAAGCTCCTTTTGATCTAATACAGCCATGAGTCTTTTTGGGAAAGACGCAACAAGTTTTTCACACCTGGATTTGGGGATCCTCTGCCATTCCTCCTTGCAGATCCTCTCCAGTTCTGTCAGGTTGGATGGTAAACGTTGGTGGACGGCCATTTTTAGGTCTCTCCAGAGATGCTCAATTGGGTTTAAGTCAGGGCTCTGGCTGGGCTATTCAAGAACAGTCACGGAGTTGTTGTGAAGCCACTCCTTCGTTATTTTAGCTGTGTACTTAGGGTCATTGTCTTGTTGGAAGGTAAACCTTCGGCCCAGTCTGAGGTCCTGAGCACTCTGGAGAAGGTTTTCATCCAGGATATCCCTGTACTTGGCTCATCTTTCGCCCCATTGCAACCAGTTGTCCTGTCCCTGGAGCTGAAAAACACCCACACAGCATGATGCTGCCACCACCATGCTTCACTGTTAGGGCTGTATTGGACAGGTGATGAGCAGTGCCTGGTTTTCTCCACACATACCGCTTAGAATTAAGGCCAAAAAGTTCTATCTTGGTCTCATCAGACCAGAGAATCTTATTTCTCACCATCTTGGAGTCCTTCAGGTGTTTTTTAGAAAACTCCATGCAGGCTTTCATGTGTCTTGCACTGAGGAGAGGCTTCCGTCGGGCCACTCTGCCATAAAGCCCCGACTGGTGGAGGGCTACAGTGATGGTTGACTTTCTACAACTTTCTCCCATCTCCCGACTGCATCTTTGGAGCTCAGCCACAGTGATCTTTGGGTTCTTCTTTACCTCTCTCACCAAGGCTCTTCTCCCCCGATAGCTCAGTTTGGCCGAACGGCCAGCTCTAGGAAGGGTTCTGGTCGTCCCAAACGTCTTCCATTTAAGGATTATGGAGGCCACTGTGCTCTTAGGAACCTTAAGTGCAGCAGAATTTTTTTTGCAACCTTGGCCAGATCTGTGCCTTGCCACAATTCTGTCTCTGAGCTCTTCAGGCAGTTCCTTTGACCTCATGATTCTCATTTGCTCTGACATGCACTGTGAGCTTTAAGGTCTTATATAGACAGGTGTGTGGCTTTCCTAATCAAGTCCAATCAGTGTAATCAAACACAGCTGGACTCAAATGAAGGTGTAGAACCATCTCAAGGATGATCAGAAGAAATGGACAGCACCTGAGTTAAATATATGAGTGTCACAGCAAAGGGTCTGAATACTTAGGACCATGTGATATTTCAGTTTTTCTTTTTTAATAAATCTGCAAAAATGTCAACAATTCTGTGTTTTTCTGTCAATATGGGGTGCTGTGTGTACATTAATGAGGAAAAAAAAATGAACTTAAATGATTTTAGCAAATGGCCTGAATACTTTCCGTCCCCACTGTATTATAAATATAATGCAGCTTACCAATTCTTACCTGTGATGGCTGCATTCCTTTTCTTTTTTAGGCTTTCTCTCTTGCATTTTCATCTGGTGATCCAGTCAGCAAGCCTGTTGTTTTTCAAAAGCACAAGCTCTCCAGCAGAATGTATCAGTTTACATGGATGAGACGAACCATTTACCACTGACACGGGTGTTTACAATGATCAGCTTTTATTTATTCATGTAAAACCTTTATCCCAAAAGAAAAGAAAGCAAACTGGTTTGCTGTCGCTGCTTATAAAGTGTGAGCTGAAATGTGGCTTCAATTTGTTAGTGTATTTAAAGTAGAACTATAGGCAAAACTTTTTTTTTTTTGTTTTTCAATTTGGATAGAGTAAGGGAGGGTTATTAGGTTATTACCCCTGTAAGGTTTATTTTTGCCTTCTTTGTCCCATTGGGGAGATTTACCTTCACTTCCTGTCCCATAGCCAAACAGGAAGTGAGAGGGAATTCTTGCAAATTAAGGAATCTCTTGCAGACCCCCCCCCAAGGTCACCAGAACTAGTGTCCCAATTGGAAGATTTCCCCTCTATTATTTTTCTGAGGACAACCCAAAATGTGGGGCTTTCTTTTACTTTCACTTTCAATGATAATTGTAAACAGGACCAATAGAGAGAGTGAATCTCCCTAACGGGGGTTCTAATCCCTCTCCACTCTATGCAGTTCAATAAAACACAGAAAAGTTACATAAGAGTGTGGCAGAACTGATATAAGAAAACACTTTCAATCGAATATTTAACAAATCAAAAGAGAAGCTCATTTTTAGGGTGTACATGCACTTTACTGAGAACTTTTTCCTCGTTTTTACAGGCACTAGGACTAGAACATTGTGCCATTTAGCCATACCTGACAGATTTATTTTCTTTTAATAATTGAGCAGAATGTTGTCAGATCACAATTCACGAAACTAAAATTTAGCAGCCCATAACTTTCTCCCAACAGCTCCAGTCAGACCCTCACAACAAAGCAGAAGGATTTATAGCTTGCGACAGCAGCGGGGGGGGGGGAGACGGGGAAGAGGGTGCGCATATAATGACGAATAATCTATTCATCTAGATCTCTTCTAAATTTGTTTTAAATGAAATCTCTAAAGCTTTGCGAGCTTCTTCACTAATTAAGAGATTGGAACATAATTTCACATTTTAATAACTTTACTGCTAATGTTGCCCGTCGCAGCCCAGTTTTATTACTTAAAACAGAATATGTGCGTAAGTTTGCGAGATGAACCTTCTCTTTTTATGAAGCTTTAAAAAAAAATCTGTGCTACTCTGATGTGCTTCCCTGGCCCTACTATCAACCGGCATAGAATGGACTCTGGTCCGGCCGCACCTGGAGTATGCTGTCCAGTTCTGGGCACCAGACCTCAGGAAGGATGTACTAGAAATGGAGCGAGTACAAAGAAGGGCAACAAAGCTAATAAAGGGTCTGGAGGATATTAGTTATGAGGAAAGGTTGCGACCACTGAACTTATTCTCTCTGGAGAAAAGACGCTTGAGGGGGGATATCATTTCAATATACAAATACCGTACTGGTGACCCCACAATAGGGATAAAACTTTTTCGCGGAAGGGAGTTTAACAAGACTTGTGGCCACTCATTAAAATTAGAAGAAAAGAGGTTTAACCTTAAACTACGTAGAGGGTTCTTTACTGTAAGAGCAGCAAGGATGTGGAATTCTCTTCCACAGGCGGTGGTCTCAGCGGGGAACATCGATAGTTTCAAGAAACTATTAGATAAGCACCTGAACAACCACAACATACAGGGATATACAATGTAATACCGACATATAATCACACACATAGTGTCAGGTCACCTGAGTCTAGGTGACAGAAGTACTCTGTAGGAGTCAGAAGTGCACCGCTAAGGTAGTGGACCCTAGGACTGACTGCTGCAGATTGAACTCTGGGAGGTTCAGAAAGCATTTCTACTGGAGCATCAACACAGATCCCACTGGGAGCTAGAGCATAGATTCCCCAGGGCGCAGAGTCTAAGAGCCAGCAGGTGTTCACCAGAGCCTCTAGTGGTGAGGATGGACTGGGCTGCAGTCTGGATCCAGGTCGCGGCCCCCAGGGTCTCACAGCTCCTGCTCACGGTAGACTACAGGAGAAAGAGGAAGGAAGCAGCAGGCTGGAAAAACAAGGAGATTAAAGGGATAAGCCAAGGTCGGGGCGACTAGCAGATAAGGATGAACATAGAACACGCCAAAGGTCGGGGTGACTAGCAGACAGGGATAGTCGAGAACAGGCCAAGATCAGGAACTGGAATCAGATGTGGGAGACACAGCAAGAAGCACACGAAAGCTAAACACACAATGGTTGATCAGCAAGGTAGGCTTGCAATGCAGTGGCTGGCCTCTAAAGGTGAACACATGGAGGAGAGGTAAGCTGACAGACAAAGATTACTGCTTAAACATGACACATAGGTTGGACTTGATGGATTTGTGTCTTTTTTCAACCTCACCTACTATGTAACTATATGGAGAGTGGCCCCCGAAAAGGAACAGGTCATGTGATCTCTCATTGAAATATATAAACAAAAGTGTAAATATAAATATACCTAAATGGAACACCATAGGTGTGGTGGGCCAAGGTATATCAAAACAAATGGTGAGTATAAGTGCTATGACACAAAGTAATAATATTCAAAACCTCATGAGGATGTGAAAAACAATGCAAAACAATAATGGTGTATAGTGACTATAACATGATAGAGTCCAAACACTGAAAAAAAGAAGTATGAATGAACTTCATAAAAATTGTGTCCAATCAGATCGCTGTAATAAAATCCTCAGTGACAAATGATGGGATGATGTAGGCAAGAAGATGACTGTGTGGCACAAAACGGGATGGACATTCATCTAATGGAAGGTTGTAGATAAATACTTCTTACCAGACAAGGTGGACCCACCTGCCATACGACAGCGGGTCAATCAGGCTTATGTTGGCCGAAAGCCAGATGCTCATCGGTAGTACCAACTCAGAAGTAGACGGAGCCTGTAGAGAGATCACTCCAGAAGCAGACGTTGGATCAATCAGCAAGTATGGATCCAGGTTTGGCAACCAAATATCCAGAACTCGGACAGATAAAATGTGATCACAAAAAATGGTAGTAAAAGCAATGTGAGAAGCATGTATAGCAAGCCTGACGCATTCCGACCTAAAGGCCTTCAACTGGGGCAGGCTCCAAGATCTCTCATTAACTTTCATGTTTGGCTTTCTGTCTTAGATGCCAATCAAAGCTTTTTCTTTTTCCTTTTTTTTCTTAGTAACATTAAAAAGTATTATTAAACATAAAGCGTTTTATTTTTATCCACTTCCTGCCCGCGCTATAGTCGAAAGATGGCTACAGTGCGGGCTTAGATGGCTGGGAGGGCATCCATCCTTAGGACTCAACTGATCACAGATCAGGGTAAAGGGCCAATCACAGCAGCACTGTCCAATGACAGCTGATCACGGAAGTAAACACAAGACAGTCATCGGCTTTTCTTTGTTTGTTTACTACCCCCCAAAAGAAGAACCCACCAGCCACCACTACTCCTTACGTTGACAGCGTGAGGAGCAGTGGCAACTGGTGGGTTCTTCTTTTGGGGGGGCGGCAAATAAACAACACCATGCCCCCCTGGCGGCATGGCACTGAGACAGCACCCCCCTTTCCCGCTGGGCGATGCAGCACTGACAGCACACACCCCACCGTGGGCATTCCCTCACTTACCTGCTCGTGTGGAGGGCTGTGGTGTCCTCTCCTCCAGCTTCCTCCGCTGTGTGTCTCCTCTTCCACCAAAGCGCTAGGCATCCAATAAGAATGCCTGGTGCTTTGGCCAATGGGGAAACAGGTCTCACGTTCTGCCTCCAGGTTGGCGGGGAGCAACTTTAGTGTGAAAACAGCGAACATTTATTTGCTATCATCACGCAACAGGGTGGGATCGGAGTGCAGTGGTCTGTGCTCAGAGACCACCCTTTTTTTGAAGCCTGTTAGAGCCTCTGGCTCTAATCAGGTGCTTCAAAAAAACATCCCCAGCCATTGGAATCCATGAGCCCGGTGCCCTGTATTTAGATTAAGGGGCCTGGATGCATGGATAGAGGAGTAGGCACCCGTGCGCCCTCGATGGACGGTCCGACACTGGTGAGGAGAGAAAAACAGAGCCGATAACTGGCTTGTGTTAAAGGGACAACAGCACTGATTATTAGGGAACTGATTATCAGTGTCCCGATTATCAGTGCAGTCCCAACAGTGCCCACCAGTGCTGCCAATCAGTGCCTCCTCACCAATGTCACCTTTCAGTGCTGCCCATCAGTGCCACCTATCAGTGCCCATCAGTGCAGCCTATCAGTACCCTTCAGTGCCACTGATCTGTGCCCATCAGTGCCGCCTATCAGTGCTGCCTATCAGTGCCACCTTTCAGTGCCGCCTATCAGTGCCCATCAATGTCACCTATCAGTGCTCATCAGTGCCCATCAGCATCGCCTATCAGTGCAGCCTCATCAGTGCCTCCTCATCAGTGCCCACCAATGCCGTCTCATCAGTGTCCATCAATGCTACCTATCAGTGCCCATCGATGCCACCTATCATTGCCACCTACCAGTGCCAAAAAGTGCCCATCAGTGCCACCTATCTGTTCCCATCAGTGTCACCTCATCAGTGCCCATCGGTGCAGTCTCATCAGCGCGCATCAATGAAGGAGAAAATTTTCCTGTTTGCACAATTTTATAACAAACTAATAGAAAAATATATATATTTCTTTCAAAATTTTCAGTATTTTTTCCTATATTCAAAAAATAAAAAAACCCAGCATGATTAAATACCACCAAAAGAAAGCTCTATTTGTTTGAAAAAAATGATAAACATTTAGTTTGGGTACAGTGTTGCATGACCGCGCAGCTGTCATTCAAAGTGCGACAGCGATGAAAGCTGAATATTGGCCTGGGCAGGGAGGGGGTGAATGTGTCCAGTAAGCAAGCGGTTAAAAAAAAAAAAGTATGCCCCCTTTTGCATTACTTTCTGCAAAGTTTTGAAACATTTAAACAAAAAAAAAAAAAAAAAGAAAATTGACACCCAAACCATTATAGTTTGTCTTTGTACAGTTTCTGTGTTACAACAACATCCAAGATAGCAACCAATGGTGCTGCAAGTTTGAAAATGACTTTCTAATCTATTGCTAGACTTGCCAGACTTCACAAGTTTGTTGCACAATTGCAGCAAGTCTGCATTGCATGACCTCGGATCGAGTTTCTCCGCAAACATTCTGCAAGTTCTGGTTCAGTTATGTTGTGCGATAGTCATCCCACCACAGGGGGTCACTGTGGCTGAATTTTCATGCTGTAGTCTTGCAGAGCTCCTGCTGTAGACTCACCACTGCAACTTTGCGCTTGCTGGAGACTTCAAGTATTCAACTTGCCAGTGAAAATGTGCAGCAAGTTAACCGCTTGCCGACCGGCTTACGCCGATATACGTCGGCAGAAGGGCACGTACAGGCAGATTAACGTACCTGTACGTTGCCCTTTAAAAAGTGGTTTGCGGGCGCGCCCGCTGCGACCTCCGTGAGAGTGATCGCGGGTCCCGCAATTGTCTCACGGAGAGGAAGAATGGGTAAATGCTGATGTAAACAATGTAAACAATGCCCCTGTAATCGGGAGCGGTGATCAGTGTCGTGTCACACATAGCCCCTCCCCCCTACAGTTAGAATCACTACCTAGGACACACTTAACCCCTTCACTGCCCCCTAGTGGTTAACCCCTTCACTGCCAGTCACATTTACACAGTAATCAATGCATTTTTAATTGCACTGATCGCTGTATAAATATGAATGGTCCCAAAATAGCTCCAAAAGTGTCCGATCTGTCCGCCATAATGTCGCAGTCACCATAAAAATCGCTGATCGCCACCATTACTAGTAAAAAAAAAAATTATTAATAAAAATGCCATAAATCTATCCCCTATTTTGTAGACGCTATAACTTTTGCGCAAACCAATCAATAAACGCTTTTTGCGGGGTTTTTTTTACCAAAAATATGTAGAAGAATATGTATAGGCCTAAACTGAGGAAAAAAAAATGCTTTTTTTTTTATATATTTTTGGGGGATATTTTTTATAGCAAAAAAGTAAGAAAATATTGCGTTTTTTTTTCAAAATTGTCGCTTTTTTTTGTTTATAGCGCAAAAAATAAAAAACGCAGAGGTGATCAAATACCACCAAAAGAAAGCTCTATTTGTGGGGAAAAAAGGACGTCAATTTTGTTCAGGAGCCACGTCGCACGACCGCGCAGTTGTCAGTTAAAGCGACGCAGTGCCAAATCGCAAAAAGTGCTCTGATCTTTGGGCAGCCAAATGGTCCGGGGCTTAAAGCGGGATTCCGTCCTAAAAAAAAAAAAAAAATTAAAGTCAGCAGCTACTAACACTGTAGCTGCTAACTTTAAATAAGTACTTACCTGCCCTGGGTGCCCACGATGTCGGCTGCCCGAGGCCGTCCCGTCCCTCGGCTCTCGGGTCCCGGCACCGCCATCCTAAGTAAGGGAAACAGGCAGTGGAGCCTTGCGGCTTCACTGCCAGTTTCCTACTGCGCACGCGTGAGCGGCGCTCTGTGAATGGCCCCGTGGTGTTCTCTGGGAACACACACAGTTCCTAGAAGGCAACGGGGCCGCTCACCGAGGAGCAGAACACGCCGCAGAGGAGGAAGAGGCAGATTAGGAAGACTGCCTAGCAACAAGGGTTTAGGTACGTTTAAAAATTTTTTTTTTTTTTCAAATGTTTTTTTTTTTATTTTTTTAAGGATTTTTGGTGATTTTTTTTTTTTCAGGGTGGCCCTCCACTTTAAGTGGTTAAAGTGGTGTTCCGGCCGAAATGATACTTTTTAAATAAAAATACCCCTATAATACACAAGCTTAAAGTGGTGTCCTGGCCGAAATTATACTTTTTAAATAAAAATACCCCTATAATAAACAAGCTTAATGTATTCTAGTAAAGTTAGTCTGTAAACTAAGGTCTGTTTTGTTAGTTTATAGCAGTGGTTTGTTATTTTATAAACTTACAGCAGGCCGTGGCCATCTTAAGTGTGGGCATCTGAAGCCAGACTGTATTTCTTCCTGGATCTCATCCTTGCAGATCTTGCACATGCTCAGTGCAGCACAAGCGGTGTAATAGGTTTCAGGCCAGGTTTCCATAGCAGCGGCAGTCTCAGAGGAAGTTGCCGCCCCTTCCCAGAAGGCATTGCAAACAGGAAATGATGCGATGGGCCGCGGCCAGGGAGCAGGAAGTGAAAAATGAATACAGCAGATATACAGAAGGTGCTGAGAAAAAAAATTAAAAAAATATCCAATTCGTTTACAGTGCACAGTTTAGTGAGGGATGCTGAAGAGTTGTAAAAGTGGGTGGAACTCCACTTTAACAGACTTAAAGTGGTGTTCCGGCCGAAATTATACTTTTTAAATAAAAATACCCCTATAATACACAAGCTTAATGTATTCTGGTAAAGTTAGTCTGTAAACTAAGGTCTGTTTTGTTAGTTTATAGCAGTAGTTTGTTATTTTATAAACTTACAGCAGGCCGTGGCCATCTTAAGTGTGGGCATCTGAAGCCAGACTGTATTTCTTCCTGGATCTCAGCCTTGCAGATCTCGCACATGCTCAGTGCAGCACAAGCAGTGTAATAGGTTTCAGGTCAGGTTTCCATAGCAACGGCAGTTTCAGAGGAAGTTGCAGCCCCTTCCCAGAAGGCATTGCAAACAGGAAATGATGCGATGGGCCGCGGCCAGGGAGGAGGAAGTGAAAAATGAATACAGCAGATATACAGTAGGTGCTGAGAAAAAAAAAAAATATCCAATTTGTTTACAGTGCACAGTTTAGTGAGGGATGCTGAAGAGTTGTAAAAGTGGGTGGAACTCCACTTTAAAATTCAACACTGCCACAAGTTTGTGGCACGTTATCCTTGCTATCTGGGATATCAAGTGCAAAACGGAGGAGGAGAGTAAAAGAAATGTGATTTTTAGATTCTCTTCCGCTCACATAAGACTGGAGTTACATAAAGGTTAGAAGAAGTTCCTTTGGGTGTCTCTTTGTTTAGTTGCAGACTAAGTATGTATGGCCGTCCTTATAAGAGATCGGATAAATCTGATACATTTCAGGAGCTTATCAGCTTCTCTGTGATGCACTTCAATAGATTTCCTCCCATCACTCCACACCAACACCATAAATAATCCGGCCCCCCACTTTTGCGCCTCAACTTTTGTCAGTTCAACTCCCCGGACTATAAAGTTTGCCGCGAGTTAAAAAAAAATGAAAGAGCCGCGGTGTTTGATGAATGAGAGTTTCCTAAAATATACAGAATCCTCTTTTCTCCCTTCCAAATGCAGTATTCAAATTACCTTTATTGAAATGCCTCCCGTTGTGTTACTTACTGGATCCCTACATCATAGTCACGATGATGGGCCGGAGCAGCCCCGGCTTGAATGATTGCCAATGATTTAATGCGCTTACTTTGTGCCAGCCTGGAAATAAATACTTGTTCTGAGAAAATTTATCGTTTATTAAAGATAACAAGATGAGTTGTTGAACTGTTTTTGCACTACATCTACTTGTTCAGATGGTGCCAGGAGGCGGCTCTGTGGCTTGTCTTCTGTAAAAGATAGCTGTGATGTTATGCGGTACAGACGGCGCGGCCGGCCTGAAAGCGGTTTTAACCACATTAACCGCTTCAGCCCCGGAAGATTTTACCCCCTTTCCTGACCAGAGCACTTTTTGCGATTCGGCACTGCGTCGCTTTAACTGACAATTGCGCGGCCGTGTGACGTTACACCCAAACAAAATTGACATCCTTTTTTGGTATTTGATCACCTCTGCGGTTTTTATGTTTTGCGCTATAAACAAAAAAAGAGCGACAATTTTGAAAAAAAAAAAAGCAATATTTTTTTACTATAATAAATATCCCCCAAAAATATATAAAAGAACTAATTTTTTCCTCAGTTTAGGCCGATATGTATCCTTCTACATATTTTCGGTTAAAAAATAGCAATAAGCGTATACTGATTGGTTTGCGCAAAAGTTATAGGGTCTACAAAATAGGGGATAGTTAAAATTGTGTCACTTTTATTCCTATTACAAGGAATGTAAACATCCCTTGTAATAGAATAAAAAGCATGACAGGACCTCTTAAATATGAGATCTGGGGGTCAAAAAGACCTCAAATCTCAAATTTACTCAAAAACGCAATAAAAAATAAAAAATAAATTTAATGTCATTTCAAAAAAAATGTTGCTTTGAGAGCTATGGGCGGAAGTGACGTTTTGACGTCGCTTCTGTCCTGTAATGGTATGGAGCCGGTTGGAGGCCATCTTTCCCTCACTCATCTCCATACCAAGCCAGGGATAGGACCCAATCGCCTCCACCACTACCGACGGCTGCGGTAAGCGGCGGAGGGCTCCAGAGAGCGGTGGTGGTGGTGGTGGTGGGGGGCCTTATTTTCATTTTCTCTTTTCAGGCAATCGGAAAATGGATATCACACCCGCTTCTGATTGGCCTGATTGAGGATCAGTGTTTTAATGTTGTAACACATCCGGGTGGGCTCTGTTCCTTTATCTGGTGATTTGGTCTTTTTGTTTTTCAAACAGTGGCGGCCGGTGGAAATGCATTTTTAGAATGCATTGAGGTGAAAAAACGCGAGGGTTTACAACCCCTTTAAGAAAGACAAAAAATACTGTATTTGGCCACTAGATGGCGCAAAGTATCCTAGCAAAATCTTATGATACTTAGCACCATCTAGTTGCCAAATGCAGTATTTTCTGTTTTAAATCAATGAAAAACATTCAACAAGCACAAGAATTGACTTAGGGACCCTTTTTTTTTTTTGCCCCATTTGCAAAAAAAAAAACAAATAAGTATTTGTACAATTTCACTGGGTGACCTATTATGCATTTTTTTAATCCCTTTATATCAGATTGCCATATTGCATTTTACAGAAGATGTCAGGTTTAAAAAGAAATTCAATTTTTAACAATATTCAATTACAATATGACTTGGGTAGCAATAGCATAATCTACTGTATATTATTTTTTTAATTTTATAATTTGCTATTGTTCTCCCAAGAAAGTGGAGTTACTCTTTAAGAAAGACAAAAAATACTGAATTTGGCCACTAGATGGCGCAAAGTATAATAGCAAATGCCTATGATACTTAGCACCATCTAGTTGCCAAATGCAGTATTTTCTGTTTTAAATCAATGAAAAACATTCAACAAGCACAAGAATTGACCTAGTGACCCTTTTTTTTTTGCCCCATTTGCAAAAAAACAAATAAATATTTGTGCAATTTCACTGGGTGACCTATTATGCATTTTTTTTATCCCTTTATATCAGGTTGCCATATTGCATTTTACAGAAGATGTCAGGTTTAAAAAGAAATTCAATTTTTAATAACATTCAATTACAATATGACTTGGGTAGCAATTGCATAATCTATATTATTATTATTATTTTTTGTATTATTTGCTATTGTTCTCCCAAGAAAGTTACTCTTTAAGAAAGACAAAAAATACTGTATTTGGCCACTAGATGGCGCGAAGTATCATAGCAAAATCCTATGATACTTAGCACCATCTAGTTGCCAAATGCAGTATTTTCTATTTTAAATCAATGAAAAACATTCAACAAGCACAAGAATTGACCTAGTGCCCTTTTTTTTTTTTTTGGTCCCTTTATATCAGATTGCCATATTGCATTTTACAGATGTCAGATTTAAAAATAAATTCAATTTTTAATAACATTCAATTACAATATGACTTAGGTAGCAATTGCATAATCTATATTATTATTTTTTTATTATTATTATTTGCTATTGTTCTCCCAAGAAAGTTACTCTTTAAGAAAGACAAAAAATACTGTATTTGGCCACTAGATGGCGCAAAGTATCATAGCAAAATCCTATGATACTTAGCACCATCTAGTTGCCAAATGCAGTATTTTCTGTTTTAAATCAATGAAAAGTGTTCAACAAGCACAAGATTTAACCTAGTATCTTTTTTTTTTTTTTTTTGCCCCATTCGCAAAAAACAAATATATGTGCAATTTCACTGGGTAACTTATTATGCATTTTTTTTTCTAATTATATCCCTTTGTATCTTGCTGAAGCTTCTTACTAGTTAATGCAGCTTTTTTTTTTTTAATTTCCGTATATTAGGAGTTCTGCAAATAAGAGTCAATTCTGAATACCCACATTCACATACAGTAAATTGTCTATTTCATTATTTACTTGGATATGGTAGACTTGGCAATGTTGTTTTTTTGCAATAGAAGTTTGCAACTAAAAATAAGTTTGCTATGTAACCGGGACTCGGGAGTATGTGAGGACAGCTTCCCTGGGGATATGTTCTGTCACATGATGCTGCGGTAACATGGCCTGGGTCTTTATGCTGAAGTCTGCGCATCTTTTTCTGACATATGGATTGCAGGCGAAAAAAGCATAACCTTTCCCTCCTCCAGAATTAATAAAACATAGCACTTTCAAATGTACTTTGGATAATATATATTTTTAGAATATGTAAAACAGAAAGAAAAGTAAAGATAAGTAAATAAAAGTATAAGTAAGTTAGTAAAGTAAAAAAAGTTGTGAAAGATGTACAGTATAAAATATGACTTTTTTGATGCCCTCCAGTCAAACACGACGGCTTTGCATGTGAGTTGTCTTCATCTACTGGCTTCCCAGTAGGTGCTGCTAGCCGCGGAATGCTGAGCTACCAGACTAACAAGTGATCCAGGATCACACAGTCACTACCTGATGGTTTCATAGTAGTAATAAAATCGGTCATGTAACTACTGCTTACTACTGCCACTAAGGAAGCCTGGCATATGACTGGTGGGTCCGCTGCCATTGACTCCAGGCACCATCTTGGATGTCAGGTGTATAGGCGCTGCAACCTTCCCACACCATCTTGGAAGTGCCTGCAGCCCATATGTCACAGAGCTCACTTGAGGTTTTGGAGATTATCTTGCATGCAGGGGCGCCTGAGTCTTTAGAGTTTACTTGGCCTTTGCAGCCTTGTGGCTTACAGTCTTCTTGGGTAGCAGGACACCTTCTCCCTGGGAGATGGTGACCACACCAAGAAGCTTGTTAAGCTCCTCATCATTGTGGACAGCCAGGTGGAAGTGTCGGGGGATGATGCGGGTGTTTTCTGTTGTCCTGGGCAGCTCAATGAACTCCATCCCTCCTTATACTTATCTAAGTCCATCGCAGTAATCCAGTGATGTGCATGAGAGCAGTGTCTTTCTCTGGTCCTTCTCTCCCTGACACAGCAGTGGGAACCATTGGCTCTTGCTGCTGTCAATCACAGCCAGTGAGGGGGAAGCGGGGCGTGGTGCCAAGCTTCAATCTGTGTGTCAATGGACATACTGAGTGGGGGTTGGTGAGCGAGCATGCATGAGTGACCCCATAGGAAGCAAGGAGGAAAGAGGATCCAGGAGCACTGGCGGGGAACACAGAAATACACAGAAACCTATGACTTCACTGGGTCTACAATAAGGTGTGTAATAAAAATGAAAAGCTTTTATTTTTAATTTGAAAATGTATTGAAGTTTCCAAGAACACGTACAGTAGAGGGTGCATTACCGATTAGGTACAGTATATGAACAGACAAAGATATCGGCATGCACATTAGACTATAACTGTTGCAGAGATATATAAACAACAGTTGGTGAACAAACTAGCTGCTTGACTAATCTGGGTATCGGATAGCACAGGAGGGTACCAGAGGAGAGATGACAGATAGAAAGAAGGGGTATGGGGGGAAGCCTAATGGAGACATCACTATTTCATTTGACAGCATTATTTGTATAACAAAGACATATATATATATATATATATATATATATATATATATATATATATATATATATATATATATATAGGCCTGGTGGGCCTGGTGTCATGACTGACCTCTTGGAAGGGAAGCCTAGTGCAAAGGGGAAAAAAGAGAGGGTTTCATTAATGGACAAGTTTCTCTGCCCAAGTATCCGCAAACCAAGGGGACCACTCAAGGAGGAATTTTGGCATGGTTAGGGTGGCTTTGGCAAATATATGTTCCAGATGCATGCGTTGGTTGATAGTGGCGATGACTTGTTGGACAGTGGGGAAGGTACTACTTTTCCACTTACGAGCGATTGATAGACAAGGCGCAATAAGAAGTAGACATGTGCATTTGTTTTCGTCCGAATGCATTTTCGTCCCAATTTCAGGTATTTTCGTTATCATTTTAACAAACGACAACGAAAGTGCAGAATCCGAAAACCAAAAGATCCGACATAAACAAATGCTTTATTTTCATTTTTGTTGCGACAACAGTTCGATATAGATAGGAGATTCGACATGATGCTGACAATAACAATCTGTGTCCATCGAACTTGTGGTTGAATGTGCCTAACCTTAACTCTATTAGTCCAAGATTATTCTACATAGAGATAAAAGATTCGACATAGAGAGAAAAGATTCGACATAGGGAAGAAAAGATTGCTGCTGGAATTGGGTGGGGGAAGTAAAATAAAAATAATGATGATGATGAATGTTATTGGCCGATTGTAACCAAAGAGGAGGGGCAGTAAAATAGCTAGAACTAAGTACACACGTACAGCCAACTTACTTTCACTTACGATTTGCTAGCAGAGAGAGACACACACACTGAATCATTTCAGAAGACAGTCAATCTTATCTGGTCCGTTTGTCAGAGAACCTGAATTATTTAGCAATTAAGCATAAGCACAGCAGCAGAACAATAGTGAAGCAAGCTACAGTTCAACTTAACTTTTTCATAATAATCTGCTGCTATTGTGTTAGTGTTGTGAACTTGACACTGATACTAGTGTTGCTAGTGTTGTGATAGCCTCAGAGGCTGCCCGTGTTGTGGGGGGGAATTTATTATTATAGATTCTATATTATAATGCCATATCAATATCTGACACAACGTCGGATGCCGCGCCCGCCATTGCACTTGGAGATTGAGAAACGAATGTGAAAGTTGGCTGACTGTTGGGGTAGAGTACACCATTCAGCATGAACGGCGAAGATTCGACAAAGCAACGAAAAACATACAAATGTCGAATCTTTGGCTTATGGTGTCTGTCGAAAGTTCTAAGAAGATTTGACGGAGCAGCTAAACTGTACGACGCCGCAATCGTACATTTCCGGTCAAATGCATCCGCCCATAGGCTATAGAAAAATTCTAATGTTGGTTGACTAGTAAAATAATTAATAAATATAATTATTACTAGTCATACAACATTAGAATTCTACTACAGCTAGCTTGTAGGCGGAAAATTCAACCGGAAATGTACACCTACAGTTTAGCTGCTCCGTCGAATCTTCTCTGAACATTCAACAGGCACCATAAGATTTCAATGACAGATTCGACCTTAATTAATTTGGATTTTCAGACGAATGCAATTTTTAACGAAAAATTAAATGAATAAAAACGAATTTCGGAAGTAACTAAATACAGTTATTTTTCGGATGAAAACGAAATTCCGAAACAAAATATTTCAGTGCGTACATGTCTAATAAGAATACGGTATGTGTTAGAATGGGAGGGAAGTGTCTGGGCCAATTTTCTAAATCCAGGCCCAACAAGGCGAACTGTGGGGTTAACACTCCACTCAGACGAGTAACATTATTCATGTTCTGTATGTCCTTCCAGAATATTGTGAGTCCTGAGAAAGACCACCAGGTATGAGTATTTGACCCCTGATCTCCACAGATCCTCCAACAAGAAGAAGGGGTTGATGGAAAAATCCTTGCAAGTTTTTGTGGGGTGTAATACCACTGATGGAGGAGTTTCGGTGCTGATTCCCAGTGGGAAAGACATTTGGAGTATTTTAGGGTGGCATGAGGTGCATAGTTCAATCGGTCTAGGTCAGCTGAGAAATGAAGGGTAGATTCACATAAAAATGGAAAGTCTAATGCTCTGTACACACGGTCGGACATTGATCGGACATTCCGGCAACAAAATCCATGGATTTTTTCCGACAAGTGTTGGCTCAAACTTGTCTTGCATACACACGGTCACACAAAGTTGTCGGAAAATCGGATCGTTCTGAACACGGTGACGTAAAACACGTACATCGGGACTATAAACTGGGCAGTAGCCAATAGCTTTTGTTTCTTAATTTATTCTGAGCATGCGTGGCACTTTTTGCGTCGGATTTGTGTACACACGATCGGAATTTCCAACAACAAGGTCCTATCACACATTTTCCATCGGAAAATCCTATCGTGAGTACAGGGCATAAGAAAACATAAACAGAACAAAAGAGAAGGGACCAAAGACCTTGTGCATTACCATCAACACTTTATAAGGAAATAAAAAGCGATGAGTGCATACTCACAAATGGAGTTTGCACTGACGAAGAGGGCATGTCCCCTGAAATATGTCGGCTGGTAGTCCGACTTATGTCAGGGTCAAGCGAGTTCCATCTTTTGGAGGACCATATTGTCACCTTGTTTTATGTACAACACGTTTTACCCATGGGCTTTTGTCACTATGCACTAATTGGTTTTTACTTTCCAATAAAGTGTTGATGGTAATGCACTAGGCCTTTGAATCCTTCTCTTTTGTTCTGTTCATAAATTTTAAAGTAGAACTATAGGCAACACTTTTTTTTTTCATTTTGGATACAGTAAGGGAGGATTATAACCACTGTAAGGTTAATTTTCGCCATCTGTGTCCCATTGCAGAAATTTCCCTTCACTTCCTGTCCCATAGCAAAACAGGAAGTGAGAGGAAATCCCTGCTAATTAAGGAAATTCCTTGGGGACCCCCAGGTCACCAGAACTAGTGACCCCATTGGAAAATTTTCCCTCTATTACTTTTCTGGGGACAACCCAAAAAATTGTATTTTATTTTATTTTCACTTTTATTAATAATGGTAAACAGGACAAATAGAGAGAATGAATCTCCTTAACGGGGGCACAGACAGCAATAAAAACATGACATTTGTTCTAATCCATCTCCACTCTATCCAAAACTAAAAAAAAAGTTTTTCCCAGTGGCAGCCGGTGGAAACATTTTTTGGGGGGGCGACAAACAGGATGCCACCCCCAATCCCCCCTGTCGGTCGGTAACACTTACCCCATCACCAGTGGCTTCCCCTGCTCGGAAGCGGCGGCCTCCCGTTCTCTTGCTCTCCATGGGTCATTACAGCGACAACGGTGGCTTCTGTTTTCTCCCTCCTCCTCCTCGTCTGACAATCGGGAGTCTTCTCTTTTCAGCCAATCAGAAAACAGGTCTCACACCTGCTTCTGATTGGCTGGATTGGGGATCAGTGTTTCAACAGTGAATCTTCATTCGCTGTTGTAACACACCTGGGTGGGCTCCGGTCGCACTCTCTGCGACCCGAGCCCACCCTATTTTGAAGCCTATTAGAGCCTCTGGCTCTAATCAGGTGCTTAAAAAAAAAAAAAAACCCTGGCCGCTGTAATTCATGCGCCCGGTGCCCTGAAAGGGGCCGGGCGCATGAATAGGGGGTGGCCGCGGCAGCAATGGAAGGATTCATGCAATGCATGAATCTTTCCATTGCATATAGGCGGTGGCCTGGTAAGAGGGGGCGGTGCCTGGGCACCCCTAGTGGATGGGCCATCCCTGGTTTTGCCTTTAGTTATACTTTAAGATTCCCCAATCTAAAGAGGGTGGCATTGGCATTGCACACCGGTCTTGGTTGAAAGGTTATGGTGACTATGGATTACAGTCCGTTTGGGTTCTCAGGAATCTCCTAGTGTCAAAGTAATGCCCTTTGGTGTATAAAGTGTAAGGAAAACCCAAGTCTGCAACAACTGCTTACTGGCACACAGGATCTGGATCTGCATGATCACGCGACCAGACCGGAGCAGATTAAAAATAGGTAACAGAGATCTTTTTCTACAGGTCTGGCAGCATAGGTAGACCGGGGGGGACATTTAAAAAAACAAATATAGAGTTATGCCCCATACACACGATCAGACTTTCAGACGGGAAATGTTGGATGTGAGCTTGTTGGCGGAGAGTCCGACCGTGTGTACGCTCCATCAGACAATTGTTGTCGGACTTTCCACCAACAAATGTTGGCTAACATGTTCCCAAATTTTCCGCCAACAAATGCGTGTTGTCGGATTTTCCGATCGTGTGTACACAAGTCCATCGGACAAACACGCATGCTCGGAAGCAGAAGCGGTCGGTCTTGTAAACTAGCGTTCGTAATGGAGAATTAACATTCGTGACGCGGCAAATTATGAAATCTCCAAATGCAGCACACAATTCTCTTCTTCTTTAATGGGATAATAATGAAGCTGCTTTGCTGGTGATACTGATGGCGTTATTCCAAACTAATTTTTTTTTTTCTGGTGATATCAAGAATAATATTATGTTTTTTTTTTATTATTTGTGCATTAAAAAAAATAAAATAAAAAATTAGACATGCTATCTGCCAATAGAACTTAACCAAAAAGTGCATTCTATGCATCCAAAAATATAGAAAATATACCAAATCAAATCATTATTATTCAACCAAAAAAATAATGTCAAAGCAATAACTCCAAGGCTAATAATAGATAAAACGTTATCTCCTCCGATTCTGCAACATGGTTGGTTGACGAACGGCCGTTCAGAAACGAACTGAAAAGCACAAAATAAAAAACGTGAAAAGAAAAGCACAAATCAACAGTCACCAAACTTCTACTGACACGAAATTAGCAGAAGGAGCCCAAAGGGTGGCGCTAAAGAGCTGAAAAACCAAGTAGTACGTCACTACGTTCGCAATTGTTGACCAACATTTGTGTGACCGTTTGTATGCAAGACAAATTTGAGCCAACACCCTACGAACAAAATTGCACGGTTTTGTTGTCGGAAAGTCCGATCGTGTGTACAGGGCTTTAAAGCTTTTCTTCCACTTGAAAGCGGAGGGCCAGCTGAAAAAAAAAAAAGTTTAACAGTCAGCAGCTACAAACACTCTAATGCCCTTTACACACGGTCGGATTTTCCGACGGAAAATGTGTGATAGGACCTTGTTGTCGGAAATTCCGACCGTGTGTGGGCTCCATCACACATTTTCCATCGGAATTTCCGACACACAAAGTTTGAGAGCAGGCTATAAAATTTTCCGACAACAAAATCCGTTGTCGGAAATTCCGATCGTGTGTACACAAATCCGACGCACAAAGTGCCACGCATGCTCAGAATAAATAAAGAGATGAAAGCTATTGGCTACTGCCCCGTTTATAGTCCCGACGTACGTGTTTTACGTCACCGCGTTCAGAACGATCGGATTTTCCGACAACTTTGTGTGACCGTGTGTGTGCAAGACAAGTTTGAGCCAACATCCGTCGGAAAAAAATCCTAGGATTTTGTTGTCGGAATGTCCGACTGTGTGTACGGGGCATAATAAGCACACTTACCTGTCCAGGGTGCCCTCGATGTCGGCCGCCCGAAACCGACCTGTCCCTCGGCTCTCGGGTCCCGGCGCCGCCATCTGAACTAAGGGAAACAGGCAATGGTGCCTTGTGGCTTCACTACCCATTTCCTACTGCGCATGCGCGAGTCGCGCGGCGCTTTGTGAATGGCCGGCTGTGTTCTGGGACACACACAGTTCCCAGAAGACAGCACACCACGTTCCCCAGAAGATAACGTGAGGAGCAGAAGACTGAAGATCACCGTGGTGTAGGAAGTGGCAGATTGGGACGATCTGCCTAGCAACAGCCATTTCTGGTAAGTAAAAATTTTTTTTTTTCATTTTTTTTTTTTTTTTTTCAGATTTTTAGGAACATTTTTTATGTAATTTTTTTTTTTAGGGTGGCCCTCCACTTTAAGATCTGATGGGTTTTTCATTGACTGTCTAGTACAAACTATACTTTTTTTTTTTAATAGGAGAACCTATTTAAAATATTCTAGAACCTTTCCAAGCTCCTATATCAAACAAGCGTGTCTTATGCATTGCCGCATTTCGATAACACTATATCATTATTCTGTCTCCATAGCTGACATTTGCTATTTACAGTATGATATTTACGTTTATACTGACTTCATTTCTATGCCTCTCATGTACATACTGGAGAAGCTTATGAGGTCAGGAAAAGCTTTCCACCACAATCCCGTTTATGAATAGTTTTCACGCTGCGCCACTGAATGCCGCTGCCGCCCCCAATGAGTGTGTTTATCTGCAAAACTAATAAAATGGCAGGAGCACCGAGCATGGAGATCAAACTAGGCACTACTAGAAGTTCTAACCCACAGGGAGCATTCTGAAAGGCATTGAGAGCAGAATTAAGCTGTTTCCCTGTAAACTAACTTAGATTGTAAATTGTAAAACAATCTGAGACTTCTAAGATCCTGTACGGTTCTTGGAGGATATTGGGACTATGTAGTCTATGCGGCACTGAAAGAAGAACTGCAGACAAAATATACAATTCAGTAGTAAACGAATAATGAGAAACTGGGATACCTGTGTTTGCTTTTTGTTTCTAAAAGTAACCATCCTAAAGAGAAACAGTCATTATCCAGGGAATGTTCTACTAGTAGGTGTGATTCTATCCTATTATTAGAATGTCCTTGAGGCAATCTGACCTATGAAAGTAGGGCAACGTAGTGAACTGGCTGACCAAACTGTAGAGCTAGAATACATGACTGTTGCTTAGTAGAGTTGTAGACCAGCTCGGAGCTCCTAACCAGCGATTTGAACAGTTATGGACCAACCATCACAAGGTTTAACAATCCACACCTGCTCCAGGGGTCCAGGAAAGGTCACTCGGATACCTGTGTTTGCTTTTTGTTTCTAAAAGTACCATCCTAAAGAGAAACAGTCATTATCCAGGGAATGTTCTAGTAGGTGTGATTCTATCCTATTATTAGAATGTCCTTGAGGCAATCTGACCTATGAAAGTAGGGCAACGTAGTGAACTGGCTGACCAAACTGTAGAGCTAGAATACATGACTGTTGCTTAGTAGAGTTGTAGACCAGCTCGGAGCTCCTAACCAGCGATTTGAACAGTTATGGACCAACCATCACAAGGTTTAACAATCCACACCTGCTCCAGGGGTCCAGGAAAGGTCACTCGGATACCTGTGTTTGCTTTTTGTTTCTAAAAGTACCATCCTAAAGAGAAACAGTCATTATCCAGGGAATGTTCTAGTAGGTGTGATTCTATCCTATTATTAGAATGTCCTTGAGGCAATCTGACCTATGAAAGTAGGGCAATGTAGTGAACTGGCTGACCAAACTGTAGAGCTAGAATACATGACTGTTGCTTAGTAGAGTTGTAGACCAGCTCGGAGCTCCTAACCAGCGATTTGAACAGTTATGGACCAACCACCACAAGGTTTACAATCCACACCTGCTCCAGGGGTCCAGGAAAGGTCACAAATAGCCCAGCAGTATCTCAGTAGCCAAACAGCCCGTAGCTCTCACACAACTGTGTCCTGTTCCATCCAACACCTTATCAACCTCTGATGCCGCGTACACACGACTGGACTTTTACAGCATACTTGGTTCGGCGGACCGGAGTCCATGGGACAATTCGATCATGTGTGGGCTCCAGCAGGACTTTTTTCCCCCCAAAAGTTCGACGGACCTAGAAATGAAAACATGTTTCAAATCTTTTCGACGGACTAGAGTCCGGTCAAAAAGTCCGCTCGTCTGTATGCTAGTCCGACGGACAAAAACCGACGCTAGGGCAGCTATTGGCTACTGGCTATCAACTTCCTTGTTTTAGTCCGGTGTACGTCATCACGTACGAATCCGTCGGACTTTGGTTGATCGTGTGTAGGCAAGTCCGTTCATTCAGAAAGCCCGTCGAAAAGTCTGCAGGACAAAGTCTGCCGTAAAGTCCGCTCGTGTGTACGCGGAATGAGGGTTACCTTCTGCATTTTTCAAATCCTCCTCTTTCAGGTGTCAAAGTACCCATAGTCAGGGTTGGAGGTTCTTTCTCACCCAAGATCAGGACTTAATAATCTTGGGACAACTGCAAATTTCTTCTCAGGGGCGGACTGACAACTCATGGGGCCCCCGGGCAATAGGAGATTATGGGGCCCCCAGGCAATAGGAGATTATGGGGCTCCCAGGCAATAGATTATGGGGCCACACAGTATACACACATAGACACACAATATACACACAGTATACACACACACACACACAGTATACACACATAGACACACAATATACACACAGTATACACACACAGAATACACATACACACACTGAAAAGGTACTGGAGAGGAGGGGCAGCTATAATCTTGGGATTTAAAAAAAAAAAACAAACAGATTTTTACATACTGTCCCTTTTATTTGAGGTTTTATTGAGGCTGGCAACCCTGATGGGGCCCCTTAGTGGCATGATGCCCTCAGGCTGTGCCCGAGTGCCCGAATGATCAGTCCGCCCCTGTTCCTTCTTTAAAGGATCACCCCTGTACCCTTCATCCTGCATGGATGAGAATCATTGAGTACTCAAAAACTACTTCTTTTGTCATCCCCATAAAGGGACCACAATCCTAACCATGGTGAAACACTATATTAGCAAAAGTATTGGGACACCTGCCTTTACACGCACATGAACTTTACTGGCATCCCAGTCTTAGTCCGTAAGGTTCAATATTGAGTTGGCCCACCTTTTGCAGCTATAACAGCTTCAACTCACAGGTTGGACTTGATGGACTTGTGCCGTTTTTCAACCTTACCAATTATGTAACTCTTCTGGAAAGCCAAGGAGAGACACACCGCTGCTAGGCTAGCTTCGGGTGCAAAAACAGGTTACACGCTTGTGAAACGTGTCAGCTGCAATCCCTGTATCTGTCTGGAAAACCTTTGACAATAAAGATTTCATTCATACAAGTTTTGGGATTTCCAGTGTGCGTCCCTTTTCGTTTCTTATATAATTCTTCTGAGAAGGCTGTCCACAAGGTTTAGGAGTGTGTCTATGGGAATGTTTGACTATTCTTCCAGAAGCGCATTTGTGAGGTCAGGCACTAATATGGATGAGAAGTCTTTGAATAAGGACTGTAATCTTTGAGCAGAGGAAAAGGTCTCCTACCCGTCGTGGAAGACCAGCAGGGTGTATGCCCAGGTGTACACAACCCCTATAATGATGGTCTGGTAAGAGTTGCAGGCAGGGCCAGCACTACCATAAGGCAGCTAAAGCAGCCACCTTAGGGTATAAACACTATATATATTTTGCTATTAAATATAATTTCTAATCATATGACGTTAATAACAAGAGTCCCCCTCTACTCTAGTCCACAGAGTTCGGCGGACATCTGAACTTACAGAGTTCCCTTTCACTGTAAGGGGGGACTCTGCAGACTCTTATGTAAGGGAGAAATCTGGGGACTCTAACATAAGGGATGCTCTGGAAACCCTGTTATAAGGGGGAACACTGAGAACTCTGATGTACGGAGAGGACTCTGATGTAAGAGGAAACACTGTGGCCTCTGGTGTAAAGGGGAACTCTGATGTAAGGGGATGCTCTGAGAACCCTGATTTACCTTAATGTACTCAGAGGCAGGAGAGAGAAAGAGGGAGACTTCAGTCACAGACAGGGATGGATGGTGAGCTCACTCACCCCTTGGCAGTCAGCACCTCTCATCCAGATGTATCTGAGGCTGCTGGACTTCAAATTTCCAGCCCGCACTTTCTTTTTCTAAGGAGTGTGGGCAAACACAGAGGGGTAGGGGCAGGAGGAAGAGGAGCAGATCGAGTCCTCTCTCCTCCAGGGCCGTTTTTTTCACTGGGCACACTGGGCAGTTGCCCGGGGACCCCACTTGCCTGGGGGGCCCCACCTGCCCAGGGACCCCAGCCAAGCATGGTATGGTGTAACCCTATGTGTCACCCTCACTCCAGTTTTTTGTGACCCCGCGCTCCGACCGCCATGTCCAGTCTCAGGCCGGCCCCTGGCACCCTGTGATTGGGCGAAAGGGGTCATGTGCGGCAGATGGGGCTGGCCTGTCCTCAATCACGGGAGAGCAGGGCTGGCCTTCACTGTGAGCTGTGGCCGCTATCGTCTCCTCTCCGGGCCACCGATCATGTCCCTGCTGGTGCAGGCAGTCTGTGCCCGATGTCTTCTTCTCCTCTCCAGGTCACCGATCATGTCCGCGCCGGGGCAGGCAGTCTGGCAGTGTGACAAGTGGCGGCGCAAAATCAGAGCAGATCATGAAAGAAAAAAAAAGTTAAGAGACTCACTCGTGAGTTTTGTTGCTGGCCTGGGTGTGTGTGTGTGTGTAGTGTATAGTGTATTGTGTGTGTGTGTGTGTGTGTAGTGTATAGTGTATTGTGTGTGTGTGTGTTTGGTGTATTGGTCTGTGGGTAGTGTATTGTGTAGCGGTCAGTATGTAGTGTATTGTGTAGTGGTCTGTGGGTAGTGTATAGTGTATTGTGTAGTGGTCTGTGGGTAGTGTATAGTGTATTGTGTAGTGGTCTGTGGGTAGTGTATAGTGTATTGTGTAGTGGTCAGTGGATAGTGTAGTTTATGGAGTAGTGGTCAGTATAGAAATCAGGTAGGGTGGTGTGGTGTGTAGTAGTCAGTGTGTAGTGTAGTGGTCAGTATAGGAATCGGGTAGGTTTAGTGTGGTGTGTAGTGTAGTGGTCAGTGTGGTGTGGTGTGTAGTGTAGTGGTCAGTGGATATAGTGTAGTGTAGACAGGGCCCCAGTGCACTGTATTGCCCGGGGGCCTATAATTCTCTTAAGATGGCCCTGCTCTCCTCTCCCATCTGTATGTGTGTTTGGGGGGGATTGTCAGCGCTGACTTTGGGCAGTGTGAAAGAGGGTTCAACAGACACTCTCGGCTTAGACAACTGCAGCCAGCAACTCTACTGAGAAGCCATAGTCCGGTCTGAATAATGTGTCCGGGTTTCAGGCAGTCTGAGACCTGGACGCATGATTCCAAACCTGAGCTGTCCAGGTGAATCCCGGACAGGTGGCAACACTAGTTCCACCACTGCCACAATGTGCCCCCCCACCCGCCATGTTCCCTCATGCTCCGCTGTCCCACCTGGGTGCCCGATGCTGTCATAACAGGTGGTGGGAGCTCAGTGGACCTCTGCCCGCTCAGCCTCCCTCCTGTACACAGACCATGACATTCACATCACTTCCTGGACTAGAGCTGTCGTTCTCCGGGATCAGTGCTGGGGGAAGCAGCTGATGGAACACAGTTTGTGCAGTGGATCAGACGGGAGACATCCTGGGTCTAATAGACCCCGGGGTGTTTCCATAAAGAGAACCTGTCACCTGGTCCCCTATGTGATAGAAATAAAAGTTATGTAAAGATATATAAATTTTTGGTTTAATTTTTTATTTAAGTATATAAGAATTCGGTGGAACCTTTGTTTACGAGTAACGCGGTTAACGAGCGTTTTGAAAGACGAGCAACTTCTTTTTAAAATTCGGACTCGAGTGTTGTGTCGCAAAATGAGCAGAATTCAAGCGAATGGGGTGTGCAGTACCGCATTTGAGAAGAGGTGCGGGGGCGCCGGTGACACTCGGAACGGCTTGGAGCCGTTAAGAAATACTCAGAATCACTCGGAAATACTCGGGAACGCTTGGAAATACTCCGTTCCCGAGTGTTTCCAAGCTTTTCCAAGGCTTTCCAAGTTCAGCCGAGCTGTCCCCGAGTATTTCCGAGGCTCTCCGGCGCCCCCTCCCCACCCCTGGCCGCATGCGGTATTGCATGCAATAGAAGTCAATGCGGAACAAATTATTTTCGTTTCTATTGACTTCTATGGGGAAAATCGCTTTGATATGCGAGTGCTTTGGATTACAAGCATTCTCCTGAAATTGGATTATGCTCCTAATCCAAGGTACCACTGTATAAATGAAAAAATTAAAAAAATTGGTTTCTGTTCAACTACTGCGGCCAGACATGGAGCAAAATTTGTCTGGTCTCTGCTGAACTATCCGAATTTTCGATTCATGTATGGCCAGCCTAAGCCATGGTGCTGGTCCCTTCTATCACCTATCTATCACTAGCTTGCCCTTAGTACTTGCTGTATTCAACAACATGCAAAAGCTGAACTGTTACTAAGCAGAATTCCATCCATTGTGCGCTCCCTGCAGTGAATTACATGTCTGACCCGGCGCACTGGGATATCTCTAGCCAATACATGTCACTAAAGCAATTTCTGCTCTTTTTAGCATCGCAGCAAATCCATAATAAATAATTACACAATTTGCTTACTACGGAGATATTAAGAGGAATGCAATGCATTTTGTAATATAAACATATTTTGCATGAGAAAAAAAATGCCATAAATTTCAAATATTTCCACTTACAAAGCATAATAACTCCCAAATCCCCAGAGTCCAGAGGCAGGCATGTGTGGCCTTTGCCTTTTCATTTTTATTGTGTTATGTGATGTAGAGAAGAGTTATTTTACCACCTATCTGATAACAAAGCCAAGCCAAGCTTGCAACATTATTATATTTAATGAACTGGAGATCAGTAGAAAGTACTGCCAAGGCTACAGGTGTTTATTATTTTTTTATTTTTTTTTGTAAAATGTTTTTCCTTCCTTGTACAAAAACAATATAAATAAATAAATACTTAAAGAGGAACTGCAGTCTGCTCACGTAATTTGTAATAAAAACATCTTTGCCATTCTGAAGCTTCCCTCCAACCACTTTGCATATTTTTTTTATATATACTGTGATTCTGTATTTGCCAAATATGCTGCAGAAATCTCCCTCCACTGAGTCTGGCTGTAGCCATTTTAACTGTGGGCAGCTGAAGCTGCTGCCTGTTCACTTCCTGGATTTACACAGACACACAGAGGCACACCTCCAGCTCTGCAGCTCTCTTTGGCCCGCTTATGACTCACCCCCCCCCCTCCCTTTCTAACGAGAGTGATATGCCCCGTACACACGGTCGGATTTTCCGACGGAAAATGTGTGATAGGACCTTGTTGTCGGAAATTCCGACCGTGTGTGGGCTCCATCACACGTTTTCCATCGGAATTTCCGACACACAAAGTTTGAGAGCAGGATATAAAATTTTCAAAATCCGTTGTCGGAAATTCTGATCGTGTGTACACAAATCCGACGCACAAAGTGCCACGCATGCTCAGAATAAATTAAGAGACGAAAGCTATTGGCTACTGCCCCGTTTATAGTCCCGACGTACGTGTTTTACGTCACCGCGTTCAGAACGATCGGATTTTCCGACAACTTTGTGTGACCGTGTGTATGCAAGACAAGTTTGAGCCAACATCCGTCAGAAAAAATCCATGGATTTTGTTGTCGGAATGTCCGATCAATGTCCGACCGTGTGTACGGGGCATTAGAGAGAGCTGTGCATGATGTCATAAGCCTAGGCCAGTGATTGTGAACCTTGGCACCCCAGATGTTTTGGAACTACATTTCCCATGAAGCTCAACTACACTGCAGAGTACATGAGCATCATGGGAAATGTAGTTCCAAAACATCTGGGGTGCCAAGGTTCACCATCACTGGACTATGCTAATGACCAGACAAGAAACAGGAAGTAGGCTGTATAAGGTATTTACTGGCAGGAAAAAAAATGTTTTACTATCCAAAGTTAAAACAACAACAAGGGCAGAGGATTTAATAGATGGAAAGATGAAAAAATGACTGAAGGTCCGCTTTAAAGGGAGAAATCATTTGTGCCTGTATTTGGTAGTGGATGCCATGTTGACTCTAAATTTCCAATTCCTGTTTTGCAATTCTTTGTCTTTGGTTTTTAAATGAAAACTTTCCTGTCATTAAATATATATCTTCTTTGTTATGTAGCGCTGGTAGATTTTAATCTACCGCTGATAGTTAAATCTAGTGGGTCACTTATTATAGGAAGTTAGATTTGCCTCTGTTCCAGCTTGGCTGAGTTGCGTGTAGTTCCACATTGTGTCGGTGGGTGTCGGTGTCACTATGGGCAGGTGTTGGAAAAGCAAAGTGTTGAAGCGAATTAGTGCTTCTCTGTCCCGGAGATAACTTGGTGGAGGTGGTTCTCCGAATTGCATTCTGGGAGAGGGTATTTATGGGACAGACGCCATGTTTAGGGGTTCGTTTTCAGCCACCTGCTGGCCCTCCTGGCTGACAAGTATGTGTTAAGAGTACCACCTCGTGGTCCTGGGCCCAGAAGCCTGTCTGGGGCCTACCACAGCAGCAGAGGAATGGTCCTGGGCTGTCTATCCTGAGTGAAGAAGCTGGACAACCGAGAAGATCCCAGGGGAGGACCCGTCATGGAAGGATCATGCAGAGTGCTGGTCTGGAGAGGGGCCTGGTGACTCGGTTGGAGGATGTATCCCGAAGTAATCTTACAGTATAGTACTGCCGGGTTGGCTTAAAGGTTCAAGTACTGTGTCTGACATTCATCGCAAACCAATACATCCTGTGGCAGAGGATCGTACGGGTTTTATTTCAAACAAGTCTGAAGCAGAGACTTTTGTTCGTGCTACGTACTGGCTGCTAGACAAGTGAGAGAGGCCTATCCAGACGGGCAAAGATTGAATCCCACAAGGGGAGTACATTCAACTACAAATGTTCAATTACAAAGAATGTTCTGAAGAATACTAAGGAAAGGTATTTGAGCTTCCCTGCAGCTTTCCTTCTGCCTCTTTCCTGCTACTTCCTTTATTTATTCGTTAAAGCATTGGAAAACCTACTCAAGTGTGTGGTGCTTATATCGTCCAGACGTAAACTCAACGGAACCCTAGACCCGGTGCCGGTGAAACAGAGGTATCGAGAGTGAAGGTAACAGCCCGCTTAAACCAGCAGCTCCATCGAGAGTTAGTGCTACAGTTACTTCCAGTCAAGTCATGCCCAGAGTCACCCAACCCCTTCCTGCCCCACCCAGTTGTCATGAACATCTGGGAAGGTGCAGCGTAGACATGCATACCTCCCAACATTTTTGAGATGGGAATGAGGGACACCTATCAGCAAAAGTATGCAGGCATAGGACACACCCCTGGCCATGCCCCCTTAAAGGAGAATTGTACAAAAAAACAAGACTGGTTAAAACCACAAGTGCTTTTTTTTACCACTACTGTTCCTTTATATTGGCTTTTGGAATTTACAAATGCAGCAATTTAGAAATCAGATGAAAGGTTTAGTGCTGGAAAACACCTTTTGATCATAGGAGTGTGCACAGGGTGTGCCAGGTGTGCCCAGGCACACCCTAATCACTCTGTGCAGCACAGATTCACCCAATTGCCCTGCTCCCCCCCTATTTCCCCTGCAGCGCTGCCAGCTTTCCTTCTCTTCTCTCCCACCAGCTGCTACTGTGGGCACACACAGGTGGATATTTTAGGATGAGTGGGGAAAAGGGGCCAGTAAATATGTAATTTACGGGCCCCTTCCTTTTCTAAATGAACACAATGAATGATCAGTAGCATGTGTTTAAGCTTTGCGGTGAAAAAGTGTGTTTTATATACAACTATATAGATCAGACCAAAATGAGGGACAAATAAGGAGGAATGAGGGACAGAGGGACATTGCTCCAAATCAGGGACAGTCCCTCGAAATCAGGGACAGTTGGGAGCTATGGACATGCGCAGTTCATTTATTTCCAAATATATATATTCTGACAAATTTTTACTATTCGTGAATTCGGATATAACTAAATAGCCGAATCAAAACCCTGCTGAATGTTTCCGAATGACGAAACTAAATTCATCTGATTTTCGAATTGAAATTCGAATAAAATTTTACATCAAATTCCATTCTTAATCAATCTGTAAACATATTGCTGAGATCAAAGACTGTGTGTGTTATTAGTAATGTACCATTTCTAAATAATGCCGTTTTGTTAAGCCCAAGGTGATTTAACCACTTGCCAACCAGCCACCGTCATTATACTGCGGCGGGCCGGCTCGTTCCCGCAAATCACCATAGCTGTAACGTCGGTCCCTTTAACAGATATCGCAGGCCACTGCACGGCGGGGGAGCCGATGCACATGGATGGCGACCGCGATGTTCACCGGCCACCCACGATCGCTCCACAGGGAGCCAGAACGGGGATCTGTTAATGTAAACAGACAGATCCCCATTCTGTCAGGGGAGTACAGAGTGATTGTCTGTTCCTAGTGATTAGGAACAGCTATCTCTCTCCTCCTCCAGTCAGTCCCCTCCCCCCACAGTTAGAAACACCTCCCTAGGGAACACTTAACCCCTTGATCGCCCCCTAGTGTTAACCCCTTACCTGCCAGTGCCATTTATACAGTAATCAGTGCATTTTGATAGCACTGATTGCTGTATAAATGTCACTGGTCCAAAAAAAGTATCACTGTCATTACTATTAAAAAAAAAAAATAATAAAAATGCCATAAATATATCCCCTATTTTGTAGGCGCTATAACTTTGCGCAAACCAATCAATATATGCTTATTGCGATTTTTTTTACCAAAAACATGTAGAAGAATACATATTGGACTAAACTGATGAAGAAAACTATTTTTTTTAATTTTTTTTTATATGTATTATAGCAAAAAGTAAATAAAATATGAATCTTCTTTCAAAATTGTTGGTCTTTTTTTGTTTATAGCCCAAAAAATAAAAACCACAGAGGTGATCAAATACCACCAAAAGAAAGCTCTATTTGTGGGGAAAAACAGGGCATCAATTTTGTTTGGGTACAGCGTCGCATGACCGTACAATTGTCAGTGAAAGCGATGCAGTGCCGTATCGCAAAAAATGGCCTGGTCATTAAGGTATTAAGACCATATCTTCCTTGCACCTGTGCTGAGACTCTCATATCTATATTGTAGCTATACTGCATGCAGGTTAATTGGGACTGTCATTAAATGCACCAAAACTCTTAAAGGACCCCATTGATATCCGGCAGAAGAACATCTCAAAGAACTTGTCCTCCCGTAATTATTCTGCAAGCCCCCCTTGTTCCCCTGCCACTTCCGCTACCATCCTCCTTTTCTGGTGCATACCCAGTCGGTCTAGGACTAGCATCGCCACCATAAACGAGCTCTGGCAGTATAGTTCCAGCACTAGTTCGATTCAACTTTACTACTGCTCACTGTTGCACTTGTAGTGGCCTTGCTATTGTCTATGCTGATCTGGACACCAACTGTCATCTTATGCCTATTCCCTACTGTTAATCACTTTGTATACTAAATTATGTTACTGCCATTGTTAATCCATTTTATGCTTGCCTAGCTACCGACCATATTGGATGACATTATATTAGGTTTGCCTTTATTACCTGATTTGATGTCTGCTTCATTTGTTATAGCACTACTATTGGGTACTAATTGTTACTTTTAGTGAATTCCTCTGATATTGTACATTTGTACACTTAACCTGTCAGGGGAGATAAGGTTCTTGAAAAGGTCAATGCAAAGAACAGATGACCCATCCAATCCAACGGCTCTTACAGGGGTAGCGCTACAAAAGCCTACCACACTACACCACAGCCGCGTTCATTACACTTGGTTTCATAGCTTTAGCTTCCATTCATTTGAATAGATCATGTAGCAGCTCTACCGCGTGGTATAAATTTTGCTGTGCAGCACTGCAACTTTGACAATGTGTGCTAATGTATCTTCTGGCCATGTTAACTTGTGACTCTGTGGTCAAGGAGGTTGGTAAACCACCTGTTTTTACCACTACCCCACCCATGTAAAAGAAGCCTTATGCCGCCTACACGCGAATGGAATTTCCGACAACAAATGTTCGATGGGAGCTTGTTGTCGGAAATTCCAACCATGTGTAGGCTCCATCGGACATTTTTTGTCGGAATTTCTGACAACAAAAATTTGAGAGCTGGTTCTCAAATTTTCCGACAACAACATGCATTATCAGAAATTCCGAGCGTGTGTAGACAATTCCGACGCACCAAATTCCACGCATGCTCTGAATCAAGTACGAGACGGAAGCGTTCGGTCTGGTAAAACTAGCGCTCGTAATGGAGATAGCACATTCGTCCTGCTGCAAATTTAATTGTTGATTTCTTTATTATTTCTCTTGGTCTCCTAAATAATATTTTTTATTTTTTTTCGTCAGATCTCCATAATAATTTTTTTATTTTATTTTTATCATGATCTTTTTTAATTACTTTTTCTCCTTTTTTTTTTTTTTCTAGTGATCTCCATAATATTTTTTTTTTTCGTTTTGTGTGTCAAGTTACCACAACACCATTATTATCTTGTATTTTTTAACCTCAAGGAGATTGGTTGTTGTTGGTGTCCCTCATTAATTTGACATTGTATTTTTGAAATGTACCTGCCTACTCACAAACAAAGTGTCCTTTTTTAATTAAAACACATAGCCAATGATTTTTGTAAAAAAATAGACATTTATTAAGGGGTCATAACAAAATAAAAAGTTAGGCAATGCTGGATAAACTGGTGAAATTAGCGAAGCCTTTGTACCCCAGGGCACACATCAATTATTTGATATGCAAAATTGTTAGCCTGAGGAGTCCATTTAATAGGGAGCACAATCCGGTCCAGGAGGTGACATACAGTGGGGACACAAAGTATTCAGACCCCCTTAAATTTTTCACTCTTTGTTATATTGCAGCCATTTGCTAAAATCATTTAAGTTAATTTTTTTTCCTCATTAATGTACACACAGCACCCCATATTGACAGAAAAACACAAAATTGTTGACATTTTTGCAGGTTTATTAAGAAAGAAAAACTGAAATATCACATGGTCCTAAGTATTCAGACCCTTTGCTCAGTATTTAGTAGAAGCCCCTTTTGATCTAATACAGCCATGAGTCTTTTTGGGAAAGAGGCAACAAGTTTTTCACACCTGGATTTGGGGATCCTCTGCCATTCCTCCTTGCAGATCCTCTCCAGTTCTGTCAGGTTGGATGGTAAACGTTGGTGGACAGGCATTTTTAGGTCTCTCCAGAGATGCTCAATTGGGCTTAAGTCAGGGCTCTGGCTGGGCCATTCAAGAACAGTTATGGAGTTGTTGTGAAGCCACTCCTTCGTTATTTTAGCTGTGTGCTTAGGGTCATTGTCTTGTTGGAAGGTAAACCTTCGGCCCAGTCTGAGGTCCTGAGCACTCTGGAGAAGGTTTTCGTCCAGGATATCCCTGTACTTGGCCACATTCATCTTTCCCTCGATTGCAACCAGTCGTCCTGTCCCTGCAGCTGAAAAACACCCCCACAGCATAATGCTGCCACCGCCATGCTTCACTGTTGGGACTGTATTGGACAGGTGATGAGCAGTGCCTGGTTTTCTACACACATACCGCTTAGAATTAAGGCCAAAAAGTTCTAACTTGGTCTCATCAGACCAGAGAATCTTATTTCTCAGCATCTTGGAGTCCTTCAGGTGTTTTTTAGCAAACTCCATGCGGGCTTTCATGTGTCTTGCACTGAGGAGAGGCTTCCGTCGGGCCACTCTGCCATTAAGTCTCGACTGGTGGAGGGCTGCAGTGATGGTTGACTTTCTACAACTTTCTCCCATCTCCCGACTGCATCTCTGGAGCTCAGCCACAGTGATCTTTGGGTTCTTCTTTACCTCTCTCACCAAGGCTCTTCTCCCCCGATAGCTCAGTTTGGCCGGACGGCCAGCTCGAGGAAGGGTTCTGGCCGTCCCAAACGTCTTCCATTTAAGGATTATGGAGGCCACTGTGCTCTTAGGAACCTTAAGTGCAGCAGAAATGTTTTTGTAACCTTGGCCAGATGTGTGCCTTGCCACAATTCTGTCTCTGAGCTCTTCAGGCAGTTCCTTTGACCTCATGATTCTCATTTGCTCTGACATGCACTGTGAGCTGTAGGGTCTTATATAGACAGGTGTGTGGCTTTCCTAATCAAGTCCAATCAGTATAATCAAACACAGCTGGACTCAAATGAAGGTGTAGAACCATCCCAAGGATGATCAGAAGAAATGGACAGTACCTGAGTTAAATATATGAGTGTCACAGCAAAGGGTCTGAATACTTAGGACCATGTGATATTTCAGTTTTTCTTTTTTAATAAATCTGCAAAAATGTCAACAATTCTGTGTTTTTCTGTCAATATGGGGTGTTGTGTGTACATTAATGAGGAAAAAAATGAACTTAAATGATTTTAGCAAATGGCTGCAATATAACAAAGAGTGACAAATTTACGGGGGTCTGAATACGTTCCGTCCCCACTGTATATCTCCCCAGGCTGTGGTCTTACAACAGCCTGCGTCTTTTGCCAGACCAGGCGGAACCCAGGCCATCACTCTCTTGTCTTCCTTCCACGATTCCTTCCACGCTTGCTTCCAGGCTGTGGCTCTGGTGTTGAAGTTGTGGCAGGAGGTGGAGGAGGTGGAGGATGGTCCAACACACACAGCTGGGTTTTGCTTGTGAGTTCGTCCCTCAACCCCTTATTTAGGGCCATATATATCACTTCCTCACAAAAGAGGCGTTGGCCCACCTCCATTTCCTGCCTTTTGTTGGCAGCCATGCAAGCATAGGCCTCAAGAAGACTGGGGGGGGGGGGTTCTGAGGGCCGCAGAAGCCTGCCGAATTAACCCAAGAGCTCACTCCTCCACACTCCTCCCCTTCCTGGGCCTTTTTTGTTGAAGGCGGAGGGGAGGGACCTGGGATTCGGAAGGCTACTGGGCCCGGCCACCTCCTGGCTCCCACTTTCCACAGCCTCCTCCTGGCTGAGGCTTTCCTGTGTATGAAAAAGGGACATAGTTTTAGTTTATTGTTCATCAATCACAATTTTGAGAAATATGTTGAACAATGCTATACCTGACTCAAGCTGGGTTCCTCCACATCTTCTTCCTGGGTGGAAGGCAAAGGTTGGACATCAGAAGCCTCAGCTGGGGCGGAAGGAAGGGTTTAAAGTGATGGCCTGATTTCAGTCTGGTCTGACAGAAACCACAGTCTGTCGTAGTACCACAGCCTGGGTACATAAATGTCATCTGCTGCAGCTCCTGATCTCTGTGAATCCTTGACCTTCTTGCACTCCCTTAAATAAGTGCTCCTTAGGCCACCTATTTTGCACTTCAAATAGTTGATGTCTGCCGTGGGGATCTGCAGCTTCACGAATTCCAGCAATTTATCCAGTGCTGCCTTCCTCTTTAGTGGATTTGTATAAAAGGGGTGTTTTGTCTGCCACAGACAGGGCAGCTTTCTGTACAAATCAATGAATTAGGGGAGGAAATTATGATCATTGAATCAATCCATTTTATCTGCAAGACACAACACAAGACAAACCCTAATGTCAGGCTAAACTCTCCTAATCTTGTCTCAATATAGGCCTCAATCTATAAGCAGTATAGGCCACTGATGCACCAAGTTAAAATAGTACCTTCGTTAGAACGATCCCCTCACGGATCTCCCGCAACAAAGGCATGTGAGAGAATTGGTCACGCTGGAGCAACCAATTCTTTGTCCATGAACTCCTCCCCGCTCTGTTCATGGACTGGGCTTGGGTCAAAGTAAGAACCCCAACACCAAGCCCCCCGCACAGCACGAACTCTACGATGAGCAATATGGCTTCAAAACGGTCGGCTGGTCAGAACGAACTAACAGAACACACTGAAAATCAGAAAGGCCTGTGAAGAGCGAGCTGAAAATCAGAAACGAGCGGGCAAGAACGCACTGATAATCAAATACGTAATATAACAATACGCACTGGAAACCAGATGCGAACTGACTACACGCACTGAAAACCAGATACGAACCCACAAACACAAACTGAAGACAGTAACGATCTGAAAAGCACGAGGCTGAAAAGCGCGAATCGTCTCTCATCAAACTTCTACTAACACGAGATTAGCAGAAGGAGCCTAAGGGGTGGCACACTGACTATTGAACTTTCTCTTTATAGTGCCGTCGTACGTGTTGTACGTCACCGCGTTCTTGACGATTGGAATTTCCGGCAACATTTGTGCGACCGTATGTATGCAAGACAAGCTTGAGCCAACATCCGTCAGAAATAAATCACAGGATTTCGTTATGGGAATGTCTGATCGTGTGTACGCAGCACTACAGTGTTTAGGTATACAGAATATTCAACTAAAAGGAAGAAAAAAAGAATTAAAACAGGAAGCATCTTCTGTGAACATTTAGCAAATAATATGATTTCTTCATTACCCTTTCAGAAGCCAGTATCTTGGATACTGCATATCCTATATTACAGTATGCATGCAAAATATAAAAAATAAAACAAATATGAAGCATCTTATGTGGGAGTGATGTGACTTGTTCCATACTTTTATCCTTACTGAACCCAGTATCCTAGATACTGTGCTGTGTGTCTACTGGGGCTGTATACTGTCTGCTGAAGACATAAGAATAGTCTTCTTTTAGGCTGATGTTTATTTGTGTCATTCCAGTGACTGACCTGTTCTGTGCTACATTTTGGCTGTAAGGGAACATAAATTGCTGGTTGTTAAATGCGGGTAACCTATTTATTGGAAAATACACTAAAATACATACACACCTCCTAACTTTCTGTATTGGAAAAGGACACTTTAGTACCGAAAATTCTGTGAATTAATGCCGTGTACACGCGACCAGACTTTCCGTTGGACTGAACTCCGAAGGACTTTTCGACAGAGTTCCGACAGAGTTCCAACGAAACGGACTTGCCTACACACGATCAAACCAAAGTCCGATAGATTCGAACGTGATGACGTACGACTGGACTAGAATAAGGAAGTTCATAGCCAGTAGCCAATAGCTGCCCTAGCGTCCTTTTTTGTCCATCGGACTAGCATACAGATGAACTAATTTTTCGATCGGACTCGAGTCCGTCGGAAAGATTTGAAACATGTTCTATTTCTAAAGTCCGACAGATTTTTCGACAGAAAAGGTCCGATGAAGCCCACACACGATCGAATTGTCCGATGGATTTGTTCCGTCGGACCAGTTCGGTCGAAAAGTCCGGTCGTGTGTACACGGCATAACAGGTTTGCTTAAAGAGGATTTCAAGTTATAGATATTTTATACCTAGTTATATTGGTCCAACTTGGACTAATGTAACTACGCATATATTATACCTGGCTGATGCCCATGGAAGCTGGATATCATTGTAATAGACACTGCTACTTCACTGATCTCCATTTGCTTCCAGGTTCTGTGCCAAGCTGCTGATCTGCTGCATTCTGAACACAGGAGTTTGGCCACTTGGCATGGGCGCCATTCACAGAATTCTTTGAATGCAAAGCAGTGTCTGACTGGATGAGGTGGAGGCGATGAAGTCATATTCTCCACCTCATTCAATCAGAGAACACTTATAATTCATTCAGAAAATGCAAAGCATTTTATAAATGGCGCCACTGCCAAGTGGCCGACCTCTGGTGATTAGAATGCAGCAGGGCAGCTGCTTGGCATAGGACCTAGAAGCAAGTGGAGATCACTGGAGTAGAGGTGTCTACTTCTGTGTTTTATAGCTTCCAGGGTAATCAGCTAGGTATGGTATATGCATAGTTACATTGGTCCAAGCTGGACCAATGAAACCTTCCCTTTCCCTATACACTGTTTACACTCATGCCCTGTACACACGACCGGTTTTCCCGTCGGAATAAACTCTGAAGGTTTTTCCAATGGAGTTACAATCGAATTCCGCTCAAGCTATCTTGCATACACACGGTCACACCAATTTCCGACTGTCCAGAACGCGGTGACGTACAACACGGGACGGGGCTAGAAAACAAAAGTTCAATAGCCAGTAGTCAATAGCTTCCGTCTCGTACTTGCTTCAGAGCATGCGTCGTTTTTGGTACGTCGGAACGGCATAAAGACGAGCGGTTTTCCCGATAGGAATTGGTTCCATCGGAAAAATTTAGAACATGTTCTCTTTCTAGGTCCGTCTGAATTTTCAACGTAAAAAGTCCGATGGGGCCTACACACGATCAGAATATACAATGAAAAGCTCCCGTCTGACTTTTTCTGTCGGACATTCCGCTTGTGTGTACACGGCATTACTTTCCATTTGTTTGTCCACAACCATATTGGTAAAATATCTGGTACTTCTGGGAACAGGGAACATGTGATTTTCTCCCTCCTTCCTCTCATTATGCAGTGCTAGTTGTCTGAGCCAAGCCAATTCACAAGGGGAAACCTTCAGTTTTGTTCGGTCTAGAACCAGTGTGACATGGAATTTACATAGCTTTTTTTGGGGCACTGGGGAAACAAAAGGAACGTTGAGTGTAAGCTAAGGGGTGAGGGGGTCAATTAATAGAACCTGTTACTGCTCTGCATGGGCCAAAGTTTACTTTAATGCAAAAGACAAAATACTGCTCACATACAATACTGTATATACTATATGGCCAACAGTATATGGGCCCCCCTTTAAAAAACTGAGTTCAGGTGTTTCCAGTAAAGCATATTGTTATTGCTACAGCATACAAAGACAGTATAGACAATTGTGCACTTCTTACCGCATGACAACAGTTTGGGGAAGGTTATTACTGGAAGGGTTGTGGAGTACTGGTAACAACATCGGCATTATGATGGTGTCCCCCATACAGTGTAATGCCGCGTACACACAATCAGATTTTCCAACGGGAAATGTTCTATGGGAGCTTGTTGTTGGAAATTCCGACCGTGTGTAGGCTCCATCGGACATTATCCGTCGGAATTTCCGACAAACAAAATTTGAGATCTGGATCTCAAATCTTCCGACAACAAAATCCGTTGTCGTAAATTCCGATCGTGTGTACACTATTCCGACGCACAAAGTTCCACGCATGCTCGAAATCAAGCAGAAGATCTGCACTGGCTATTGAACTTAATTTTTCTCGGCTTGTCGTACGTGTTGTACGTCACCGCATCCTTGACGTTCGGAATTTGCGTGACCGTGTGTATGCAAGACAAGTTAGGGCCAAATTCCATCTGAAAAAATCCATGGATTTTGTTGTAGGAATGTCCGATTGTGTGTACGCGGCATTAGAGTTAGAGGAAGGTCCTTTTCTATCCTAGCATGATGGTGAACTTGTGCACAAAGTTCCATGAACATTACTGGAGGTCTTTTTCTGTTTCAGCAAGACTGTGTTCCTGTACAAAAAGGCAGCTCCATGAAGATATAGTTTGATGAGAATGAGCAGTATGGAGGAATTGAAATTGCCTGCAAAGACCCCCCGACCTTAACCCTACTAAACACTTTTGGGAAGAAGTGGAACATTGATTGGGAGCCCCGTCTCTTTCGTCCAACATTGGTACCTAACCTTGCAAATGTGTGTAGCATACCCCACGTAGGAGCTGCAGATTAACAGGGATCCCCCACTCCCGCCACCCAGGCACACCGAATCTTCACAAGCACACAAATTCAGAAAATGGTCTGTAGCTTTGTTTTTGTTGTTTATTAGGGGTTAACAACTTGGATGGGAATAGGAAGTTATGGGGTGCCCACTTGATGGCAACAATACCTCAATAACAAGTGACATCTTCCAATGTACAACTTTAAGTGCTTCAGGCATTGCTAGCCCAACTGGCTGCAGCTGCCTCTTTCACCAGACCTCCTGGCTGTCCCTTCGCCCAGCAGTCCCAGCTGACTCTCTACACCAGCCCACCCAGCTGACTCTCTACACCAGCCAACCCGGCTGACTCTTCACCAGCCAACCCAGCTGACTCTCTACACCAGCCCACCCGGCTGACTCTCTACACCAGCCCACCCGGCTAACTCTCTACACCAGCCCACCCGGCTAACTCTCTACACCAGCCCACCCGGCTGACTCTTCACCAGCCAACCCGGCTGACTCTTCACCAGCCAACCCGGCTGACTCTTCACCAGCCCACCCAGCTGACTCGCTGGAGATCTCTCAGGTAAAGGTAGAAGACTTAAAGGGGTTGTAAAGGTAAAAGTTCTTTCACCTTAATGCATTCTATGCATTAAGGTGAAAAAACATCCGACAATACCCCCCCCCCAGCCCCCCTGTTTTACTTAGCTGACCCCTCGAAAGTCCCGCGCTCGCCCCTGACATCTTCTTCGCTGCTCAGCCTGGTCGTTGATTGGCTAGAGTGGATGGATTGAAAGCAGCGCAACCATTGACTCGCGCTGCTGTCAATCACATCCAATGACGCGGCACGCCGGGGGGCGGGGCCGAGTGATACAGTGAGCGGCTATGGCCGCCGGTTGTATCACCACGGGAGCGCACCCGCAAGCACTCAGGAGGGAGCTCGCATGAAAGTGTTGAGTCCTTGCGGGGGGGGGGGGGGGAGCCGAGACAGCCGCCGAGGGACCCCACAAGACCAGGTTCGGGGGCCACTCTGTGCAAAATGAGCTGCTCAGTGGAGGTAGGTATAACATGTTTGTTATTTAAAAAAATAAAAAAATAACTTTAGTGATCCTTTAAGCCCAGGAGTGAGGCTGCATTGAAAGTTGTAAACTGAAATTTAAATGGAATTTTAACAAATAGCTTACTGGGGAATGTTTATTTTATTGTGCTCAATGTGTTAACTAAAAATCACTGACGGTTTAATTACTACTTCAACTGCGGTAGAGAAATGTCAGGTCACCGTCCTTGCTGTCCTGTCAAGCAAATGCAAATCTACGCCTGAAACCTGTAAACTTGTGACCAGATGGACAGAAACACAAATCCTTAGGCATCCAGAACATTTCTTACATAAGTATGTATTTCAGTCGGTTGCCTGGGAGGTCAGCATTAAGGATTAAGCATTTATAATATTAACATAACCACTTGTATTTCTCAGCCTGAGTCCTTTCTTCCTAAAACATCAAAGTACCGAGCTTTTTCCCTTTTTTTTTTTTTTTTCCCATTTGGAGAAATGAAAATATCGAAGGCTGCCCATGAAAAGACAGGGTTAAAAGTTTTCTGTCTTTGTGCAATTTTAATATGTAGCACATTCAAATCCAATTAAGCAGTAAAGCATGGCAGGGTACGTTTAACTGATCCATTTAAACATCCCTCACGTACATTACAAAGCATGAGGGCCAAAGAGCAAGTGCTTTTATCCACCCAAGAACCGTTTACACGGATCATTTAGACGTTCCCTGGAGTGTCTTGTTGCAATGAGATGAGGCACTCTGCAAATCTCTCATTTCTAATGTGTTGGTAAACAGTCCTACCTCAAGGCATTTTCCAGTCATTGGGGTTAAACACACAGGGAATATTGACGTTCATTAAAAAATATGGATCCAGCACTCATTGCGGCTTATGGGAAAAGTCACTTGATTATCATTATTAGGAATTAAAGACTAAGTAAGTAACAGATTTATACTTTAGTTGCGTCTGTTGTGCTTGTTTGTTCTTTATAACGAAGGTTACATAAACAGACTGTTGATTGGGAATTATTTCTGTAGGTGTTATAGTCTAGTCTGTGTTATAAAACAAGCATAGGCGTGCGCACAGGGTGTGCCAGGTGTGCCAGGGCACACCCTAATCACCCTGTTGCGTGCAGATTTCCCTCTGCTGCAGAGAAAGGGACTGGGGAAGCTCTGTCCTCAGTCCCTTTCTCTGTCTGAAAAGTGAGACATCAGGGGTTAGATAGTTAGATACTGTAGTTAGTCAGGTTGAAAAAAGACAAAAGTTCATCTAGTTCAACCAAGAGAAAAAAAATTCTATTTAGAGCCCTGATATTTCACCAAAGCCCCCCCATTAATCCTAATAAATTGTAAAAAAAAAAAAAAAAAAAAAGATAAAGAATTATTGCAAAAAAAAAAAAAATGTAAAAAATATTAAAAAAATAAAATGATAAGCAAGAATAATAATAAAAATAATAATAATAAAAATAAACTACTGACACCAATCTCTGCCCTACTGACCCCATCCTCTGCCCTTCTGCCATCGTCCACTGCTCTAGTGACACTATCCATTGCCATACTGCTATATATATCTATATGTATATATAGATATAGATAGATAGATATATATATATCTATCTATCTATATCTATATCTATATCTATATCTATATCTATAGATATAGATATAGATATAGATATATAGATATATATACAGTATATTTATACAGTAAATCAATATATATATACACAGTGGGGACGGAAAGTATTCACACCCCCTTAAATTTTTCACTCTTGGTTATTTTGCAGCCATTTGCTAAAATCATTTAAGTTCATTTTTTTCCTCATTAATGTACACAAAGCACCCCATATTGACAGAAAAACACAGAATTGTTGACATTTTTGCAGATTTATTAAAAAAGAAAAACTGAAATATCACATGATCCTAAGTATTCAGACCCTTTGCTCAGTATTTAGTAGAAGCACCCTTTTGATCTAATACAGCCATGAGTCTTTTTGGGAAAGATGCAACAAGTTTTTCACACCTGGATTTGGGGATCCTCTGCCATTCCTCCTTGCAGATCCTCTCCAGTTCTGTCAGGTTGGATGGTAAACGTTGGTGGACGGCCATTTTTAGGTCTCTCCAGAGATGCTCAATTGGGTTTAAGTCAGGGCTCTGGCTGGGCCATTCAAGAACAGTCACGGAGTTGTTGTGAAGCCACTCCTTGGTTATTTTAGCTGTGTGCTTAGGGTCATTGTCTTGTTGGAAGATAAACCTTCGGCCCAGTCTGAGGTCCTGAGCACTCTGGAGAAGGTTTTCATCCAGGATATCCCTGTACTTGGCCGCATTCATCTTTCCCTCAATTGCAACCAGTTGTCCTGCCCCTGCAGCTGAAAAACACCCCCACAGCATGAAGCTGCCACCACCATGCTTCACTGTTGGGACTGTATTGGACAGGTGATGAACAGTGCCTGGTTTTCTCCACACATACCGCTTAGAATTAAGGCCAAAAAGTTCTATCTTGGTCTCATCAGACCAGAGAATCTTATTTCTCACCATCTTGGAGTCCTTCAGGTGTTTTTTAGCAAACTCCATGCAGGCTTTCATGTGTCTTGCACTGAGGAGAGGCTTCCGTTCGGCCACTCTACCATAAAGCCCCGACTGGTGGAGGGCTGCAGTGATGGTTGACTTTCTACAACTTTCTCCCATCTCCTGACTGCATCTCTGGAACTCAGCCACAGTGATCTTTGGGTTCTTCTTTACCTCTCTCACCAAGGCTTTTCTCCCCCGATAGCTCAGTTTGGCCGGACGGCCAGCTCTAGGAAGGGTTCTGGTCGTCCCAAACGTCTTCCATTTAAGGATTATGGAGGCCACTATGCTCTTAGGAACCTTAAGTGCAGCAGAATTTTTTTGTAACCTTGGCCAGATCTGTGCCTTGCCACAATTCTATCTCTGAGCTCTTCAGGCAGTTCCTTTGACCTCATGATTCTCATTTGCTCTGACATGCACTGTGAGCTGTAAGGTCTTATATAGACAGGTGTGTGGCTTTCCTAATCAAGTCCAATCAGTATAATCAAACACAGCTGGACTCAAATGAAGGTGTAGAACCATCTCAAGGATGATCAGAAGAAATGGACAGCACCTGAGTTAAATATATGAGTGTCACAGCAAAGGGTCTGAATACTTAGGACCATGTGATATTTCAGTTTTTCTTTTTTAATAAATCTGCAAAAATGTCAACAATTCTGTGTTTTTCTGTCAATATGGGGTGTTGTGTGTACATTAATGAGGAAAAAAATTAACTTAAATGATTTTAGCAAATGGCTGCAATATAATAAAAGAGTGAAAAATTTACGGGGGTCTGAATACTTTCCGTCCCCACTGTATATATATATATATATATATATATATATATATATATATATATATACACACACACACACACACTCATGTGTGTTTGAGCTTTGTGGTGCGCACCCTAATGCAGTTGGCTGCACACACCTATGCAACCAAGTTTGTATTTTTTTTTGCATCTTTGCCACGTTTCTCATGGGTCAAAAAAGAGCCACAATATTGTAACTATTTGTGCACCCCTATGCCATAGCTCCCAACTGTCCCTGATTTTGAGGGGTTGTCCCTGATTGGGAGCAATGTCCCTCTTTCTCTAATTCCTCCTCATTTGTCCCTCATTTTGTTCTGATCCATATAGTTGTATATAAAATACACTTTTTATCTTTCAAAAAGTGTTTCCCAATGCTAAACCTTTCATCCAAATTCTAAATTGCTGCACTTGTAAAGTTTAGAAACCAATATAAAGGAATAGTAGTGGTAAAAAAAAAAAAAAAAAAGCCCTTGTGGATGTAATTAACCTTTTTTTGTTAATTCTCCTTTAAGGGGGTGTGGCAGGGGGAGTGTCCTACGCCTACATACATTTGGTAGTAGGTGTCCCTCATTCCCATCTCAAAATGTTGGGAGGTGTGCCCTATGCTACTGCAGGAAAGGTGATTGATAAAGTGTATGTAGCGCCACGTCTTTTTTTGTTTTTACCAAAAGCTAACCCACATGACCATACTGACCAATGAGAAGTGCACCTGAGGCTTCTTTCTTCCAGTAAGGTGTCCCAGAAGAAAGAAATGCTTCTCATTCATCAGTGTAATTTATCATTCATCATTGCCATTACAAGCATTATGACGTATAATCACCCTAACTGAATGACATTAAAGAAAATCTCCACTTTGGTTAAGAAAAAAAACATTTCCTTCTTGATGATCTATGTACATTGCAGGGATTTTAATACACTTTGTTGCAGATTCCTACTTATTGCTATTCTGAAGAAATAGCTGTTTGTCTGTGTCCATGTGCAAAGTAAATGTGAATGAGGGTGACTTTATAATTATCAATCAGCTGCTGCACTTGCAGGGTTTTAATGAGGAAAGTAGCAGGGTCTTTATTCTTTGGACGTGATTTCCCTTCGGGAGATACACATAAAAAAATACAATTTTTGTTGCAGGGGATGCCCAAAATCTGAGCTGTATCTGGGTGTAGACTTCCAGGAAAATCAGTGAGCCAATCACACAAGCAGAAAATTACATTTCTGGGGGCGTTCTGTACAATCTGTGTATCTAACACCTCCAGGTTGTCATATTGCATTGCATTTTAGAGAAAAATACGGTGGCCCCAGAATGAAAAGTAGTTTGTAATAACATTCAATTACAATATGACTTATGTAGAAATAGTACAGTATATGATATATATATATACACACATACTTTATTACCAAAAGTATTAGGACACCTGCCTTAATACACACATGAACTTTAATGGCATCCCAGTCTTAGTCCGTAGGGTTCAATATTGAGTTGGCCCACCCTTTGCAGCTATAACAGCTTCAACTCTTCTGGGAAGGCCGTCCACAAGGTTTAGGAGTGTGTCTATGGGAATGTTTGACCATTCTTCCAGAAGAGCATTTGTGAGGTCAGGTACTGATGTGGGCAAGAGGGCCTGGCTCACAGTCTCCGCTCTAATTCATCCCATAGGGTGTTCTATCGGGTTGAGGTCAGGACTCTGTGCAGGCCAGTCAAGTTCCTCCACCCCAAACTCGCTCATTCATATCTTTATGGACCTTGCTTTGTGCACTGCAATTGTCCAAAATGTCTTGGTATGCTGACAACTTAAGAGTTCCCTTCACTGGAACTAAGGGGCCAAGCCCAACCCCTGAAAAACAACCCCACACCATAATCCCCCCTCCACCAAAAGATTTGGACTAGTGCACAAAGCAAGGTCCATAAAGACAATATTTTGTACTTTTTGCTATAATAAATATCCCCATTTTTTTTTTAAAAAAGCAAATGTTTCCTCAGTTTAGGCTGATATGTATTCTTCTACATATTTTTGGTAATAAAAATCGCAATAAGCGTATATTGATTGATTTGCGCAAAAGTTATAGCGTCTACAAAATAGGGGATAGATTTATGGCATTTTTATTATTATTTTTTTACTAGTAATGGTGGTGATCTGCGATTTTTATCGGGACTGCGACATTATGGCGGACACATCAGACACTTTTGAAACATTTTTGGGACCATTGTCATTAATACAGTGATCAGTGCTATTTAAATGCATTGATTACTGTAAAAATGTCACTGGCAGTGAAGGGGTTAACACTAGGGGGCGATCAAGGGGTTAAATGTGCTCCCTGGGTGTGTTCTAACTGAAGGGGGGAGGGGACTGTGTAGGGGAGATGACAGATCGCTGTTCATACTCTGTATGAACAGACGATCAGTCTCTTCTCCCCTCAGAGAACCGGAAACTGTGTGTTTACACACACACACAGATCCCAGTTCTCGGAGTGCACCGAGCGATCGCGGGAGCACGGGGGTCATCGCAACCGCCGAGCACTCGCATCGGCTCCGGAGGCGAGCAGCCCCTAGTGGCCACAGGGGGAAGCAACATTACATAACGTTGTTTTGCCCAGCTGTGCTATTCTGCCGCCGTAAAACTACGGCGGCTGGTCGGGAAGTGGTTAAATCAAGTAAATATGAAAAGGTGAACTAACTCCAAATATCCTGGCCACCCCTCCGGACCAGCTATGATGCCCCATGTTCAGGCACGGATTTATGCCCCAAGGCCGGGTCCTTCAATGCCGCCCCCCCCACACACACACACACACCCACACCATCATTCTCGTCCTTAATCGATGACTGCAACAATAGATCAATTAAAAACATATCTCCACTATATACTCCCCCCTCTAACGTCTCTATATACACTCTCTATATACACCCCTCTCTATCGTCTCTATATACATCCCCCTCTATATACAGGTATACAGGCAGGCTAGGATGGAATACATGAAGGCTAGGACGGTATACAGGCAGGCTAGGACGGTATACAGGCAGGCCAGGACGGTATACAGGCAGGCTAGGACGATATACAGGCAGGCCAGGACGGTATACAGGCAGGCTAGGACGATATACAGGCAGGCTAGGACGATATACAGACAGGCCAGGACGGTATACAGGCAGGCTAGGACGATATACAGGCAGGCTAGGACGGTATACAGGCAGGCTAGGACGGTATACAGGCAGGCTAGGACGATATACAGGCAGGCCAGGACGGTATACAGGCAGGCTAGGACGATATACAGGCAGGCTAGGACGATATACAGACAGGCTAGGACGGTATACAGGCAGGCCAGGACGGTATACAGGCAGGCTAGGACGATATACAGGCAGGCTAGGACGGTATACAGGCAGGCCAGGACGGTATACAGGCAGGCTAGGACGATATACAGGCAGGCTAGGACGGTATACAGGCAGGCCAGGATGGTATACAGGCAGGCTAGAACGGTATACAGGCAGGCTAGGACGGTATACAGGCAGGCTAGGACAATATACAGGCAGGCTAGGACGGTATACAGGCAGGCCAGGACGGTATACAGGCAGGCTAGGACGATATACAGGCAGGCTAGGACGGTATACAGGCAGGCCAGGACGGTATACAGGCAGGCTAGGACGATATACAGGCAGGCTAGGACGGTATACAGGCAGGCCAGGATGGTATACAGGCAGGCTAGAACGGTATACAGGCAGGCTAGGACGGTATACAGGCAGGCTAGGACAATATACAGGCAGGCTAGGACGGTATACAGGCAGGCCAGGATGGTATACAGGCAGGCTAGGACGATATACAGGCAGGCTAGGACGATATACAGGCAGGCCAGGAAGGTATACAGGCAGGCCAGGACGGTATACAGGCAGGCCAGGACGGTATACAGGCAGGCTAGGACGATATACAGGCAGGCTAGGACGATATACAGGCAGGCTAGGCTCTAGCCTAGGGGAGAGAGAGAGAGAAAAGTGATGATCATGAGGAAGAGAGGGGGGAGGAAGAAGGTGCATAGAACAAAGGGGTGGGAACAGAGAGGGGGGTTTTTCTGGGGGTCTCACTCACCAATTATGCTCTCCCTCTCAGGCTGGTCTCCCCCAGGGCTGTGGCAGCCATTGTTTGAAAACAGAACTCCTCTCACAGCACAGTATAGTGCATTGCATGCATGTGGCTGGAGTGTGGGCGGGCACAAATGGGAGGCGGAGTATTGGATTGGACAAGCAGTGCAGTGAGGGAGGGGTTAGGAAGACAGTGGAGACCGAACACAGCCCCACTCCTGCCTGCACAAGCCAGCTGGCTTTCCACGCCCTCGCTGTGTCACTGTGACAGGATGCCAGAGGCTGTGGAGCACCGGAGTTAGAGGGGAATAGTTATCCTTAATCTCCACTCCATACAAGTCTTGCTGCCTGGGGGGAGAAGACGCTCCTCCCGCAGCTGCCCACAGACTCCGCCCCCTGCTCTCCTTTCTAGTCAGAACAGCTTGTTTATCCTCACCCCCGCCCTGCTCATACAGAGCTCCCAATGATGTTAGTGCAGCGGCGCCGCCCCTGCACTACTGCCGCCCCGAGGCCTGGCCTCGGTGGCCTTGTGGGAAATCCGGCCCTGCCCATGTTGCTGGTGTATCGGTCTGTACACCATACAGTGAGTATCCATCACAGTGCTTGCAATGGAAAGTGCTCGTTGATCTGCGCAACCATTTGACTGGGCTGACCAATGAGAAGTGTTTTTTTTCTTCTGGAGCACCTTACCAGAAGACCAAGCCTCAGATTCACTTCTCACTGGTCAGTACGGTCCCATGGCTGCGCTGACCAATGAGCAACCAAGCAACAGTTGTTATAGCGTGAGGACCTTCATGGCAGGATCACCTGCCGTTCTTTTAATGAAAAATTGAATATTTAAATAGTTTGAAAACCACTTTTGGAATTATATAACATATTAAAATTTGATATTTTAGTGTTTGGGTTTAGAATTGGAAATGCTCCTGCAGTCATTGTCTGGTCTGCAAGGCATATGGAACCATCAGTCTGACTCTGCTGCCATAGGAATCTGCCGGTCATCACTCCACATGACTCCCAATGCCTTCACAAGGCTTAAAGTGGTGTTCCGGCCGAAATTATACTTTTTAAATGAGAATACCCCTATAATACACAAGCTTAATGTATTCTAGTTAAGTTCTTCTGTAAACTAAGGTCTGTTTTGTTAGTTTATCCCCTTCCCGCCGACCGTACGCATATATGCGTACTCGGCTTTCCGGGGTTATACCGGGATGATGCCCGCAGCTGCAGGCATCATCCCGGTACCGTTGTTTACAGCGGGCGATCGGCTACCCGTGTATAACAACCGATGCGGCTGAAAGCCGCTCGGCTGTTATACCGGAGGAGCGGGAGGGGACATCCCCCCCCTCCCGCCGCCTCCCGCCGCTGTTACCGGGCCTCCCGTGCGATCGGGAGGCCCGGTGTCTGTTCGGCTGCCTTCGGCGGCTGGGGGCGGACTGGAACGTAGCTGCGAGCGGCTTCGTTCCAGCCTTCTTGTTGTAAACGCGGAAGCGACGTCATGACATCACTTCCCGTTTACTCGGCTGCCAATGGCGCCGAATTTAAAAATGTACACAGTATTCAGAATCGCCGTTTTCGGCGATCTGAATACTTTGAAGTGTAAAGGAGGGATGGGGGGTCTTTTAGACCCCCCATCCCTCCATAAAGAGTACCTGTCACCACCTATTACTGTCACAAGGGATGTTTACATTGCTTGTGACAGCAATAAAAGTAAAAAAAAAAAAAAAAAAAAATTTTAAACACAATTTATAAAGTACAAAAATAAATAAAATAAAAAAAAAAAAAAAAAAATTTTAAAGTGCCCCTGTCCCCGCGAGCTCGCGCAGCGAAGAAAACGCATACGGAAGTCGCGCCCGCATATGTAAACGGTGTTCAAACCACACATGTGAGGTATCGCCGCGATCGTCAGAGCGAGAGCAATAATTCTAGCCCTAGACCTCCTCTGTAGCTCAAACTTGGTAACTGTAAAAAATTTTTAAAGTGTCGCCTATGGAAATTCAAAGGTACCGTAGTTCGTCGCCATTCCACGAGTGCGTGCAATTATAAAGGGTGACATGTTTGGTATCTATTTACTCGGCGTAACATCATCTTTCACATTATACAAAAAAATTGGGGTAACTTTACTGTTTGGATTTTTTAAAATTCATGAAAGTGTCACTTTTCCAAAAATTTGCGTTTAAAACACCGCTGCACAAATACCGTGTGATAAAAAAATATTGCAACAATCGCCATTTTATTCTCTAGATTCTCTGCTAAAAATATATATATAATGTTTGGGGGTTCTAAGTAATTTTCTAGCAAAAAATACGGATTTTAACTTGTAAACACCAAATTTCAAAAATAGGCTTAGTCATGAAAGGGTTAAAGCAGTAGTTTGTTATTTTATAAACTTACAGCAGGCCGTGGCCATCTTAAGTGTGGGCATCTGAAGCCAGACTGTATTTCTTCCTGGATCTCGCACATGCTCAGTGCAGCACAAGCAGTGTAATAGGTTTCAGGTGAGGTTTCCATAGCAACGGCAGTGTCAGAGGAAGTTGCCGCCCCTTCCCAGAAGGCATTGCAAACAGGAAATGATGCGATGGGCCACGACCAGGGAGGAGGAAGTGAAAAATGAATACAGCAGATATACAGTAAGTGCTGAGAAAAAAAAAATTAAAAATATCCAATTCGTTTACAGTGCACAGTTTAGTGAGGGATGCTGAAGAGTTTTAAAAGTGGGTGGAACTCCACTTTAAGTGTGCTGTCCATGGTGTGTGCACCTGGGCCATTTGGTTAACATTTCACACATTTTGTTGCATATCTGTGATGTCAACAGGTATCCTGTTTAAACGCTGGCGTGTTGAATAGGGATTAGGAGAGCGTCTAAACAAAAGTTTTCAGGTGGAATCACTTGAAGAGCCCTGTCTTGACAACTAGTCTGGATATGACAACAGCCTTTACTTTGCTTCGGCTCCTGCATCAGCCTTCTGCCTGTATTGCTGCCTACCCTGACCCCTCCAGTTTTTTTGTACTTTGACCGTCTTCTGGTTAAAAGTGCAGTTCCACTCTTGTAGACTTGTGATGTCACCAGGAGACAACCTTAGAGGGTTCTACTGTATTCCCTCATCACCCCTGGCTCTTTAACCAGGGATTGGCAGAGAGTCTAAACAAACATTTTCAGTTGGACTTGGAATCATTTAAAGAGCCCTATCTTGACCACCAGTCAGGTCATGACAACACCCCTTACTTTGCTTCGACACCCACATTAGCCTTCTGCCTGTATTGGTGCCCCACCTTGACCCCTACAATTTTTTTGGACTTTGACCATCTTCTGGTTCAAACTGCAGTCCCACATTAGCAAACTCGAGATGTCACCAGGAGAAAAGCTTAGGGAGTTTTTTTTGCCCTCCCTCGTCACTCTTGATGAGGGACATACATACAGTGCCTTGAAAAAGTATTCACACCCCTTGAAATTTTCCACATTTTGTCAGGTTACAACTAAAAACATAAACATTTTGGGGGGGCGGGATTTTTTTTGTGATAGACCAACACAAAGTGGCACATAATTGTGAAGTGGAAGGATTTTTTTTTACAAATAAATATGTGAAAAGTGTGGGGTAAATTTGTATGGCGCCCCCCTGAGTCAATACTTTGTAGAACCACCTTTCACTGCAATTACAGTTGCAAGTCTTTTTGGGTCGGGATGTCTCTACCAGCTTTGCACATCTAGAGAGGGACATTTTTGCCCATTCTTCTTTGCAAAATAGCTCAAGCTCTGTCAGATTGGATGGAGAGCGTCTGTGAACAGCAATTTTCAAGTCTTGCCACAGACTCTCAATTGGATTTAGGTCTAGACTTTGGCTGGGTCATTCTAACACATGAATATGCTTTGATCTAAACCATTCCATTGTAGCTCTGGCTGTATGTTTAGGGTCGTTGTCCTGCTGGAAGGTGAACCTCCGCCCCAGTTTTAAGTCTTTTGCAGACTCCAACAGGTTTTCTTCTAAGATTTCCCTGTATTTGGCTCCATCCATCTTCCCATCAACTCTGACCAGCTTCCCTGTCCCTGCTGAAGAAAAGCATCTCCACAATATGATGCTGCCACCACCATGTTTCACGGTGGGGATGGTGTGTTCAGGATGATGTGCAGTGTTAGTTTTCCGTCACACATTGCGTTTTGCTTTTAGGCCAAAAAGTTACATTTTGGTCTCATCTGACCAGAGTCCCTTCTTCCACATCTTTGCTGTGTCCCTCACATGGCTTCTTGCAAACTGCAAACGGGACTTCTTATGGCTTTCTTTCAACAATGTCTTTCTTCTTGCCACTCCTCCATAAAGGCCAGATTTGTGGAGAGCACGACTAATAGTTGTCCTGTGGACAGATTCTCCCACTTGAGCTGTGAATCTCTGAAGCTCCTCCAGAGTTACCATGGGCCTCTTGGCGGCCTCTCTGATGAATGCTCTACTTCCCCAGCTTGTCAGTTTAGGTGGACGGCCATGTCTTGGTAGGTTTGCAGTTGTGCCATACTCTCCATTTTTCGGATGATGGATTGAACAGTGCTTTGTGAGATGTTCAAAGCTTGAGATATATTTTTTTAACCTAACCCTGCTTTAAGCTTCTCCACAACTTTATTCCTGACCTGTCTGGGGTGTTCCTTGGCCTTCATGATGCTGTTTGTTCACTAAGGTTCTCTAACAAGCCTCTGAGGGCTTCACAGAACAGCTGTATTTATACTGAGGTTAAATGACACACAGGTAGACTCTATTTATGAATTAGGTGACTTCTGAAGGCAATTTGTTCCACTAGATTTTAGTTAGGGGTATCAGAGTAAAGGGCCAAAAGCGTGTATAATGTGGCGCATTATACACACTTTTGGATTTTTATGTTTGGTTATCAACAAACTTTGCTGGCTGCTTGCTTTCGTATATTGATTAGCGCTGATTTTTCCTTGTGATCAGAGTAAAGGGGGATGAATACAAATGCACACCACACTTTTCAGATATTTATTTGTAAAACAATTTGAAAACCATTTATTATTTTCCTTCCACTTCACAATAATGTGCCACTTTGTGTTGGTCTATCACATAAAATCCCTATAAAATACATTTACGTTTTGGTTGTAACATGACAGAATGTGGAAAATGTCAAGGGTGTATGAATACTTTTTCAAGCCACTGTATCTGTCTCTACTTCATCAATATCTTTGCTGTATGGCCTGCTTGGCGCCATGTGGCCTATGTTGCTACTTCCGTACATGTGCATCACAATCATCATTCATTGCAGTGAAAAGCTCACACTCTTTAAAAAAAAAAAAATGGCTTACCAGCCAAGAATTGTGTGTCTATAATTTTTTTTTGTATCTTTCTTTGCTCTGGTTGTAGGCGGGAGTGAGGCTGGGTTCTTAGCACCCAAGACAGGAGGAATGACACGTGGTTTTAAGAGAAGTATATTGTCAAGAACATTCCAACCACACTGTAATGCCCCGTACACACGGTCGGACTTTGTTCGGATATTCCGACAACAAAATCCTAGGATTTTTTCCGACAGATGTTGGCTCAAACTTGTCTTGCATACACACGGTCACACAAAGTTGTCGGAAAAAATCCGATCGTTCTAAACGCGGTGGTAAAACACGTACGTCGGGACTATAAACGGGGCAGTGGCCAATAGCTTTCATCTCTTTATTTATTCTGAGCATGCCTGGCACTTTGTCCGTCGGATTTGTGTACACACGATCGGAATTTCCGACAACGGATTTTGTTGTCGGAAAATTTTATATCCTGCTCTCAAACTTTGTGTGTCGGAAAATCCGATGGAAAATGTGTGATGGAGCCTACACACGGTCGGAATTTCCGACAACACGCTCCGATCGGACATTATCCATCGGAAAATCCGACCGTGTGTACGGGGCATAACAAAGTTTATGCAGAGGCTTTAAGACCCCTTTCACACGGGGGCGTTTTTCAGGCGCTTTGCGCTGGCAGGGCGTCAAAAAAAGTCCTGCAAGCAGCTTCTTTGCAACGCTTTCCTGTTTTTGCCACTGGGCTGGGTGTGCCGATGGCCCGAGCCCTTTCACACTGCCAGCGCCCGAAATACGCCTGAAAAACGCCCCAGTGTGAAAAGGGTCTCAAGCGGCGTTTTACCAGCGTTTTTCTGGTGCTGGCAGTGTGAAAGGGCTCGGGCTTTCACATTGGGATTGCAGATGAGGCTTCTTTCAGGCGCTTTACAGGTGCTTTTTTAACGCTAAAGCGCCTGAAAAACGCCTGAAAAACGCCCCAGTGTGAAAGGGGTCTAACTGTCAGAAACAATCACAGATGATTATGCAGTACTTCAGGAGAGTGATGCTCGAGAACCGACACCACATGGCAGAGAAGGCGGCTAGTGGGCAGTATGCGACAAGACACTAGAAGCGGAAAGGTTCCACACAGCAGTGTTATTCAACAGTCCCTATACTGTCCCTCCTCCTCTGGAACCTTTCCTTAGGCTATGCACACTATTCCTATCCAGCAGGTTCCTGTCCCTAACCTAACCACACGCAAAATGCATGCCAACTGCAGTGAGTCAGTGCTTTTTATAAGCACTGTCCTCACTAAAGATGGCCACGGAGGTCATCCGGGGTAGCAGCATCCAATTGGACAGCTGCTTACCTGATAACATGTACAAAGGCCTGAGATGAACTTGAGTTCCTCCTGTCCTCCACCCACTATGCGTGATGGTTGAGGATATCGCCACCTGTGTAGGGAGGTCAGCCTGCATCGACATACATGGTAGCACGACATCATGGGTTCTCATTTTTTTTTTCCTGTTCTTGTGGTTAGGAGGGTCATTGCGTGATCCCGATCTCTGCAATCCAGGGTGGCTTGAAGACATGTTCCCAAGGGACATATTCTTGGCATATTCTTGACACCTAGGACTCACAGGACGCTCAATGAATGATGAACGGTGTCTTTAACCAGAAAGAGCAGCATCATCTAGTGGTGGAGAGATGCAGTGCCAAAGATATGGCGCAGCAAGTACTTTTGTTTTCGTTTTGTTTCTTTTTTAACCACTTAAGGACCGAGGCTCTTTTTGAGATGTGTTGTTTACAAGTTAAAAACATTTTTTTTGCTAGAAAATTACCGTATTTATCGGCGTATAACACGCACAGGCGTATAACACGCACATTCATTTTAAGAGGGAAGTTTCAGGAAAAAAACTTACATTTTAAATAAGGAGCTTTAAAGTAAAATAAGGGTCAGTGCCCATCTGCAGCCTCACCATTTCCATCAATGCAGCAGCCTCACCATTGCCTTCAATGCAGCAGCTTCAACATTGGCATCAGTGCAGCCTGATTGATGCCCATCTGCAGCCTAGAGGGGACAGGGAGGGGGCGGGACGAGCGCCAACAGATACAGTGAGAATCTCCAATGATAGACAGAGCAGTGGTCCAATGGCGGCCCAGGAGATGGGACTTCCTTTTACAGAGGAGGAGTAAACAGGAGATTCTCACTGTATGTAATCTGACGGCGCTCGTCCTGCCCCCCTCTTTGTCTCCTCCGAGGCAGCTAAAATTGAAGTATTGGCGTATAACACGCACACACTATTTGCACCTGATTTTCAGGGTGAAAAAGTGCGTGTTATACGCCAATAAATACAGTACTTAGAACCCCCAAACATTATAAATTTTTTTCTAACACCCTAGAGAATAAAATGGCGGTCATTGAAATAATTTCTGTCACACCGTATTTGCGCAGCGGTCTTACAAGCGCACTTTTTTTTTTGGAAAAAATACACTTTCTTTAATTAAAAAAATAAGACAACAGTAAAGTTAGCCCTTTTTTTTTTTTTTTATTGTGAAAGATAATTTTACACCGAGTAAATTGATACCCATGTCACACTTCAAAATTGCGCCCGCTCGTGGAATGGTAACAAACTTTTACCCTTAAAAATCTCCATAGGCGATGTTTAAAAAATTCTACAGGTTGCATGTTTTAAGTTACAGAGGAGGTCCAGGGCTAGAATTATTGCTCTTGCTCTACCGATCGCGGTGATACCTCACATGTGTGGTTTAATCACCATTTTCATATGCGGGCGCTACTCACGTATGCATTGGCTTCTGCACGTGAGCTCAGTGGGACGGGGATCGTTTAATTTTTTTTTTTTTTTCTATTTTATGTTACCTTTTATTTTTACACTGTTTTAAAAAAAAAATGTAAACATCCCTTGTAATAGAAAAAAAGCATGACAGGACCTCTTAAATATGAGATCTGGGGTCAAAAGACCTCAGATCTCATATTTACACTTAAATGCAATAAAAAAAATAAATATATTGTCATTTAAAAAAATAATTAAAAAAAAAAATGGCCCTTTAAGCGCTATGAACGGAAGTTACGTTATGACGTTGCTTCCGCCCTGCATTGTTATGGAGATGGGTGGGGGCCATCTTCCCCTCACTCGTCTCCATGCCTAGCAAGGGTGAAGATCCGATCGCCTCCGCCGCTGCCGACGGCTCCGGAGCGCGGCGAGAGGCACCGGAGCGCCGCCGATAATAGTGATCTTGCGGCGCATCCGCCGCAGAGACCACTATTATCGGAAAACGGACCGCCGGCCAAACAGGAGGGTACCGGGGTTATGGTAGCTAGCTGCTGCCATAACAACGATAACCCCCTTAAAAATATGGACGTATATTGGCGTGAGGCGGTCCGGAACTGGTTAATTTCAGTGGATCTATTTTGTTAATTTTATGGTTATAATCGACTTTGTTTTATATTGTTAATATTTTTTTTCTAAGCAGGATTTAGGCTTTAAGTACGGTAGGTTTTTGTGTCTTCATGAAACAAAATCCATTGACTTAAGTTGCCCTGAATGTATCTTAGGAATCTTCAGGTGTTGAATATCCCCACCGTCCATTACTATTTCCACTAAGGTACAATAAAACCAGATTATTCATCTTTTTTCCTCTGCAGAATCTATTTTCATGCAGTAACGATTTTTTAGCCTATACCCAAAAGAATTTCCTGCTAGAAATATTGTCTTACTATTATTATCTTTTCATTGACATTTAACATGTCCAATACCTACATATTTTGTCGGAAAAATCTCCTTTCATTTAATATTCTAGAGATGTTTTGACATGTTGTGATTGACAACCTCATTTATAACACAAGAAGCGGGCTCAGATTCCATCGCTGTTATTTCCTTGGGCTTCCTGGTCAATTGTGTTTTCTTATTGACAACATATGATAGAGGTTCTATTCAAGATACATATATATTATATGTCACACATATATATATATATATATATATATATATATATATATATATATATATATATATATATATATATATACACCGATCACCCATAACTTTATGAACACTGACAGCTTAAATGAATAATATTGATTATCTTGTTACAATGGCATTTGAACATCAGTGGGATATATTAGGCAGCAAGAAAACATGTTGTCCCTGAATTTGATGTGTTGAATGAAGAAAAAAAATGGGCATCGCAGTTTGCTGTTGACGAGGCTACATAGCTGCAGACCGGCCAGGGTACCCATGCTGACCCGTGTCCACAGCCAAAATGCCTACAGTGGACACATCAGTATCAGAACTGGACCACAGAGTAATGGAAGAAGTTGGCTCGGTCTGACGAATTATTTTTTTTACATCATGTGGATGACTGGGTTCATGTGCATTAACTACTTGGGGAAGAGATGGCACCAACATTTCTAGAATCTTAATATCCCACCTACAATATATTGCCAAAAGTATTGTGACACCTGCCTTTACACGCACATGAACTTTTTTGGCATCCAAGTCTTAGTCCGTAGGGTTCAATATTGAGTTGGCCCACCCTTTGCAGCTATAACAGCTTCAACTCTTCTGGGAAGGATGTCCACAAGGTTTAGGAGTGTGTCTATGGGAATGTTTGACCATTCTTCCAGAAGAGCATTTGTGAGGTCAGGCACTGATGTTGGATGAGGAGGCCTGGCTCACAGTCTCCGCTCCAATTGATCCCTAAGATGTTCTATCGGGTTGCAGTTAAGACTCTGTGCAGGCCAGTCAAGTTCCTCCATCCCAAACACGCTCATCCATGTCTTTTTGGTCCTTGCTTTGTACACTGGTCATAGGCGTGTGCACAGGGTGTGCCGGGTGTGCCTGGGCACACCCTAATCACCCCATGTGCATTAGTATTATCCAGGAGCAGCACCAGATGGGTGGCTGGGGGTGCCAGTGACCAGTGTAAATGCCCCATTATATTAAAGTCTAGGTTCAACTTTAGGAACACGTTACACCCGTATTTAGGGTGCACCATAATATGCTCTCAATCAACTGTCTCCCACCATCAGAGCCCCCTTTCTGTGATAGCAGGTGGCGTTCATGTGTGTTTGAACTTTGGGGTGCACACCCTAATGCAATAGGCTGCGCACACCTATGACACTGGTCCAAATCTTTTGGTGGAGGGGGGATTATGGTGTGGGGTTGTTTTTCAGGGGTTGGGCTTGGCCCCTTAGTTCCAGTGAAGGGAACTCTTAAGGTGTCAGTATACCAAGACATTTTGGACAATTTCATGCTCCAAACTTTGTGGGAACAGTTTGGGGATGGCCCCTTCCTGTTCCAACATGACTGAGCACCAGTGCACAAAGCAAGGTCCATAAAGACATGGATGCAATAGTTTGGAGTGGAAGAACTTGACAGGCCTGCACCTCAACCCGATAGAACAACTTTGGGATGAATTAGAGCGGAGACTTCGAGCCAGGTCTTCTCATCCAACATCAATGCCTGACCTCACAAATGCGCTTCTGGAAGAATGGTCAACCATTCCCATAGACACACTCCTAAATCTTGTGGACAGCCTTCCCAGAAGAGTTGAAGCTGTTATAGCTGCAAAGGGTGGGCCAACTCAATATTGAACCCTACGGACTAAGACTGGGATGCCATTAAAGTTCATGTGCCTGTAAAGGCAGGTGTCCCAATACTTTTGGCAATATAGTGTATATTAGTTCAGCCCAAGCACACACATACACACCCACCATAACCACACCAGAAATTGAAAGGAAATCCCTCTAGATGAGGCAATCTCTGGTTGTCATCAGAACTAGTGTCCGCAGTGGACGGGTTCCCTTCTATTACTGTTCTGATGAGAACTCAAATTTGGGATTTTCTTTCATTTTCACTCTCGGTGATTGCGGTCATAGTACAAAAAAAGAGGGTGAATCTGCATGACGGGGACACAGACAGTAACAAAAATATGACAGTTGTTCTAATCCCTCAATGATATATTCAAAGCTAATATATAAATAGATGGCCTCTATAGTGAAATATTAAGGTAGAAAATTATAAACATGTACCATCATCCAGGAATGAATAATTTACAAGGTTTGGAAGCCTGATCCCCAATCAGGCGACCTAAAGAGATGGGGGCATATTGGACTATTGCGGTACAATAAACATTGGTGATAATATAGAAAATAAATCAGTGATATGAGATTGTATAGTAGATTTTATTGATGCAGAAATACAAATCTTGATAATACAATACAGCATGATAGAGTTAAAAACATAGCGCCAGGTAGGGACGTGGTTGTACAATAAAACAATTGATCTCAGAAGTCAATTCCTCGACTAGTTTCGCGGATATAACCGCTTCATCAGGAGGGAGTCTGAGGATAGTTTATTATAGCTAAACCTAACAAAATAAAAAAATAAAAAAGTACAATGTAATATGCCAAAGAGACATCTACAGTAAAATTGCATCATAGTTAGAGACATATAATAAAGTTTGACGGGGGAAAAAGACAAATCTGCTTACCCATGTCCCAATTGACCCCAAGCGCGGGGCTCCACCACCCTGGAGTGATCTCCCACGGCGACCCGGGGGAGCTGCAACAATGACGGGGATAATAGGGAAGAGAACGTGAGAATGGTCGGGTATACTGTTTTGCCAATAAAAAACGAGTGAAAAAAGTGACACTGGAAGGTGAGGGAAGTAAATTGGTAAGAGTGTGGGGACTACTGTGAGGATTGCAATTTGCAAACCAACGGAGGGAAACATAAAAATTATGATAACCATGGTGAAAAGGTGGGGAACATTAGTGGGATATAGTGTGGGAAAGTGAAAGTGTGGGGGAAGGGAAAACAAAGGGGGAGGGAGGACTGGAGAGGTGGGGGACCAGGATGGGGGTGACAGAGACAAGAGGAAAGACTGGAAAATGAAAAATTTGGGGGGAAGGGGAGGAAAAGAGGGGAAAGAGGGTTTTGGTGAAGTGATTGAGGGCATAGTAATACCTAATGCTGAAGTAAAAACATGGGGAGGTATCCGGGAAGGCACCCAGAAGGGGGCCAATACCATATGAGGCCGGGGAAGGGCAATTGAGGATTACAGGCAGCGGGCGGAAGCGGAGTACGGCATATTCGCCCATGCCTGGAGCATCTAAAAGGAAGAAAATGTACAATCATTATACACCCAAGCTGGTGCCCTGAGGTACGGGACAGCAGGATAATAGAGTAAATAGAGTAATCCCTTGTAACTTACTGTAAGTTGGGAGCTATTAAAGGCAGGCTTATCCTGTCTATTCATTGACGGTCGGTTCCGGGTTCCGGGCATCGTGCAATATGGCCAGCTTACAGTAAGTTACAAGGGATTACTCTATTTACTCTATTATCCTGCTGTCCCGTACCTCAGGGCACACACAGTAGTCCCCACACTCTTACCAATTTACTTCCCTCACCTTCCAGTGTCACTTTTTTCACTCGTTTTTTATTGGCAAAACAGTATACCCGACCATTCTCATGTTCTCTTCCCTATTATCCCCGTCATTGTTGCAGCTCCCCCGGGTCGCCGTGGGAGATCACTCCAGGGTGGTGAAGCCCCGCGCTTGGGGTCAATTGGGACATGGGTAAGCAGATTTGTCTTTTTCCCCCGTCAAACTTTATTATATGTCTCTAACTATGATGCAATTTTACTGTAGATGTCTCTTTGGCATATTACATTGTACTCTTTTTTTTTTTTTTTTTTATTTTGTTAGGTTTAGCTATAATAAACTATCCTCAGACTCCCTCCTGATGAAGCGGTTATATCCCCGAAACTAGTCGAGGAATTGACTTCTGAGATCAATTGTTTTATTGTACAACCACGTCCCTACCTGGCGCTATGTTTTTAACTCTATCATGCTGTATTGTATTATCAAGATTTGTATTTCTGCATCAATAAAATCTACTATACAATCTCATATCACTGATTTATTTTCTATATTATCACCAATGTTTATTGTACCGCAATAGTCCAATATGCCCCCATCTCTTTAGGTCGCCTGATTGGGGATCAGGCTTCCAAACCTTGTAAAATATTCAAAGCTAAAAAAAAATAATTTGGCTTCTGGTACACTTTAATTTTGCAAACTGACAATTTGTGTTTCAACATGAACATGCTCTACCCCTAAATCTAACCCCATAAATATAAAATGTTTTAAAAAATCTTGCCGATATTGGTTAACCTGCGCAGAAGACTTGATGGAAAAAGACAGGAAAATGCCCAGGACACGCACAGGAAGTAACATCAACCTGATGGAAAAAGGTGGGAAAATGCCCAGGAGGCGCACAGGAAGTGACCTCAAACTTCCCTATATAAGCCCAGCCCAGACACTGCCAAATTGCTGGATTATCTTCAGTCCCCCCTTGTTCCTGTGCTAGTGTGTGATCTGTCTGAACTTGTTGTGACCTGGAAACCTATTTGACTACACTTGATTGCTGCTTGCCATTGACCTCGGATTTGTACCTTGACCATTCTACTTCTTTGCCCCTTTTGTACTCAACTGCCATATTGGAACCGACCCCGGCTTGGATCTTGACCATTCTTCTTCTGATTAACTCTTTTATACTTCGTTGCCCAACTGGACTTGACCTCGGATCTCGGACTAAGTCTTGCACGGTGCTCCGCACCCCTGGTACCCCTGCCACTCGGTGTCCACCAAGTCTCTGTCTCCATCTCCAGAGGCTTCAAGGACCTGAGGTGCAAAGGAGGCCTCCCCACTACTTCGGTCTCACATCAGGTACGTGGCTCTCGTGACACTCCCACTTTTGTACTCTGCACACGCAAATGATCTCTGCACCCTCAGCTAGGTGTACCTGGGGGGCACGACCATAATCCAGCTTGTTGCAAGTCCATCTTTACCACCAAGGGCCTTGGTGAAAAAGCAAGCTGGGGCTTAGACTCTGCACTTTGGGGAACCCCGAGTTGACGATTTACAAGGGCTCACCATTGCAGACACCTGAGAGTTACACATAGAAGAAACAAATTCTTCTACCTAAGTTGTACCTGAGTATCTGCAGCCCTCTCTCCTCTACATCTGTTCAAAGTCCAGAATTTACACAGCATTTCTGAGCTTCTTAAGGCAGGGGGAGGGTATCGGATGTCAAAAACTGCACAGCATAGAGAAGGGAGCTGATTTTAATCTGAGACCTGAGTGGAGGAAATGGGCACACACACCCCTCGAAACATCACAGGCTGTGCTGGAGCTCCCCATCACCTGGAGTCAGTATTACCTGCAGTGCCAGGTCAAGGCAATCTAGAGCCCAGGGCGAACATGCCAAATTGCGCCCCCACCCCCCAAGATGTATGAGCATTATGTGTCAGCGAAAATCCCCCCCCCCCAAAAAAAAAGAAAATTGAGTATTAATCTGCATGCTCACCCTTAAGCATAAATTCCTCCTTCCAGTACAAATCTGCCCCCCTGCTGAAATCCCCCCACCCAGCACAAATCTTTGCCTCCCCATCCTCCCCGACTCAAATCCTCTCTCCCCATATGCCACCAGCACAAATCCACCCCCCTAAACAAATTTTCCCCTCCCAGCACTAATCCTCTACCCCAAATTTCCCCTCCACGCACACATCTTTTCCCCCCTTTTCAAATCCCCCCTTTCAGCACGAATTCCCATCCCCAATCCCCTATCCTAGCGCAACTCCCCCCCCCCCAAAAAAACACACATATATTTCCCTTCCTAGCACAAATACCCTCCAGTCATCCCTATTAGCACAAATCCACCCCCCCCCCACCTCAGAAAAAAAAAAACAATTTCCCCTCTACCATATTATTTTTATAGCACAACGCCCCCCCCCCCCAATCCCCCTCCCAACACAAATCCTTTTCCCATATCCCCCCTCCCAACACAATTCCCCCCAATACACCACTCCTAGCACACCTCCCTAAATTTGACATCCTAGAACATTTCTTACCCCCAAATTCCCCTTTTCAACACAAATCCCCTCCTCCCCCAATCTCCGTGTGGTGCCTCCCCACCTCACATGATACCACAGTGCCCAGGGCAGCCGCCCCCCCTGCTCACCCCTTGTCCCGGACCTGGTTACCTGTCAGAAGTGAATTATGCCGATAGCAGAGGAATGGGAGAGCAGCCAGAAATCACACTTGGAGCCTTGGGTTGAAGCCAATGCACACTATGGGAGGATATGCTTTGTTCATTTTTCATTTCAGGGGTTTACAACTTCTTTAACCACTTCCGGACCGCCCACTGTATAAATACATTAGTAGTTTGATGTTAAATATCGGGGTTATGGCAGCAGCTAGCCATAACCCTGGTATTTTTTTAAACAGTGGGCAATTCTCTTTCACATAAAAGTGATCCCAGAGGCAGATTTGCCATGGGATGACTTTTAGAAGCGGCGGGAGAGGTCCCCCCCCCTCCCTTCGATTACCGGTCATCTCCGGGTTTACCGGACCTTTCGGTTAGCCTGAAGCCTATCCGCTGATCTCTGGGGCTGGGCAGGAAGCTGAGTGAGTGCAAGATGGCCCCCAACCAGTTCTATGGCCTTGGAGGAATGGAGCGACCTTCGGCGTCACTTCCGCATTCTGGCCTTAAAGGAGTTGTAAAGGCAGAAGGTTTTTTTTTTTTATCTTAATGCATTCTATGGATGAATGGATACACAGAGCTCTGACTGGGCTTGGGTGCCCCCATAGCAAGCTGCTGGCTGATGGGCACTCAAAGGAGGGAGGGGATAGGAGCAGCAAAGAGGGACCTGAGAAGAGGAGGATCCGGGCTGTTCTATGCAAAACCAACTGCACAGAGGAGGTAAGTATAACATGTTTGTTATTTAAAAAAAAATAGACTTTACAATCACTTTAAAGGGTTGATTTTTTTAATCTCTTAAAGGCAAAGTGACTTTTTTTTTCGCTTTTAAGTGTAAGGCTGGGTTCACACTGCAGATGGGTGCTGCTCGCAACAGGAGTCCAATTAGGGTTGCCACCTGTCTGGGATTCACCCGGACAGTTCGGGTTTAGAATCATGTGTCCGGGTTTCAGACTGCCTGAAACCCGGACACGTTATTCAGACTGGACTATGGCTTCCCAGCAGGGTTGCTGGCTGCAGTTGGCTAAGCTGAGAGTTTCAGTTACACTCTCTTTCACACCGCTCAATGCCAGCACTAACAATACTAACAATTCCCCCACCCCCCACACTGATGGGAGAGGAAAGAGGGCTTGATCTGCACCTCTTCCCCCCCACCCTTACCCCTCTGTGTCTGTCCACACTCCAATCCCCAGCTCTGTGCCTCAGAAAAGGAAAGTGGGGGGCCGGAAATTTGAAGTCCAGCAGCCTCAGATACATCTGGATGAGAGGTTCTGACTGCCAAGGGGTGAGTGAGCTCACCATCCATCCCTGTCTGTGACTGAAGTCTCCCCCCTTCTCTCTCCTGCCTCTGAGTGAGTACACTAAGATTAATCAGGGTTCTCAGAGCACCCCTTACAACAGACTTCCCATTTACACCAGAGGCCACAGTGTTCCCCTTTACTTTAGAGTCCTCTCCGTACATCAGCATTCTCAGTGTTCCCCCATAAATCAGGGTTCACAGAGCATCCCTTATGTTAGAGTCCTCAGAGTTCTCCCTTACATCAGAGTCTGCAGAATTCCCCCCTTACAGTGAAAGGGAACTCTGTGAGTTCAGATGTAAAAGGGGTGCTCTGTGGACTCTGATGTAAAGGGGGACTCTTGTTATTAAAGAGGAGTTCCACCCAGGGGGGGCCCATGAAAAAAAAAAAAAAATAAAAGTCAGCAGCTACAAATACTGCAGCTGCTGACTTTTAATTGGACACTTACCTGTCGTCTCCCCCTCCGTTCAGCGGCGCCGGCATTGCAACCGTGGGCGCCGGGCTGTGGCTTTACAGCCTGGCACCCACTGCGCATGCGCGAGCGGCGCCGCGTGCCGTGATTGGCCGCTAAGTCACCTGGGACCTGTAATGGGTCCCAGATGATTGACAGGAGGGAGGGAGCAGAGCTGAGCCCTTCCTGTGCCGAGGGGGAAGTGATGTCACCAGCCCAGGCACTGAAAGAGGCAGACTACGAGGGACCCCCTAGCAACAGGCATTTAGAGGTAAGTTAAAAAAAAAAAATATCCAAATGTTTTTTTGTTTTTTTTTTTAGGATTTTTCATGTATTTTTGTTTTTTTGGGTGGAACCCCACTTTAACGTCATATGTTTAGAAATGTTATTTAAATGCAAAATATATGTATAGTTTATACTGTAAAAAAAAATGCTGTGCTCTGCTAAAGTGTTCGGGTTTGATTTGAAGAAAAGGTGGCAACCCTAGGTCCGGGGCGTCCCTGTTCTCTGTTTCAGGGACAAATAAGGGCTGAATTTTTGGTTGTTTTATATTATGATTGGTTGTCTGTGTTGCTTGTGTAATATAAGCTTGTGGTATGTTATGTAATCATGGGAGACCATATAAGGAAAAAGTTAAATATTTTTTTATATATATTTTTTATATATATTTTTTTATAATTATTAGAGGTATATGATTTTGTACTTTTTATTCCAGCCATTCATGTTTTGTTTTAATTATAATTAGATTGGTATTAAAGTAGTTGAATACATTTTACATATTTTTTATACATATATTTTTAGAGATATACTGCATATTATGAAGATCTATGGTTTAAACCAGCAGGATGAGAAGCTTACGGGTGTTGGGACTTTTGGATTATATACACCGATGTAAGAATACATCCCAGGATTTTGTCTAGTGCTTCCTACATGCAGTGGATATGAGAGAGATATGTTTTGTATTTTAGAATATGCAGGTTACATATATCCTATATCACTAATGTATGACCTGGGTGACCGGGATTATGCGGCCGCTGAGACACGAGGTGTGCGCAGGAGCTTTAGGAGGTTCTCTGGTGGTCGATTGATAGGAGGATATAAAAAGGGGTGAGTGTCACCCCGTGCAGCCAATCCCGTGAATAAGTCGATCTATGACGAAACATGTCGGGGGAGCATGGCTGTGACGCGTGACGCTTGAAGCCGACGAGGAAGTGGTGATCCGACATAGTCGCTAGACACCGAGGAGGGGGTGAGAGCTGAGATTTAATGCCTGTATACCTCGGGTCCGCCGTGACCGTATCCCTACACTGTGTGATCCAATTGTTTAGCGTGCTGTAATTTGAAGCTATTTTTTGCTGGCTTGGATTTTGTAAAAGGTGAGTGGTTAAGTTGAAGAGTGATAGTGTTTACAATAAATTGGTTTATACTGTTTTACACTATTGGAGCACTTTATTATTTGACATGTGGAGCGATTTCTACATACCCTGTTTCCCCAAAAATAAGACCTAGTGTGATTGTAAGTGATGGCTGCAATATAAGCCCTACCCCCCAAATAAGCCCTACCCTGTTTCCCTAAAAATAAGCCCTACCCTGAAAATAATACCTACAAGGACTTTAACTAGGGTTTATTTGGGGGTAGGGCTTATATTGCAGCCATCACCGACAATCCCGCTAGGTCTTATTTTCGGGGAAACAGGGTACACTGTTGGATATTGGTTTGCCGATCTAACCCTTTCTGTGTGGCTATCAAAGCACTTTAGCCTTGCACGCAAGTGTGGGCATTTGGAGTCGGTGAGTGCATTTCTTAAGGGAGTGGGATCGCTGGACACTTTGGTGTGGTGGAAGAAATTAAGAAGACACAATTAGTCAAGGACTTTCTTTAAGCATCAATACATGGACTTTGTGTTTGATTTATTCACTTATGAATTTCACAGGGTGTTTTAATTGTTTAACCGCTTCAGCCCCGGAAGAATTTACCCCCTTCCTGACCAGAGCACTTTTTGCGATTCGGCACTGCGTCGCTTTAACGGACAATTGCGCGGTAGTGCGACGTGGCTCTCAAACAAAATTGACGTCCTTTTTTTCCCACAAATAGAGCTTTCTTTTGGTGGTATTTGATCACCTCTGCGATTTTTATTTTTTGCGCTATAAACAAAATAAGAGCGACAATTTTGAAAAAAACGCATTATTTTTTACTTTTTGCTATAATAAATATCCCCCAAAAATATATAAAAAAACATTTTTTTTCCTCAGTTTAGGCCGATACGTATTCTTCTACATATTTTTGGTAAAAAAAAATTGCAATAAGCGTTTATTGATTGGTTTGCGCAAAAGTTATAGCATTTACATAATAGGAGATAGTTTTATGGCATTTTTATTAATAATTTTTTTTACTAGTTTTGGCGGCGATCAGCGATTTTTATTGTGACTGCGACATTATGGCGGACACATCGGACATTTTTGACACATTTTTGGGACCATCGTCATTTATACAGCAATCAGTGCTATAAAAATGCATTGATTCCTGTGTAAATGACACTGGCAGTGAAGGGGTTAACCACTAGGGGGCGGGGAGGGGTTAAATCAGTACTAGGGGAGTGTTTCTAACTGTAGGGGGGAGGGGCTGTGTGTGTCAGTACACTGATCTCTGCTACGATGACAGGGAGCAGAGATCGAGTGACACTGTCACTAGCCAGAACGTGGAGACGCTGCTCCTGCTCTCCGTGAGACGATCGCGGGTATCCCCATGGCGATCGAGTCCGCGGGACCCGCCACCCGACTCACGGAGCTCCCGGCCGGCGTGCACGCAATGACACGACGGGAAATTCAAATGGATGTACCTGTACGCCCTTTTGCCCAGCCGTGCCATTCTGCCGACATACATCGGCGTGCGCCGGTCGGGAAGCGGTTAAACACAATATTTATGCACTATATTGTTTTCAGTTTTGTCTAAACCGGACAATTCTGTCTTAGGTCAGCGCCACTGTTTTTTCCTTTTTCTGTTTTTTCTTTTAGTCACTATTTAATTATAACAGAAGGATAAAACACTATTTACATTTCATATTTTCTAAAGTGGCAGCTTCATTTTTGCTAACATTTTTCATCTGAGGCGCAGTGGTGGTAATTGAAGTAAAGGGCGGTTTGTTTTACTTGAATACTTATAGCTATTAGGGCTGAATTTTTGCCTGAATTCGGCCCTGAAATGGACGCACAGGACTCCATAGAGAGCCGGTCACAATCTCCCGTTATGAGAACCCAGCCTAAATGCGAGATCTGAGGTCTTTTTGATCCCAGATCTCACAATAAAGAGGCCCTGTCCTGCTTATTTCTATTACAAGGGATGTTTACTGTACATTCCTCGTAATAGAAATAAAAGAGATAAAAAAATAAATACAAATTAAAGGGGCAGTGTGAAAATAAAACCTAAAAAGTAAAATAAATAAGAAAAAAAAATAAAAATTAAAGTGCCCTGTCCCACCGAGCTCGCGGGAGAAGCGAACGCATACGTAAGTGACGCCCATATATGTAAACGGTTTATAGAAGGAACACTCCCAAAGGAGAAAAAGGGAACACTTGTACCCCCCCGGTTCACAGGGACTTTAAAGGCGAACAGTCACGATATTATTCTAAAAGCATATTTATATAGAAAAATTGCTTAAAAAACATAGTACTAAAAACATGATGATGATTTATACAAAACATTGATATACATCACAGTTTACATGTGTTTTGTTTTCTATACATTCCAAACTGAAGCCTATTTTCTCTATAGACCTAACATGTTTCAGGACAAAGTCCCTTCTTCAGTTTTGTAGGAGAAACAGATGGATGTATTCTGAAAAACAGGCAAGACAGATTTAAGCATAGGCATTAACCTCAGTGTGGCCATCGCAGCACACCAAGGGCATCCAATATACATACCAATATTAGTATTTGAAGATAAGTGCAATATAGCAGTATATGTACAAAAATGTATTCTCTTTACGAGTTTGGAATGGACCTCTACCGCCAAATGTCCATGAAAAGGATGATGGGCCCTATCCGCGCCTAGGGAAGCCCACACAAAGGTCCTATATTAGGACGAGAACCACGCCAATACCAAAAAAGACCCTACAGGAATGGTAAAAATGCTCAGATTGTAAACAATGCTCAATACAGTGGGGTTATATGTAAAGGAATATAAAATGAAATGGAAAATAAAACAGAAAGAATCACCCATAAATGAGCAAAGCTCTTCTCTCCTAGTACATAAAGACTATTTTTATTTTAGAAGCGTTAAAGATGATATACACCTATGAAATAATTAACATGGAGGGGAACATCCCCACATACAAAGCACAAACCCCGGAGAGGAAAAGAAAAAAAACCTTATCTTGCCCTGCCATATTGGAGGTATACTTCCAAACAATCCAAGGGAGGAGGACAGAGCAAAAAACCAAACAGAGTAAGGAACAGCAGAAGTTCCTAGGTTTAATTAGTTCTTATACTTACTTATAAGGTGGATCGGTATAGTAAGGGCATTGTTCCTTTGGTCAGGCATCAGTCTGCACCGCACTGCGGCGCAGGGGTGGGCCCAGGAGCTTGTCTGGGGCCTACCACAGCTGCCGAGGAATGGTCCTGAGCTGTCTATCCAGAGTGAAGAAACTGGACAACCGAGGAGATCCCAGGGGAGGACCCGTCATGGAAGGATCATGCAACTTGCTGGTCTGGAGAGGGGCCTGGTGACTCGGTTGGAGGACGTATCCTGAAAGTAACTATACAGCATAGTGTTGCCGGGTTGGCTTAAAGGTTCAAGCACTGTGACTGACATTCACCACAAAAGAACCAATACATCCTGTGGCAGAGGATCGTACGGGTTCATCCCAAACAAGTCTGTGGCAGAGACTTTTGTTCGTGCTAAGTACTGGCTGCTAGGCAAGTGAGAGAGGCCTATCCAGGCGTGCAAGGAGTGTATCCCACCAAGGGAGTGCATTCTACTGAAACATCCAACCCCAAGGGACATTTGTCAAGAATCTTACTAAAAAGGTATTTGAGTTTTCCTCTGCAGTTTCCCTTCTGCCTCTTTCCTGCTACTTCCTTTGTTGATGGTTTAATAAAGCATTGAAAACGTACTCAAGTGTTGGTGCGTGTGTCGTCCAGAGGTTAACTCAACGGAACCCCTAGACCCGGTGCCGGTGAAACAAAGGGAAGGAGAGTGAAGGTAACAAGCCCGCTTTAAACCAGCAGCTCCACCGAGAGTTAGTGCTACATATATATATATATATATATATATATATATATATATATATATATATGTATGTATATATATGTATATATGTATGTATATATATATATATATATATATATATATATATATATATATATACATGTGTGTATATATATATATATATATATATATATATATATATATATATATATATATATATATATATATATGAGCTTGTATCTTTTTTTTTTTTTCACATTACAAGCATATCGTTTGCCTTTTACAGTTTTTTTGACTGTGGTAGGTCAACATTAAGTGTCCCCTTCTATATATAAGCAACATTCATTTTCTTTGACAGCTTTTCTGCTAAAAGTATCCACCCTTAGGTGACAGGCACTCTGCGTTCAAAATCATAATTAGTAAAAGTCTTGTCAGATTTAAATACTTAGACAGCATAATATATTAATTGTGCAGAAGGTACACATAATTACACCAGGTGTAATTATGCCGCAGTTAAATGTTACATAGAAATGACACTTTGCTTGCTTAATTTAAATCAATAATTAAAAAGCGCACTGAACTCTGCAAGGAGCACAACACAAGTCGCATGAAAGCCAGAAAAATAAGTGAGATAGTTGGGAACTTGTAACGTTAATACGATTATTTGTCAAAATTAGATAATTGTCGAATGCCACAATTATTTAATCTACTTTATTAATGAGAAAAAATATTTATAGATTAGACAATATTTGAGGCTATTTGAGATTGTTAGGTAATCAGAAGCCGCAAAGGGGAACGCTGCTGAATCCTCATCACATTTCTCCAGTGCTAGTTGCCAATTATTCCAATTATTTCACAAGTTTCGATAAGCCAATGAAGCAGGATTGAACGTTCGCACTTTTTCGTATGTCAAACCGGCAAATAAGGTTGCGAAGAGGTGGGCACAAAATGGTCTTTGGGGGTTATTTACGAAAGTCAAATCCACTTTGCACTACATGTGCAAACTACAAGTGCAAAGTGCAAAGTCCCTCCGGGCGTCCCTGGCTTCCCAGCATTGTGTAGAGCGAGTGAGCGCCGCATCACTGGGGACCTGATGCGTGTGTCCGGCGGCCGCGATGCCCGCCGGACACCCACGATTGCTCATCACAGAGCAGGGACGTGGACCTGTGTGTGTAAACTCCATCATGGTACGTCGGTACCATAAATGGCCACGGAGCCGATGCAAGTGCCCAGCGGTCGCGATCACCGCCGGGCTCCCGCAATCGCTCGGGGCACACCGAGAATCGGGATCTGTGTGTGTAAAAACACAGTTTCTGGTTCTCTGAGGGAACAACAGACAGATCGTCTGTTCATACAGAGTATGAACAGGTGATCTGTCATCTTCCCTGCACAGTCCCCTCCCCCCTTCAGTTAGAACAGGTACTAGGACACACTTAACCCCTTCACTGCCCCCTAGTGGTTAATCCCTTCACTGCCAGTGACATTTTTACAGTAATCAATGCAATTTTATAGCATTGATCGCTGTAAAAATGCCAATGGTTCCAAAAATGTGTCAAAATTGTTCGATGTGTCCGCCATAATGTCGCAGTCCCGATAAAAATTGCTGATCGCCACCATTACTAGTAAAAAAAAAAAAAAGCCATACAACTATCCCCGATTTTGTAGACGCTATAACTTTTGCGCACACCAATCAATAAACGCTTATTGCGATTTTTTTTTTTACTAAAAATATGTAGAAGAATACATATCGGCCTAAACTGAGGAAAAAAAAAGTTATTTATATATCTTTTGGGGATATTTATTATAGCAAAAAGTAAAAAATATTGCGTTTTTTAAAAAAGTGTCTCTCTTTTTTTTGTTTATAGCGCAAAAAATAAAAACCCGCAGAAGCGAGCAAATACCACCAAAAGAAAGCTCTATTTGTGGGGAAAAAAAAGGATGTCAATTTTGTTTGAGTGCCGCGTCACATGACCGCGCAATTGTCAGTTAAAACGACGCAGTGCCGAATTGCAAAAAAGTGTTCTGGTCTTTGGCCAGCCAAATGGTCCGGGGCTTAAAGTGGAGTTCCACCCACTTTTACAACTCTTCAGCATCCCTCACTAAACTGTGCACTGTAAACGAATTGGATATATTTTTTTTTTTTTTTCTCAGCACCTACTGTATATCTGCTGTATTCATTTGTCACTTCCTCCTCCCTGGCCGTGGCCCATCGCATCATTTCCTGTTTACAATGCCTTCTGGGAAGGGGTGGCAACTTCCTCTGACACTGCCGTTGCTATGGAAACCTGACCTGAAACCGATTACACCTATTACACTGCTTGTGCTACACTGAGCATGTGCAAGATCTGCAAGGATGAGATCCAGGAAGAAATACAGTCTGGCTTCAGATGGCCACACTTAAGATGGCCACGGCCTGCTGTAAGTTTATAAAATAACAAACCACTGCTATAAACTAACAAAACAGACCTTAGTTTACAGACTAACTTTACTAGAATACATTAAGCTTGTGTATTATAGGGGTATTTTTATTTAAAAAGTATAATTTCGGCCGGAACAGCACTTTAAGTGGTTAAAGATTGCTGTTCACAAGCGCAAACCACCCAGCTTGAAGGAGCTGGAGCCGTTTTGCAAGGAGGAATGGGCAAAAATCCCAGTGGTAAGATGTGGCAAGATCATAGAGACTTATCCAAAGCGACTTGGTAGCTGCAAAAGGTGGCTCTACAAAGTACTGACTTTAGGGGGGTGAATATTTATGCACATTGACTTTTTCTGTTATTTTGTCCTATTTGTTGTTTCTTCACAATACAAATTAAAAAGTTGTGGTCATGTTCTGTAAATGAAATGATGCAAATCCTCAAACAATCCATGTTAATTCCAGGTTGTGAGGCAACAAAACACGGAAAATGCCAGGGGGGGGGGTGAATACTTTTGCAAGGCACCGTATGCTAGGAAAGGAGGGGAGTCCACAACAGTGGATGTCAAAGAAGCCCTGGCACGAGGGCAAACCCTTATTGGCTTCCTCCAAAGTTGAGATATCTTTAAGCTGTTATTTATTACAAAGCCGTAGAAGACTATTTAACTTTCCTCACTGCCTTTCTTTGTTTTTTTTTTTGTTTTTTGTACATGTTGATCCAAATGACAGAGCTTGAGCAAATAATGTTCTGCTATTCTGCATAGCGGGAGCGGTGAACAACTTTCTTGCCTCGTATACAAATTGAATACAAAAACACGGCCTTTCAGAAACGGCGCCGTTTTCTTTTTTTTCTTAAGCAGTAATTTATATTTAACAGCGTCTATAATTTGTGACATCAAATAGTGTAAAAAAAAAAAAAAAAAAGTCGAATGCGTCTTTAAATATGGCTTGGCAGGAGAGCCAAGTCTGTGATTTCTGGCAGGGGCGAGAGCTGGGGACAGATGGCCGTCCAGTTTTTATGTGCACCCTATTGAGATGAACAAGCGACAATTTATAAAATGCTCACAACTCATTAAGGCTGTTTATTAAACTGCAGCCTCTGAATTCCCTTCGGTTTGCTTGGGATATGTAGATGAATCTGCGGAGAGGCCAGTAATGATTGTCCCCGAAGACGCATCGAGCTGTCACTGCACCCACTGGTACATTACATTGCAAAATGAACAAACTGACCCCTGTCACTGCATTATTAGCCTGGAACCACAGTGACAACATGGAGCCCCATGGGTCTTTTCTGTGACTTTTGTGCCAGATTTCTTATCGGTATTCAAGGCCAATTTGATGCAAATTTGCATCACCGATCTTCTAAATGAAAATGCTAGTTCCCTGGCTGTCGTTGAGGAGTGAAAATACAAAACACTATTGGGGGATTTATAAATGGCACATATTTCTTCCTTTCAATAAAATCTATTTGTTTGTGTTTTATTTTATGTTTACTTTTGTTGCTTATTTATACATGTATTTTATTATATATTTTTTTTCACTATAAAGTTTATTGTATATATAAGGAAAAATAATTTATTATTATTATTATTATTATTATTATTATTATTATTATTTGTACTATACAAATACAATAGTACAGTGTTACAATGGGGATTATTTACTAAAGGCAAATCCACTTTGCACTACAAGTGCAAAGTGCACTTGAAATTGCACTGAAAATGCACCCAGAAGTGCAGTCACTGTAGATCCCAGCGGGACATGCAAGGATAATTAAAAAAAACAGCATTTTAGCTTGTACATGATTGGATAATAAAATCAGCAGAGCTTCCCCTCATTTCAGATCTACCCCTCAGATTTACAGCGACTGCACTTCCAAGTGCACTTTCAGTGCAATTTCAAGTGCACTTTGCACTTGTAGTTTGCACTTGCAGTGCAAAGTGGATTTGCCTTTCGTAAATAACCCCCAATATGTCTGAGCAAACAGTTTTTAAATCACAAAATCTATTTGTTGATTCTGCCAGTAGATCCGTCATTTAGCATTTCCTTTAACAGGGTGACAACACTGCTGTGAGATTTCAATGACGTTGTCACCTTAAGCCCTGGTTCACATTGCAGCAATTTACATGCGATTTGACATGTCAAACCGCATGCCAAATCAGCGACTTTTGCCAGCAAAGCCACTGTCCGAATTGGTGCGACTCCGCAACGATTCCCAAAAAGTAGTTTCTGCACTGCTTTTGGCGGCTTCTGGGTGCGATTTCAATAGACATCTGCGCAGAAACCCCCACAGATGTCTCTGAAACCACCCCCGAAGTTGGGACTAACACGCAACAATGAAATTGTGCGACTTCAGTTGAATTGCGCGGTCATGCGACGCTGTACCCAAACAAAATTGACGCCCTTTTTTTTCCCCACAAATAGAGCTTTCTTTTGGGTGGTATTTTATCACCTCTGCAGTTTTTATTTTTTGCGCTATAAACAAAAAAAGAGCGACAATTTTGAAAAAAACACAATTTTTTGCTATAATAAATATCCTCATTTTTTTTTAAAAAAAGCAGTTTTTTTCTCAGTTTAGGCCAATATGTATTCTTCTACATATTTTTGGTAAAAAAAAATCGTAATAAGTGCATATTGATTGGTTTGCACAAAAGTTATAGCATCTACAAAATAGGGGATAGATTTATAGCATTTTTATTATTTTTTTTTTTTTACTAGTAATGCCAGTGATCTGCGATTCTTATCATGACTGCGACATTATGGCGGACACATCGGACAATTTTGACACATTTTTGGAACCATTGGCATTAATACAGCGTTCAGTGCAATTAAAAATGCATTGATTACTGTAAAAATGTCACTGGCAGTGAAGGGGTTAACACTAGGGGGCGGTGAAGGGGTTAACTGTGTTGCCTGGGAGGTGATTCTAACTGAAGGGGGAGGAGCTAACTAGAGGAAGTGACAGATTGGGGTGCCTAGCTAATAAGAATACACGATCTGTCACTCCTGTCAGAACAGAACAGGGAAGTGTGTGTTTACACACACTCGTCCCTGTTCTGTGTCTCCTGCTCACCATCGCTCGTGGCTGGCGGTCATCGCGACCGTCGGCCACGAGCATCGGCACCCCCGCTGTGCAGCGGGCACGCCTGCTATCCAGACCATGCGAGCCAACGTATAGCTACGTGGTTTCACGCAGGGGAGCCAACCTGCCTCAGTATAACTGCGGCGGCTGGTCCGGAAGCGGTTAACCCTTAATTTACTCTAATCAGTCTTAATGAACTCCTTATTCTCCTTCTTCATTTAGTTATTATTTTTCTGTTGATTTTTTTTTTTATTCACTTCTATTAATTATTATTATATTGATAATTAAAACTTTTTTGTTTGCTTTGTTTGTTAATATTTTTACACCTTTAACATACAGTATCTCACAAAAGTGAGTACACCCCTCACAATTTTGTAAATATTTTCTTCTATCTTTTCATGTGACAACACTGAAGAAATGACACTTTGCTACAATGTAAAGTAGTGAGTGTACAGCTTGTATAACAGTGTAAATTTGCTGTCCCCTCAAAATAACTTAACACACAGCCATTAATGTCTAAACCGCTGGCAACAAAAGTGAGTACACCCCTAAGTGAAAATGTCCAAATTGGGCCCAAAATGTCGATATTTTGTGTGACCACCATTATTTTCCAGCACTACCTTAACCCTCTTGGGCATGACGACATCACAGAGCTGGTGGATGTTAGAGACCTTGCGCTCCTCCACCTTCCGTTTGAGGATGCCCCACAGATGCTCAATAGGGTTTAGGTCTGGAGACATGCTTGTCCAGTCCATCACCTTTACCCTCAGCTTCTTTAGCAAGGCAGTGGTTGTCTTGGAGGTGTATTTGGGGTTGTTATCATGTTGGAATACTGCCCTGTGGCCCAGTCTCTGAAGGGAGGGGATCATGCTCTGCTTCAGTATGTCACAGTACATGTTGGCATTCATGGTTCCCTCAAAGAACTGTAGCTCCCCAGTGCTGGCAGCTCTTATGGAGGCCCCGACCATAACACTCCCACCACCATGCTTGACTGTAGGCAAGACACACTTGTCTTTGTACACCTCACCTCCTCACACACTTGACACCATCTGAGCCAAATAAGTTTATCTTGGTCTCATCAGACCACAGGACATGGTTCCAGTAATCCATGTCCTTAGTCTGCTTGTTTTCAGCAAACTGTTTACGGGCTTTCTTGTGCATCATCTTTAGAAGAGGCTTCCTTCTGGGATGATAGCCATGCAGACCAATTTGATGCAGTGTGCGGCGTATGGTCTGAGCACTGACAGGCTGACCCCCCACCCCTTCAACCTCTGCAGCAATGCTGTCAGCACTCATACGTCTATTTCCCAAAGACAACCTCTGGATATGACGCTGAGCACGTGCACTCAACTTCTCTGGTTGACCATGGCGAGGCCTGTTCTGAGTGGAGCCTGTCCTGGTAAACCACTGTACGGTCTTGGCCACCTTGCTGCAGCTCAGTTTGTGGCTCTTGGCAATCTTATTATAGCCTAGGCCTTCTTTATGTAGAGCAACAATTCTTTTTTTTTCAGATCCTCAGAGAGTTCTTTGCCATGAGGTGCCATGTTGAACTTCCAGTGACCAGTATGAAAGAGTGAGAGCGAAAACACCAAATTTAACACACCAAAGTGTCATTTCTTCAGTGTTGTCACATGAAAAGATATAATAAAATATTTACAAAAATGTGAGGGGTGTACTCACTTTTGTAAGGTACTGTATATTTACACATTTCACATTGAACAAAAGCATGCAATTTAAAAAAAAAGAATGTATTTAATGTGCAAAAAACGTTTTAATGCTTTGTACCATTGCTGACAGCTCAAGAGTAAACAAAACAGTTGCGGTAGGTATCGGTTATTTGTATTGGCGAGTACTAAAAAAAAAATGTATCAGTACTCATAAAATAAATTGTACCGACGCATCCCTAGTTTACATATACCCAATGTTATCTTTTGAAACAAAAGATTTAAACCATATGCATCAAAGCTGACAGTTCTAAGCACCACTATCCGTGTTAAACAGTTTGTCCCTACCCCTCTGACTGTCACTCTTGCTGGACAGCTTGGCCTGTAAAGGAAAAGATAAAAGATCTACTGGCAGGACCACCAGGTAATAAGACTATGTTATGGTGGGACTCCAAAAAACAACTGCTGTGTTAAAGCTATTGACAGGCCACTTCATATAAGTCGCTTTTGCCTGTAGTTACACTTTAATGTCATTTGGGGGCTTCCTTTACCCCAACCTGTTGACAGGACATTAGGCTCAATTCACAAAGCTAATGCACCAGGATTAGGACCACTATTTTCACAAAAGTGACAGGTATTTTTAGCTGAGCCCAATGACATTTTAACTTTATAATCACATAGATGAAAATAAAATTATTCCTGTGCTAAAGCTTTGTGAACTCCCCTTTACCTTACTTACTCATTATCTTTAAGGTTCATGGTCTGCCTGCTGCCATCAAAGGCCCCTTTGCCTTGTGTAAAACTTCAACAAACAAACTGGGGTGGGAATTACCCCGTTGCTCAAACATTGTATCACAGCAGGCATGTACTGGCCATTGGGACTACAGGGAGTTTCCCGGTGGGCCGATGGCTCAGTGGGCCGATTTCAGTGACAGTGGACCGCTGCCTCCCTCCGGTCCTCTGTCCCCCCCCCCCCCCGCAGTGCTCACCTCCTCTCCCTGGCTAGTTATGCAGCGCGCCTGAATACAGACATGATGCTCAGGGGTCAACACTGAGAAGCTCATCATACGATCTGGAAGGAGGGCGGCCTCACTTTCCTGCCTAATCTTGTCCCATTGGGGGGGGGGGGGGGGGCGCCAAACTGATTCTTTGCCCCAGGTGAAATAATGTCTAGCTTCCCCACTGGTACTGCCTATAAGAGAAATAATGTAGAACGGCTAATGGCTAGTGGGGGGGGGGGGGGGGCTTGGGTGGCAAGCCGGCATGGGAGAGACCTGTCAAAGTGGGCCAGTCTGGATGAAGTCCAGGGCCAAATTTTGGTCCCAGTCCAGCCCTGTATCACAGTCATGGATCAGGCTTGGAGACTTGTAGCTAAAGCACTAAAGAGGCTCCCACCGACCATCAAGATAATTATACGAGCAGGTTACCCTGGCGGATGATGCAGGCATACACGAGGTATGGGGTCTAAGCACTAACTGGTATTCACCAGAGGTCCTGATAGTAAAGATTGTTTTTTTGCTGCATGTTAGTACCAGGTTGAGGTCCTCAGGATCACCCCACCAGGAGGTGAGCCAGCAGGGGTAGAGTAGTAGATATAGCAGGTAGGGATCAAGTGGAAACATAGTCAAAGAGCAAGCCAAAGATCAGGAAAGAGTGGTGGAGAAGATACAGACGACAGCAGGAGTGACAAAAGCAAGATATTGGCTGGAGAAAGCACAATAATCTGGCAAACAGGAGGTGCAAAGGCATGGCTTAAATGGGAAGTTCATAGGAGGAGCAAAGAGTTTAAGGTTCACCAGAAACAAGGTTAAAGACAAGTTTGTCCAAGGAATTGTTCAGGGGGCTGTCCAGCATCACAGGTTTTTCAGCAAGAAGAGATACTACCAGACACAGCAGAGGTTGCAGGTTCAGAACTGGGTCCTGACAACTTGTTTTGGGCAATGAAGAAAGAGGGAACCATGCTCTTTACTCCTCTGAACTTCCAACGGTGGATTGGACCCTGCAGGACATTTGTGGATACCACAGAAACCTGAAAGATAAGTATTAGTAAAAAAATTGATTTACAATGGATTTTCAACTATATTTCAGTGATTTGACTAGATTTTACTTCTTACCCTCCCCTTACGCATCGTGAACTAGTTAGGGGGTCCTTAACCAGTTCAAGGGACTCCTAAAACCAAATCAACAGTGAACGAACAATCACATATTCACTCCACATGAGGAGGAAGGTAAGTAGGTGGTACCTTAACCACATCCTTGCCAGCAACTACCCCTTTCCTGGGTACCTTTGTGGCAAAGTGCTCAGTGCCCATATGAGTCATGCCACAGTGCTTTGGTGGGGGGGGGGCTCTTTTTTGGTGGGGGGTGCATTTTTTTAAAATTAGTTTTACATTTAAAAAGAGAGCTAATATTCCCAGTGTGGAAACTTTGCACAGTTTCAGCACCATGGAGAAAGATTGTCATCAGAGCTGACTGCAAGGGACAATTTTGCACAGCGACTGTATGAGTGAGAATTGACGGCTGTTCATCTGATGCTGCATTCCTCTAGTGCACATTCATCTATTGGGAATAAAGTGAACGTGGCTGTGTAAAGCTGGGTGAATGCAGCTGAATCTCACTCGGGCAAATGTAAAGTATTCGCTGGCTAAATTTCCCAGTGAGTCCTTCATAAATAACCCCCTCAATGTCACACAGTTAGGGGGTATGTGTGTTTTTAACTCTTGCAATTATTTTTATTTAAAAAATAAAAAATAAAAATAATAATAATGATATTATTATATAATATAATGTAATGCAATGTAATATATGATATAACAGATAACATAACCAAGAAAAGAATAGGACCTTGCAGAACTTACTGGTACCAGAGAGGAACGGTCATTTATAAGTAAAAAAGTAAATATTTATTACAAAATCGAATTAAAAAACTTTCTTAAAACCATGAAAAGAATACTCTAGTTCAGTGGTCTCCAAACTGTGGCTCAGGGGCCAGATGCAGCCCTTTGATTGCTTTTATCCGGCCCTCTCGGGGCAACACTTTATTCACTGAGAGCAATGAAGGGTACAATTCCTCCCAAAGACACCAAAGATGAGACACAGTTCCTCCCAATGACACCAATGATGGGGCACAATTCCTCCCAATGACACCAACGATGGGGCACAATTCCTCCCAAAGACACCAAAGATGAGACACAGTTCCTCCCAATGACACCAATGATGGGGCACAATTCCTCCCAATGACACCAATGATGGGGCACAATTCCTCCCAATGACACCAACGATGGGGCACAATTCCCCCCAATGACACCAATGATGGGGCACAATACCTCCCAATGACACCAATGATGGGGCACAATTCCTCCCAATGACACCAAAGATGAGGCACAGTTCCTCCCAATGATGGGGCACAATTCCTCCCAATGACACCAATGATGGGGCACAATTCCTCCCAATGACACCAAAGATGAGGCACAGTTCCTCCCAATGACACCAATGATGGGGCACAATTCCTCCCAATGACACCAATGATGGGGCACAATTCCTCCCAATGACACCAATGATGGGGCACAATTCCTCCCAGTGACACCAATGATGGGGCACAATTCCTCCCAATGACACCAATGATGGGGCACAATTCCTCCCATTGACACCAATGATGGGGCACAATTCCTCCCAATTACACCAATGATGGGGCACAATTCCTCCCATTGACACCAATGATGGGGCACAGTTCCTCCCAATGACACCAATGATGGGGCACAATTCCTCCCAATGACACCAATGAATGGGCACAATTCCTCCCAATGACACCAAAGATGAGGCACAGTTCCTCCCAATGACACCAATGATGGGGCACAATTCCTCCCAATGACACCAATGATGGGGCACAATTCCTCCCATTGACACCAATGATGGGGCACAGTTCCTCCCAATGACACCAATAATTGGGGATTGTTTACTCTCACTGATGCTGGAACATTTTGTACTGCCGATGGTCAGAGTACGGCCCCTCTAAAGTCTGTAGGACAGTAAACTGGCCCTTTGTTTAGAAAGTTTGGAGACCCCTGATCTAGTTGGATGATACAAGTCAAATAATCGAGCTACAAAAGTAAATCTTTGATATATTCCCAGGGGTTTGCTATATTTTCGACATTTCGACACGCTGGTAACAATAAAGTCCGCAAGGTTCTATTCTTTTATTCTCTTATTAATGGAAGAAGTACCCTTTATATAGCCTATCTCAGGATATAACAAATAATATAATACAATAAATATAAATTTAAATAAAAAAAAAAACAATAAATGGCCTGCAAATTTGTTAGCCTTACAAAAATTAACATTAGCTTGTGTAAGGAACTACCTTGAATGTCATATTTTAGAAAAAAAAAGAAGAGGAGTCTGGAACTGTTTTCTCTTCCAATATATCAAACACATAACATAAAACGACTGCTTGGAAGGCTGTACAAGTCAAACTTGAACATGTCCCCCTGCCTGTCAGTGGTATTGGATTCCATAAAATGTATTTTTCTAAATATGAAGTTCTCCCATCGCAGCACTGGTGTTATTTTATGGTGATGTTATTTTTGATGCAAATATTGGTTTGCGGGGTTCCTTTTTGAGTAAAAAGACTGTTTTATGCGGAAAATAAATTGTCTTTTTAAAATATGATACTTAGAACAGCTGTTTGCACTTATTATCCAACAATTTGAAAACAGTCAAGTTAAACAGGCTCATTACTTCCTGCGATGCGCTTTTAACTTACATCAAACAACATTAAGAGTCATCCAACACTTTACTGTCATTTAGGATATGTAGTCATTTGGTGGTGAATAACAGCCAGGCTTTGTGTACAGTATAATTGTGGAGTTCAGTGTTCTATAATTACCACAATGGTTGGAGACGTATCAGCGGATTCATCAACCTCATAGAGCACAAACATACAGAGCACATGTGACTCCAATTGAAGCGTTTTTTCTTTGTAAATTGTATTTAATTGAAGTAGCCAATTTGTTACATTTTTGTTTTATTTTTAATATACTTGAATTTGACCAATTCAAGCTAATTACACAGATTAAATGCACAAAAGAGAATTCCTGTAAACAGAAAAGGATGTGTATTTCTGTCCGTCCTGTCCTGAGTAGTGAAGAGCCAATGGTATCTAGGTATAGGGCAGGTTGAACAAACGTGAGTAAAGTTCGGGTGCCGAATCCAAACCCTTTTGAAGTCAATGAGAAACGAATATTACATAGTTATTCAGGTTGAAAAAAGACAAAAGTACATCTAGTTCAAACAAAAAACAGAAAAAAATCCCATATACACAATCCTTCACCCACGGTTGATCCAGAGGAAGCCGAAAAAACCCCAGCAAAAACATGATCCAATTTGCTACAGCAGGGGAAAAAATAGCTTCCTAATCCCCCGAGAGGCAATCAGATTTTCCCTGGATCAATTTTACCTATAAATGTTAGTACTCAGTTATATTATGTAAATTCAGGACTTTTTTTCAGCGGGAACGCGGGGGAACGCAGTTCCGGTACCTCCAGCACCAAATGTATGTAATAGCATGGGGTGTGGGGTATGCTTGAGGGTCTATTGATATTGGCTGCTGGGGGGTCTATTGTCACTGGTGGGGATCTGATTTTGTGTGAGGGTCTATTGTTGCTGATGGGGAATCTATTGTTGCTGGGGGGGGTCTTATGTTGCTGGAAGGGATCTACTGTTGAGGGAGAGGTCTATTTTTACTGGCTGCTTGGGGATCCATTGATGCTGGCTGCTGGGAGATCTGTTGTTGCTGTTGGGGGGGCGTCTAATGTTGCTTGGGTGGATATTTTGTTACTGGGTGTGATAATCTGTTGTGGGTGGTTCTTTTATCAATAACCATACAAATGATTTAGCACCACACAATGATACTTGGTTCTGTATTCTCTAAAAGGGGCAGTACTGGTAGGTGGGTAGGGGGTGCAATCAAGGGACGTGGTCTGAGGTGGGTAGGGGGCAGAGACAAAGGGTGACTCAGAAAGGGGGGGGGGAGTTCCTGCACCTTTTCTCCACTGAAAATAGCCCCGTGCACATTTAGGAAATAATTCAGGCATTTTTTAAAGCAATCTACTGAGCTGGCCAGAACCACCTCTGGATAGAATCTATTCCACATTTTCACAGCTCTTACTGTGGAGAAATCTTTCCATATTTGGAGATGAAATCTCTTTTCCTCCAGATGTAAAGCGTGCCCCCTTGTCTTCTGTGATGACCTTAAAGTGAATAACGCAACACCGAGTTCACTATATCGACCCCTTATGTATTTATACATTTATCAAGAGTAAATACATTCAGTTCTTCTAATCTTTCCTCGTAGCGGAGCTCCACCATGCCTCTTATTAGTTTGGTTGCCCTTCTCTGCCCTTTCTCCAGTTCCTCGATATCCTTTTTGAGAACTGGCGCCCAAAACTGAACTGCATATTCTAGATGAGGTCTTACTAATGATTTGTAGAGGGGCTAAATGAGCTCTCTCTCTCTGGAGTCCATACCTCTCTTAATACAAGAAAGGACTTTGCTCGCTTTGGAAACCGCAGCTTGGCATTGCATGCTATTATTAAACTTATGATCTACCAAAACCCCCAGATCCTTCTCCACAATTGATTCCCCCAGTTGTACTCCCCTAGTATGTATGATGCATGCATATTTTTGGCCCCCAAGTGCAGAACTTTACATTTATCAACATTAAACCTCATTTGCCACTTAGTTGCCCAATTAGACAGTGCTTTGGGGTTGGCTTGTGAGTTGGAGACATTCTGTAAGGACGTTATTCCACTGCATAGCTTGGTGTCACCTGCAAAGACAGATATGTTACTTTTAATCCCAGACCCTATATCATTTATAAAGATATTAAAAAGTAAGGGTCCCAACACTGAACCTTGGGGTACACCACTGATAACCTTAGACCATTCAGATTAAGAATCATTAACCACTACTCTCTGAATTCAGTCTTTTAGCCAGTTTTCTATCCATTTACAAATTGATCTTTCCAAGCAAGTCTTTATGGACCTCACTTTGTGCACTGGTGTGCAGTCATGTTGGAACAGGAAGGCGCCATCTCCAAACTGTTCCCACAAAGTTTGGAGCATGAAATTGTCCAAAGTGCCTTGGTATGCTGATGCCTTAAGAGTTCCTTTCACTGGAACTGTTATGGAAATGATTAAGAGCTCCAATCGAGCCCAAGGTTATCTGCTGCTGTCTCTAATTTGAAAAGTGTGGATATGCATGCATATAAAAGTAAACACTCTGAGACACGCTCAGCACCGTTACTTGTTACACTTCCAATTTATTCAAGGCGGTGTTAATGTTTTATACACACAAATACGTCATTGCTATGTTAGTCTAATAGGTACATCTCATTGGTTAAGATAGAAAAAGAAAATGGAGAATGTTCATAACGAGGTCTGGCTGATCTTTGGTTTTATCTTGTTCCGCGTTCTTCTGATGTGTGGGATGTAGGGGGTACCCGCCATCTTGAGAAAATATAGGAACAGAGCAAATCTGTATACTTATATAATGAGTAAGGAGAAAAATATGTATACACATAAGAAAATAGACATTTTCAGATTATTATTATTATCTACATCACATTCCTTCACAATCCCCCCTAAAATGACTATTTTCTCTTTTCTGTCCCTAATACTAAAGGTCCCACTTTGGCCTGGCCCTTCTCCTCAGCAACTCTTTTAGGCTGTATATAGAATTGGGCAGCAACTGTTCACTTCCCTCCTCGATACAGCTGGAGAGGTGCAGTCAGGCGCTATCTATCCCTATAACCCTATAGGATTGTGAGATTATGGACAGGGAGTGACTGTAGAGGAGTGAAGGGTTTGTCATCTTCCATCATAAGGGGGTCCTCTTCTTCTTGGTGGAGAAATGTAGGTGTGCTATTGTCTACAGCCTTGTTCATTAACTTTTTACGAAAGGTAGAATACAGCATACAATCAGGGCTAAAAGAACCAGGATTATTAATACCGTTACCCGTATCTGGACGAGCACCTTCTGCCACCCACTCATCCAGCTAAAGTATTGGTCCCATGGGTCTGTGATACCTGAGTTCTTCTTCAACTCCAGTGACAGATCTTCTAATTTCTTTATAGCTAGAGTAACCTTACCATTTGGGCCAATATTATCAGGAAAGTATGTACAACAGGTTCCCGTTTTTTCCTATGATTTTACAAAACACCTCCTTTCCCAGCTAGCACCATGTCTAAGGCCATCAGGTCCTGGAATGTCATGTAGGAAGTGGGGGATAACTGGTCAGCAATTCCCTGGAGGGCATCTTTAGAGTAATTTACAAATCTCTGTTGGTTATAATATGTGTAGTGTCAGGTCACCTAGAGGCTGGGTGACAGATGCACACCGTTGGGATCAGGAGTGCACCGCAAGGTAGTGGACCCTACGGGTGACTGCTGCGGATTGAACCCTGGGAGGTTCAGGAAGCAGGTCTACTGGATCACTGACACAGATCCCACTGGGAGCTAGAGCATAGATTCCCCAGGGCGCGGAGTCTAAGAGCCAGCAGGTGTTCACCAGAGCCTTTAATGGTAAGGATGGACTGCGCTGCAGTCTGGCTCCAGGTCGCGGCCCCCAGGGTCTCACAGCTCACGCTCACGGTAGACTACAGGAGAAGAGGAAGGAGGCAGCAGGCTGGAACAACAAGGAAAGTAAGGTACAAGCCAAGGTCGGTAACAGGAATCAGATGTAGGAAACACAGCAAGTACACACAGAGGCTAACACACAGTGGTTGATCAGCACTGCTGGCTTGCAGTGCACAGGTTAATATAGGGTTCCCTGATAGGGCCTGGGGTGGGGCCATGCTTAGAGGAGAGGTTACAAAAGCAGTCAGGTGAGGGTCAGCTGGTCTCTAGAGATGAACACATGGAGACAGGTATGCTGATCGACAAACTCTATTGCATAACCATGACATGTAGTTAATCCAATCTACATTCTTGCTGACAGTTGTTATGGGGATCAAAGACTCAAAACCAGCTTTTACCTGGTCCCTGGCTTTAAATTCATCAGGGACCCCCCTGTAACCCTTATGACATGTATGTATACATGAGGATCAAAGCTTCTGGAGAGAGCTGCTCGCTTCCTCCTCTGACTGTGTGCTGGGTCAGTGTATGTATCAGGGGTATCTTTGGTTAGGATATGGGGGCTTTCTATTTTCATCTTTTTTGTCTAATGCACTCTGTGGTCGCCCAGTCTGGCCCTGTGTTCCAACCCACTGGCCCCCACAGAAACCACAACTCTGTCCCCAGTAACTGTCTGTGTGGCATACATATATGTCCTTACCGTCAGGGATATCACTGTACCAATGGCATCACCATGAAGGGTCAAACGGACAAGGTACTATGTCACAGTAATCTAAGGTAAAGGTGGTCACATGTGTACCTGAAGAGTTACACCAAAACGTAATTATGTTATAATTTTTGTGATGGCCACCTCCTGGGCCCCTCCCCCCTAGATCAAACAGAAAAAGGATATGCAGCACTCGAAAACACGCTCTCCTGCAGTGATAAGCGTGCATTCAGGTGTTCTTCCTGGCCAACTTGACTGAGGTATAAAACAAGGAGAAAGAGGCGCCTCTGGGTGCAGACGTTTAAAACAATTTATTAAAAAGATATAGCAACAGCTGATGATGCACTCACATTTAGTAGAAAAAAGTAGGCAAAGGACTGTCCCAAGACAATCAAGGGGATCCGTGGGGTCATCTAATCCTGGCTGATGGATGACAGAGATACTGGGCAGTCTGTAAACGCTGGATGTTTTTCGGCCGAACAGCAAAGACAGGCTCCAGAGAGAGGCTTGGATGGCATCCGATCAGGCGAGGGATGATGACGTCACTCGATATGCGACGCGTTTCCTGAGCTGGCTCACCGTGAATGGTGTGACGGCGGCGCTCCTTTGTCAAGCTCTGGCAAAGGAGCGCCGCCGTCACACCATTCACGGTGAGCCAGCTCAGGAAACGCGTCGCATATCGAGTGACGTCATCATCCCTCGCCTGATCGGATGCCATCCAAGCCTCTCTCTGGAGCCTGTCTTTGCTGTTCGGCCGAAAAACATCCAGCGTTTACAGACTGCCCAGTATCTCTGTCATCCATCAGCCAGGATTAGATGACCCCACGGATCCCCTTGATTGTCTTGGGACAGTCCTTTGCCTACTTTTTTCTACTAAATGTGAGTGCATCATCAGCTGTTGCTATATCTTTTTAATAAATTGTTTTAAACGTCTGCACCCAGAGGCGCCTCTTTCTCCTTGTTTTATAGTGCTACTGGGACATGGCTTTCACTCCCACTAGAAGGCTGCCCTGAATGTGGATTTTACACCCTATTCCTGCTTCCTTCATCTGCAGTGTCATTACATGGACTTATAATTTTCATGTTTAATTTAATTGTTATGGAATTTCTTTTCCTTATTGTTTATGCGCATCATTTTATATCAGGATTTGTTTGTCTCTTTTGCGCCATTTACTTGCTGTAACTTGACTGAGGTGGCTGTGGTCAGCAAAACTTGGAATGGACCATCATAACTTGGCTCAAGTATCTCCAGACAGTAGTTGGTGTGTTCCTGTATCTAATTCAGGATCTGGAATGGAAGAAAACACCTGGACATGCATTCAGGTTAATTCTCGTGATAATGTGGTTACATAATTAGTCAACACATCAGACTGTAACTGTAACTGTTGTGGAAAGTAACAACCAAGTCTGGGAGCTGAACCAAACAAAATTTCATAAGGGGATAGGGCATGTTTCCCCTGGGGGTGTGTCTGACACTGAACAGGGCAATGGGCTAACTGTCTGGCCAACTCATGTTAGTCTCTTGGGCCATATTTAACATCCTGTTTTTAGTGTCCCATTCATCTTTTCTACCTTACCGCTACTTTGAGGGTGGTATGGGATGTGTAGTGCCAACTGAACCCCCAGTGCTGCCCAAATCTCTTTAGTAAGGGTTGTTGTTAAGGCTGGTCCCTGATCTCTCAATATCACCTCTGGGATCCCAAATCTACATACTATCTGACTCAGTAGTTTCTTAGCTGTGGTCCTGGCAGTCATGACCACTTCCACTAGGGCGTATTCGAATCTGCCACTTCTTGGCACTTGAGAATGATCAATTTGCATCCTCTGGAATGGGGTATAGGGCTTTTGCCAGGTGCTTCTTCTGTGCTTCTTCTGTGCTTCTTCTGTGCTTCTTCTGTGCATCCTGGGTTACATTTGGTGCAGATAATGCATGATCTGCAGAAGCTGTCGGTCAGTGGAGTAACTCTTGGTGCAACACTTGTTGATAAGAGAGTTCATAAAAGTCTTTGTCAAGTGGGCAGCTCCATGTGCCCATTGCACCACGGCTGGGTACATACTCCTGGGTAGACAAGGCTTCTTGTTGCACTCGAATAGTCCATTTCTGAGAGTTGCTCCTCTCCGTTTCCAGCTTTCCTTCTTATCCGGACTTGTTGTTTCCTGTAGTTCTTTTAGATAAACTCTGTCCACTGGGAAAGTCTGTAAGGTAAGCACGGGGTGGTCTTCTTCTACCACCCTGCTGTCCACTTCCCGTGGACCACCAGCTGTCTGTTTGGCAGCTGAATTGGCTAGATGATTGCCTCGAGCTTCCTTTGAGTTCATTTTGTCGTGTGCTTTACTCAGAATAGTCACTTGGGTTGGGAGAAGCAAGGCATCAATTTTTCACAGGTGTTCCTGCAGCCGTCTGGAATCCTCTGTCCTAGATAACACCATAATCATGGGCAATGCTGAAAGCATATCTTGAGTCCATATGAATGTTGGCTCTTTTTCCCTCTGCCCATTTACGTGCTGTAGTAAGTGCTTACAGCTCTGCCTCCTGTGCAGACATCACCGGTGGTAAGGCTTCAGCTTGTAGAACAGTGTTTTCAGTGGTGACCGCGTGTCCTGTGTGGTCATGGGGTGACAAGTCAAGACTCTACTCCTCCTCCTCCTTTCCCCCCTCGAGAAGTGGAAGAAGGGTGGTAGGGTTCAGTGTTTGACAACTTAATAGAGTAATGCTGTCCAGTAGGAGGGACACAGGAGTCTCAAGTGTCTGGTAGTGGACAAGTGTTTCAGCTGGATCTTGGTTGAATATGGCAACAACATCATGGGGAGCAAGCAGAACGAGGCAGTGTCCGAGGACCAAGTTCAAAGTTTTGTCAAGCAAGGCTTGTGTAGCAAAGCCAGCTCACAGACACAATAGGCCTCCTCTTGCTACCGCATCCAGCCGACAGGAATAATATCCTATGGGGCGTAGGCTGATGCCGTGTGATTGGGTGAGTACACCTGCAGCATGTCCCAGACGTTCGGATACAAAGAACTTGAGCGTTTTGCCGTAGGCTGGGAGCCCTAGCGCCTGAGATGGCACACTTGAGGGCCTCAAACTTAGATATTTCTTCAGGAGACATCTGGAAGGGTCTGATTGCAGAGCATCAGTAGGAAGGCTTCTGGAATCCATGCTCTGCACTCGGAAATTAGTCCAAGGAAAATGACAGGTGTTGAGCACCACTGCAATTTGGGCTTTGAGGCTCTGCAGCCCTGGTTGGCAAGATAGCACAACAGGCTTTCTGAGGTGACTTCAACCGGGGGTAAGTCAGCTGCACAAAGGAGAAGGTCATCAACATGTTGGAAGAGAATCACTTCCGGCTGTTCCTCTTGTCATGTGTCAAGGATGATAGCCATAGTTTTTGCAGACTGGCTTGGAAAGTTCTGTGCCCCTTGTGGCACAACTGTTTAGGTATGTTGCCGTTTCTTTCTGTGGATGAATGCGAAAAGGTACCAGCAGGAGGGGTGAGGGTGGACACTGAAGAAAACGTTTGTAAGGTCCACCTCTGTGAGGTATTTTGCAGTCAAAGGCATCCACAGCAGGTACCTGGTTCTCCTTTAGGGGTTCTCTTCTTGGGGTTATTGTGGTTTCCGGGGCAATGATGCGCCCTCTTTTAGCTTGACTGAAACTGGTGGCACCTTTAAGTGACCGTTGTCTTCCGGTCCTGTGGACCATAGGCACGCAGGGATTCTGTCAAGTACTTCCTGCAGTATTGAACTTGAAGTTTTTTCTTCATTAAGTGTCATCAGGAGAGGCAGAGAACACAAGGCAGATGAGTCTTCTAAAGATAGGGGAGTATGTAACTTCATCCCCCCTTCAGGCGTGTCCTGATTGAGGCCTGTAGTCCGGACAACACATCAGCTCCTAGTAGATTCAAGGGACATGTAGAGGACACCACAAATCTGGCAAGCAAATCAGGAAATGTCCCCACTTGGAGTGGCTCTACAAATGGACTGGAGCGGAGCACCCCATCCACTCCCACGCAGGAAACGTGTGTGTCTCTTTTCATAGTGGGAGAAACTCAGATCATCAAAGGCCTGTACGAGTTTAGTATGATACTTCTTCAGACTCCCCTTTATCTTGGGTAATATCTTGGATTGTGGTCTTCTGATCCGTCAACTTCTCCTTTGCCCAGTCGTGGAGTTGTGCACAGAACTCCACGCCTGAGGTGTAGGAAGTGGCACTTGTCAGGCTGGCATCATTGAAGGCCGTCTGCATGACTGGCCAAAAGACATATCCTGCTTTGATTTGGCATAGGCTGATCAAGTCTCTCCTGGCAGCTGAGTAAGTTTCTTGTATCTGCACTATCCTGTTGTAGAAGGGAATTGGCTGCTTCTCTGGGTCAGGCAGACTTGTCACTAAGGCCGCTGCTTGTGATAGAGTAAAAGCGACATACATCACTGGTGCCCCTTCTGGTAACCGAGACTGTTGTTGGGGCGGGGGCTGGCAAGAGGCACTGTTCTTTACGGTTGCCAGCATGTGTTTGAGATCCTCTCGGAACTGTGAGTCCGGAGCTGGATTGGGGGTTAAATCAGTGGGTGGCCTTGCTGCCTGCTGTTGGGCTTCCCACTCAGACGCTTCTTCATCATTAACATATCCGGCCTGGGAATGTGATGCTCCCGTATTGGGGAAGACAGGTGTGTGGTATGAACCATCTTGGTTTAAAACAGGGAGGGCTGGGTACAGGCTGTTTAAGCTTATTGGGTGTACCAAGATGGCCGCCGGCAGGAAGTGCACTGGACTGGGTAGAAAGTGAAGGCATGGGTGCACTAAGATGGCCGCCGGGCTGAGTTGTCACAGTGGGTTGTGCTTGGGTGGTGAGAAAGGAGTGGTTGTTAGACGGAGGGCAGTGCTGTCCCTCCCCTCCTTTGTTTCAAGTTCCAACATATCATCAGCTCTGTGATACACATACATAATACAATCGCCATCTTTCTTAACTTCCTTTATCCAATTTTCTTTATCACACAGGATTTTTCTCCCTGTTTCTTCAGCAACATAACTTTCGCCACTTCTTTCAACTTTAACTATTTCAACATCTTCTTCTTTGCAATATCACTTTCTTTACAATATCACTTTCTTTACAATATCACTTTCTGTTTCTCGGCTAACGGCTTGAGAGGGGAATACATACAACCAAGGAGTTAATATTTTTCTCAGCGTTCTTTATCAAAAATTCCTTCGGTGGGGGCACATAAGACTAATGTACGGTTAATCTCAGAACAAGAACAAACACATCAGGGGTAGTGAGGAGCAACGGCCCGCGACCCAACAGATCCCCCGGGCAGCCCCCCCTCCGACCTTAACCAGTCCCCACCCCAACCCCTCTCATACATAGCGAACAGTAAACCCCAAATACACTCACGACAGGACATTACACCTGCCACTCTTCAAACTGCAAAATTTCAGCAGGCTAAGATAACCACAAGGGCAGACCACCCTGCAAAAATGAACCCGTTTATAGACTTTTTTTCTACAGCTCTACACCAAGAGGCCGACAACTCTTCTTGGGGTGAGACTTCTGTAACACTTTCAGACTGCAAAACCAGCAGCTGAGATAACCCTCAAAGGTTCATCGAACCTAGAGTAACCAGTCTATAAACGCTTGCTACAAGGGAAACCATCTCATACCAGAGGCCGAAAGCTCATCTGGAGATGAGACCACACATTCACACATGTAGCACTTTTAGACTGCTGAGTTTCGTAGCCCAAAGAATGGCAGACAGTGAACAAATACAGTCAGCAGAAACCCATTGACAGGTTCGTTAAAACAACCTCAGGCGAGGAAATACCTGCCTCTAAGACAGTCTCAGCATACCGACAGAATCCAGCCGTCAACCGAAAGATAAGAGAGTCGTACAGTGGTAAGAATATAAATCAAACTCACCGGTACTGTTAGGGCTGCGCAAAGACCCCACTCTCATCAATCAGTTAACGCCCGAATGCTTGTCGCGGTATAACTTCGACTGTAGCCTGAGGTCCCGGGTTTCGGCACCATCTGTTATGGAAATGATTAAGAGCTCCAATGGAGCCCAAGGTTATCTGCTGCTGTCTCTAATTTGAAAAGTGTGGATATGCATGCATATAAAAGTAAACACTCTGAGACACGCTCAGCACCGTTACTTGTTACACTTCCAATTTATTCAAGGCGGTGTTAATGTTTTATACACACAAATACGTCACTGCTATGTTAGTCTAATAGGTACATCTCATTGGTTAAGATAGAAAAAGAAAATGGAGAATGTTCATAACGAGGTCTGGCTGATCTTTGGTTTTATCTTGTTCCGCGTTCTTCTGATGTGTGGGATGTAGGGGGTACCCGCCATCTTGAGAAAATATAGGAACAGAGCAAATCTGTATACTTATATAATGAGTAAGGAGAAAAATATGTATACACATAAGAAAATAGACATTTTCAGATTATTATTATTATCTACATCACATTCCTTCACAGAACTAAGGGGCCAACCCCTGAAAAACAACCCCACACCATAATCCCTCCTCCACCAAATGATTTGGGCCAGCGCACAAAGCAAGGTCCATAAAGACATGGATGCGCGCATTTGGCGTGGAGGAACTTCACTGGCCTGCACAGAGTCTTGACCTCAACCCGATAGAACACCTTTGGGATGAATGCAAGCGGAGACTGTGAGCCAGGCCTTCTCGTCCAACATCAGTGCATGACCTCACAAATGCTCTTCTGGAAGAATGGTCAAACATTCCCATAGACACACTCCTAAACCTTGTGGACAGCCTTCCCAGAAGAGTTGAAGCTGTTATAGCTGCAAAGGGTGGACCAACTCAATATTGAACCCTACAGACTAAGACTGGGATGCCATTAAAGTTCATGATTCTTTAAAGCGGGGGTCCACCCATCTATCGTTTTTTTTTTTTGGAGTTCATTCAGAAACTTTTCTTCTCATGATTATCTACTCACATGTTCTGTGTAATAAGTCCGCCTGTGTCCGATATCGTTGTAAAGAATAACTTATAAAATTCACTGAAGGCGGTTTCCATCTTCATTGTGGGCATTTGAAGCCCACAAGCATGTATTTCCTGGATGCGGTGAATGCTGTGCTCCCAGCATTCACCGAGATGTTGTGATGACGCTGTTGCACAATGCATGCTGGGAAGCCTGAGACTAGCTCCCAGGGGACTGTGGGAGGTCTGGGAGAGGCTAGAAACACGCCTACTCCCATGGGAGGAAAACCAGGAAGTGCAAAGAAGATTAGAAAAAAAAAGGTAATTACGGCAATTTAAATTTTTTTACACAGCATGTCAGCATCTAAGCAAGGAAGAGAATGCATAGAGATAATGTTCAAAATTTGGGTGGAACCCCGCTTTAAAATCACTTTTGTTCTTTCAGAGAAACATCACTTTTAGAATGAAGTCCTGCCTTAAAGCGGAATTCCAACTACAAACTATATATATTTTTTAAACCTTTCAAAAGCATTTAATAAGGCATTGTAGCACTCACGTCTTCTGTTAAATTTCTCCCCTGATGTCCAGTTTCATCTGTTTAAATAACTTTGATCACGGTGTTCTGTCCGTTTTCATTTTGCTTGTGGGCATGTGAAGCCCACAAGCATCCTGTTCCGATCCTCTCCCGGGATACGGTGCTGCTGCTGGACCAGCATGCACTGCCCGTTCTCTCCCCGATCTCGTGCATGTGCATTCTGTCATCGTAGCGCCGTCAACTACTCAGATTGCCATCACAACGGGCGTCAGTGTCGGAAGTACCTGCCCCGTTGTGATGGCAACGAAGCCCAGGGAAGTGACTTCAGGACCTGAGGTGATGAAGGAGGCAGATTTCGAGGGACCACATAGCAACAGGCATAAAAAGGTAAGTAAAAAAAAAAAATTTCTCCAAATGTTTTTTTTTTATTTATTTCATGCACATTAATGACATTTTTTTTGGGGGGTGGAACTCCACTTTAATGTCAATCTTGAGTTAAACAGCAGCCTCAGCCCACCTTTGGGGCCAGCAGTGAGCGCATTCTCCGGATCCTCTCTAAGGATACAATCATTTATTTAGTCATTGTTACTAATTTGTAGGCATCCATTTGGATTATAATGAGAAAAAAAGAAAAAGGAACCATAATCTGAGGAGGAGTTACACCTCTTGTCAATCATTTGGTCTGTTTTGTCTACACTGATAAGATTTTTCCCTGCTTTAGCATCATATTGCAAACCTTACCTTTTATTTGTATTGAAGGAAAATGTCGGCACACTGTAAATTCCAGGGGAAAAAAAAAAAAAAACTACTTTATGTAAGAGTGACCTTAAAGGTTTTTGGCATTCTCTTGGCATTTGAGGGAAAGACGTGCCGAACTTAGATAGCAGGAAAATGACTTATGAATAATAATTGCTCTACTGGTTTCAGTACAAACCTTCAATAAATTTCAGTGTAGCCGTCTAGTCCCTGGATGTTCCAGCACTGTTTGATTTACATCAACACACAAAACCGGACTGACCTTAATCACTCACACGAGGAATCACAAAACAGCTTCCAAAGTGTGTCTTGCTGACGTACCAGAAACTGTAAAATGTTGGAACAATAGAATATAATTAAAGAGGGGGCTAGATTTGCAGGAACAAGATATATGAACAGTGCATCTCTAGGTCCATATCATGGCACTCTGACATTTCATTCTAGCTGATTGTGATGCAAAAAAAATTCAGGTCTACCATGAGTAGGATTGAATGAACAGCTAAACAGAGAGATTCTAAATATTTTTCAGGATGCTGATGATCATACATAGTCATGTAGCATCCTGTCAGCAAGTAAAGTTTGTCCAGTATGGTGGTAATTATTGATGGATCTGAGAACACAAATTAAAAAATGATGAACGTAGCAGAGAACCCTAATAAAGTCTAATGCGCGTACACACGAGCAGAATTTCCGACAGAAAGAGTCCGGTGGGAGCTTTTCATCGTATATTCCAACTGTGTGTATGCCCCATCAGACTTTCTCTGTCGAAAATTCAGACGGACTTAGATAGAGAACATGTTCTATATTTTTCCGACGGAACAAAATTACTATCATAAAAAAACCGCTCGTCTGTATGCTGGTCTGATGCACCAAAAACGACGCATGCTCTGAAGCAAGTACGAGACGGAAGCTATTGGCTACTGGCTATTGAACTTCCGTTTTCTAGTCGTTGTACGTCACCACGTTCTGGACGGTCGGAATTTGGTGTGACCGTGTGTATGCAAGACAGCTTGAGCGGAATTCCGTCGGAACTCCATCGGAAAAACCTTCAGGGTTTATTCTGACGGCAAAACCGGTCGTGTGTACAGGGCATAACTTGTTGATTTTTTTTTGACCATTTTTTAAGGCCAATTTGCAAGCTTTTCTTAACAAATTGGCCTGGTTAACTAAGTACTGCCATGCGGGACATGTACCAATGCAAAAAAAAAATTAAAAACATAAATACCATTCAGTGGGAAGATCTTTTAATGTGGCTTAAGGGGCAAAATTAAAAATACACAAATCCTTTAAATAACGTGATTTGAGGGAGATCTAAACCTACACATAGCATTATAATATAGTACACATGAAGTCTTAATATAGTAGCAACTAATAGTGTTCTTCACATGAAGTTGTACATGTGTATGAGGCACTTCATAAAAAGAAAAAAAAAAAAAAAAAAACTACTGCCACTAGATGACAGATACCCAGTCTGCTTCTTTTTGTAAACAAAGTTACTGAGCTACCTCTTTAACCAAATATAGTCCTGACCATATTTGGTTGAGGACATCACCCAAGCTTTGGGGGTGACCCAGACCAACACATGAAGTTGTGCACAGGTATAATGTACTCCTTTAAAAGTGACCTAACAAAAAACTACCACAGCTAAATGACGGATACCCAGCCTGCTTATGTTTGTAAACAAAGTGCTGAGGGGAGCCTTGGTGACTTTGGTGACCAAACAAAATCATGACCATATATGGTCAAGGACGTCACCCATGATCTAGGCTGTTTTGTTTACATTGCTAGAGCAGCCATGAGTCTGTCATTTAGTCATGGTAGTGCAGTGGGGCAGCTTTGATGGGCTTGGGTATGATTGTCATGGTGGTGGGCCATCACTGATGCTGGATTTACAAATGTATTGTCCCTTTAAGAAAAAAAAAGCAAACAATGGTGTCAGTTCCCCCTTATAATCCATTTCAAACTCTTACCTAAGCATGCAGCCTGGTTGGCCAAGAAAGGGGTGGGGGTGGGGGGGGAGTGAGCATCCACCCTTTTCTTGGGCGCATATTCCTAAACCATAAACCATTCCTAAACCATATAAGGCCACATTAAACCTAAGATAATATTTGTGCGCTTGCAAAAAAAACTGTAAATCTTATGCCGTGTACACACGAGCGGACTTTTCGACCGGACTGGTCCGACGGATCGAGTCTGGCGGACAATTCGACAATTCAACGGACCTGCAGCAGACTTTTTTAGTCGAAAATCTGACAGACTTTGGATTTGGAACATGTTTCAAATCTTTCTGACGGACTCGAGTCCGGTCGAAAAAGTCCGCTCGTCTGTATGCTAGTCCGACGAACGAGAACCAACGCTAGGGCAGCTATTGGCTACTGGCTGTCAACTTCCTTATTTTAGTCCGGTCGTACGTCATCACGTACGAATCCGTCGGACTTTGGTGTGATCATGTGTAGGCAAGTGCGTTTGTTCGGAAAGTCCGTCGGAAGTCCGCCGAAAGTCCGTCGGACCAGTCCGGTAAAAGTAAAACAAATGCAATAAATACTCAATTAGATCGAACGGACAGCAGCATCTAAATCACCAATCCGAGTAGGACGTGTATCAAGCTCCAACCAAACAATAAAAAGTGCACTATCCTTGTGCTAGGTATAAGTTAATAAATCACATAAGAGACACAATAAAAGTTTTATTAAATATATGATGAACTCATCCTAAATTGACATATCTGTGCAAATAAAGTCCATAAAATATGTGCAACCACCGAAGAAAAAGTGCTTGCAAAAGGAATCACCACAAAAGTGATTAAATGAGCTCCTTACCAGCTGCTCTTAGTCCACCAGGAGATCATTAGACGTCTTGCTGCATAGCAGCCATATACACCACGATCTTGCATGCAAAGGTTCCACAGTCTCCTAAGCCAAGATAGACTTCATTAAGGAAGTTAAAGTACAGAGAAAAATCCACAAAATTTTAACAAAATGATAAAATCATACTTACAATTTTGAAGGAATTACATGGCATGTGTTACAAACAACCAGCGGGTCCAAGCGGTCAGACTAGGGTTGCCACCTCATCCCTTTTTAAACCAAACACATATTAATTACACAGATTCTGTGGCTGGTTAAGGTGGTAATTAAACTCACTTGGTGCCTTATCTGCATTAAATTAGCCTCAGAACCTGTGTAATTCATATGTGTTCGGGTTTAAAGGGATGAGGTGGCAACCCTAGGTCAGACCGACTAACGTCACGTGTGAGGCCCCTCCCAAGGCACACGTTTTTCTGTAACCAGTCTGGGGATATGAGGCTGAGGATATCAGGCCACATGCCCTCAATATTGGGAGGGTACCTTTTTTGGTGAAAGTGGGCGGCATGTAGACAACAGTGCTGGGAACCTGAGTGATGTCATAGTCTAAATACGGTCATGGCCATGTTTGGTCAATGATGTCAGCTAGGATCCCTGGCACTGATATTAATATTCCAACAGTGCTTTGGATCTGTATGGTCATATGGCGATGGTATTGCTGTCCAGTTTCTTCACCCGATCCCAGAACTGCAAATAGGCTGAGGTCCGCACTCACCCCTCCATGGTTGACCGAAACACAAAGCTTATTCCTACTGATAATTATTCACACAAAACTATAGCTGTTGCTTGCCTTAATCTGACAACACCTGATACTCTCTGGATCTGTTGCTGACCACCTGAGAATTTCCCATGAGGGACTACCTGGTAAATCTGGGGCCCTGTACAATACAATTAACAGTGCATTTATGGGGCCCCTACCTCTTAAAGCAGAAATACACAGCATCTGAGCACCGCAAACCAAAAATGCTATTTAGTTCATTTTTAATATTCAAAGCAAACGCACCCTATCATCAACGTCTCTATGCTTTATTTTGCTGTGAAATCACTTTGAAAAATACCTCACTAGCTTTTATTGGCTGTGGCGATCTTGAGTAGGGGCAGATGATTCATGTAGCATTTACTTCCTGGAATCCATCTGCCCTTAGCTCAGGCATGCAGGTCGGGGGGTGTTCTTAGCTGAGAAAGCCTTTTCTCCCCTTCCTGAAGACTCCGGGGATGTATAACAGTCCATACTGAATGCTGCTGCAAGACTCATCCACCTTACCAACTGTGTACGCTATCCTTCTCTGCCAATCCCTCCACTGGCTTCCACTCACCCAACAAATAAAATTCAAAGTACTAAGAATTATTGACAAAGCCATCCCTAACTCTGCCCCCAGCTACATCACTAACCTACTCTCCAAATACCAACCAAGCCACTCTCTTCGGTCCTCCCAAGACCTCCTGCTCTCTAGCTCCCTTGTCACCTCACCCTATGGTCGCCTCCAGGATTTCTCCAGAACTTCTCCCATCCTTTGGAACTCCCTACCCCAATCTGTCTGACTGTCCCCTAATCTATCCATCTTTAGATGATCCCTGAAAACCCTTCTCTTTAAAGAAGCCTATCCTGCTTCTAACTAATACACTGTTTTACTTTCTCCATCAGCTCATCCCCCACAGCTATTACCTTTTGTATCAATTGACCCTCCCTTCTAGATTGTAAGCTCTAACGAGCAGGGCCCTCTAAATCAGGGGTCTCAAACTGGTGGCCCTCCAGCTGTTGCAAAACTACAAGTCCCATCATGCCTCTGCCTGTGGGAGTCATGCTTTTAACTGTCAGCCTTGCAATGCCTCATGGGAATTGTAGTTTTGCAACAGCTGGAGCGCCACCAGTTTGAGACCCCTGCTCTAAATCCTCTTGTACCAAATTGTAATGTAACTGTAATGTCTGCCTTCATTTTGTTTAAGCGCTGCGCAAACTGTTCGCGCTATATAAAACCTGTATAGTAATAAATAATAAGAAAAATTACATAATTTGCCTAGGCCTGGAAACCAGAAAGTGACTGAGGAAATAAAAAAATAAAAGGTATAATACAAATAAATACAATATACCTTCCTATCTATTTAAAATAAGTGAAAAAAAGTAACACTCAAACACTAAACGTGCCTAGCATTTAGAAGCATTTACATGCATCACACATTTTTTTTGCCAAATCGCCGCTGCTACTGGATGCTCTGGCTGTGTTTTTTTTTACTCTGCCTCTAAACGCCTATGTGTGCATGACACATAGGTAAACATGCATGTTTAGAGGCGGAAATAAGAAATACCAGACACCCCTAACAGCAGTGGTGGCTGGTGCTAAACTTTTCCCCCCCAGGTCCGCACTCACCCCTCCACAGCACAGTCCCCTCGTACTCACTCCTTCATGGCACAGTCCACCTGCACTCACCTCTCCATGGCACGGTCAATCCGCATTCACCCCTTCATGGCACGCCCCCTCGCCTTCACCCCTTCATGACACGGTCCCCCCACACTCACCCTCCATGGCATGGTCCCCCCCGCATTCACCCCTCCACGGCATGGTTCCCCCACATTCACCCCTTTATGGCATGGTCCCCCCCGCATTCACCCCTTCATGGCACAGTCCCCCTGCACTCACCCCTCAATGGCACAGTCCCCCCCGCATTCACCCCTTCATGCCACGGTCCCCCCATATTCATCCATTCATGGCACGGTCCCCCCGCACTCACCCCTCCATGGCACAGTCCCCCCCACATTCACCCCTTCATGCCACGGTCCCCCCATATTCATCCATTCATGGCACGGTCCCCCCGCACTCACCCCTCCATGGCACAGTCCCCCCCACATTCACACCTTCATGCCACTGTCCCCCCCCGCATTCACCCCTTCATGGCATGGTCCCCCCACACTCACTCCTCAATGGCACAGTCCCCCCCGCATTCACTCCTTCATGGCACCCCCCCCCCGCATTCACCCCTTCATGGCACGGTCCCCCCGCACTCACCCCTCCACAGCACGGTTTCCCCGCATTTACCCCTTTATGGCACGGCCCCCCCGCAGTCCATGGAGGGGTGAGTATTTTTTGTGTTTTGAGTTTATTTGTTTATAGATATTTAAATCTTTTTTGGTCTTTTGAACCCTTTCAACATTAAAAACCTCCCGTCCGCGCTATAGCCGAAAGACGGCTGCAGCGCGGACCTAATTTGCCGGGAGGGCGTCCCTGGACGTCTTCCCGTGCTCGAGCGGCCTGCGTCCCCCCTGCAGGGCGCGCGCAGCTGGCTCTGTGATCAGCGAGTCTATGAGACTCGGCTGATCACAGATCGGAGTAAGGGGTCGATCTCGACCCCTTACCACGTGATCAGCTATCATCTAATGACAAATGATCGTGTGATGTAAACAGAGCCGGTAATCGGCTATTTTTTCGCCTCACGCTGGTAGCATGAGGAAAAAAAAAAAAAAAGCTGATCACCGGCGGCTGTGAGAGGGACATCGGTCCCGATCATGGAGAGCCTCTGCAGAGGCTTCTGTGCCCACCAGCACCACCTACCAGTGCCCACCAGTGCCCACAGTACCACCCATCAATGCCACCTATCAGTGCCCATCAGTGTCACCTATCAGTTCCCACAGTGCCACCTATCAATGTAACCAATCAGTGCCTCATCACCAGTTCTGCCTATCAGTACCACCTACCAGTGCCCATCAGTGCCACCTACCAGTGCCCATCAGTGCCCACAGTGCCACCTATCAATGTAACCAATCAGTGCCTCATCACCAGTTCTGCCTATCAGTACCACCTACCAGTGCCCATCAGTGCCACCTACCAGTGCCCACCAGTGCCACCTATCAGTACCCACGTGCCACCTATCAATGTAACCAATCAGTGCCTCATCACCAGTTCTGCCTATCAGTACCACCTACCAGTGCCCATCAGTGCCACCTACCAGTGCCCATCAGTGCCACCCATCAGTGCCCATCAGTGCCGTCTTATCAGTGCCATTTTATTAGTGCCCATCAGTCCCCATCAGTGCCGTCTTATCAGTGCCTATCAGTGTCGCCTTATCTGTCCCTATCAGTACAGCCTCATCAGCAAATATCGATGAAGGAGAAAAATTACCTGTTTGCAAAATTTTATAACAAATTATGAAACATGTTTTTTTTTTTTTTTTTTTCCCAAAATTTCTGTCATTTTTTGTTCGTTTAGCAAAAAATAAAAACCCAAGTGGTGATTAAATACCACCAAAAAAAAAGCTCCCTTTGTGTGAAAACAGTGTAGCATGACCGCGCAATTGTCATTCAAAGTGTGACAGCGCTGAAAGCTAAAAATTGGTCTGGGCAGGAAGGGGGGGTTTAAGTGCCCGGTAAGCAAGTGGTTAAAAACACACAGTAAACTTTCTCTCTGAGAATAAGTAAACCTTAAGATCCCAGCCTTCAGCTTATCTCCTGCTCTACATAAATACAATACATTTATTAGCACAATTTCGAGCGCGAAGCAGCAACCTTTGTTTGACTCTGAAGTATGTTGAATCTGCTGCTTAAATATATTTTTGTTCAGGAGCGGTGATTATTATCTGCACAGAACATTGTGGGTGTTGATTCCAAGAATACAATAATTACAGTAATACATTTAACTAAGATGTTATTAGGCAAATTATTATTGGAGTGAACATTCTGTACATTAAAATATTAACCTTACAAATTACCTGGAAAGCAAGGCTAAGCCTTATAATTGATGAACTCTGTGCACTTGAAGCTTTATAGTAGGGGAAATGTGTTAGCCTTTTGTTGTTGCTCATGTTTTCTTCCTTAGTTAGGAATTAGTATAATTAGATTTGAACTTTAAAGCAAGCAGCTAAATGTATAGAAAAATACACGTAATCCTGCCAAAGGTTTCGTGTTTCTATCCACCCAGTCCTGAAATTTGCACAGCTCTGCCACAGTCCTGTCTGACAAGGAAGAAGGCCTGTTTTTTTTTTTTTTTTTGGTGTATTAAAATAACATTTATAGGTCTTTTCCCACCTCTAGCCTGTGATTGGACAGTGAAAAGAGAGGAAGCACACTAATGGACTCATCTGTTTTTCCTGTTTTCCTCCTTTTAGAATCTTCCTCTTGAGCACAACTCAACAACTGATTGGCTCATTGTGCTGCTTCTATCATTCTCAGTCTAAGCTCTGCTGTACAGTGGATCGTAATTGGCTGATGCCAAGTCAAAAAGCAGGTACTTTACACAGCTTGAATTATATATAAAAAAAAAAAAATCATTTAAAGATGTATTAATTCCAGGAGTTCAGCTTTAAGAGTCGCCTTGCATACCCAGTGCTAAGAAACAAGGCCACATAAGTAAGTGCCAGTTTTAATTAGGAATATGTTAAGGTCATGGGACCTGGTTAGACATGTGCATGGCGAAAAAAATAGCTTTGTTTCATTTAGATTCGTTAATCTAGTTATTTAGTTTTGTTAAATTTGATTGATTCGTTCAATTCGGATTGGGGATTCGTATTCGGAACTCGTTTTGTGTTTTTTATAATTTTCTTTGACTTTACCGATTTTTTTCAATTCGAAATGTTCAAATCCATAAACTTCGAATTGGTTGAAATGAAAATGTTATATATATATATATTTTTTTTTATTTGAATGTGGCAAAGTGAGCAAACAAAAGAAAAATCTTCATCAAATGATTACAATGACACTTCAACTGCTTGCCGACCGGCTCACGCCGATATATGTCGGCAGAAGGGCACATACAGCCAGATGAATGTACCTGTACGTTGCCCTTTAGGATGCGGCTTGCGATGGCGTGCACGCACACCCGCGCGCCGCGACCTCCGTGAGTGTGATCGCGGGTCCCGCGGGCTCGATGTCCGCAGGGATACCCGCGATCCTCTCATGGAGAGGAAGAACGAGGAAATGCTAATGTAAACAAGCATTTCTCTGTTCTGCCTAGTGATACTGACACTGATCACAGCTCCCTGTAATCGGGAGCGGTGATCAGTATCGTGTCACACATAGCCCCTCCCCCTCACAGTTAGAATCACTCCCTAGGACACACTTAACCCCTTCACTGCCCCCTAGTGGTTAGCCCCTTTCCTTAACGTCACATTTACACAGTAATCAATGCATTTTTAATTGCACTGATCGCTGTATAAATGTGAATGGTCCCCAAATTGCGCCAAAAGTGTCCGATCTGTCCGCCATAATGTCGCAGTCATGATAAAAATCGCTAATCGCCGCCATTACTAGTAAAAAAAAAATATTAATAAAAATGCCATAAATCTATCCCCTATTTTGTAGACGCTATAACTTTTGCGCAAACCAATCAATAAACGCTTATTGCGATTTTTTTTGCCAAAAATATGTGGAAGAATACGTATCGGCCTAAACTGAGGGGGAAAAAATGTTTTTTTATATATATTTTTGGGGATATTTATTATAGCAAAAAGTAAAAAAAAATTGCGTTTTTTTCAAAATTGTCGCTATTTTTTTGTTTATAGCGCAAAAAATAAAAACAGAAGAGGCGATCAAATACCACCAAAAGAAAGCTCTATTTGTGGGGAAAAAAGGCCGTCATTTTGTTTGGGAGCCACGTCGCAGACAGACCGCGCAATTGTCAGTTAAAGCTACGCAGTGCCGAATCGCAAAAAGTGTTCTGGTCTTTGGGCAGCCAAATGGTCCGGGGGCTGAAGTGGTTAAATCACCTTTGACTTAACAAAAATAGCATTATTTCGAAATGGTACTCTAATAACACACACAGTCTTTGATTTCAGAAATATGTTTACAGTTCAAATTCGAATGGACTTCAATGTAAAATTTGATTCGAATTTCAATTAGAATTTCGGAAATTCAGACCAATTTTGGTTCGTTATTCGGAGCACTCCTTTAACTTTGTTTATACTGTTGTTCGGGGATTCGGATTTATATTCATATCTCCGAATGCCGAAAAATTTGTCCGAATATTATTTCGGAACAAAACAAACCACACATGTCTAGACCTGGTATGGTTCAGGAGTGGGCGCACACTCGTCCCTCTTTTACCCATGGTTTGCCAGGTTGCATGCTCAGATAAGTGGGTGGTATGGATTTTTGGAGCAGACCTCACACTTTATTTTCTTCATTTTTGTGGGGATTCCCCCTTAAATCTATATCTTAAGGGCCTGGTATGATTTGGTATGATTTGGTATGATTTGGGGGTAACCTCATGCCATTTATTTGGTGTGAGGGGGACCCTATTAACATCTATACCAGACCTTTATCTAGGATAAGGATCTAGGATAAGGATCTAGGATAAGGATCTAGGATAAGGGTATAAGATAAGGATCTAGGATAAGGGTCTAGGATAAGGATCTAGGATAAGGGTCTAGGATAAGGGTCTAGGATAAGGGTCTAGGATAAGGATCTAGGATAAGGGTCTAGGATAAGTGTCTAGGATAAGGGTCTAGGATAAGGATCTAGGATAAGGGTCTAGGATAAGGATCTAGGATAAGGGTCTAGGATAAGTGTCTAGGATAAGGGTCTAGGATAAGGATCTAGGATAAGGATCTAGGATAAGGGTCTAGGATAAGGATCTAGGATAAGGGTCTAGGATAAGGGTCTAGGATAAGGATCTAGGATAAGGGTCTAGGATAAGGATCTAGGATAAGGGTCTAGGATAAGGGTCTAGGATAAGGATCTAGGATAAGGATCTAGGATAAGGGTCTAGAATAAGGATCTAGGATAAGGATCTAGGATAAGGGTCTAGGATAAGGATCTAGGATAAGGATCTAGGATAAGGATCTAGGATAAGGGTCTAGGATAAGGATCTAGGATAAGGGTCTAGGATAAGGATCTAGGATAAGGGTCTAGGATAAGGATCTAGGATAAGGATCTAGGATAAGGATCTAGGATAAGGGTCTAGGATAAGGATCTAGGATAAGGGTCTAGGATAAGGATCTAGGATAAGGGTCTAGGATAAGGATCTAGGATAAGGGTCTAGGATAAGGGTCTAGGATAAGGATCTAGAATAAGGGTCTATTATAGATGAAAGGAATCCTTGATCATTCTCAAATAGAATGAAGCTGCTAAAAACTGTTATTTTGTTGGCAGTTAAAACACATCTGAATTAGAGTGTTATTTATTTATTTTTTGTGGGGCCCCCATTAACATTTATAGACATGTGCATAACAAAAAAATGTCTTTTGTTTCGTTTAGATTCGGTAATCTAAATCTAATTATTTCATTTAGTTAGATTCGTTCAATTTGTATTTGGGATTTTATATTCGGAATTCGTATTCAGAATTCGTTTTATGTCCTTTTTTAAATTTTCTTCAAAGTTACCGTTTTTTTTCGATTCAAAACGTTCGAATCGATAAATTTTGAATTGGCCGAATCGAAAACTTTAGATTTAAAGTGAACAAACAAAAAGAAAAATGTTCATCAAATGATTACAATTACTTTTTAAGGCTTCGTGTACACGGGGCGTTTTTACAACCTCTCCTGAACAATTTACCTTGGCAGATAGGAACCAAATTTTTATTTATTTTTTTTTATTTTCAAATGAAAAACGCCTGTAAATGAAACGTGGCTAAACGCGAGTTACCGCGTTTAGGCGCCTTTGGCAGCGCCTGGGCGCGTTTAGACGCGTTTGGTGCTTGAAATGCCCTGTAAACTCAGCTTCTGAACGCATTCTTTTGCGTTCCAAAAAATGCCTCTAAACTCAACTGCCTAGAAATGACTATAAACGACCCTGTGTACATGTACTGATAAGATAACATAGAGGAGAGTTCAGGGGCAGTCGAAAAAAAACGCCCAACTGACCCTAAACGTCCGTTTAGCAGCAGCATTGTACAATCACCTTTGGCTTAACTAAAACAACATTGTTTCGAAATGGTACTCTAATATCACACACAGTCTTTGATTTCAGAAACATGTTTACAGTTCGAATTCAGCTGGAATTCGATGTAAAATTCAATTCGAATTTAAATTTGAATTTAGGAAATTCGTACAAATTTTGTTTCGTTATTCGGAGCATTCAGTAAACTAATAATTCGGGTAATTCGGGTATTGGGATATATTTGAATCTCTGAATAATGAAAAATTAGTCTGAATATTTATTTGGAACGAAACGAACCGCACATGTCTAAACATTTATACCAGACCCTGATCACTTGCCTATTAGCCTAGAAAATGGCCTTTGCTGTTTTTACAAATGCAGCTCCCATTGACTTCAATGGGGTTCTGATTCAGCACCCAAACTTATTACTATTGGCTGAACCAAAGGTGTGTTTGGCTCATCATTACTACCGACATCACATCACGTCATGTCTTCTAGCTTTGCCTGGAGGCCACTACCATCTTGTAAGAAATTAGAATAATCCCTGTGTACTTAAAACAATAATTTCTTGGTTCAACCTTGTCAGTTTACATAAATAGAAATTCAATAGAAATAGAAATAAGATAATGAGAGAATAAGCAACCTTCTGCTGCTCTGAGATTTCAAGGTCTAGGTCCCCGAAGGGCGTTCCTCAAACCTAGGAATGGAGGAAAGAGGAAAAAAAAAATATACCATTGACACTCTTTAACCTTTTCACTGTCAGAGGCATTTTTTTATTTTTCATACACATTTAAAGTGATTGTAAAGGTATTTTTTTTTTTAAATAACAAACATGTCTATATTTACTTCCTCTGTTCAAAGGAATTGCACAGAATGGCCGTGAACCTCCTCTATTCGGGTCCCTCGCCGACGCTCCTGACCCCTCCCCTCTGTCCAGTGCCCCCATGGGAAGCGTGCTCGCACCCGAGCCTCGTTGCTGCGTCCATTGACACAGACAGGGGGACTCGGCCCTACTCCCTCGTCACTGGCTTTGATTGACAGCACTGGGAGCCAATGGCTCCCGGTGCCCCAGCAGAGCCAGTGAGACCCGGAAGTGAGGGGAGAGAAGAGCTGCAGACGTGCACACTGCTGGATCGATTGAGGGCTCAGGCAAGTAAAAGGCGGGGTGAGGGACGATGTTGACATCTAAACATTTTTTACCTTAATACAAGGAATGCGTTAGGGTAAAAAAATGTTTAGGTTTTACAATCACTTTAAATGCCCATTTTTGGCCTTGATGATTATTTTTAACCCCCAAAATTGTATTATTTATTAAAAGCCTATAGAATAAAATGATGTCACTTGCATTTTTGTTTACTCAATGTTAGTGAAACTGTTTTCCAAATCTCTATTTTCAGTAAAAACACACTTACACTAATTTTAATGCACAAAAATACAATATTATCCCCATTATTTTTTGGGGGTAAAAAAAGAAAACATTCGATTATGTTGAGGAAAAAGTTACAGACTATTACTATGGCAAACCTAAATACTGCATGCACCTATGAAATGGCAGAAAAACAACAGTATGCAAAATGATCCGTAGGCAACATTTTCAAAGCCTTCACAGCTTTGAGTTAACCATAAATGATGGCTGTAGTGTAGTGGGTGTTAGGTCTCCTATTGGACAAAGCCTTCCTGCAGTGCTGTAATGGGTGAAGTTAGTACCCATGTAAATGCCAGGATAGGGGGAGCCTAATGAGTTGGGGCATGAGATCCAAATACCCCAGAGCCATGCGGATATAATCAGCTACTACCAAGGTCACTCAACGGGGCTAAAGCACCAGTAAGGTAGTTTAACATCCAGAAGAACCAGCTGTACTTACTCTGACTCTTGTTAGGCCTCATGTACACTAGCAGCTCCTAAACTTGAGCTTAGGAGCTATTGGCAATTTTTTTTGCCAAAGCTCCTAATCTCAACTCCATAAAAGCCTATGTGTCAATGTACACATAGGCTTTTACCAGAGTTTAGGAGCTGCTGCAGTTGGGGGAGCTTCAACCTCCCTTAACCCCCCTCTCCTGAATGTGGAAGAATCGCGTTCAGGATAGGAATGTTTTGACTGACGGCCATGCAGTGTTCACATGAAGCCTTACAGTCTTATGTGGACTGTGAGTGGGATGGAAAAGGCCGTTTAGGCCAGGATGTTCTTTGACATGAGTACAGTACTAGCACCCATGAGTGTGAGACTATCATCTGGGAGCATGTCCGGTTGGGTAGAGCTATGAAGTGGGAGAGAGAGAGAGAAACTGGTATACTACAGAAAGAACCTTGTTATTCTTGACTTGAGAAGCAAAATGCTGTGGCTCTAGTATACATTGAGGTTGGTCCCACTCATGTGGTGATCCCAAGGAGAAGTAAGGGGAAAATGGCTTAATAATTATGTGTATGGCAATGTGTGCCAAAGAGTTTTGTCAGTATTGCAACGTGATGTTACATGTTACTGCCATCTTTAAAGAGTATCAATAAATTGTGGAAAATACACTTCTTTTGTGGACATTTCATGCTTTATGATTATAAAGGACTATGACCGGGGATGTTGTTGGCGGGCCTATGGGCAGGAGATGGGCACAATATTTCAAAGATTTCTATCTACAGCAGTGGGTCACTGTCCTATCCCAGAATAAGCTGGGTGGGGGCTCTAGCGAGTTGACGTCAACACACAGCCAATCGTGGTCCACCATACAAGAATTTTACCACTCTTTGTAACTCCACTGGGGAGACATCAATAAAAGCATAGTAGGATTTTACCACTATCTATGTACCCCTTACTCATTCTCATAAAGGAGTGGTATCTGGGTTTCCCTAAAAATCCAAAAAGAAAGCGCCTCTTGAGTATCAAAGATTTATTCAAGTAATAAAAACATCATAAACACTTACATAAAGGTAAACGATTTGCAGCTTCCATAGAGAACTATTCCCGGTGTTCGTCAATGAAATCCCAATGATGTGGGGCTAGATGGACACCGTGCGGGCGGCCGCGGACCTCCGCTCGGAAGCGCCGACTGTGTAAGCGGTGTAGTGAGGGAATCACTTCCGCATTCCAAACGATCACATGGGCAGTGACGTCACTCGGGTAGTTCAGATACGCTGGGGACCACTTTTTATGTATACATGGAGAATTGACTTCACTCAACAGGAAGCTGCCCTTGGTACCTTCGCTGTACAGATTTCCCCGGCTCCCTTATTCACCCCTATTACGAATGATCTACATATCATAGACCTTCTCTTGGACTGATTTTATGGACCACTTATATTTATTTTTAACGTAATTTATTGGTATATCCACGGACTTTAGCGCTGTTACATCATATATTTTATCTGGGTTTCCCTAGCCCACAGTTCCCCTCAACCAGTCCTACGCTCCTCCCAGTCACAACTGAGGTCGTCTAGTAGGAAGGAGCGACGTGCTGACACATTTATCTACTTAAGTGTAAGTGCAATACATGTAAGATTTTACACTATGGAAGCCTTTTATTTCTTTATGGGGATCGTGTGGCATTATGTTCCTTTGAGTGGTGGAAACCTATGAAGACGCTGAGGCTGTGACTGTTGCTCTGTTTAACAAAGGCCCGGGCTAGGTATTAAGCCAAAAGCCCTTGTGATCTCCTGCAATAGGAGATCATAGGAAGTCCGTAAGCGGCAGTGTGTCTAGTGGTGGAAGTCATCTCTCTCTTTAATATCACATTCCTTGGTTGCATTGTTTGTCATTTCACATTGATGTTACCACATTGTATGGACTTTATTTATTTGTTAGTACTTCACCCATTCAATCACATATTTTAGAAATTAGCACAACCTATTTATTGGAAAAGTGTATGTTATTGTGTGTATCTCATAAGAAGTTGCAGCTTGCTTTCACTTATTCCTTTTGATCTTGATAGCGCAATAATTATAATTTGTTTGTATATATAATGTTCGGCTGCTAAATGTTTGGACCTAAACAGGAGCTCCCTACTGACAAAAGATTCCACAGAATATATCCAAATACGCATATTTTGCCCGGGCTTGGTTTCCTCCCACACTCCAAAGACATGCTGGTAGGTAAATGGCTCATGTCTAAATTGGCCCTAGTATATGAGTGCAGGAGAGATAGGGAACTTAAATTTTAGGCTCAATGATAGTAAATTGACAGTTCTATATAAATATCTTTAATAAATAAATCAATAAATATCTAACCACAGCAATAAAAGCATGTTTCTAAAACCAATGCAGCCAGGAAATAGTAGATGGTACAAGGTATACAATGTATCCTTGGTGCATCAATATTAGCAGTTCAAATAGTTTATCCTTGCAGCTTGGTGTATTTGCAGAGTGGAGCACTCAGTTCACTAGAAGATTTATTAAGAAATCGTAAAGCACACTGTAAAATCTTCTTTTAAAAACACAATAAAAACAGTCACATTTAAAAAGTGATTGTAAACATAAAAGAAATTCAGTGCTAATCCCATGATCCAGTCTCCTGTGCCCACGAGCAAGAAAGTTGGGCAGGGCTGGAACTGTGGACCATAGGTTTCCTCATACCAAAGATTTAGCTTGCATGGGCAGCAAAGGGGCAGCATAAACAGGAGGCTAATTCATATTTTTACCACCCCCAACCACCCACCTAAAACCTACCATGGCATCTAGAGGGGTCAGGTCGCAGATCGAGTTTAAAGTTTTCTTAAAGGCTAGAATTTTATTTTTTTTACCCTAAAGCATTCCTTGCATTAAGGTAAATTGTGTCCCCATAGCAGTATTGCCCCCTCACTCCACTATATACTTACCTGAGTCCTATCTCAATCCAGCACTGTGCCCATTTGTCACAGCACTCTCCTCTCTTCCTCTTCTCACAGGCAAAGAGGCAGCAGAGGGAGCTGTTCATACCTGCTTCTGTCAATCAAATCCTGTGAGGAGGAAGCGGGGTGGGGCTTGTCAAGCCACATGTGTTTGTTTTTTTGTTAATTTGTTTTGTTTGTTCATTTGTTAGTTTGTTTTGTTTGTTTTTGTTTTAATTTTTATGTCTGGCTTTCTGTTCATTCTTGTCTTTGCCCTTTGGTTGTGGTGTATTTATATTGCTTGTGTTGGATGTTCTTCTGTGCTTTCTCCATTTGTGTTCACGCTGGTGCCGCGAGCCCGGGTTGCATATTGCTTTTCAAATGGTTCTCGGGGCTGACATCTTCTTTGCACTCCAAGTTGGAATGCATATGGCGGATGGGTGATGTGTTTTATGCAACTTCCAGTCTGGATATTGAGTCAGTTCTGGTTGCGGTTTGAGTCCAGTCTGGATATTTAGTCAGTTCTGGTTGCTGTTTGAGTGCCGACATCTCCTACATGTGGGACATGCCTGGAACTATGCTTGTCTACCATCTCACCAGCCTATTCCAGCGGGGAGGGGACCTCCTCCTCTACTTTTGGAGAAACCATTTGTACACTATTTTATCGTGGCAAGGGCCCTCCTTTTCTGGTATTTTTGGGTGTGGTCCTTGGGATGCTTGGGTGTTATTTAGGGAGTGAGAGGCTTTGCTTTTTCACTTTATGACCTGCATATTGGAAGCCTGGGATATGAGGTGTTGAGCGATACTATTCCCCAATAGATCAGCATCTGGTGAGATTCCCTAGTGATAAGGTGTAGGATACTTCTCCCGATACCCTATTACTATCCTAATATTGCTGTAATTCATAATTATTACCTTTTGATATATTTGTTTGACAATTCCTTTATTATAATTATGAATGGATTGTTGAGAGGACATTGCAAAGGATCTCTGCCATTGACTGTTGGAAAAGATTTATTGCCAGATTATTATATGCTGTATGTCCTTTTGGGGCCTTATTCAATTTTTTAAGTGAACTAATAAAATGAATGATGGGGAGTATCTATTACATTCTGGCAGTCCCCTTTGTTTGATCTTATACTTACAGTAGATATATATTTCTTTTGTACAAACCATTTATAGAGGTGCTTTGTCCTCCCCATCCTGGTCACCTGATGCTTCCCCACAGCCTGGGATCAAAATAGATGGTTCACCCATGCAGTGTATGTGCTTTAGGAAGTATATGTTTGTGTCTGTATAGATATAAGTTATAAATGGTGTGTTTTTTGTTTTTCTGGCTGACAGTTATGCATATTTTCTTATGATGCTTAGTTTTTTATGTGTTTATTGATTTTTATTTTGTTGTTTGATAATTATATTGATTACTTCATCCATAGATCTGTATTTGTATACTTTTGTCCTTCTTATGGATGGTTTGACTTTTTTCTGTCATGTTTATGTCTTAACATATCCGCGGCTCTAAAAAAGCAGAACATCCGTGAAACGCGTAGACTAGCATCTTGGTTAGGATGTGTTTGGTCAGTACTGTATCTCTAATGATTTTATTGTATCAAAAATGATAAATGATAAATGTTTAATAAAGCATTATCAATTATTTTATATATATAACTTTGTGAAGAGTATCCAATTTATAATTTCCTGGTCATTAACCATAAAATCCCACCTCAAAATGTTTTTCTTTGGTCTGTGTGTGTCTATGAGTGAACACACAGCCCAGTTCAGGAATGTGCCTACACGTCTGCAAGCAGTTTGCTATGGGGGCAGGCACAGAAGAGGAGGAGCCAAGTGCACCAGCTGAAGACCCCAGAAGAGGAGGTTCCCGGATGCTTTGATCAATACCATTATAAGTATAACATATTTGTTATTGTAAAAAAATTCCAGGCTTTATAGCAGGGATGGCCTGTTTATTAAGGGCAGACGGGCGGCGCCCCCCCCCCCCCCCCAATCCATGCTTCAAGCCCCTTTCAGGACACCGGCGCGTGGATTCCAATGTGGGTAGGGGCTCTTTTTTTGAAGCACCGATTAGAGCCAGAGGCTCTAAAAGGTTCTGAAAGATGGGCTCGGGTTGCAGAGAGTGCACTCTGATGCCACCAAGGTGTGTTACAACAGCGAATGAATATTCGCTGTTGTAACACTGATCCTCTTCCCGGCCAATCAAGAAGCAGCTTTTGACACCGGTCACCCGATTGGCTGAAAGGACAGGCAAATCTATTGGACACCTATGAGGAGGAGGAGGGGAGGAGCTGGAAGCCGCCATGGTGGAGAGGACACAGAACCGCTGCACCATGCTGCCTGCTGCCTGCCACCCGCCGCCATGGAAGGGGTAAGTGTCAGAACGACCATCAAACAGTGGGGGGGGGGGATTGTCGCTTGGGGGGGGGATTTGTGGTTGTTTTCCGCCCCCCCAAAAAAAAAGCCACCAGCCGCCACTGCTTTACAATGGCTTTGACAGACGGCACCTCCTGTCAAACTCACCTATTGATGGGACTTCACTCCAACCATGAGGCAAACACTTGGGTCATAATTGTGGTGCAGTATTTGACTGCTTTAGGTCCCTTTCACACGGGGTTTCCGATCAGGTCCGCCTGTCAGTTTTTCCGGTGGACCTGATCAGACACTCCACCCAACCTTATGGAGTGGCGGAATGGCAGCGGTAACATGTCTGCTGACACCCGCCGCTATCCAATTCGATCCTGCCTGCCAAATCAAGGCGTATGGTGACCCTATTTTCCATCCATCTGGAGGATCGGATCGGGTGGGATCGGGTGAAAACAGACAGGCGGTCCAATTTCATCCGATCTCCCATAGAGGAGAGCGGGGCTCTGACAGGTCCGTCTCTGCACAGTGTGCAGAGACGGACTTGTCATCCACCTTCTCAGCGAGGATCAGCGAATCAATCCCCCCCCGCTGAGCAAGCAAAATCCATCACATGGACAAACCCGTGTGAAAGGACCCTTAGAAAGAAAAAATGGCATTCAGGAGGCAGCTCCACCACCCTCTGAAAGGCGATCCACTGTGACTTGCTTTTCAGAGGGGTGATAGAGACTGTCACCCATGTAAATAAGACCTGTCAGAATACATTTTCCAAGGGGAGGAAAATCCTCTGTTAGACAGCTGTCAACCGAACAAATGCCCCCATTGGTTGATTTTACCTGTTCTATGACAACTCAGCATTTTGTTATTGTCCTTTACAATGACAAGGGTCACACAAATCCGGCACCCACCCTTTGACTTTTATATTCATTCTTTTTTACTTGTAATACACTTTACCTTTAGATTTATGACCCTTGTACTTGTTTTGTAGCCTCAATGGGGGTAGAGTGTGTTTGGCCCCTAAAACGCATTGACTCTATGCTGCTATGAATCAATTTTATCAATAAAGTAACCTGGACTCGGATATTTATCTCGTGTTCTCTTTGGATTGTATGTGTGCGGCTTCTCTACTCTGAGTGCCCCAGTAGCAGTTTCAGTGACCCTTAGAAAAGCTGAATCCAGCTCCCTGTTTGTTTTTGTGTTTAGACATAAACTGGCAGGCATACTAAAAGCTCACTCCAATCAAAAGAAAATAAATAAATAAAGTTTGGCTTTGGATACACTTTAGCTCTTAAAAGCTGGAAAAACGCAACACAAGTAGAGTTTATTTTAAACTGAAACTCTTAGTTCTGCAATAATAATGTCTCTAAAATAACTATTTCAACAGAAATGCATTTAAAATAAACATACTGATTGTTTTGTAGATGTTCTTTTTTTTTTTTTTTTTTTTCCTTTTATTGTAGACTCTCTGATTTGCTCTACTTCTGATCCCAATGACAATGTTCACCAGGACAAATAGAGAGTACAAATATATCTAACAGGAACATAGACAGCAATACTAACTAACACTACTTTATTCCCATGATGATGCCACATATGACGAAACACGTTGGATGGAGCTAACGCACGTAACCTCACCACACCTACTTGGACTGGTAAATTTTGTGAAGCATTGTTTGGAAACTTTTATGATGCATCCTGGGAATGTTATACATACAAAGCACACATCAATTTTATTTGTGTGAGTTGTATTCATACTTTGAAGTGCAATAAGACTTTTTAAGCAGTTTTACACTGGATTCTTCCATTTTGATTTTATGTGGAATTTCGTGCATTTATGGTTGCCATTGATGTTACCATTGATTGGAAATATGGGATACACTGTTGAACCCCAGCCAAACAATATGAGCCGGATTTCTGCTTGATGGGATTGTCATATACACTATATTGTCAAAAATATTGGGACACCTGCCTTTACACGTACATGAACTTTAATTGCATCCCAGTCTTAGTCCGTAGGGTTCAATATTGAGTTGGCTCACCCTTTGCAGCAATAACAGTTTCAACTCTTCTGGGATGGCCGTCCACAAGGTTTAGGAGTGTGTCTATGGGAATGTTTGACCGTTCTTCCAGAAGCGCATCTGTGAGGTCTCCGCTCTAATTCATCCCAAACATGTTTTATCGGGTTGAGGTCAGGACTCTGTACAGGCCAGTCATGTTCCTCCACCCCAAACTCTCTCACCCATGTCTTTATGGACCTTGCTTTGGGCACTGGTGCACAGTCATGTTAGAACAGGAAGGGGCCATCCCCAAACTGTTCCCACAAAGTTGGGAGCATGAAATTGTCCAAAATGTACTAACTAAGGGGCCAAGGGGCCAAGACCAACCCCTGAAAAACGACCCCACACCATAATCCCCCCTCCCTCCACCAAATGATTTTGACCAGTGCACAAAGCAAAGTCCATAAAGACATGGATGAATGAGTTTGGGGTGGAGGAACTTGATCTAAACCCAATAGAACACCTTTGGGATGAATTAGAGCGGAGACTGCGAGCCGGACCTTCTCATCCAACATCAGTGCCTGAGCTCACAAATGCGGTTCTGAAAGAATGGTCAAACATTCCCATAGACACACTCCTAAACCTTGTGGACAGTCTTCCCAGAAGAGTTGAAGCTGTTATAGCTGCAAAGCGAGGGCCAACTCAATATTGAACCCTTTGGACCCAAACGGGGATGCTATTAAAGTCCATATACATGTAAAGGCACGCGTCCCAACACTTTTGACAATATAGTGTATATGCTACTGATTTGACTCTGTAGTGGAGTCCTCATGTTCTGGTAAGCGTCCATTGCTTGTGGTTGGTGAAGGTTCACGTGGTGATTGCCAAAGTGGATTTAACACCACCTTTCTGAAAAGTGTCACTGCTGTGTTTTGGATGACCTAATTTGGACTGTTTTTCACTTACATATGCCACATATGTTTGTTTTATATTTTATATTGTATATGTTATGTCTGACTTTTATGAGTTACCCTGCTTATTATCACATTTTAGCGTGGTAATTTGCACAATTAGCACTGTTATATAGTTTGTCTGACTATTTGATTTTGCCGGAAGCTTTTTTTTTTTTTTTTCTTTCTTTTTTGTTTATATACCTGCCGGCGTGTTTTCTTTATTATTGTTTTAAGCAATCAAAATCTGACAGGTATTCTAACACCTCAATCCAAAAAAAAAAAAAAATAATTGCTTTGGCTTTGGCTACACTTTAGCTCCTAAAGTCTGGATAAATGCAATACCAACGGAGCTTTTTGAAACTGAAACCCCCTAGTTCTGCTAAAATAATGGCTCCGACATAACCGTTTACATACAAAAACGCTCTTAAAATAAACCTATTGACCGTTTTGTAGACTCTCGTATTTAACACGTTGAAGCTTCATGCACCCACACATTTAGACAGTGACACACTCTTCCTTCAGATTCCCCCGGCCGCGTTAAAGAAATATCCACCCACGTTTTTATTTTTTTTATATAACAAAACATTCCAATCCTTGAATCATTTCTTAACACATCTCTGCATTGCTCACTGCTTGTTATCCGTGTAATTATTCACAGATATAGAGGACAGTCTCTGGAATCATTATAGTATCCCTTATCTACAACACAGAGAATTGGCTACCTTTACCACTTTACCATACGTTCCTTGCCATGTAAAAGAAAAAAAAAATAAAAATTCATAGACATGTAGGTTAAATGATATGAGGAACAGATGTTGATACCAGATGTTCTAATGGTAAAAAAAAAAATGTTTTTCATAAGTGGTTCTCTTTTTTATCTCACCTGTATGGAAGCAGCATCTCCATTGGTGGTAAGGGCTTGTATTAAAATGTAATATCATAAAAAAAAATAATATATTATGTCGTAATGTGTCATGTAGCTATAAAAAACTATATTGAGTCATATACTGTATGGGGAAACAGCATGAAACTGAAGAAAACATAGGATTTGAAACAAAGTAACAGTGAGAGAAAGAAAAAAAGGGAACTCCGGATGATTTAGAGCGACTCTCTTTAAGCTGTTGCCGATGCTGGGAGCTGCCTGGCCCTTTAGGTGGGCAGCGATGCCCGAGGCCAGTAGGAGGGACTCCTGCTCATGCAGCACTGTCATTGGTTGCACAGTGCTGATGTCTTTGGAAGCCTGTCCTACCTGCTCCCAACCAGGGGCGGACTGACCATTCGGGCACTCGGGCACTGCCCGAGGGCCCCATGCCACTAAGGGACAGTATGTAAAAATCAGTGTTTTTTTAAAAATCCCAAGATTGTAGCTGCCCCGCCACTCCACTACCTTTTCAGTGTGTGTATGTGTATTCTGTGTGTGTATACTGTGTGTGTATATTGTGTGTCTGTGTGTGTATACTGTATGTGTGTATTGCCTGGAGGCCCCATAATCTCCTATTGCCCGGAGGCCCCATAAGCTTCTCTTATTGCCCGGGGGCCCCATAATCTCCTATTGCCCGGGGGCCCCATGAGTTGTCAGTCGGCCCCTGCTCTCAACTGTCAGTTGAGGGTGAGCTGTTGTTGATGGCTTGGTCACAGCTCTGGGGGGGTACCAATGAAACATGTCACAGAACAGGGGTAGGCACACTGCAGCCCTCCAGCTGTTGCACAGCTACAACTCCCATCATGCCTCTGGGAGTCATGATTGTTAACTGTCAGTCTTGCAATGCCTCATGGGTAATGCCTGTAGCTGCCACCCTTTCAATGCCTAATTGGAATTTCCGAATTGGAATGGTCAGAGAGCAATGCAGAACACTTGATTCCCAGAAGATTATCCACAAAGGTTTACTGTCATCATAGTGTTGAGCAGTCTGGTGGCACATGGGTCACACTATGGCCTAGTACTGCCCCCCTGCCCAGCTCTGAAGTGTGCAAGAGCTAAAAAGCGCATGTAGAGATGTCACTTGTACACCGTTAGCAGAAGTTATAAGCAAACCATTTATTAACCACCATAAAATTCATCACTAGCTGCCTGAGGAAAAAAATCCTCAGTGGCCCCAAAATGTCACTCTGTTTTATGGTGGTAAATAAATGGTTTGCTTATGACTTCTGCTGTTGGTGTGCCATCTCTACATATGGACTTTGTAATTTGACAGCGCCATCCATCATTTCACTATTGCACCCAGGAATTCCTGGTCTATAGCTGTAAGGAATACACAAGTATTTAGAGCTAGATAACGGTCACTGGACCACTGAAAATTAATTACCATATATACGCCGACTTTTTCAGAACGTTTTTTATGCTGAAAAAGCCCCCCTTGGCTTATACTCGAGTAAGGGTCTCCCGCTGTGTCATGCAGTCTTAACTGTTCAGTGGCCGTCCACTGTAACAAAGCCCCGCCTCCTCCTCGTCCATGATAGACGGAACACTGAACACTGGGAAAATGAATCAGTGTTCCGTCTATCATGGATGGGGAGGAGGCAGGGCTTTGTTACAGTGTACGGCTGCCGAACTAAGACTGCAGTTGCATGACACTGCGGGAGACACCCGCTGTTTGTAATCAAAGGTACAGATGGGCACAGTGAGGCTGCAGATGGGCACAGTGAGGCTGCAGATGGGCACAGTGAGGCTGCAAATGGGCACAGTGAGGCTTCAGGTGGGCACATTGAGGCTGCAAATGGGCACAGTGAAGCTGCAGATGGGCACAGTGAGGCTGCAAATGGGCACAGTGAGGCTGCAGATGGGCACAGTGAGGCTGCAAATGGGCACAGTGTGGCTGCAGATGGACACAGTGAGGCTGCGAATGGGCACAGTGAGGCTGCAGATGGGCACAGTGAGGCTGCAAATGGGCACAATGAGGCTGCAGATGGGCACAGTGAGGCTGCAGATGGGCACAGTGAGGCTGTAAATGGGCACAGTGAGGCTGCAGATTGGCACAGTGAGGCTGCAGATGGGCACAGTGAGACTTCAGATGGGCGTTGTTTACCAGTAGCTGCTGCATTTTCCACCCTATGCTTTTACTCGAGTCAATACGTTTTCCCAGTTTTTTGTGGTAAAATTAGGTGCCTCGGCTTATATTCGGGTCGGCTTATACTCAAGTATATATGGTAAATAAAAGGTATTTATTGGCCTGTTTGCCAAACATGGATTGATTGTTTATTGTGGGCCTTGCTAGAACACTGATAGATGTGATAAAGGTTTACATATGCTTTAGTAGTCATCTAATTTCTATTGCAGAACTGCACTGGGTAATTCTTGTTTTTTTTTTTCTACCAGTGCTCTTAGGAGTCATGTGACTTGAGATACCACTTTCAGAACCTCCAGGGAGGGGCTTGTAGAAGAGAGGCGGGCCTCCTCATGCAACTCAGTATGGCAGGTAACAGGAGAGTCTCTCTATCCCTTTCATATATACACAGGACATACTCTCTATCTCATAAGACAATGTCCAAGTTAAAGGGCCGTCTCTCTACTTATCTCTCTCTCATTTGCCCTTTCTTTTTCTTTCCCCCTCACAAGTCATTGTCACTGAACAGTTCCTTTATCTCTTTTTCTCCCTCTTAATCCTTCTCTCAGAGACTCAAAAAACAAAATCAGACATGAGAAGAAAGAGGAGACAGTCTTCTCCGGGTATGTCAGGTAGTGTACCCTCAGCTGCTACATCACTACTGTACACTATAAAACTTATTACATATGCCTTAGGGAATCTGGAAGGATTTTTCTTCCCGTGTTGGCCCATACTATATAAGGGTTATTGTGTCTTTCTCTGGATCAACTATGGGTATAGGGTTCTGTATATGCAGGATTTCAATCTATTTATTTTATTTTTTGTTGGTAGAACTCAATGGACTTAGAAGGGTCTGGAAGACAGTCACTTTAAAGCCCAAATCCAAGCAACCAAAAAACTATCCCCTGCAGCGAGCTGTGCCTACACTTCAAAGGTCAATTGCTTCTTCAGGTTTGGGGGAACTAAACAAGAAGATGGTGTACACATAAGAAGCTGCCACTGAAAATATTGCATACTAATGACGAAACGCTTAGGGTAGGACATCTGGTACGTCATTTCTGATTTTGGTTGGAATGCATGCTGGATACCAGCGGGACATCCTGATTATACAGAGTGAATGTTTACCTTGTTTTAAAGCTGTAAGTGCAATTTTTAACCACCTTTGAATTAAATAAACAGTTTTACACTATGGGAGGCTTCTCTTTTTCTTATTGCTGCCGTTTAGAGCAGTGGCATAACTATAACCTTCAGGGCCCCCCATGCAAAAATACATGAAGGGCCCCACTTACCACCGACTGGGACCCTACTCTCCGAGCCTGGTGGCGGAATACTAGGGCCCAGTCGCAAGTGTGACCTTTGTGACCCTGGTAGTACTGCCACTGGTATCAGTAGTTTTTTTTATTTTTATTTTTTATTATTTTTTTTACCATATTTTATTTATTTATTTTTTTTACGATATTATTTTGTATTATTTTTTACAATTTTTTTAGGAGCCCTGTTGGGGGGGGCTTTGGTGAGATATCAGGGGCCTAAACAGACCTCTGATGTTTCATCTTTGAGACAGAGAAAGAAGATTGAGGACACAGCCCACAGACTCGTTCTCTGCAGCCTCAGCTAAACAGAATAAATGGACAGGAATAGTTCTGTACAGGGCTTCCTGCTCACTCACAAACTGAAGCATAGTAAACACAGTTTACTATGTTTCAGTTATGAATGGACAGAGTCAGTGATGGGTAGAGACTCTTCCCCACTCTCAATCCTGATAGATCTCCCACAGCAGCTGGCAGGAGAGGGGAGGGGGTAACCCAGCAGAGCTGCACGGACAAGGAAGGGGGGCCAGGAGAGAGCACAGGTGGGCCAGGAAAGAGCACAGGGGGCAGCAGAAAGAAGCTGAATAGGAAGAGCAGTGGGGTCATCTGCATATAGAGGAATCAATCTCTCAATTTGCCTCCTGCAGCCGCTGAATGCCCACTTCTCCTCCTCTCCCTCCTGCAGGCATTTATCGGCTGCAGAAGGAAAATGGAGAGATTGGCTCCTCTATATGCAGCCACCCCACTGCTCTTCCTATCCAGTTGTACAGGGGGGGCCGCCCAAGTTCCCTGCAGCTTGGAGACGGGTGGTAATTGTGACCCCCGCAACCCCTGTAGGTACGCCACTGGTTTAGAGGCTCTGAGAGGACTGATTAGAGGCAAAGTGAGACCAACTGAAGTGGTTTTGGAAAGGATACCACTTGGTATATTTTCTAGCTATATGATAATCCAGGCTTACTTCCATCCTTAGCCAATTGGTGTATAGTCGCATCAACAAGCTCATTTGGACTTTTCTGTTAACACAAGGGTATCCAATTGGTCCAGTGAGTGCACAGCATTCAGAGAGGGCACGATGGAAATGAGCACAATTATTTATTTTATAAAACCACGTGGGTGAATAAGGACGCTGCACACAAGATTTATCAAGATTTTCATTGGAGATTTATTATTTGTATTCTGAAATTCATTAAGTGCAAGCACTGTTTTGTTATGTTTAGTTCTTAATAATTATACCAGCTACAGAAAGTGCTTAAAAACATGGGTTTAATATCACTTTAAATCTCCTCCTCTTCATCTGTAAACTTGTTGGAAACCTCAATTTGGGAAGCCCCTTTGCAGGACCTTCTCACTTTGCAGGACCTTCTCCATCCAGATTCTGATAGAGTCTATAAAAATAGCTGGAGGGTAAGGCTTGTAGCCACAATTACTGATTGAAATTCATCCGCTTCATAGGACAGACAGAATCAGCAAATCAGTAGAGGGGAAGGCAGAGAATGGATCAGTGAGAGACAGGTTAAGTGCGTCTAATTGCCAGAATAGGGCCGAGAGATTTTTTTACCTTTTGACATCTGCTGTCAACTGTTCCCCTTCAGCCTTTCTGCAAATCACATAACTGCCTAACTGCACCGGACAGCCAGCTGACAGGTTGGAGTTCCACTCGGCAAGCACCCTGGGGATAATTGTTGTGTGGGTGGAACTGTGGTATCTTCAAGTGAGAAAATTAATGTTTGCAGATTTAAGCCTGGGAAAGGGAGATTTCCAAATTTATAACAAGCAGCCTTGTCAGTCAGAAAGGCAGGTTTTAATTATTGTCAATACTACCATTGGTATAGGTTCTCTGCTAGAATGGAGAATTTTGCCCCAGTTATTTTAATGTTGGGATTTTTTTAGGTGACTTATTTTTATCAGAAGAGCAGAGATGGTGTGACACTTAGCTGCCTGTTCAGAATCGCAGATCTGGATCAGATAACTGGAGGGAGTTAAATCAAATCAGCAAAGGTTAAAAAATACATATATGAGCCCGAATATGTTTTGGGGGGATTTAGGGAGAGTAAAGAAAGAAAATCATATACTTATTGCTAACTTCCTATCTTGGTGACAGTCGTAACTGGGGCAGAAGGTGTATTGAAATCCAACATTTTTGGAGTTGTCACTGGAAAAGGAGTAGAGGCGATAACGTCCTATGAGGACAGCTGTTATTGTGATGATTGTCTAAGAGGGAGGATATTTTGGGGAAACCCACTGTTGTGTCTCCGGAACCACAAGTGAGAGAAAAGATGTTCACTGCAGACCCATTTGGGTCTCCCAGTTGGATCAACATTGAGAGGGATCATGCCAACTAAACATTGGGCTCCATCCAATTTATAACAGTATACTGCAAGCTTCACTAGGAGCACAGAGAGAAAGCAAACTGAGGTCAAACACACAGAACCCAACATGTATTTATTGAGGGTGTTTCAGCAAATAATAGGGCAAAAGGGACTAGACTAGAGGGGTACATGTAACAATCGTCAGTCAAAGTTCCAAACATTGGTCCCAGCATCCAGATAGCAGCATGCAACCAATACAGAACTACAAGTTACAGTTGATCTAAGCTGCCGCCTCAAAACTCCTAGCTCCCTGCCAGTAAGACCCTGCATCCATGAGTTTCCGTATGCCCATCACTGGAGTAAATTCTTTATTCTCTGAGAACAGGACTGTTATATTGCATCTGGAGTTCAGCAGTTGGAGATCTGAGCCCAAATTACTGGTGTTGAGGTGTCTGGCTCTATCCTGGTAGAGCAGTGGTTCTCAACTCCTGTCCTCAGGACCCACTAACAGGCCAGGTTTGCAAGATAACTAAAATACATGACAGGTGACACCATTTGCTGCTCAGTGATTGCAGGATTCTAGTCTGCATCTCCCCAAGGTAATACCTAAAATCTGACCTGTTAGTGGGTCCTGAGGACAGGAGTTGAGAACCACTGTGGTAGAGGATTTGGTGAGTTATGTGCTCCCTGCTTAGTCTCCATACCCCCTGTGTGGCCACAGGAACCCATTGACAGACCATGCAGAAAGCCTGACTGAATTACACACTGCCTTGCTTCTTTATGTAAGATATGTTTTATAGAGACTGCTGATTTTACTTTAAAATGTAATATTACTGATATACTGATTATTTTGTTTAACAGTAGCAAGCCCTGATGAATAGGAGCCCTTTGAATCCCCAAAATGCATTGGATTTTTTTAACAATAAAAGAGCCTGAAATAAATTTAAAATAAACAATCATGTTGCGCTCCTTTAGACAGTGATAAATACACAATAAATAATTACGGTATATTAAGTCTCAAATAGTAGAACTGACTTGTTGTATTGTTGAGCTTTTCTGTGAGTTATCCTTGCGAGTATATTGACATATTTTAATAATCTCTTTTGCAGATGGTTTTGCACCTACATCCTTGCCCTTTTTTACATGCTTAATTTAGATTTGAGGCAGATAAACTTTTATGTCCTTTGCGGAATGCCACAAGAAGCCATGGAGGATCTCAGTGATATGAGAGCTTATTGACTTCTCTTAATAATGGGTCAATTAAATAATTCAATTTGGTAAGCGTACCCATTTGATACTTTGGTGGAGGATTACTGTGGTGTCATTGTTTGGAGCGCAAACACATGTCAATTTGGTATTTGAAGATTCACATCACAATGATATTTCATTTTTACTTTTGATGGTGGACTCTATACTATTTGGGACTTTTCTTATTTATTGCATATTTATCGCTGTTGGAAAGAGCACAGCACGGTTGTTTATTTATTTACCAACTGATATATATTTGGTGTGCTAGCGGCTATATTTTTGGTGTATCTCTGTATCTGGGCTTTATACATTCTGCTTTTGATACTTACCTTCTTGCACACCCAGTTCCTACTCGAGCAAGGAGCCAACCTTCAGGCCACCACCCCTGGAGGAGCTGCCTAAAGCTCATTTCCTCTACACTGCTTAAGACCTAAATGTAAACACCTACTGCTTTAGGAGTTCCAGTGCCCTACACCTTTCTTCTACTTCCTGGAAATAAAAAACAGCCACACCAGCGAAACTAAAAACCAAATATCTGTAAAAACTGCATTAGGTTCCCATAACAGTTTGTTTCACTAGACTTAGGGTACCTTTCCATTTGTTCCAGCTGCTAAGCCATACATCAAAGAACGCACATCAAGAAAATTATTTGTGATGCATACCTGTATGAGGAACCTAAGTTGATGAGGTTGGATTCTTGCATAATTCCCATCTGAGTGTCCTTGGAAGTAAAGACAGGGCCTGCAAGGGAAGGACACAAGTGCCTGGGTGCCAGAACTGGTGGCTGGAACCTGGGGAACTGGTATCAAAAGTACAGGATTACATCTGGTAATGTTGCAAGGACACACCAAGTTTAGGTATGAATCAGGCCAATAGCCAGGGTCTGTAACATGTGAACAAGGCTGGCGGCTAAGGGAGAATATATATCTTAGGGAGAATATATTTCAGGAACAAACAAAGGTTGGCAACATGCAGGTAGTGAATTACCAAGTCAATAAACAGAATCTTGGCCAGATGTCTAGGCTGAAGTTGATAACGGAAATGAACAACTAACATAAACAGACAGGGGAAATCAAAAGAGCAGGTCAGGTGGCAGCCTTGTCAGCAATGAAGGTCAGATATCAGGAATCATTGGAATACAGGCTGAGCCATTCAGCCTTGAGCCTATGAAGAACTGGGGTTTAAATAGCCAACTTGGCGACAATGCCTGTGGTGAACATGTATGGATTGTACGCATGCTAGCATGCACACGCATATGCTCACAAATGGGCCATGTGCATGAGTCAGAGGGCTGGCATGATGTTTCTGACAATCTGGGTAAAGTTTTAATGACTTTTAGTCAACATATGCTTAATTCAAGGAAGTAACCCAAGTGGAGCATGCATTGACTCATAGTGTCAGGAAAGGGTCTTGCAACTTTTTCTGACTAATGAGGTTATTGAAAAAATTGTACAAACCAATACCAAGAGCAACAATTAGCTATGCATCGGAAGTTTCCAAGAAGGAGAAAATGGGAAGCAGTGAACAATGATGACATTTGGAAATTTCTGGGCCTAATAATACTTTAGGGAGTGGTGGGGAAGAAGTGGTATTGGACAACTAACAAATTACTTGCCACTCCATTATTTGGCACGGTCATGTCAGAGTACGGATTTTCCCTGATCATAAAATTCTTACACTTCGAAAACAACAAAGAATTTGATGAAACTACTCATCCTGCACCAAAAATTTGGGAAGTATCTCAAATGATCCTAAAGAATTTCCAACAGAGCTATGTGCCAGAAAGAGATATCAGCATAGATGAAAGTCTAGTGGCCTACAAGGGAAGGCTCAGCTGGATACAATACATGGCGTCAAAGAGAGCACGATTTGGCATAAAATCCTTCATGCTATACGAATCGTCAACTGGTTACATTTGGATTACTGTTCTATACACTGGGAAAGAAACTAAATTCAATCCAAAATACAGCAACTAGGGAATGGCAACATCTTCTGTTCTTTCACTGATTGAGCCATTGCTAAATCAGGGCTATTGCGTAACAACCGACAACTTTTACACCTGAACTTTATGAGTTTATTCTGCAAAACAAAACAGATGCCTATGGAGCCGTTGGAGCCGTTAGGGCTAACCAGCGTGACATGCAATAAGAAGCTGAAGACTGGAGAAATGGTTGCCTGGCAGAAAGGCAAAGTTATGGCATTGCGATGGCGGGACAAGAAAGATACGTGCCTAATGAGTACAGTTCATAAAACATCCACTGTTATGGTACGCACGAAATGTGAGAAAGAAATCATGAACCCACAAGTACTAATAGACTACAATAACACCATGGAAGATGTTGACAGAGCCAACCAAGCAATGACATTCTACCCAGCAATGAGGAAACAGCAAAAGAAGTACTAAAAGAAGTTCTTCAGGCATCTTCTTGAATAATGCTTGTGGAATGCTTACATACTTCTCAAAAAAAAAAGCGACAAGCCTGTGATTCATTCTGACTTCATTTGGAAAGTTGCCGAACGGATCTTTGTGAACCACCAAACACCATCTATGGCTTGGAATAGAGCTGGACGTCGTGCTATTAGTCATCACTTCATGGACTACATCCCACCAACTGAGAAAAAGTCAAAACCTACAAGGATGTGCGTGGTTTGTTGCTCGAAGCGAGATGACAGCGGAAAGAAAATCCGAAAGGAAACCAGGTTCCATTGTCCTGATTGTGACGTCGGACTTGGTGCAGTCCCATGTTTCAAAATTTATCATACCCGGGATCAGGGGCGTTGCTAGGGGGTGGCTATTGGGGCTATAGCCCCGAATATGGGGCCCATAGCCCCGAGTCTCTTGCTGCAGGGTCCCTGCCTAACCAGTGGGTTGCGGCTGTTGCGGCGGGCAGGCTGGCTACATGAGAGAGGCTGGAGGAGAGGAGAGAAGTGAGTGGGCGGATGAGCAGAGATGACATCTCTCTCTGCCCGCTCCACATCAGCGCTCTTCACAGCCGGGCCTCTTCAATTTTGTAGCGAGGTACGGCGAGCAGCAGAGAAATGACATCATCTCTCACTGCCCGTCACACATCAGCGCTCTTCCACTCTCACAGCACGGTGGAGTGGAGGTCACGTGCTTTCTGTCATCGTGGAGCTCCACTTTGCAGCCAGACCCCCTTGCTTCAATGTTGGAGGTGCAGCGGGGAGCAGCGATATGACATCATCTCTCACTGCCCGCCCTGCATCACCGCTCTCCTGCTCTCACTAAATGGACCAGTGCTGTCAGCCTGCCACCAATGCCACTGGCTGGCATGGCAAGTTACAATCCACATCAGTTGGCAAGTGACGTGGCAAGTGACAATCTGCAAATGGTGGCAGGAGATGTGGCAATCTGCAAATTGAGCCAGGAGACATGGCAAGTGACAATCTGCAAATGGTGGCACGTGACGTGACAAGTGACAATCTGCAAATGGTGGCAAGAGATGTGGCAAGTGACAATCTGCAAATGGTGGCAGGAGACGTGGCAAGTGACAATCTGCAAATGGTGGTAGGAGACGTGGCAAGTGACAATCTGCAAATAGTGGCAGGTGACATGGCAAGTGACAATCCACATCTGCTGCCAGGTGAAAGTGGCAAGTGACAATCCACATCTGGTGGCAGGCGACATGGCAAGTGACAATTCACATCTAGTGGCAGGTGACGGTGGCAAGTAACACGCTGCATCTGGTGGCAGGAGATGTGGCAAGTGACACGCCCAGGGCTCCCACTGATTCTGCAGTATGGTGAGTTGAACCACTTCATTATATATATATTAGAATGTAACAATAGAAAAAATGCACTTCAATCACCCTGACACCATATCAACCATGGTGCCATGATGATTGAAGCACCAACACCAGCCATCGCCCGTGAAAAATTGCTTAGGTCTCCCCCCAACACCCCCCCCCCCTCGCGGGCATGCAAAAAGGTTGGTGACCGCTGCTATGGGCTCTAGCCTCAGATCTTTTGCAGACCTAGCAACGCCCCTGCCCGGGATGTTTACTGAAACCAATATGAAAATCTGTACCATTGGTAAAATTGTTAAAATTGGTTGTGTATGGTACCAATTTTAATATATGGATTTGTATATTCTAATTATTTTTGATAACTCAATAAAGTGACAATTTAATATAGTCCAGTGAGTTGCCATATACATGTTTTTTTCTCTGGTGGTTCAGTTAAATCAGATTTTTTAAACTCAGTTTTCGCTATCTTCATTTTAATGTGTTTCATTATTTTGGGAGATTACTTAAGCACTTGAGTAATCCCTTGCTAGAGAAATGGAATGAGCTGATTGGACAATATTGACTGGAGTCACATGCATCCGAAAATATCAAATGAAACTAAATAAATTTTGGATTCATTTGTTATGTTATGATTCAGATATTCTGATGGATCCACCTCCTTTTAACCCAAACAAAATAAGTAGGAATAATCATATTTTATGAGGGGAGGCCAATCAGTTCTTACCTTCACCAAGATCCAGATGTGCTAGGGATCTGAAATTTAGTCCACTCACTCTTCCTTCTCTCCATATCCACCTCTTATGGTTACACACTTCTCACATCTGTGGAAGAGACCTTTAATACCATCTGTGTAGAAGTATGCAGATTTGGAGGAAAACCAGCTATCAACTTCAGTAATGACTGCCTCATCATCGTGGAAACGTCTTCCCCGTAAATGTTTTTTCATATTTGGAAACGGGATGAAGTCCGAAGGTGCCAGGTCAGGTGATTAAGGTGGATGAAGCAGAGATTCATAGCCACAATCGTGAACAAACGTGACAGCTGGTAAAGGTCCAAAATGCTTTGTGCACATTTCACTCGATGCTGTTTTTTGAAAGGTGTCAGTAACCTGGGAACCCAATGTAGAGCCACTTTGCTCATATGTAAGATGTTATGTAATATGTTGTAAACTGACCCTCTACTTATGTTCACCTCCCTAGCTAAGAAATGAATAGTCACATCATGTCTATCTTCAAGCACTAGCTGCTCAACATTTGCCACCACACTTGGTTCTGTGCCACACTTGAGTTCTCTCTTCCATCTTTTGACACTCTCATATGATGAATAAAGATAAAAGTGGCCTGTCACACCTATGTTAAAACAGTGACATGCCTCCATGCCTACATATTACATAAAAAAAGAAAGAAAGAAAATGGGACTTTACATGAGGCATGTCAATGTGTATACTACTGCATAGAATATTAAATCTGTTTGCATTGGTTTAGCATCTCAATCCCATAGCGTAATCCATGATTGTAATAAATGAATGTATCAATATCAATTATTCAAAATATATTATATTGTAATCAAAAAAGATTTACTTGGCAAATATATAATATAACATATTTAATACAAGTAATTGATGGACATAAATGATATGATCAATACAGAATGAATAAATATAATTCAAATAAAATACAGAGCATATAAATTAGATTCACATAGTACATATACAAATAGTAGGCACCAATATTAAAAATGCATCTTTGGGCGAGCATGTCTAGGCACTCATATTTGAACACTCAACGCGTTTCATGGCGTTATAGCCAATCATCAGGAGTAAAATGCATGGTAATTGCTTAAAAGTCAGATAAATACCCATTAATATATAATGCCCTCTAGCCACTTAAGGACTGAGCCTCTTTCTGAGATTTGTTGTTTACAAGTTAAAAGCATTTTTTATTTGCTTGAAAATTACTTAGAACCCCCAAACATTATACATTTTTTTTTCTAACACCCTAGAGAATAAAATGGCGGTCGTTGCAATACTTTCTGTCACACCGTATTTGCACAGCAGTCTTACAAGCGCGCTTTTTTTGGGAAAAATACAATTTTTTGAATTAAAAAATAAGACAACAGTAAAGTTAGCCCATTTTTTTATATTGTGAAAGATAATGTTACGCCAAGTAAATTGATACCCGACATGTCACGCTTCAAAATTGCGCCCGCTCGTGGAATGGTGACAAACTTTTACCCTTAAAAAATCTCCATAGGCGACGTGTAAAAAATTCTACAGGTTGCATGTTTTGAGATACAGAGGAGGTCTAGGGCTAGAATTATTGCTCTTGCTCTACCGATCAGGGCAATCTGAGGTCAAAAAGACCTCAGATCTCATATTTACACTAAAATGCAATTAAAAAAAAAAAATTAAAAAATTGTGTCATTTGAAAAAAAAAATGGCCCTTTAAGAGCTACTGTATGGGTGGAAGTGACGTTTTGATGTCGCTTCAGCCCTGCAATGGTATGGAGACGGGTGGGGGCCATCTTCCCCTCCCTCGTCTCCATACCCAGGAAGGAGGAGCATCCAATCGCCTCCGCCACTGCCGACGGTTCCAGTAAGCGGCGGAGGGCACCGGAGAGCGGCTGGAGGGGGACCCTTTCCCGCCACCGATAAAAGTGATCTTGTGGCAAATCCGCTGCAGAGACCACTATTATTGGAAACTGGACCGCCCACTGAAGAAGAGTATACTGGGGTTATGGCAGCTAGCTGCTGCCATAAAAACGATATTCCTCTTCAAAGACAGGACATATATCGGCGTGCGGCAGTCCGGATGTGGCTAGAGAGGGAAAGTATCAAACGACAGACTAATTCTAAATTACTTACACATTAAGCCCACAGGCTATACCCAGCTTCTGTGATGTAATTGGGCAGTGGCCTGGGAAGAGCTGTCTCACCAGTGTAGTTTAAGAAGTGTCCCTGCTCGTGGTGGAATCACATGAAGTGGATAGCTGGCAGCCCCCGGCTAAAATACCCCCCAGGTTCTGGGGCGGGTCCCCGCCAATGACATGAAAACATCATGGCGGCACTGAAGGAATAAGGGGACCAACCCACTTACTGTGTGTAAGGCCATAGTGGAGGCACACTCGCCTTCACCGTAACGTAGGATGGAGTAGACCCACAAACCCCACACTCACACACAGTCTACTGACGCCCTATGCGGGGCAGGTTAGCATTGACGCCGATACGTAGATGGTCCAACCCCGCCCCATCACAGAACAGGATGAGTGGGGGGAAAGAACTACGCGCATCGCAACCCCGGATGGGAGACAATTGATAGACTCCGTCCCCACCGGCCATAGGCTGGGTGGTGGTCGAATGAATAGGGAAGTAGCACCAAGAGAGCTGAAAGGTCTCTATTGGCAATAATACCAATAATTGGAATGTTTACAGGCTGACAATTGACTACAGATCGAATAGTAAATAATAACTGGGGGTTTTGGAAACAATAAGTTTAAACAATAAAATGTATCAATGTCATTTATTGTAATAGGTGTGGCAGGTCACTGGAAAGCGGGTGTCTTCCACCCATATATTCATCCCAGGCCACCGCCCAATTATATCACAGAAGCTGGGTATAGCCTGTGGGCTTAATGTGCTTAATGTGTAAGTAATTTAGAATTAGTCTGTCATTTGACACTTTCCCTCTCTAGAGGGCATTATATATTAATGGGTATTTATCTGACTTTTCGGCAATTACCATGCATTTTTCTCCTGATGATTGGCTATATTGCCGTGAAACGCGTTGAGTGTTCAAATACGAGTGCCGAGACAAGCTCGCCCAAAGATACATTTTTTAAATATTGGTGCCTACTATTTGTATATGTATTATGTGAATCCAATTTATATGCTCTGTATTTAATATGAATTATATTTATTCATTCTGTATTGATTATATAAGTTATGTCCATTGATTACTTGTATTAAATATGTTATATTATATATTTGCTAAGTAAATCTTTTTTGATTACAATATGATATTTTTTGACTATGATTGATATTGATACATTAATTTATTACAATCATGGATTACCCTATGGGATTGAGATGCTAAACCAGTGCAGATAGATTTAATATTCTATGCAGTAGTAAATACATTAACTTGACTCATGTAAAGTCCCATTTTCTTTCTTTCCTTTTTTAAGCCTCATATGATGGACAATCCTCTCCATACACAGCTGACATCTCTTCATGGATTATTTGGGCAGATTTCCCTTGAAGATGGAGAAACCTAATCACGGTTCGGTATTCAACTTTGCTCCGCATGACACCTTCTCCAATTCTCTCGGCTCTAACGATAATTCACCACGGCCTACAAAAGCAAAAATTGGCATGCATATTACAAAGATATCCACCTATAAACCTGCCAAATATCAGATCCTTTGCACATCTAGATCATGGTGAGGGTAAGAACTGATTGGCCTCCCCTCGTACTTGTATACCTTATTAATTGCAACATGTTTCCATTTCAAAAGTAGTGCATATTTTATAATAATGAAAAATGTAAATGCAAATAGAATCGGCTGATTATTGGAATATTCACGCTTTGCTCACCGGAATAAAAACAAATGGACCTGAATCAATTTGGATCATTCTTTATTTTGTTACATTACATTACATTGAGGAGGGAAGTTTAACCACTTGCGACCGCCTCACGCAGATATACTGCGGCAGAAGGGCTCGTACAGGCAAAACCATGTACCTGCACGTTGCCCTTTAAGAGGCGGCAAGCTCCGTGAGTCGGGTCGCGGGTCCCGCGGACTCGATCGCCGCGGGGATACCCGCGATCGCCCCACAGGGAGGAAGAACGGGGAGATGCTAAACAGCATCTCCCCGTTCTGCCTAGTGACAGTGTCACTGATCTCTGCTCCCTGTCATCGGAGCAGAGATCAGTGACATCACACACGCAGCCCCTCCCCCTGACAGTTAGAAACACGCCCCTAGGAAACACTTAACCCCTACACTGCCACCTAGTGGTTAACCCCTTCACTGCCAGCGTCATTTACACAGGAATCAGTGCATTTTTATAGCACTGATTGCTGAATAAATGACAATGGTCCCAAGAATGTGTCAAAAATGTCCGATGTGTCTGTCATAATGTCGCAGTCACGATAAAAATCGCTGATCGCCGCCATTTAAAAAAGAAAAAAAATTATTAATAAAAATGCCATAAAACTATCCCCTATTTTGTAAACACTATAACTTTTGCGCAAACCAATCAATAAACGGTTATTGCATTTTTTTTTACCAAAAATATGTAGAAGAATACGTATCGGCCTAAACTGAGGAAAAAAAATGTTTTTTTATATATTTTTTGGGGATATTTATTATGGCAAAAAGTAAAAAAATATTGCGTTTTTTTTCAAAATTGACGCTCTTTTTTTGTTTATAGCGCAAAAAATAAAAACCGCAGACGCGATCAAATACCAACAAAAGAAAGCTCTATCTATGTGGGAAAAAAAAGATGTCAATTTTGTTTGGGAGTCACGTCGCACGATGGCGCAATTGTCAGTTAAAGCGACGCAGTGCCGAATTGCAAAAAGTGTTCTGGTCTTTGGCCAGCCAAATGGTCCGGGGCTTAAGTGGTTAATAGCATCATGCCATCCAAATGAAACGGATGAATACAAATGAATTTGTTGTTTTTGTTGCAATTTATTTTGGATTTTTTGAGATTTGTTACTATTGTGATTCAGAGATTCGGATACATCCGAGTCTCTGAATAACAAAACTTGTTTTCGGATTTTGGTTCGTAATGAAACCAATCACACATGGCTAATAAGGAGACTACATAAACCACCTGCTCTTAAATAGATAATTAAATGTGTGTGTTTGTGTATATCCACTTGCCCTCCAGAAGGTTTTACCCCCTTCATGACCAGGCCATGTTTTGCTATTCAGTACTGTGATAATTTAACTGACAATTGCACACTGTACGCAAATTAAATTTATATCATTTTTTTCACACAAATAGAGCTTTTTTGGTTGTATTTGATCACCCTTTTGTATTTTTTGCACTATAAACGAAAAAAGACCCAGCATTTTGAAAAAATAATCCCCAATATTTTTTCCCTACTGCTACAAAACATATCCAATAAAAAAAAATGTAAAAAAAATCTAATTTCTTTATGAATTTTGGCCAAAATGTATTCTGCTACACGTCTCTGGCAAAAAAAAATCCCAACAAGTGTATAGTTACAGTTATAGTTACTAAAGGCAAATAGACTGTGCAGTTTGCAAAGTGCAGTTGCTCCAGAGCTTAGTAAATGAGGTAAGGCTTCCCTTTGCAAAGAATACCCAATCACGTGCAAGGAAAATTAAAAAAAAAAAAAAAAACTGCATTTTTTTGCTTGCACATGATTGGATAATGGAAGTCAGTAGAGCTTCTGCTCATTTGCTAATCTCTGGAGCAACTGCTCTCTCAGAGCCCATTCACACAGGGGCAGCACGACTTGCAGGTCGCCTCACCGAGGCGACCTGCACACGACTGCCTGGGCGACTTGCAAAACGACTTCTGTATAGAAGTCTATGCAAATCGCCCCAAGTCGCCCCCGAAGTCGTACAGGAACCTTTTTCTAAGTCGGAGCGACTTGCGTCGCTCCCCTTAGAACGGTTCCATAGCACAGAACTGGAGGCGACTTGTCAGGCGACTAGGTCGCCTGACAAGTCGTCCCTGTGTGAATGGGCTCTTAGTGTGCACCTGCTCTTTGCAAAGTGCACAGTCTATTTGCCTATAGTAAATTTAACCCCATAGTGTTTACAAACTACGGTATATATACTGGAATTTTTATATTAGTAATGGCGGTGATCAGCAACTTATAGTGGGACTGTGATGGTGTGGCAAGAAATCTGACACTAACAGACGCTGGCTGGGGGGTACACTAACTGACACTGACAGTTAGTGTACTGTCAGTGTTTTTTTTGTTTTGTTTTTAAAGCAGTGAATACAAAAACAGTGAGATCACCTGTCAGTATACAGAGCTCTGTGTTGTTTATCATGTTCTCTTCCGTGAATCATGGAGAATCTGTCCACAGGACAACTATTAGTTGTGCTCTCCACAAATCTGACCTTTATGGAAGAGTGGCAAGAAGAAAGACATTGTTGAAAGAAAGTCATAAGAAGTCCTGTTTGCAGTTTGTGAGAAGCCATGTGGAGGACACAGCAAACATGTGGAGGAAGGTGCTCTGGTCAGATGAGACCAAAACTGAACTTTTTGCCTAAAAGCAAAACACTATGTGTGGCAGAAAACTAACACTGCACATCACCCTGATTACACCATCCCCACTGTGAAACATGGTGGTGGCAGCATCATGTTGTGGGGATGATTTTCTTCAGCGGGTACAGGGAAGCTGGTCAGAGTTGATGGGAAGATGGATGGAGCCAAATACAGGGCAATCTTAGAAGAAAACCTGTAATGCAGCGTACACACGGGCGGACTTTTCAACCAGACTGGTCCGACGGACTTTCGACGGACTTCTGACGGACTTTCGAACTAACGGGCTTGCCTACACACGATCACACCAAAGTCCGACGGATTCGTACGTGATGACGTACGACCGGACTAAAATAAGGAAGTTGATAGCCAGTAGCCAATAGCTACCCTAGCGTGGGTTTTCGTCCGTCGGACTAGCATACAGACGAGCGGATTTTTCGACCGGACTCCAGTCCATCGGAAAGTTTTGAAACATGTTCTATTTCTAAAGTCCATCAGATTTTTGACCGAAAAAGTCCGCTGCAGGTCCGATGGAGCTCACACACGGTTGGATTGTCCGCCGGATTCGGTCCGTCGGACCAGTCCAATCGAAAAGTCCGCCCGTGTGCACATTAGAGTCTGACATTAGAGTCTGCAAAAGACTTGAGACTGGGGCGGAGGTTCACCTTCCAGCAGGACAACGACCCTAAACATACAGCCAGAGCTACAATGGAATGGTTTAGATCAAAGTATATTCATGTGTTAGAATGGCCCAGTCACAGTCCAGACCTAAATCCAATTGAGAATCTGTGGCAAGACTTGAAAATTGCTGTTCACAGACGCTCTCCATCCAATCTGACAGAGCTTGAGCTATTTTGCAAAGAAGAATGGGCAAAAATGTCCCTCTCTAGATGTGCAAAGCTGGTAGAGACATCCCCAAAAAGACTTGCAGCTGTAATTGCAGTGAAAGGCGGTTCTACAAAGTATTGACTCAGGGGGGCGCTATACAAATGTACACCGCACTTTTCACATATTTATTTGTAAGAAAAATTGAAAACCATTCGTCACTCGTCTTCCACTTCACAATTATGTGCCACTTTGTGTTGGTCTATCACATAAAATACATTTACGTTTTTGGTTGTAACATGACAAAATGTGGAAGATTCCAGGGGGTATGAAAACTTTTTCAAGGTACTGTATACAGTATATACAAATACTGTCTATCTATCTATCTATCTATCTATCTATCTATCTATCTATCTATCTATCTATCTATCTATCTATCTATGGCACTGCTGCAACCCCAGTTGGGAGATGACAGTATGACATGGTTACACATACAATTTTACTATGACTAGAGGAAAGCCATTGTTATGGAATTAATCATTATCCATTGCCTATTTGCCCCTTTTGCAACAATTATTGCTCTTCATATGACATTGCCTGATTTAATCAACCGATTAAATCAGGCCTGATTTTGGGAGCATCAGAAAAGCAGGTCCATTCCTTTGGAGAGACCTACATATGTTTATGTATCCAATAGTTCGAGGATCATGCATTCCATAATCATTTTTCTCTAGGTTACACGTATGCTTGTCTGTTTTCTTCTGAGCCAAACCCAACTGAGATTTCTCTTATGTGAAGCTCAGATCTCCACCCAAAGGTCTCTTTTACTTCTAGACATAATTAGCCTTCGGCTAGAGAATTTAGAACGTCAGCGTAGTAGTATTTGCAGTCACAAGAGTCGGATGTCAAAGAGTGTGCTAGTGACCTTTTTCACTGAAGCTTTCTACTGATCACTGGTCACTGGCGAGCATCTCAAGAGGCTCCATCCGCCGTGCTAATTAGCGCACCTTGCGTTAAGGTAATCTCGCCTCTTTTCAGTTTTGTGACTTTAATAGATGTTATCATCCAAGGCAGGTCTTTTGGGCATACCTGTTTTCTGGAGCAAGGTTAAAGGTCACCCTTGTCCATACACCTGGGGTTAGGGAAGGACAGGTCTCGCAGACCTACCATCCTTGAGGATGTCTCGGTCTTTTCATGATTTATTGCCGAAGCATGGAGACACATTGTATTATGCTCTGTCATTTATCATTTGTTTCTATAGATCGCCGTGAAGGAAATATCTTTGGACCAGAGAAGGACACGTCCCTTTCTGGGCATCTAATGGAACGTGATATTTTTGCCTGTAATTCCTAAACGACCTTGCTTCCTAGCGACATACTTCCAGTAATTTTACAGGTTAGAGATCTCATTTTCTTTTCAGGCTGTATTAATCTTCTGAAGGCTGAAGCTACATGGAACATGTACATCACTGCATTAGATGTTCTTTTAAGAACGCGACAGAGAACCAATAAATACTCAGCAGAAGGCAAAAAGGCAAACACACCATTAGCTTGGAAAAACATTAAAAGAAACGTATCGTGTTTTTGTATATATGTTTTATTTCTATTTATTAAAGCTGAACTCTAGGCAGATAAAAATACACAAATTAATGCATTCATAAATAACTCATTAAATGTATTTTTTTTAGTCTGACTGGTGTATATACCTGAATTTGGTTTGGTATCAGCTTCTTGCAATACTCTATACTATACGGCAGCAGTCAAAGTGGGTGAGGGAGTCAATCATTTATGTTGCCTGCAAATATATATATATAAGTGATAGGAGCAGACTAGACTAGAGTCTAGTAATTAGAATGACTAGAGGGATGACCTCATCAGACTTCTGCTGCTCTTTCACTGTCCAGTCAGCAAGTTAGGGATGCAGGAAGAACAGCACTGTATTCCTTAACCCCATTACGCCAACGTAACACATACATGCGACCTCACTGTACTGGGCTTTTCTACATGGAGCCCCATTGTAGCAGTAGGGGCTGCTGAGTGTTGTGACCCACCTGTCACCCTGCTCAGCCCGGCATTCACTTCCAGACACTCCAAGACAATGAACAGTCCGTCAGCTTTTTTTTTTTTTGTTTTATTGAGGGATTAGAACTTGGATGGGGTTAAGGAATTCATGGGATGCCCAGTTAGATTTGCAAAGTGTGGGACAAATTAGACTCTCTCTTTTCCTCTAGCACAACCCTTGCTGCAGACTATTCCTTCCTCTTCCTCCAGCACAACTCTTTAGGCACATCTAGCACTTGGTTAGGCCTGACTCAGACTTCAGCCAGGCCCCAGCAACAGCCCTTTTCAGGAAGGGATCACGGGCCCCTCTAGAGTAGCAAAAAAAATAGAAAGTTCAGGTGCTAGCTGCCCTTGGTGGACTACTGATCCCAGTCAGTCCTCTTCAGGCCCTGCCAGCCCTCCCGGCTGCAGCTGCCTGTCTTCACTGCCCATGGCATCACAGTCTCTCCCACTGGCTCCACATCCATTTCAGACTGCACACTCCCAGTCCGCTCCGGCATGCTTCCCAGCTCTCCTGACTGTGCCTGCCACTCACTGAAACCTGGTGGATCCCTCCTGGAGACTTTGCATGGCAGTACCTTCCACTGTCCTCTCCTGCTCAGGACACCCCTGTGGTTTGTACAAGGGTCCCTTCCACTCCTGAGCTCTAAGCTCAAGGTCACCCCCCCCAGACTGGGGAGCTTCCCCAAGGCCACGACAGCTAATTCTCCATCTCCCAGTTCTTCCACTTGACAACTGCTCTCCAGCTGGGCTGACTCTAATTATTTAAGGAAGCCTGCCACCTGCCAATCCAGGTTGGGGATTGGTCAGGGCTCCTCAAAACACCCCAGACAGCTCCACCTTCATTCTAGAAGCCTCTATAAGCAAAAGGGAGGTAACCAAAAGATGAGGCTAGCTGTGAGTCACCAGCCTACTCTAGGCCACTCCCAGCCCACAGATCAAAAGAAACAGGCTGTCTAAATTTACCTGCTCTATAAAAAAAAAAATCTCTATCTAGCACCTACCCTAGGTAGAGGGTGCTACACCATGTATGTGTTTCTCCTTTTTGTACTAAAAGCCCCGGGCCCCATACTAACGATCGGGACCTGCATCTCCCGATTCCGAGTCACCTGATCGCTGTGGTAGCCTCTGATTGGCTACCACAGTGATCAGTCACTATGAAGCCCGCCCCTGTGTTTTTTTTTTTTTTTTTGCTCTGTCAATTGAGATGAAGGATACAATGTATCTTTCTCGTTCCTTGCAGAAAGGAAAAAAAAAAGTGTTTGTAAAAAATGTTTTAAATACATAAGTAATAAAAATTAAAATAAAACATTTTGAAAAATACCTTAACTGACAATTGCGCAGTCATGGGACGCTGTACTAAAATATGTCCTTTTTTCTCCAAAAATAGAGCTTTCTTTTGGTGGATCACCTCTGTGTTTTTTATTTTTTGCGCTATAAACAAAAAAAGACAGACAATTTTGAAAAAAAAAAAAATATATTTTTTTTTACTTTCTTCTAAAAAACATAGCCAATAAATCATTTAAAAAAAAAATCAAATTTCTTTATAAATTTAGGCCAATATGTATTTTGCCACTTATAGCGGGACTGCGATATTGCGGTGGACATTCGGACATTACCTGACACTTTTGACACTTTTTGGGGACCAGTGACACTAATACAGTGATCAGTGCTAAAAATAAGCACTGTCACTGTAGTAATGACACTGGCTGGGAAGGGTCAACATCGGGGTGAATAAAGGGTTAAACGTGTGCCTAACCAGTGTTTTTCTAAACTGTGGGAGGTGCTTTTACTAGGGGAAGACATGGATCCATGTTTCTGCTTTGCAGAGACACAGGATCCATCCCTTCCCTCCTGTCAGAATGGTGATTTGCCTTGTTTACTCTGCTGGATCATCGCCGGGTGCCAGTGGATATCGAGTCCACCATACCCGCCGATCGCCTCCGCTGTGTGTGATCCAGCGCATAGGTGCCGCCCTGTAGCAGTAAAACTGCTATAGGGTGTCCTTTAAATGGTTAAAGCTGAACTACACTGCATCTGACTACTACAAACCAAAAACACAATGTAATTCATTTTCATTATTGAAAGCAAACTCCCCCCTCTATCCATGTCTCTATGCTTTATTTTGCTGAGAAAGCACTTTGAAAAGCATCCCCCTAGGCTATCTGGCCATGGCCATCTTGAGTAAGGGCAGATGATTTATGTAACATTTGTTTCCTAGAATCCATCTACCCTTAGCTCAGGTGTGCAGGCAGGAGGGTGTTCTTAGACGAGAAAACTCCCCCTCCTCTCCTGAAAACTCCTGGGATGTATGACATCATTTGCCTAGGCCTGAAAGCCAGGAAGTAACTGAAGAAATGTAAAAAAAAAAGTGTAAAACAAGTAAATAGGATATACTTTCCTACCTATTTACTAATGCTAACAGCATAAGGATTAAATATAGTCAATGTTGCTAGAGAGAGTGAAATTCCGCTTTAATCTTTCATCCACCTGGCTGTGCTGTGTGATTTGCTGTGTAAATCTCAGGACTAGACGGACAGAAATACTAATCCTTTTGCAGGATATTTTGCAAAAATATCTCCTCCTCTCTTTTCTTTCAGTTAAACCTGTATACTTGAGTGAGCTGAGAGGACTGCCAATGGGAAGTGGACTCCTCAATGGGCAGCAACATGGGCAACTGGAAAAGGACCCTCCCTCTCTGCAGATTAGAAGATTAAGGACTCCAGATCTGGTACATCACATGGCCATTAAAGCTGAGCAAACCGCAAATGTAGTACCAAACCCCATTGAAATCCATAAAAAGTGAAGCTAGCTATATTTTCTGGCTTTTTTCAAGGCTAATAGCCTATTATATGGTTAAAAAGAGCATGGGAACTGGGCAGTGCCAATTCCAACTAGGCCCTCCAAGCATGTGGTCTGGGTGGCCATAAAAAGACAGTGAGTGTGCCTTCCCATCCTAAACCAGACCAGGCCACAAGGCTTTCAGCATTGAGGGGGTACCTTGCAAGGGGACCACCAAACCTTCAACTCATTGTCCCAATGTTGAGGGACAAGCTTCTCTTCCCCACATACTGTTCCCCAAAAAGAATGTGGGGGTTTGTAGGAGGGTCTTATAGGAATACGGAACTACTTTGTAATAGTGCAATGCACTATTCCGAACAAACATGTTCCTGTAGAAATGACTGTGTATGTAAGCGGGTGCTGTAGTAACCACGAACTGGAACTGTAGATCGTCAGATCGAGAGAACATCACCAGCACACCATGGATCTCCAGAATAGATCCAAAACTTTATTCAGCGATCACATTGTTACAGCAGAAGCAAAGTTTTGGAGCTTCCCAGGACTCCTTCAAGGCACACGCTCCGAAAAACTGTTTCTGCTGTAGCAATGTGATCGCTGAAGAAAGTTTTGGACCTATTTTGGGGATCCATGGTGTGCTGGTGACATTATCTCACTCTTTGCAATAGCGGACCCCAAATATCCACGCCCTTCTAGAGGAACGGGTATAGCGGTAATCCCGCCACTAAATGACAGAACTCTGGGGTGTTGCTGTAATGTAAACAACAGAGCCTGGTATCTTGAGTGACATCATTGAGCAAATTTAGTTATTACCATATTTCGTCAATGACGTCTCTCAGGATCCCCAGAAGGCATACTGAAGATTTGGGCCCAATAGTTTTCCTGGTTCACAAACAGTAGGCAGTCTGGGTTTGACCTGGACTCAGCCCATTTGGTTGGTGGACGGGCATCCCAGCGCTAGTATCCACAAATTTAGGTGAGTAATTGAGACATTTGGGTGTTTTTTTTTCAGTTATGTGTGTATTAGCTATAGGGGTGAAATATATTTGAAAGGAAGGAGGGATAAGCCAGAAGATCAGCTTTAATGCAAACCTGAAAGGTCAGAAATATGGAAGCTGCTATTGGCAGCTTTGATGACTTTGGTCACCTTTTTGAGTTCCCAGGCATTTTAGCATGCATTCTACAATTAAGATATGCTCATTTATAGTCAGCACATGCATTGCTTCTCATAGGCACATGGCTAAGTTTATGGCAGCAGTCTAACGCACTAGGTTCCTTAAAACCACAAAGAGATTTCTTCAGGAACTTTGATCCAACTCACACCATGTAAATGTAATCACACTTTGATGGAGTTTGACAGCAATGCTGATAATACCTCATCTTCATAACCCAAACAGAAACATAAGCTGGTTACCTATCTCTCCTTACACCTCAGCTACCTCAAGGTTTGAACTTGTGTTTCACAGGGCAGATGGACACAGTGTCTATTCCATTTTTGGATGTGCTGCTCTCCAAAAAAGATGACCATTTCTCTCCAATAAAGATGACCATTTCATTTCTGGTCTATATTGGAGACCCCTTTCTGGTAACACACTGCTTCATGCTAGTTCTGGACACCCCAAACATGTCATACAGGGCATACCTTTGGGGCAGTTCATTAGATTGTGGAGAATATGCAGCGAGTACCCCAACTATGAGGAGGAGAAAATATTAATGGATAAGAGATTCTCTTCATGAGGATATAGGTCAGGCACTATTCAGAGAGCAGCTGTCCCATAGACAGGGAATCCCTTTTACAAGACAAAAAACGTAGGAGACACAAGTTTGGAACACCAGTTTTTTTTCAACCCCTTATAGCTTGGAATTTGATAGAGTTAGGAGAATCATTGAGAGACACATCCCCATTTTATATGAGGATGATGTATATGCTAAAATTCTATCAAAGGGAGTAAAAGCTGTATCTCAACGGGCCCCATCTTTGAACAATATTATCACTGAGTGATATTTGCTCTCGTACCTCAAGGAGGACATGGCTTGACTATTTTGGAAACTACAGATGTGGAGCCAACATATGTCCGTGTTGTCCACGCATCATTAAGGGAGATGTTTTCTTCCACCATTAGTGGCAGATCCTATAGTGTTGTAACATATATCAATTGTAATACCAGACATGTGGTTTATTTAATAACGTGTAAAGAGTGTAACATCCCATATGTAAGTCGCACTGCAAGAAGATTGAGAGACCAATTAAATGATCATGTTCGTGACACTGAAAAGGAGCGGGCCACTAATGTAGCTGGACATTTTAATGATGCCCACAATGGAAACACCTCGTTGATACATATACAGGGTATAGAGAAAATCATAACACCTAGAAGAGGGGGGGTGATGGTTTTGGAATTCTATATAAACGTGTAGTTTTTTGAATATTCAGTTTGCAGACTAGAATTCCAAAAGGTCTAAACTTCGCGTGGGACCACACCCATTTTTATAATGAATTATGAAGGATTATATACAATATATTATATTTTGCCTGTTCTGTGTTTATATAGGTGTTATTTTTGGGTCTGTAATGCCCTTTTGAGGGACACAGTGGGGGGTACGGTTATTTACTGTGTTCATGTGTGCGATGTATTCATGTGTACTATGTATGATCCTGCCCATATATTTATGTGGGGGTGGACACATGCAGATATATTTATACAATTCTCAGAGTAATTATGATGAGAGCCATGTGTTGTTGCCCCAGTGCTGTCTGTATATCTCTCTCCTTTATGTATGTGTATCTCTGTGTTACCATAGTGTTATGTAGCCCATTTTTATTAAACATTTATATTTTTTTTTTGTTAAGTTATTTGATATGTTGTGGAGCTATGGATATTAACACGTGGATATGGATTCATATTTACACATCCATCCTTTACAGTTTTAACATAGATTTATGTATGATCTATTTATACATTTATTGGTGGAAACCTTATATAAGAAAGGGATAGGCATCTTCAGACTCACATATATATTCATTTATGTGGTGTCTGTAAGATGAAGATCTCCGCATTTATCTGTTGCTGTGCTACTTTTGTTTTTAAAGTTTTTTTTTAAAGTCTATTTAGAATTTTGGGATGATGATTGGTATTATGTTATATGTTTTTTTTTTTTTTCTATTTTTCTATTTTTGTATATATACTTTTGTATCAGCTGAACTAATCTGTTGAGGATTTGTCAGACTTGAACATTCATTATGAGAAGAAAAACAGTCAATGTAATTAAGAAAGTGGACTCATCTGTGTACCTTGAAAGTCATCCCCATACATATTGGAAGAATAATTACATTTCCATGTGGTTTTGACAAAGCACGATCTTTGTGTGAAACGTGTTAACCTTTTTTGTCTCCTCTGTCCATGTTTGTATGATTTTACTACTTTTGATTCAATAAAACCAACATTGCATCATGTGGGAGTGCAGCATGCATCATATAGGCACACGGCTATGTTTATGGCAGCAGTCTAACGCACTAGGTTCCTTAAAAAACACAAAGAGATTTCTTCAGGAACTTTGATCCAACTCACACCATGTAAATGTGATCACACTTTGATGGATCTTGACAGCAGTGCTGATGATACCTCATCTTCATAACCCAAACAGAAACATAAGCTGGTTGCATATTTCTCCTTACACCTCAGCTACAGTATCTTTCTGTTCATAATTACCCGAGAAAGAAAAAACAATGCAAGGGGGATTTATCTGCATAATGGAGACTCATTGATATTCATCTCAGATATCTAAATATTGGAATTATGTTAATCCCCTTACATGAAAATAACTCTGTTAATCAGTTTTTAATATGCTGTCAGCATTAAAGGGTACCTGTCATGAATACCCAGTAGTCTCAGTCTTGTAGAGTAAAATATTTTTGTTCACTTACTTTTTCTAGACTTGCCCACAACTGCAAATCAGTATTAGTACCATGCTTGGAACACCTGTCAATCAGCTGTTTAAGGCTTGAGGAGGTAAAATGATTTTATTTTGGAAGACTTGATTTTACAAGTGAAGTGACCACAACTGCATTGAGCATAATTTCACCGAAATTGTCCTCTAATTTCTAACAAAGCAATATCAGACTCTTAAGCCCCGTACACACGAGTGGACTTTCCGACAACAAAACCGTGGAATTTTGTCCGAAGGTTGTTGGCTCAAACTTGTCTTGCATTCACACGGTCACACAAATGTTGTCCAACAATTACGAACGTAGTGACGTACTAGACGTACTACGTGGTTTTTCAGCTCTTTTGCGCCACCCTTTGGGCTCCTTCTGCTAATTTGGTGTTAATAGAAGTTTGGTGAGTGTTGATCAGACTCTTAAGCCTCGTACACACGATCGGACTTCCCGACAACAAAACCGTGGAATTTTGTCCGAAAGGTGTTGGCTCAAACTTGTCTTGCATTCACACGGTCACACAAATGTTGTCCAACAATTACGAACGTAGTGACGTACTAGACGTACTACTTGGTTTTTGAGCTCTTTTGCGCCACCTTTTGGGCTCCTTCTGCTAATTTGGTGTTAGTAGAAGTTAGGTGAGTGTTTATTCGTGCTTTTCTTTTCGCGTTTTTCATTTTGTGCTTTTCAGTTCGTTTCTGAACGAGCGTTCGTCAACCAGCCATGTTGCGGAATCGGAGGAGATAACGTGTTATTTATTATTGGCCTTGGAGTTATTGCTTTGACATTATTTTTTTGGTGGAATAATTATTTGATTTGGTATATTTTCTATATTTTTGGATGCATAGAATTTTCACTTTTTGGTTAAGTTCTATTGGCAGATAGCACAAATAAAAAAATAAATAAAAAAACATAATAATATTATTCTTGATATCCCTAGAATAAAAAAGCCTTTGAAAATTTGTTTGCAATAACTCCATCAGTATCACCAGCAAAGCAGCTTCATTATTATCCCATTAAAGAAGAAGAGAATTGTGCGCTGCATTTGGAGATTTCATAATTTGCCGCGTCACGAATGTTAATTCTCCATTACAAACGCTAGTTTACAAGACCGACCGCTTCTGCTTCCGAGCATGCATGTTTGTACTTTGGACTTTTGCCCGACGGACTTGTGTACAAACGATCGGAAAGTCCGACAACACACATTTGTTGGCGGAAAATTTGAGAACCTGCTAGCCAACATTTGTTGGCGGAAAGTCAGACAACATTTGTCCGATGGAGCAAACACACAGTCGGACTTTTCGCCAACAAGCTCACATCCAACATTTCCTGTCGGAAAATCCGATCGTGTGTACGTGGCATAATGCTTTGCAACGTGCAATATAGTGTGAGGAAAAGGAAGGCAGGAAGGAAGGAAGGAAGGAAGGTCATGCTTTGACTTGCCATTCCCCAACATCTGGACAGAAACACTATGGGGTAATTTACTAAAACCTGAGGGTGCAAACTCTGGTGCAGCTCTGCATAGAAACCAATGAGCTTACAGGTTTTACTGTCAAATGAACAAGCTGAAAATAGAAGCTGATTGGCTACCATGCAAAGCTGAACCAGATTCTGAGGGCTTCAGTTTTAGAAAATATCCCCCTATTTATATATTATGTTATCAACCCATATTATACAATTGGGGTTTTTTTTGAGAACTATACAGTATAGTATATCATTTTTGCAGCTGCGGCATTTGGGTGCTTCCATTAACCCTACTTACCATAAGAAGCACTTATCAGATCTATCAGGCTTGGTAAAATCTATTGTAAGTCAAAGGGAATATTGGAAGATAATTGTCTGTGCCCTAGAAATCATTCTATCTGATACATATCCCACTGTTTATTTGTACAAGAGATTCTCTAGAAGAAACATTTTGGTAAGTCACAGAAAGGACCTTCCTTGCTGTCAGCCATGATGGATGAGAGCATTTCCAGTGAGCAAACGGCCACGCTTCACAGCACTATTAAGGTTTTTTGGGAAGTAAACACAAAAGATCAAATCATTTAAAAAAAAAGAAAATGGTGATAGGACTGTCCGAAAACATCACATGATATTGATATAGTGGCTTTGTGTGCCCTTCCTGAAGTAAAGCCTTTATCATCAGAAAATCTGAAGCATGCTATTAAAATATGCAGTTTTATGATATCTTCGAGTTTTAAAGGGCCTCCTTTACAATGTTGCCATTCTGGCTTTGATAACCAGAGATGAGGAAAAATAAAAGAAAAAAGAAAAGTCCTAGCCTGTGACTGATCCTTGACCAAGCTGTATTGCTTTATGTGCAATAAGGAAAAATAATGCCACGTACACACGAGCGGACTTTACGGCAGTCTTTGCCCGGCGGACTGGATTTCGTCAGACAATTCGATCGTGTGTGGGCTCCAGCGGACTTTGTTTTCTCAAAAGTTGGACGGACTTAGATTTGAAACATGTTTTAAATCAGTCCGTCGAACTCGAGTCCGGTCGAAAAGTCCACTCGTCTGTATGCTAGTTCGAAGGACAAATAACCACGGTAGGGCAGCTATTGGCTACTGGCTATGAACTTCCTTGTTTTAGTCCGGTAGTACGTCATCACGTACGAATTCGACGGACTTTGGTGGATTGTGTGTAGGCAAGTCCGTTCATTCGGAAAGTCCGTCATAAAGTCAGTCGAAAAGTCCGCCGAGCAAAGTCTCCCGTAAAGTCCGCTCGTGTGTACGCGGCATTAGGGTCAAATGAAGGGACATACTGGCAGAAGCGTCTGCGTCAAATTTAGCATTTTGCACTCACTTTAAAATTAAAGCTCGTCCTGAAGTTTCTCCGTCACTAAGGACCATGGGATTGATTTACTAAGAGTTGAGAGTGCAAAAGCTGGTGCAGGTCTTCATAAAAACCAATCAGCTTCCAGTTAGAAGCTGATTGGCTACCATGCACAGCTGCACCAGATTTTGCACTCTCAAGTAAAGTAAATCAACCCCCATACCTCCACTCTGTCAGATAAACATTAAAGCAGTTTAAATTAAAAAAAAAAACTCACCTAAATGCCCATGGTCCATAGTTATACGACACGCAAGATCTTTAATGTACTTTCAGTCCTAAATGTTCTTTCAGTGGCGATATGGACACTTCCTATTGCAGCCTTTCTTAACTTTAATAACATAAAAGAACCCTTGAAATAACTTTCTGATCTCAGGGAACCCCTGCTAATTAAATTATAATATCAGCTCACTGTCCATTGGTGTGATGGTCAGATGTTCCTTACTTGTGACCATTGGGAAGAATCCCCCCCCCTTAGAGATGCCTACAATGATCATTGTTGTCAGTGGTTACTAAACTGAGAGGCATACATTGCTCACAGACCATGGAGCCCCACAGAACCCTGGTTGAGAAAGGTTTTCCTATTGGGTCAATCGCAGGTCCTCACAGGTCCCTGAAGACTCAATCAATGTTGATTGATGAATGAGGTTGAAAGTTCCCCAACTGCGACAATGGATCACTTGTCTTCCATAATTGAGAGAGCTCCTAGGAGGGTCATGTGAACAAATAACCTTATTAGAGGGGTAAAAAATACATTGTGAATGGGTGGGAGGAATCGGTGGGGACACATTCGAGGGTAATGTAAAGGAGCTAAAGCAACCCAATACCCACATTCTTCTTCTTTTAAAATTGAATGGAGAAATGGCTAAACCGTAGATCTTTATACAGTATACAGCATGTTTGATTACAAGTGTGAACATCACATTATTCTCTGTACATAAATGATCCACTCATCTCCGTTACAGTCTAGTTTGCTCATCACTAGACATGCATGTGTCAATCAATGCCTTGTTGCACATTGAGTGACAGCTCCCCTTTCCCAGGCCATTCTTCAACAAACACTGTCTCAGTATTGTTTTCTCTTGCACAATGTTTAACCTGAGCGATTTTCTCGAATTACTAGACTATTGTCCCAAGTTGGGAAGAAGAATAAACACACTCTTTCATAAAAGGAGATCTCTTCAAACCGGCAATATTATCTCAGTCCCAGGGGCAGACTTTACCTTGCCGACCATGACAGCTTCATCACAGTTCTCAAATTGCATTTTTTTTCTTGTGCCGCAGTTACTGCCTGCCTCTAATTGGAATGCGGATACCTTCGGCTCAGCACTGGAGAACTATCGCTGAAAAAGTTTACGCACCTGACCCCTCTAGAGAAAGTTTTTATTTTGGCAGGCCTTTGTTTTCAAAGGGATAATATGATGCTAAGCCTGGGAAGTACATGGCAGCTTGTGCAGAACAACTGTGTCTACCCTCTGCCCTTATTAGTTTCAAGAAAAGAGACAAACAAAAACTACCATCTATAGCTAGATTTTTTTTTTTTTTTATTATATCAGCTAACAATAGATAAAAAGTGACTGTGTCTACTCCTGATAAAGTGGTTAGCTGGAATACATAGACACATTCTTTCTACACCCCCATTTTCCCTCCATAATGTGAACCTGAACTCAAAAAGTAAAGATTTGCTGTCATACAGAGAACATCTAGAACTGTTAATTATGCCTAAGTAGTACCCTGATAATTTACGTTTTCTCTTTATTTACTCCTAAAAAATAACAGTGCTCTTTGTGTGTCTAGACACAGCGCTGCCTCGAGCCCAATGGCAGTATGAGATTATCTAAGTCAGTTACCAACAAAATCTGGGGAATGCCAAGGAAAAAATCCAAGCCTACTTACCACCAGCTCGCAGACAACCAATTAACCTGTCTAACGGTATGCGTTAAAAACAGGGGTTTAGTCTGCACGCATTTGCAAACACATGCGTAAGCCACAGGTCCTCGTCACAGCACCCTGATATCTGTGGTCCTAACACTAAAATATGAGTGTCCTCACAGTGGAGGCACATACATTCTGATGGACAAATGAGGGCAGGTGGACTGAAGGGGAGCCCACCCCTTCTTAAAGGTACAGGAGCAAACACCCAGCAGGTAGCACAATGGCTGCAAAGGTGCTGGTGCGTTGCTGTGTTCTTAAAAACTGGGCCATGACCTACTGTCGGGCCATGGTCTCCCTTCTTCTGGGCCTCCAGCCAGCTGTAGATCCCTTCTGCCCCCAGTGCCTCCCAGATCCCATAGTGCTCCCCAGTCTCCCATAGTGGCCCACAATGCCCCCAAGCCACCTTCAGCCTCAACAGTGCTCCTAAACATCTTAGAGTGCTGCCAGCCACCCAAAGTGCTCCCCAGCCTGCTACAGAGCCTCTATCCCTCCATTGTGTTCCCAACCACCAACAGTGTCCAACAGTGCCCCCCCCCAACCTCCTACAGTGGTCCCTAGGCTCCTCCAGAAGTCTAGTGATCATCCCTACTACTGATAAAGTAGTCAGCTGGAGTACATAGACCAAGTCTTTGTACACCCCCTATTTTCCCTCCATAATGTCAACCTGAACTCAAAAAGTGAAGCTCTTCAGGCATATAGAGAACATGTTATTTATGACTAAGTAGTACCCTTATAATAACCTTTTGTCTTGAATCCCTCCTAAAAAAAACAGAGTCCCACCAGTGCCTAGGCACTCCTGTGCCTCGAGACTCATGGATGGATATCTGCAGCATCATCTAAGGCATTGTTAAGCCAGCTACAGATGGTTCAAATCTTGGCTGCTTTAACAGGAACCTGCTGAGATTCAAACCATCTATGGGCAGGCTGATCGATCGACTTGGGTGCAACCAGCATGTCAGATTTGTACATGTGATTATTGCCATTGGCTATAACCACTATCAATAATCACCATGTTCTCCCGGCAGGGATAGCTTCCTGCACCCCCCCCCCCTCCCCGGCTGGGTGAGCACAATAGCTCAGAGGGAGGGATTCCCCCATCAACACTGACTCTGTTGATGGAAAAAAAATCACATCATCTATGGCCTGTCTTACTTCTTCTACCTGGCTGGCTCCCCAGATTTGGCCTGTGACTTGGTGATGTCACTACTGTACTGCTTACTCTTCTCTTTGCTGGAGAGGAGGCTATATCTGAGGACCTGCAGTGCAAGGATTTCTCTGCTTCTACTTCATCTATTCTGTGGATCTGTCACACAGCCACCGTGCCATCAATTGCCGCCACTATACCATCAAACGCAGCCACTGTGCCCATCAAACGCAGCCACTGTGCCATCAATTGCCGCCACTATACCATCAAACGCAGCCACTGTGCCCATCAAACGCAGCCACTGTGCCATCAATTGCCGCCACTATACTATCAAAAGCAGCCACTGTGCTCATCAAACGCAGCCACTGTGCCCATCAATTGCCACCACTGTGCCATCAAACGCAGCCACTGTTCCATCAAATGCAGCCACTGTGCCCCATAAAACGCAGCCACTGCACCCCATAAAACGCAGCCACTGTGCCATCAATTGCGGCCACTGTGCCATCAATTTCCGCCACTGTGCCCATCAATTGCCGCCACTGTGCCTCATCAAATGCAGCCAAATGCATCCCTGCCCACCCCGCCACTGCCACCCAGCACTTACCAGTTCAAAGGCGCGGCACCACTCTGCTCATCTTGTCTGATTCCACCCGTCGACTCCAGTCCACCCCCACTGTGGCCTGGGACCCGGAAGTGACGAGTGCTCACTGCTCAGTGTCCTCTCCTCCGGTCCCAGAGTCGACTTCACCCCCACATGATGATGTCAGTGAATGAAGATTCAGATACACTCACCGCCCACTGTCCTCTCCTCCTTCCCCACTGCGCCAATCCTAGCCAGTTAATTTGGCATATTAGCAAATGAGAGAATGAGCCCCGACCACACCCTAAACACAGGCAAATCAGATTCCCAGCCTGCTATCAGCTAATTGCAGGCTGGGAAGCTTCCCATAGACCGCCGCATGTCCGGCGCCTGGTAACACTTAAAGTGACCATTTTTTATTTCTTTCTTAAACAGATTGGGAGGGTGGTGCTGTCAATTTTAATGATTGTTAAATCGGGGCCATAAACACAGATGACAATACCTTAAAGTGGTTGTAATACCTCTCCTATACCCAGTGAACAGCATCAGATGGTATGGAGTGAGATAAGTAAACAGTACAGATATATGTGCCCAGGTCAGATTTCATGAATGGGGTTTACAACCACTTTAATTTATTTAGTTCTTATTTATACTATTGTTCTTAAAATTTGAAACTGTGTGGCTACTGCTTGAAAAAGAACCCCAAACACCATAATAACAAAATGGCAGGGTGGAGCATTCTTTATTCATCGATGCATGCTATATTACACAGAAGAGACCCAGTTAAAATATCCTGACTTGCTTTTTAGGGTTTCCATCTCTAGTCTATTGAATTACTGAAGCTATAATTTGTTTTTCCCTATTGAACTGATCAATTTTGTCCAGAAAAGAGTTACTAATGATGATACTACTGGCAATGTGTGACAGGTACTCTGTCCAGCATTCGCTAAATGGATCGAATACTGATCTGCAGCAATACGTTCTAGCTTCTATGTGCTCTTTGCACCTTGTTTTTAAACAAGCCTAAACCTCTCAGACCGTAGGGCATGAAGTGTGGACAGAGGTTAATAATTTTCTCTTCTTGCTCCAATCTGAACGCTGTCACTTCCATAACATCTCTGTCATTGAACAGTGAAATGGAGTGACCTATCAAGCCAATGGGTCCTTACTGAAAAATCTAGCAGTTCAGGTGGTTCCCAAAGCTGATTCAATCCCACGTTCCATCCTTAGTTCATTACTAAGAAACTGAAACGTGTGGCCAGGAAATTATTGGAGAAGGTGATTACAAGGTGCTGGGGTAATTTTATACTTACACCTTTCAGTCCGGTGGTATCACTCTATATGATATACCTTTTGTTACAGCTTTTTATACCCTTTAATATCGTCACACTAGGCTGCCCAGACATTGACAGATGGTTTGGTGGTCTGCAAAAAAAAAAAATTGTAAAGTATATTAGGGTAAAAGTTTTATGAACTTTTTCTCATTTGTTGCTCTTTTATACATTTTTTGGATGTTATACTATTTGTTGATAGCACAAATTATGTAGAATTATTATAACTCAACTTCATTGTGACTTAAAGCAGAAGGATCTCGGCAAAATGTCAACACGAGTAAATGGTGGAAGAAATATAAAGGTGGTCTCCAGACAAAACAGCTAAGCACACAAAATAAATATATACAGTACATCTGTTTTAACTACAAAACATTTAGTATTTCTGTTCTTCCAGTACTGCAATTGACACAATTCTACCACATAATACAGTCCTGTCTGCCAGTGTAATGGGTCAAATTCAGATACTTACACTCAGCGACGGCCTATCCAAATGGGGCACAGGGGCACCGCCCCCCTAATCCAATGTGCATGTGCTTTCCTTCCTACCAGCGGCGGCCCATCTATACAGGGTCCCCCCCCCAATCCATGCGCCCGGCACCTAATTTACATGCAGGGCACCGGACGCATGGATTCCAATGGGAAGATGTTTCTTTTTAGAAGCACATATTTAAAGCCTGAGGCTCTAATTGGCTTCAAAAAAGGGTGGGCTCGGGGCGCAAAGCACTACGCCCCGAGGCCACCCACTTGTCTGACATGAGCAAATTAATAAAAGAAAAGAAGTCTTGCGAGCCACAATAACCTTATGCCTTACTACAGAAATCAACAATATGAAAAAAATCTATATATACATATCCAGCTGCAAACGCAGGTCACGTATTCATAGCCGTGCATTAAGTATAGATAAGGAAATACGCTGCGCTTAGATATGAGACTATATATGCATTCACCTTATCAATATAGAAGTGCCTAGTGCCTGTACTTCAAATCCCAAAACCAAACCATATACCCAAAAAATAGTGCTATTATATATCCCATCCAAATGCACAATGTGCCAAATATTGAATGGTCCTGTATAATTAAATATATTGTGCTACTGAATATCACTCCAAATATATTGCGAATATGGTAAGCAATTTTAATCGTACATGAAAAAATATAAATAAATAGTTCATATACTGGTAGATAAATAAGAAACTATAAAACGTGCCTAAAATTTAAATCAAAGTGTCATATATATACAATCCAAAGTGCAATGTGCTAATATAATCTCCTTATAATCAATAATGATTAGGGGAGGGGCCAGGACGGAGCGAGCAGCACTGAGCTGGGCTGGGAACCTCTAACAACCCACAGCAAGTCGGATAGCAGCACTCGTTTTACACCCTGCTCTTTACTGTTTGGTGCACATTAAGCACCTGCACAATGTGAGTACCCCAGGGTGGGGATTGTTTTATACACATTAATATTAAAAGTTTTGGCGATATTACACCATGCAGTCCCTTCTCTCTTTTTTGGTTTGATGGTTTGATGCCCATGGAGTCTTAAGGAACCTGGTGGGAGATCTTCTGGTGTCCTGATACTGAGCCCAGGGGTGGCTCCAAAGCGTGTTTGGACACAGCTAGACCCTGTGTCACACGCTCTGAGGTGAGCGTAACCACTTTGGGGGGGTCACCAAGGCACATCTGAGCACCGTGGTTCAACGATTTGGTCTTTATAAGCACTGTAGTTCACCTTTGGATTTTTTCCCACTACACATCGCTGTGTGACACAGTTTTGGAGGATTTTTTCACATTTAAAGGACTATTATCACCTTAAGGATTGCTTACTATAATAATTTTTTGCTTTTTTCACTACTCATCACTATTATGATTTATTGCAGTCAGTATATAATAGTTATTATATTTATGGTGTATATTTATAGTGCATGTTTTTTGGCTTATCATTATTGATTATAAGGAGATTATATTCGCACATTGCACTTTGGATTGTATATATATGACACTTTGATTTAAATTTTAGGCACGTTTTATAGTTTCTTATTTATCTACCAGTATATGAACTATTTATTTATATTTTTTCATGTACGATTAAGATTGCTTACCATAATCGCAATATATTTGGAGTGATATTCAGTAGCACAATATATTTAATTATACAGGACCATTCAATATTTGGCACATTGTGCATTTGGATGGGATATATAATAGCACTAATTTTTGGGTATATGGTTTGGTTTTGGGATTTGAAGTACAGGCACTAGGCACTTCTATATTGATAAGGTGAATGCATACATAGTCTCATATCTAAGCGCAGCGTATTTCCTTATCTATGAGCAAATTAATATTCGCTATTGTCTTCCTGCTTCTCCTCACAGGCAATCCCGGCTCAGGAAGTGGGCCCTGGGACCTGATTGGCCAAGAGGAAAAGCGATCCTATTGGCCGCCGAGGAGGAGGAGGAAGGAGACGCAGGGGAAGTCCCGCTGCCCGTAGGAAGCATGCGACCTAGATGGGGTAAGTGCCGGGACCAATCGACCGACCGTGAGGATGAGAGGGAACCGACGGACTGCCGGGGGGGGGGTTGGCGGCAGACAGATTGTCGCCCTCCCCCTCAAAAATATACCACCAGCTGCCACTGCTTACACTCTTTACATTAAAAATACATTTAAAGCTGAACTCTGGATTGGCGTTTTAAAACATCTTTATAAATGACATTGCTCACCATCAACAAATAAGGCCTTATAAATCTTAATTAGGAAGTAATTAAAGATCTTCTTAATTTTTTATTAATCCACTGTGAAACTACCATGAGAAACCAGCTTAATAAGGGCTCAGCGTCTCTTATTTTCTGTTTGTAAGACTGGTTGGCTTCTCTTTGGCGCTCCTTCCGCAGGCCATCATTCTTGTAAAATCCCCATTAAAGCCCCCTCTTACCAGTGGTGGCATAATTAAGTCGCCACTGCCTGTAATGGGAGGACCCAGGCTTCCCAGTCTCCCAAAGAAATTAGATTTTTTTTACATTTTTTTATTGGATGTGTTTTAGAGTAGAAAGTAAATACCATATTTATCTGCGTATAACACACACTTTTTTCATCTTAAAATCAGGGGAAAATCGCGGGTGCGTGTTATACGCCGATCCCCTGCGATCCTGATCTGTCAGAACTAAAAAATCGCTGACCGCGATTTGAAAATGGCGCCGCCGGCGCCGAAATACACAGTGCCGGTCCTCGGCTCTTCTCGGCGGCTTTCGGTTTCACTCGAGCGCCGCCTGAACCTAGCCGAGTATACTCGGCTAGTTTCGGATAGCTCCGCTCACCGTCCGAGTGGAACCGAAAGTAAACGAGAGCCGCCGAGAAGAGCCGAGGACCGGCTCTGTGTATTTCGGTGCCGGCGGCGCCATTTTCAAATCGCGGTCGGCGATTTTGAAGCTCACAGGCTTCAGCAAGACTGCACTGGGGCAAGGCTGGACTGGGGTAAGGCTGGACTGGACACTGGGGAAGGCTGCACTGACAAGGCTGCACTGACATGGCTGCACTGACATGGCTGCACTGACATGGCTGCACTGGCAAGGCTGCACTGACATGGCTGCACTGGCAAGGCTGCACTGACATGGCTGCACTGGGCAAGGCTGGACTGGGGCAAGGCTGCACTGAGAAGGCTGCAATGATGGGCATTTAAATGTAAGTTTTTTTCCCTTCAACTTCCCTCCTAAAAGTTTTTTTTCCTTAAAATTCCCTCCTAAATTGAGGTGCGTGTTATACGCCGATAAATACGGTAATATATATATATATTTTTTCAAAATTGCTGGTCGTTCTTTGTTTCTATCGCAAAAATTAAAAAAATTCAGAGGTGATCAATTACCACCAAAAACAAGCTCTATTTGTGAGGGAAAAAAAGGACATACATTTTATTTTGGGTACAACCAAGCAAATGTCAGTTAAAGTAACGCAGTTTCCTATCACATAAAGTGGCCTGGTCAAGAAGGGGTGTAAACCATCCGGAGGTCAAGTGGTTAAGGACAGGACAACATTAGTAACTTACCCTAAAGTGTTACTAAACCCAGGACCCTGCATTCACTATATCTGGTCTCCCACAGTACACAGAACATGGAAATGCAATTATTTTAGTAAATATAAACTGCTTTTCTCATAAGCAGCATATAGCAGTCTTGTGACTTCGATCAGTGTCTGGTTAAAGCTTGTAGGAGGAGTTTTCATTCTCCCCTGATTGTCCTATGAGGCTGCAGGACCCCTGATCCTGGTCTGGACAATGCTGATTGGCCCTGTGCTGATTACATGCACCCTCCCATTTAAAAAAAAAAACTCTCTGGCAATACACACCAAACTGAGCATGTGCAGAGTGACTCCAAGGCTCTTTTCTGCCAGCAGATTGGGGACAGTGGAAAAAGAGGGAGGATCAGAGAACACAGGATTAAACAGTCTTTTTACACAATGCAGAGGATTAACACCATAGGTTCCAAAGTGAGTATAACAAGCATGCTTTACTGCATTAACAGACTTATTTTACAGTTGTGGGTTTAGTAAAACTTTACGTTTCACTTGGTTGTATGTTCATTAATAAAGAACTGCATTTTGTGTCTTGTCTATGTCTGCCTGGAGCTCATCCTAAATGGGAATTCATGTACGCTTGTCAGCCATGATGATGATTTACTTTCTGTTCTTGAAATTTGTGTGATTACATCCCCCCCCCCCCCATCCCCCTTTCCAGTGTTACATTTATGATGTTCCATACGGTATACCTTTAGGAAATGCTTTTACTCCCTTTTTACTCCCTACCATTATTATGGAAATGTTCACACATTCAAATCCATTTATCACACCCTTGCAAACAATTTGATTCTCTCCCACGGGACTTCAACATCAAATAAGAATAATTATATAAAACAGTATATATTGTATTTATACAAACAATACTTAAAGGATAAGTTCACCTTTATGGGCAGAATTTCACTTTTCATAATAAGTAGAAGCGTTTTACAATGCCATTCCTAACCCAGCCCTGCCAATGTGCTTTTCTCTCACTAACCTCATTCACATGATATTCGGAATCTTGTCAGTCTTGTTAAATCTTTGAATGGATTTTCAGATTCTATCACTTCCTGTAGCTTGTATCGGCATTTACTTCCGGTTAGGTCATCTCCCAGAAGTGCTAAAACGTGCACAAACCTGGATGTGCAAAACAGCGCTTGCTAGTAACACATAAGGTGAAGATAAACAATGTAAACTACAGTTGATGTGCATGGGGGGGCGTGTCTACCGCACTGCTGCATGGACGCTTGAATCCTCTGCTCCGCTCCAGCAACGGGAATCCACGCGACATGGGGTAGCTATAACTGGCTACACACCCGCCATCACCTGCCTGAGAGATCTTCCTCCCTCCCAGGATGACCCAAAAGGGGAAAGAAACGTCCCAGCCAAAGAAACTACAGGATTTCTTCCTTATGGCGGCCCGCGCTACAAGCCAAAATGGCGCTGGCGCCAGAGACGGATCTCCACTATCACCTGGAGGCTCTCTCTCAGCCACACCGAGCCCGTGCTCACAAGGAGGATCCATCCGGCATTCCCCTGATGCATCCACTCCGCTCTTGTAGCCCGACAAAGGCCTTTACTGTACAAGAGTGGGCGGCACAGTGGTGTAGTGTGTAGCACTCTCGCCTAGCAGTAAAAAGGGTTGCTGGTTCTAATTCCAACCACGACACTACCTGTCTGGAGTTTGCATGTTCTCCCTGTGCCTGCGTGGGTTTCCTCCGGGTACTCCGGTTTCCTCCCACACTCCAAAGACATGCTGGTAGGTTAATTGGCTTCTGTTCAAAATTGGCCTTGGTATATGGGTGTGAGTTGGGGACCTTGGATTGTGGGCTCCTTGAGGGTAAGGACTGATGTGAGTGTGTGATGTATGTGTGGAGCGCTGTGTAAATTGACGGTGCTATATGGATACCTTACATAAAAAGTAATAATAGAGCATCTTAATGAGACACAATGTACAGGGATAGGGACAATTGTAGACACGCACCCATACTCACTCATGTTGAACTGGATGGACTGGTGTCTTTATTCAACCTTACCAACTATGTAACTATGTGACAGGGTCAGGGGAGCTTGGCTTTTTTTAGCCACACCAGTGGCTACTGATCAAGGTTGCATGTACTGTCCTGTCACCATTTGAGGAAGCCACGATTATGGTGAGCAGTGACAGTGCATGCATCAGTGATACTGTCCCTCTTGTCTTCCTGTTGGAGCACACGCTTCGTGGAATAATGGACAGGGCACTTGAGGCAGAACAGAGGGAGGAAGAGGAGGACTTCCTTACCTCTCAAGGCCCCCTTTATCCAGACAGTATTCCTGTGGGCCACTGATCACACAGGAAGAGCAGGAGGAGGAGGAGGAGGATTGGGTCAGCGTGGAGGAGGAGTCTAGCACTCAGCATTAGCAACAGTCTTCAAGGGATCGTTTTCAGTCCCCAGAAACCCATGGACTTGTACGTGGCTGGGAGGAGGTGGCTGTGGATCATGTCATCCTTAGTGACCCAGATCCGGATCGAATGCCTCAGCTAACATTCGCTGCATGGCCTCCCTGATCCTGCAAAGCCTGCAAAAGGACCCTGGGATTCGTGGTATCAAGGAGAGGGATCATTACTGGCTGGCAACCCTTCTTGATCCACGTTGCAAGGGCAAGGTTGCGGAATTTATCCAGCCTTCTCAGAGGGAGCAGAGGATGAAACATCCTCGGGAGGCCTTGCAGAAAGGTTTGTGCAATGCGTTTTCAGAGCCTGGGAGGTTACAATTTCCTTGTCCTCCTGGACAACGTGTTGCATGAGGCTTCGATCAGTCACAGAAGGAGCGGTGGAGAAGGTGGCTGTCTGACCGATGTGTTCAGACAATTCTTTAGTCCGCAGCCCCAATGTCTGATCGGTTCCAGCAACCATCGCCAGCGTCTGATTTACATGGTGCAGGAATACCTAGGGGCAAGATCAGACTTGGAGACCTATCCAACCGAAAATCCACTGGATCGGCTCACCTTCATAAAAATGAATCAGTCTTGGATCACCAGCTACGAAGCATCTGATGCTTCGTAGATACCTTGAAGACTGCCTATGCTGAGTGACTAGCCTATTCCTCCTCAATGTTCATGTTGATAGCTTCTAAGAACCTTTTTGTTTCAGGGCACCACCACCAGTGCCTAAGGCCCAATTTTTCTGCCCCTGTTTAACAGGGGTGTATAATTATAATTTTTGCTGTAATATTTCGCAGCAGGGCTCGTTCTTGCGCTCAACTAGAGTATCTGTGAGGGGTTGCAGTGTTGTGGCACCACCACCACTGCCTAAGGCTGGATTCACACCTATGCAGTTTTAGTGCTTTTTGCATTTTGCAGATTTGCACTACAGTCCATTTAACTATGGAACAAGTTCTGTAGTGAAAATCTGCAAAATGCAAAAAGCACTAAAAATGCATAGGTGTGAATCCAGCCTAAGACCCAATTTTTCTGCCCCTGTTCAACAATTTTTGATCTAATATTTCACAGCAGGGCCTGTTCCTGCGCCCACCAAGAGTAACTGTGAGGGCTTACAGTGTTGTGGCACCACCACCACACCACCACCAAAGGCCCAATTTTTCTGCTCCTGTTCAACAGGGGCATGTAATTACAATTCTTGATATAATATTTCACAGCAAGGCCCATTTCAGTGCCCACCAAGAGTAACTGTGAGGGCATACAGTGTTCTGGTACCACCAACACCTAAGGCCCAATTTTCTGCAGATTATATAGGGCAGATTGTATAGTATAGGCAGGCTAGTATAGTATAGTATAGGCAGGCTAGTATAGTATAGTATAGTATAGGCAGGCTAGTATAGTATAGTATAGGCAGGCTAGTATAATATAGTATAGTATAGTATAGTATAGTATAGTATAGTATAGTATAGTATAGTATAGTATAGTATAGTATAGGCAGGCTGTATAGTATATACAGGCAGTCCCCTACTTTCAAACATCTGACTTAAAAATGACTCCTACTTACAAACGGAGGGAGACAACAGGAAGTAAGAGGAAATCTACCCCTAGGAAGGGAAATTCTCTCCTGTAAGGGTTAATATGGGAAAAAGGTGTCTCCACTGATGCTTTATCACCAATCCTTGTTTCCCTAATAACCCCAAATTTTAAAAATCCAATTGTCATTGGGACAGAAAGTGAGGTGAAATCTTCTGAACAGGGGCACAGACAGCAAAACAAATGTTACGGTGATAACCCTTTCCTATGTTATCCAAAAAGCTTAAAAAATTATTTTTTTTGTCTGGAACTACACTTACAAAATGTACCTGTTCCTAATTACAAACAGATTCAACTTAAAGTGGTGTACTGGCCGAAATTATACTTTTAAATAAAAATACCCCTATAATACACAAGCTTAATGTATTCTAGCAAATATAGTCTGTAAACTAAGGTCTGTTTTGTTAGTTTATAGCAGTAGTTTGTTATTTTATAAACTTACAGCAGGCCGTGGCCATCTTAAGTGTGGGCATCTGAAGCCAGACTGTATTTCTTCCTGGATCTCATCCTTGCAGATCTCGCACATGCTCAGTGCAGCACAAGCAGTGTAATAGGTTTCAGGTCAGGTTTCCATAGCAACGGCAGTTTCAGAGGAAGTTGCCGCCCTACATGCTCAGTGCAGCACAAGCAGTGTAATAGGTTTCAGGTCAGGTTTCCACAGCAACGGCAGTTTCAGAGGAAGTTGCCGCCCCTTCCCAGAAGGCATTGCAAACAGGAAATGGTGCGATGGGCCGCGGCCAGGGAGGAGGAAGTGAAAAATGAACACAGCAGATATACAGTAGGTGCTGAAAAAAAAAAAAAAAAATATCCAATTTGTTTGCAGTGCACAGTTTAGCGAGGGATGCTGAAGAGTTGTAAAAGTGGGTGGAACTCCACTTTAAGAACAAGCCTACAGTCCCTGTCTTGTTTGGATCGCCTGTATACTGCTATTCAGAGTATATAGGGCCTTTTTTTAATTTGGGTGCGGGGTTCCCCTTAATATCTATACAAGACCCAAAGGGCCTGGTAATGGGCTGGGACCCGACATTACATTATAGCTGCAGGCAGTTTTAAATAACTTTTTAAACCAATCAATATACGCCTATTGTGATTTTTTTTAACCAAAAATATGTAGAAGAATACGTATCGACCTAAATTGAGGGAAAAAAAGTTTTTTTATATATTTTTTGGGGATATTTATAAAAGTAAAAAATAATGCGTTTTTTCAAAATTGTCGCTATTTTTTTGTTTATAGCGCAAAAAATAAAAACCGCAGAGGTGATCAAATACCACCAAAAGAAAGCCCTATTTGTGGGAAGAAAAGGACGTCAATTTTGTTTAGGAGCCACGTTGCATGACCGCGCAATTGTCTGTTAAATCGACGCAGTGCCAAATCGCAAAAAGTGCTGTGGTCTTCGGCCACCCAGATGGTCCGGGGCTTAAGCGGTTAAGCATTATTAAAATCACTGCTCCCGAAAAAATGGCCGTTTTTAAAACTTTTTTTTTGCATTGATACATGTCCCCTGGGGCAGGACCCGGATCCCCAAACACTTTTAAGGACAATAACTTGCATATTAGCCTTTTAAATTCGCACTTTTGATTTTTTCATGTTCGGGTTCCATGGTCTTTAACGGTGTTCGAATGTTCGCGCAAACTTTCGGTCCGTTCGCATGTTCTGCCGCAAACCGAATCGGGGGGTGTTCGGCTCATCCCTACTCATAAAGCATGGATCCAATAGGTGAGGTCATGTGAAGGGTAAAATATAAACTTGACCACGTGAAACCCGTCACCACAGAGAGTCAAGAGGCTTACCAGAGAGCCAGTGACCACCCTTATTCAGGGGAGTCATAAGGCGCTTGTTGGATCTAGGATCCTGTGGAAAGATAACCTGATGTCCTGGTGCGTCCCTCTCCGATCTGGGACCTTGTAGAAAGATAACCTGATGTCCTGGTTCATCCCTCTCCGGAAATCCTTGCAGGTACCAAGCAGTATTCGGATCCGATACAATGACACCAAGGCCCGATTGCAAAAATGCAAATATGCAAAAAAGAAGAAAAAAACTCCAATAGTGCAATAATGCTTTGTAAGGTTACTTTAATGAAGAGTAATGCAATGCTGCATATAAACGAAGAGACCCACAAACGAGTCAGGCGATAAAAATGATTAAAAATGGAATTCCATGCAAAAATAAAGTCACATCAACATGTGAAAGTGATCGCGCATGAGCAGAGTGTGTGTGGGTAGCGTCCCGACGATCGTTTCGTCAGATATGACGTCATCAGGGGTACGTTTTTATTATATATTTATTTTTGTGCCTAATATCTGGGTTACAGTGCTTAGCTGCTTGTTTTGCTGTGAATATTACTCTCATCCTATTTTACTCCTGTATACACTGCCCTTTATATCAAACGTATCTAGTAAACACAATATATTGATGTGAGATTCCTTGAATTATTAATTAACACAAGTATTAACTCAATACCGAAACCTATGTGAACAGGTTAACAGAAGAATAAACACCTGGCACAATATCTTATGTGTCAGATCTTTCCCTTCTGCCTCCTCAACTCACAGGCCAGCAATCCTGCACAATATAGAAAACAGTATAAACAATATTATATTCAATAGGATGGCTCCCTTTAGCTGTTCAATGCAATTTGAGCAGATGGGGAGAGAAAATTATGAAAAAGGTGAGAAAGGGTATTCCTTGAAATCCAGATGTCTTCAGCTAGCCTCTTTTTAGTTGTAAATAAATTAATCCAAAAAAATAAGATGTGACAAAGTTAGCAAACGTAATTTATCCTGGTAATAGTATAGATTCCTTATTTTTACAATCCTAAAGATGTCATCTGATGTGGCAACTGGAATCAGTAATGTGTACTGAGCATAGGCATCTACTGACTGTGCCCGTTATAACAGAGAATTTAACTTCCATGGGACTACAAGTACCACCAGCTAAACTGTGTGGGTTTTGTTTAACAGCATTGTCCTTAACTATAACAAGGGCTACGCCCGCTCACCACTCCAAGTATCAGATGGATTAGATAACGATGCAGATGATGAGAAGACTCCAGCCAGAACTCTCTCTCTGTGTCTTTGCTCTGTAAAATAATGGCGGCCGCAACGCCACGCTGCAGCCCACTGGAGTCTGAATTGTAGGCACCTCTGGATGACCCGGAACACCCGCCAGTCCGCTGCACTGAAGAAGCGATGCTGTCCGCAGAGATCCCTCTGCTGTCCACCCCCTCCGCTGTGTCAGCACAAATCGTCAGCAACTCCCTGTCACACAGACCTCCTGCTGGCAGAGTCAAAACGGTGTCTGATCTAAGCCGCGCCAGCCCTTTTTATATCCTCTCCCAGCAGTCTGTTCTGTGTTCTCAGCATTCTGTTCCTTGTAGTTCAGATCAGTCCTGCAGGCAGTGTCACTTCAGCATTCTGAACTACATGTCCCATGATGCTTTGCTCTGAGTATTCACACAGGAAGAGAAGAAATTCACACATAGAGTCCAGCATACACTAGAGGGAGCCAACCCCACATTAACAACACAGAAAATGTCTCTAACCTATGAGCATAATAGCTGACCTTGGCTACATAAAGAAGTGGTGTGACATCCAGGCTGATATGTCTGTTAGTAAATTAGTGATACGTGAGAAGACTGAAGAAGTGAGCGGAGGGGTAGAGAGATAGATTTGGGTGTCGTCAGCATACAGATGGTATTGGAAGCCATGGGAGGCTATCAGCTGACCCAGGGAGGAGGTGTAGATGGAGAATAAGAGAGGTCCAAAAACAGAATCTTGGGGGACCCTGACAGAGAAAGGGAGAGGAGAGGAGGAAGTAGAGTTGTAAGTGACACTGAAGGTTTGGTTGGATAAATAGGATGAGAACCAGCAAAGAGTACAGTCATGGGGACCAAAGGCATACCTCCCAAATTTTTGAGATGGGAATGAGGGACGCCTATTAGCAAAAGTATGCAGGCATAAGACACACCACTTGCCACGCCCCCTTAAAGGAGAATTATAAAAAAACAAGATTGGTTAAACCTACAAGTGCTTTATTTTACCACTACTGTTCCTTTATACTGGCTTTTGGAATTTACAAGTGCAGCAATTTTGAAATCAGATGAAAGGTTTAGCGCTGGAAAACACTTTTTGATAGATAAAAAGTGCATTATATATATACATCTATATAGATCAGGCCAAAATGAGCAGGAATGAGGGACATTGCTCCAAATCAGGGACAGTCCCTTGAAATCAGCGACAGTTGGGAGCTATGAAATCAATTCCTCAACAGCCACAAAAGATATAAAACCACTTCATGTGTACCAATTGCCTTTACAAAATCAGATATTACCTAGTAAAAGTAGCAGTGACATTATCACTGTGTTGAACATATAGCAGAGATGTGGGAGGGGCCCAGCAGGCCGCACCCACTAAAGGCTTAAAGAAGAAGTAGAGTCAGACCTTGTCTGGCTGTACTTTTCCTGTGGATCACAGGAGTGCAGTTCCTGTTGGGCTGAAGCCCGCTATCTGCTGACATCACAGAGCGGGTCCAGGCTCGATCAAGATCGTGACAATGAAGTCAGGATCTGCCCACATGCCTGGACCGGCACCCAGCTCAGCCTCTCAGTTAGCTGCTGAGAGCCTGAGCCGGCTGCTCCCGCCCCTTCCAGAGGCCAGCGCTGCAGTGAGCGCAAGGGGGAGGGGCAGAGCAGAGAGTGGTGACGCACAGTCACCAGCTCTATGCTAATGTAGCTCTAAGAACCAAGTAATTGGCTGTGTTAGATCGCTCAGCTTCAGTGTTAGAGTCGGTGGGGGACAGGTACAGCATCCACCTAGGTGAGAATGATTCAGAAAAAAAAAAAAACTTCACACTTCTCTTTTAAAAACTGCATACAGTGAGACATGATGCCAAATTTACTAAAAAAAAAATGATTTTGGTTCTTTATAGCCCAGCAATGGCTCTTACCATCAAAGACCGCTTGGCTGTACTGAATGGTGGAGGCCAGAGGCAATCAGGTGGGTGTCAAATTTATTACTGTAGTTCCTGATGCCGACTTCAAACCGGATGGCGTTGTCCACATTCCGGAAGCACGGTGGCCGAGTAGAAGGCAGTGAAGAGAAAGGACTTCCATCTCCGCAAATACTTCTGCAAGACCGGGACAAGAGAGTCTCAAACACTAAGGAAGCGCTCCGCATTGCTTGTTTTCTTGCAGCCCTTACTATCTGTGTTCATCTCTCAGCTTGTTCTCTGTACTTTTCAGATCAACAATTATATCACCAAGAAGAAGCTTCAACTAGAAAAAAGGTTCCATGGGTCCTTTTTGCTCAGTGGTAGGGTAAGGCTGGTGACAAATCACTATAGGAATGCAAAATGAACGTGTAGAATGATTTAACCTGAAAGTTTAGTTGGACCAAAAGACTTATTTCTGACCAGGGCCCACCATATACAATGGTACTAAATAAGAATATTACATTATATATGATGATATTATACACATTTTATACATTTATTTGGTTTTTTTTCCTGTCATTGTAGAAAGTCACAGTGAGGCTCATCCATACAATCTCCATAATCACTATTAAGAAAGTTCTCCTCAGAGATCAATAGGCTGCACAGAAGAACCCCATAGAACATCTTCACCTAGTCTGTCATCCCTACCCCCCTCCCATATCTCTACCTATGACTTGTTTAACCACTTGACCTCCGGAAGGTTTTACCCCATTCATGATCAATTTTTCCTCCTGGCTCCTTTAACAAATTTTTGCCACCTGTCTCCCGATGAGCCCACTGGTTCCAACAGAGCCACCAGCATCTCGAATGTTGTCCAATTCAGCAGGGATTGGATGAATCTTGAGCAGTGTGTAGCCAGGTGAACACAGGTTTTAACTCTTCCCCCTCTACTGTATCTGGGCCACGACTGCAGAGACTTTCTCTGATGCCCTCCACAGGTTACATGACAGGGAGTGCAAAGGCACCTACAGCAACACGGCCATCAGTAACAACCCCTGGGAGGCTGATATAATTTGAGAGATTTGGGGAACTAGTATCCTTAGTTGAGCTTTGTTTAAAATTAGGGGCCATATTTAACCACTTGAAGGCCAGGCCTATTCTGACACTCTGTTTACATTTAAAAATCTGTATTTTTTGCTAGAAAATAGCTTAGAATTTTTTTTTTGTAGCAGATGCCTTAGAGAATGAAAAGGTGGTCATTGCAATCTTTATGTCACGTGGTATTTGCGCAGTGGCTTTTCAAACGCAATTTTTTGGGAATAAAATGTACGGTGCTTTAATTAATTTTAACGTAAAAAAAAACATAATACAGCGAGGGGGAAAAAGTATTAAATTTGCCCACTGACAAAGAAATGATCAGTCTATTATTTTAATGGTCGGTTTATTTTAACAGTGAGAGGCAGAATAACAATAAAAATATCCAGAAAAAAGCATTTCAAAAAAGTTATAAATTGATTTGCATTTTAATAAGAGAAATACATATTTGATCTCCTATCAATCACCAAGATTTCTGGCTATCAGGTGTCTTCTATACAGGTAACAAGCTGAGATTAGGCGCACTCTCTTAAAGGGAGTGCTCCTAGTCTCAGCTTGTTACCTGTCCACAGAAGCAATCAATCGGATTCCAATCTCTCCACCATGGCCAAGACCAAACAGCAGTCCAAGGATGAAGGATGTTAGGGACAAGATTGTAGACCTACAGAAGGCTGGAATGGGCTACAAGACCATCGCCAAGCACCTTGATGAGAGGGTGACAACAGTTGGTGTGATTATTCGCAAATAGAAGAAACACAAAATAATTGTCAATCTCCCTCGGTCTGGGGCTCAATGCAAGATCTCACCTCGTGGAGTTTCAATGACCATGAGAACGGTGAGGAATCGGCCCAGAACTACACGGGAGAATCTTGTCAATGATGTCAAGGCAGCTGGGACCATAGTCACCAAGAAAACAATTGGTAACACACAACACCGTGAAGAACTGAAATCCTCCAGTGCTGGCAAAGTCCCCCTGCTCAAGAAAGCACATGTACAGGTCCATCTGAAGCTTGCAAATGAACATCTGAATGATTCAGAGGAGAACTGGGTGGAAGTGTTGTGATCAGATGAGACCAAAGTCGAGCTCTTTGGCATCAACTCAACTCGCTGTGTTTGGAGGAGGAGGAAGTCTGCCTATGACCCCAAGAACACCATCCCCACCGTCAAATATGGAGGTGGAAACATTATGCTTTGGGGGCATTTTTCTGCTAAGGGGACAGGACAACTTCACAGCATCAAAGGGACGATGGACGGGGCCATGTACCATGAAATCTTGGGTGAGACCCTCATTCCCTCAGCCAGGACATTGAAAATGGGTCATGGATGGGTATTCCAGCATGACAATGACCCAAAACACACGGCCAAGGCAACAAAGGAGTGGCTCAAGAAGAAGCACATTAAGGTCCTGGAGTGGCCTAGCCAGTCTCCAGACCTTAATCCCATAGAAAATATGTGGAGGGAGCTGAAGGTTCGAGTTACCAAACGTCAGCCTCAAAACCTTAATGTCCAAAGAGGACAAAATCCCTCCTGAGATCTGTGCAAACCTGGTGGACAACTACAAGAAACGTCTGACCTCTGTGATTGAACCAAAAAAGGGTTTTGCCACCAAGTACTAAGTCATCTTTTGCGAAGGGGTCAAATACTTATTTCACTCATTAAAATGCAAATCCATTTATAACTTGTTTGAAATGCGTTTTTCGGGATATTTTTGTTATTCTGCCTCTCTGGTAAAATAACTCGACCATTAAAATTACAGACTGATCATTTCTTTGTCAGTGGGGAAAACATACAAAATCAGCGGGGGGATCAAACGTATAAAAAAAAAATACAAAAAATGGGCAGACTCAATGGACTATTCAGTCTTTTTTCTGTCGTCAGTTTTCTATGTTTCTATGTTCTTCTCTGTGCACAAGCACCGGGGGATGGGGACACTTTAACATATTTTTTTTTAAATTCTTATTTATTTTATGAAAATTGTTTTATTTTTACACTATCCATTTATTTTTTTCATCACTTTTATTGCTGTCATAAGAAATGTAAACATCCCTTGTGATAGCAATAAAGCATGACAGGTCCTCTTTATGGAGAGATCAGGGCTGATTCACACCAGGTGATCAACACAGACTAAGGGCCGCTTCACACCATAGAAACGCCGTCCGGAACGCTTTTCAGATGCTTTGTCTGCATGCGCATTTGTGATGCGTTCCAGTGCGTTTTTGGTGTGTTTTTGGTGTGTCCAGTGCATCCCCCCCCCCCTCTTTTTTTATTAACCTTAAATAAGAACATGTGAGTTCCAGTGCGTTTTTTTTATTGCTTTTTACAGCATTCCAGTACAGTCCAGTGCAGGAAAAATGCAGCAAGTTCTACTTTTTTTTTTCTGGAATTGGACAGCCCTGGAACTGAAAGCACTGGTGTGAACTATGCCATTGAAAACCATATAACCTACTACTTTCCATGCGTTTTTGATGCAGAAAAAGAAGCGCACTGGACTGCATGTGGTGTGAACTGGCCCTAAATGCAAGGACACATAAAAAAAAAACAATTATTGTTTACACCATACAAGTGTATTGCAACCTGCTTTAGTGCACAGATTTGAATGGAGTGTGCGTTTACTAATTGTCAATAATGTTGATGCAAACAGTGAGAGCTCAGTGGCAGTTAGGTTGCCATGGTGATGCCCAGGGAGGTGGTATAAGAAGGTGAAGGCAGAGCAGAGCTCGGTGTTATATAAGACTTCAGTATAATCCGGGATATTAGTACAGAAACATGGGGGGGAATTATAACATAACAGCTGCTCCATAGACAGACAGCAGAAGGAGACTGAAAAGTGACAGTTAGAATCGGTTGGCTCTCATGAGATTAAAAAAAATAACTAACTGTCAGTTGGCTAATAAAAAAAAACAAACTCTTTATTCCTATATTAACTACTTGCTGTCCAGAGCAATTTGGATAATCTCCCATTATCAGTATTTTTTTTCTATATGCTAGAAACATACTTTGAACCCCTCAGAGTCTAATGAAGTGTGCGTTTGTTCGCTTTAAATAAAGTTGAAAAATTGAAAAAAAAAAAAAAACGGTCCGGTGATGACATCACAGAGGAAGGCTTGATAAACAGCTCCAGGGAGGAGCAGAGCTCAGTGTATTTTCTGACTCCGGTCTGTGAACACACCTCTTTGCTTTCTGCTGCAGAAAGTGCGTTTTGGATTGCGTTTTTTTAAACCGATCTTTTCCTATTTTGATCTTCATTCATTCTACTCATTCAAGTAAGTCTTTTTTCATCTTTCTATATTATCTTTATGATTTTTTTTTTTTTCAAATTTTTTTTTTTTTTTTCAAATTTTTTTTTTTTTTCAAATTTTTTTTTTTGTCCTTTTCACACCAAATACACTCAGACATCTCATCTGCCTGGCAGCACAGCAAACCCAATCACCCTCCCACAATACACAGGGGGCATCAAAGTGACAGTTATATCCAATGAGATTTGAAATGAGCAAAAATATGAATATAAAAATCTTTCTTCCTATATCAAGGATTTCCTAATGAGGTCTATAGTGATTTTAATGAACCAGAGTAAGCTGGGTTTTTAGTAAAGATTCAGAAACATTATGGCTGCTCCATAGACAGACAGCAACACTCCAGCAATGGGACTGAAAAGTGACAGTTATAGTCAGCTGACTCATGAGATTCAAAAAATAACTGTCATCTGGCTATAAGAAAGACTCCTTGTTCCTGTGATAAAGTCTATTTATAGCCCCCAATCAGCATTAACAATGAATTTATTCACCCCAAAGTATTAATTCACCTAATTCAATTAATTCATTATTAATTACAATTAAATATCAAAAATAATTCTAATTAATATTAGAATTATTTTTGATATTTAATTGTAATTAATAATGAATTAATTCTTAAGTATTATTTACCTAATTAATAATTAGAATTATTATTCATATGTAATTGTAATTAATAATTGATTCACTCTTAAGTATTTTTTACCTAATTATAATTTCAAATTATGGATATTTAAATGTAATTAATATTTGATTCACTCCTAAGTATTATTTACCTAATTAATTTATTATTATTATTCATATTTAGTTGTAATTAATAATTGATTCACCCTTAAGCATTATTTACCCAATTATTAATTAGAATTATTATCACATTTAATTGTAATTAATAATTGATTCACTCTTAAGTATTTTTTACCTAATTTTAATTTAAAATTATGGATATTTAAATGTAATAATTATTTGATTCACTCCTAAGTATTATTTACCTAATTAATAATTAGAATTATCTTTCATATTTAATTGTAATTACTAATTGATTCGCTCTTAAGTATAATTTATCGAATTATTAATTCAAATTATTATTCCTATTTAATTGTAATTAATAATTGAGTCATCCTTAGATATTAATTGCGTACATGGGCAATTTTAAAGTACTTTTTTGTCCGTTTTTACACAAAAAGTGCCATAGGGATCCTCTTTGGGGCAGGATTGCGTGCACTAGTGCAAATGCACCGATAGTAAAACCGGAACCTTCAGACTTGGTTCACATATGTGCGGGCTGCTTTGCAGTGCGATTTCATTCAGCGGTTCAGGTGCGATTCTGAACTGAAAGCACTGGTGTGAACTATGCCATTGAAAACCAATACAACCTACTTCTTTCCATGCGTTTTTGATGCAGAAAAGAAGCGCACTGGACTGCATGTGGTGTGAACTGGCCCTAAATGCAAGGACACATAAAAAAAAAAACAGTTATTGTTTACACCATACAAGTGTATTGCAACCTGCTTTAGTGCACAGATTTGAATGGAGTGTGCGTTTACTAACTGTCAATAATGTTGATGCAAACAGTGAGAGCTCAGTGGCAGTTAGGTTGCCATGGTGATGCCCAGGGAGGTGGTATAAGAAGGTGAAGGCAGAGCAGAGCTCGGTGTTATATAAGACTTCAGTATAATCCGGGATATTAGTACAGAAACATGGGGGGGAATTATAACATAACGGCTGCTCCATAGACAGACAGCAGAAGGAGACTGAAAAGTGACAGTTAGAATCGGTTGGCTCTCATGAGATTAAAAAAAATAACTAACTGTCAGCTGGCTAAAGAAAAAAAAAAACTCTTTATTCCTATATTAACCACTTGCTGTCCAGAGCAATTTTGATCATCTCCCATTATCAGTATTTTTTTCTGTATGCTAGAAACATACTTTGAACCCCTCAGAGTCTAATGAAGTGTGCGTTTGTTCGCTTTAAATAAAGTTGAACAATTGAAAAAAAAAAAAAACGGTCCGGTGATGACATCACAGAGGAAGGCTTGATAAACAGCTCCAGGGAGAAGCAGAGCTCAGTGTATTTTCTGACTCCGGTCTGTGAACACACCTCTTTGCTTTCTGCTGCAGAAAGTGCGTTTTGGATTGCGTTTTTTTAAACCGATCTTTTCCTATTCTGATCTTTGTTCATTCTATTCATTCAAGTAAGTCTTTTTTCATCTTTCTATATTATTTTTATGATTTTTTTTTTTCAAATTTTTTTTTTTTCAATTTTTTTTTTTTTCAAAAATTTTTTTTTTGTCCTTTTCACACCAAATACACTCAGACATCTCATCTGCCTGGCAGCACAGCAAACCCAATCACCCTCCCACAATACACAGGGGGCATCAAAGTGACAGTTCTATCCAATGAGATTTGAAATGAGCAAAAATATGATTATAAAAATCTTTCTTCCTATATTAAGGATTTCCTAATGACGTCTATAGTGATTTAAATAAATCAGAGTAGTAAGGGTTCAGAAATATTATGGCTGCTCCATAGACAGACAGCAACACTCCAGCAAAGGGGGCTGAAAAGTGACAGTTATAGTCAGCTGACTCATGAGATTCAAAAAATAACTGTCATCTGGCTATAAGAAAGACTTCTTGTTCCTGTAGTAAAGTCTATTTATAGCCCCCAATCAGCATTAACAATGAATGTATTCACCCCAAAGTATTAATTCACCTAATTATTAATTATAATTATTATTGATATTTAATTGTAATTAATAATGAATTAATTCTTAAGTATTATTTACCTAATTAATAATTAGAATTATTATTCATATATAATTGTAATTAATAATTGATTCACCCTTAAGCATTGTTTACCCAATTATTAATTTTAATTATTATCATATTTAATTGTAATTAATAATTGATTCACTCCTAAGTATTATTTACCTAATTAATAATTAGAATTATTGATCATATTTAATTGTAATTAATAATTGATTCACCCTAAAGCATTATTTACCCAATTATTAATTAGAATTATTATCACATTTAATTGTAATTAATAATTGATTTACTCTTAAGTATTTTTTACCTAATTTTAATTTCAAATTATGGATATTTAAACATAATTAATATTTGATTAACTCCTAATTATTATTTACCTAATTAATAATTAGAATTATTATTCACATTTAATTGTAATTGATAATTGATTCAACCTTAAGCATTATTTACCCAATTATTCATTAGAATTATTATCATATTTAATTGTAATTAATAATTGATTCACTCTTAAGTATTTTTTACCTAATTTTAATTTCAAATTATGGATATTTAAATGTAATTAATATTTGATTCACTCCCAAGTATTATTTACCTAATTAATAATTAGAATTATCTTTCATATTTAATTGTAATTAATAATTGATTCACTCTTAAGTATAATTTACCTAATTATTAATTCAAATTATTATTCCTATTTAATTGTAATTAATAATTGAGTCATCCTTAAATATAAATTGCGTACATGGGCAATTTTAAAGCACTTTTTTGTCCGTTTTTTTTTACACAAAAAGTGCCACAGGGATCCTCTTTGGGGCAGGATTGCGTGCACTCGTGCAAATGCGCCAATATTAAAACCGGTACCTTCAGACTTGGTTCACATATGTGCGGGGCGCTTTGCTGTGCGATTTTAAAGCCCGGTACGGTGCAATTTAATTCAGCGGTTCAGGTGCGATTCTAATGCGAATTGTAGCGTATGGGATTAGAAATCACACCTGAACCGGACTGAAATCACACAGGACTCTTTTTCAAAATTGCACTGCGGACGGCCCGTACAAATGTGACCGTACTGTAAAAACTCACTGAGACGCACATGAAAACTGATATCTCTGTAAGTGAAATCTCTGCGGTTTTCCCATCAGTTTTCATGCATGTATGGTGTGAACGAGCCCTAAAAAGACAGTCACATGACACTAAAAATAGGCATTGGTAATTGGTATTGGCGAGTGCTTGAGAAAAAGTATCGGTACCCGTAATCGGTCTTATAAAATTGGTATCGGTGCATTCCTATTAAATATTGATTATTATTACAATTAAATATGCATAATAATTCTAATTATTAATTAGGTAAATATGTTGGAATTTATTAAACTCCTCAACTAGGAAAAATCAAATTTTTTAACACACTAGAAACCCTTTTTTGTTATAATTTCACATGGTGTAAAATCACATTATTAATCTTGTCTCTCTTCTCTCTATCCCACAGAATGAATAGAATGCGGTTGGCCACCATCTTTCCTGCACAAATGTGTTACGGAAAGACCAGGCGGATTAAGACCAAAAGGTCTTCGTGCAAGAGAGGTAAGTAAATATTTTAGACTTTTTTTTTGGCATTATTAATATCTCAGAGCTGATATGTAAGCAATAACCTCATCATATCACGTGTGAGACTGAATTGTATTATTACTAGACATGTGCAATTCCTTTCGTTCCGAATTAGTTTTTTAACGAATTTCGACAAATTCGTTAATTCGGAAATATTAACAAAAACCTATTTAACAAATTTTTCCGAATATTCGTAAATTCGAATATTCGAAAATTTGTAAATTCGTACATTCGTAAATTCGTATATTCGTAAATTCGTACATTCGCACATTCGTAAATTCGTACATACGTACATTTATAAATTAGTTGATTTGTAAATTCTGAAATTTGTAAATTTGTAAATTCAGAAATCTGAAATAATAATTAACTAATAATAACGTAACTATTACTAACTATTAAATCATAGGTATTGTAATTTCCTTTCAAATGTGGCTGTTTGTGAACGTAAAAAATCAAGAAACATCGCGCTTGCTCTGTCAAAGCAGCTCACACACAAAAAGGAAATTTGTAAGGAATATGGATATAAATAGTGTAGCGCTAATATTGAACAGAATCTCAAAAAGCATAATATCCAACTATGACCACCATAGATCTAACAAGTACTACCATAGAGGTTTCAGATGAATGTATATTCACCTCTAAGGAAATCTAAAAACCAATAAAAGCTCAGATTCCAATGGTGATGTCTGTACATTCCATAGCTAAATCAAATGGGACAGTAGGCAGAAAAACAACAAAGAGAATATATATGTGGCCATTTGATTCATAACTCTATATATTCTAAATGGTACTGGAAAGAGTCTCTATAAGTGTCTAATTTATATAGAAACTGTAGAAGTCCAAAATGGGTGATGATATCCCCACGTCACATAGAATAAAAAGAGATGGTAGACACTGATGGAGGCTTACCGGAACCGTTGGACTCACAGAGATATATATCCCTTGAGTCAGAAAAGCTTGTGTTGCCACCGGGCAATATAGTGAGATGTCACGCTAGACCAATGCGGAATCCGGATGCTGTGTCCAAAGCTCCTATCAGACTTCTTCCGTGCTTGACCAAATTTCGTAGTGGCTCATAGAAAGTAAAAAAGGGGGCCACATAGTGTAATACCGTTTAAAAGAAATAAAATTTATTGTGGTAGAAAACTTACATGTTCCATGATAAAAAAAGCGCTTGAATTAAAATTAATGGCAGGCAGTGGAGTCTCCCGACGCGTTTCGTCTCATTAGACTTCCTCTAATGAGACGAAACGCGTCGGGAGACTCCACTGCCTGCCATTAATTTTAATTCAAGCGCTTTTTTTATCATGGAACATGTAAGTTTTCTACCACAATAAATTTTATTTCTTTTAAACGGTATTACACTATGTGGCCCCCTTTTTTACTTTCTATGAGCCACTACGAAATTTGGTCAAGCACGGAAGAAGTCTGATAGGAGCTTTGGACACAGCATCCGGATTCCGCATTGGTCTAGCGTGACATCTCACTATATTGCCCGGTGGCAACACAAGCTTTTCTGACTCAAGGGATATATATCTCTGTGAGTCCAACGGTTCCGGTAAGCCTCCATCAGTGTCTACCATCTCTTTTTATTCTATGTGACGTGGGGATATCATCACCCATTTTGGACTTCTACAGCTTCTATATAAATTAGACACTTATAGAGACTCTTTCCAGTACCATTTAGAATATATAGAGTTATGAATCAAATGGCCATATATATATTCTCTTTGTTGTTTTTCTGCCTACTGTCCCATTTGATTTAGCTATGGAATGTACAGACATCACCATTGGAATCTGAGCTTTTATTGGTTTTTAGATTTCCTTAGAGGTGAATATACATTCATCTGAAACCTCTATGGTAGTACTTGTTAGATCTATGGTGGTCATAGTTGTATATTATGCTTTTTGAGATTCTGTTTGTGAACGTAACAAATACAAATTTGTCCGAAATAACGAATGCCGTATCCAAGCGAATGGAACGTAATGAATTAATAATAATAAATAACAATAATAATAGTAATAAAAACTTTTTATTATTATTATTTATTATTAATTTGTTCCGTTCCATTTGTTTATATGTGGCATTCATTATTTCGGATGATTCGTAACTTGGGATAAATTTGTTTTTGTTACGTTCACAAACAGCCAAATTTAAAAGGGAATTAAAATACCTCTAATTTAATAGTTAGTTACTATTTCAGATTTTCTCATTTTCGGATTTTCGAATTTCCAAATTTCCGAATTTTCAAATTTACGAATGTACGAATTTACGAATATACAAATTTTCTAATTTACGAATGTACGAATGTGCAAATGTACGAATTTACTAATTGCGATCATAACGAATGACCCTAAAATCGAAAAAAAAAAAACAAATAAAACGAAAACAAACTATTTTTTTGGCAGTGCACATGTCTAATTACTACATTTGGGCCTCTACCTAGAACAGGGATCTTCAATCTACAGCCCTCTAGCTATTGCGGAACTACACGTTCCATTATGGCATTGTAAAACCGACATTCACAGACATGACTGGGCATGCTGGGAATTGTAGTTCTTGAATAACTGGAAGGCCATAGTTTGAAGTCCCATGACCTAGAAGAATGGAAAATCTAAGCGGATATTCACTTAAAGGAAATTTTTGCTGAGGGAAATATATTGGATGTTTTCACTGAACTCCTTATGAAGATGCTAATCACCTGTTTGTCATGTCAGAGGGCAAATATCCCATCAATTGACATTTTCAAAAGTTTGCAATGAAAACCTACTTTACTGTCTCAGCACAGGCTTCCTTGAAATGAAGGAACAGGAATGTAAAACAACTATCATTGTTCCAATGAGAATTTTGTGTATCATGAAGAAAATTGTATCATTGATTCTTATAGGAAAATGTTTTCAGAGTTACCTCAGAGTTTTCTGCATAGGCGTGCGCAAGGGGTGTACCAGGTGTGCCTGGGCACACCCTAATCCTGGGGTTGGCAACCTGTCAATGGTGGGCAGGTGACGGGTAAACCACAACCCTTCCTTGCCGACCCTCAGAACCTGGACAGGAGAGGTGGCGTGGGTGGAATTTAGTAGAACCAATCCGTATTTTCCTCCTACAGCAGCTGAAAGTAGGCTTCTCCTCTCCCTTTTGTCAACATTCAGTTGCCACAGGAGGAAAATATAGGGGATTGGTACTAATATACCCCTTATTTCCCTGTTCCTCTTCCTTCTGTTGCCCGGGTCTCCCATGTGCTCCCCCTTCCTCCCAATGTTTCAGGATGGAGAGGGAAGAGGCCGGTAAATATGTCAAACGCATATGTGCTGGAGCTTTGGGTTGCACACCCTAATGCAAAAGGCTGCGCACACCCATGGTTCTGTGATATACACCCGGGCCTTGAGTTTTAATACAATTGGATTAGATTGTGTGCATCCTCCAATATTCTTGTAGTTTATAGGAGGGGGCGCAATCTTCTTAACATAGAAATACTTAGAATATGAAGCCAGTATCATTATAGATGTGTCTGTACAGTTCCAGATTGACTGATCTCTTGTTTTATCCGATTTTGCAGGAAAGAAACAACCTTCCTCCAGCACAAAACTACCACAACGTGAAGCTGCTGTCCATTTAACACTCCAGGAGGACAGCGCCATTCTTTCTACCGTTGTAAATGTACCATCACTTTTTGAAACAGCGGCTCCACAACATCAAGCCATTGAGCACCCAATTATCCAGGAGGACAGCGCCATTCTTTCCGCTGTTGTGAATGTACCATCGCTGTCCGAAACAACAGCTCCACAACATGAAGCTGCTGTCCATTTAATACTCCAGGAGGACAGCGCCATTCTTTCAGCTGTTGTAAATGTACCATCACTTTTTGAAACAGCGGCTCCACAACATCAAGCCATTGAGCACCCAATTTTCCAGGAGGACAGCGCCATTCTTTCTGCTGTTGTAAATGTACCATCGCTGTCCGAAACAACAGCTCCACAACATGAAGCTGCTGTCCATTTAATACTCCAGGAGGACAGCGCCATTCTTTCAGCTGTTGTAAATGTACCATCACTTTTTGAAACAGCGGCTCCACAACATCAAGCCATTGAGCACCCAATTTTCCAGGAGGACAGCGCCATTCTTTCTGCTGTTGTAAATGTACCATCGCTGTCCGAAACAACAGCTCCACAACATGAAGCTGCTGTCCATTTAATACTCCAGGAGGACAGCGCCATTCTTTCAGCTGTTGTAAATGTACCATCACTTTTTGAAACAGCGGCTCCACAACATCAAGCCATTGAGCACCCAATTTTCCAGGAGGACAGCGCCATTCTTTCCGCTGTTGTAAATGTACCATCGCTGTCCGAAACAACAGCTCCACAACATGAAGCTGCTGTCCATTTAATACTCCAGGAGGACAGCGCCATTCTTTCAGCTGTTGTAAATGTACCATCACTTTTTGAAACAGCGGCTCCACAACATCAAGCCATTGAGCACCCAATTTTCCAGGAGGACAGCGCCATTATTTCCGCTGTTGTAAATGTACCATCGCTGTCCGAAACAACAGCTCCACAACATGAAGCTGCTGTCCATTTAATACTCCAGGAGGACAGCGCCATTCTTTCAGCTGTTGTAAATGTACCATCACTTTCTGAAACAGCGGCTACACAACATCAAGCCATTGAGCACCCAATTATCCAGGAGGACAGCGCCATTCTTTCCGCTGTTGTAAATGTACCATCGCTGTCCGAAACAACAGCTCCACAACATGAAGCTGCTGTCCATTTAATACTCCAGGAGGACAGTGCCATTCCTTCAGCTGTTGTAAATGTACCATCACTTTCTGAAACAGCGGCTCCACAACATCAAGCCATTGACCACCCAATTTTCCAGGAGGACAGCACCATTCTTTCCGCTGTTGTAAATGTACCATCGCTGTCCGAAACAACAGCTCCACAACATGAAGCTGCTGTCCATTTAATACTCCAGGAGGACAGTGCCCTTCCTTCAGCTGTTGTAAATGTACCATCACTTTCTGAAACAGCGGCTCCACAACATCAAGCCATTGACCACGAGGACAGTGCCAGTCTTTCTGCTGTTGTAAATGTACCATCGCTTTCTGAAACAGCGGTTCCACAACATCAAGCCATTGAGGAGAGCGTGACTCTTCCTGCTGTGGAAATTTGGCCTTCACTTTGGGAAGCAGCAGCTCCATACCATCAAGCTGCCGTCTACCCAGTCTTCCAGGAGGAGAGCGCCACTCTCCCTGCTGTGGATATTTGGCCTTCACCTTGGGAAGCATCAGCTCCATACCATCAAGCTGCTGTCTACCCAGTCTTCCAGGAGGAGAGTGCCACTCTCCCTGCTGTGGAAATTTGGCCTTCACCTTGGGAAGCAGCAGCTCCACACTATCAACCTGCTGTCTACCCAGTATTCCAGGAGGAGAGCACCACACTACCTGTTGTGGAATACTGGCCTTCAGCTTCGGAAACCGCAGCTCCACACCATCAAGCTGCCATCCAGCCAGTCTTCCAGGAGGAGAGTGTCATTTTCTATGCTGTGGAAAATTGGCCTTCGCCTTGGGAAGCAGCAGCTCCATACCATCAACCTGCCATCTATCCAGTCTTCCAGGAGGAGACCGCAACACTCCCTGCTGTGGAAAACTGCCCTTCAGCTTGGGAAGCAGCAGCTCCATACCATCAAGCTGCCGTCTACCCAGTCTTCCAGGAGGAGAGCACCACTCTCCCTGTTGTGGAATACTGGCCTTCAGCTCCAGAAACCGCAGCTCTACACCATCAAGCTGCCATCTATCCAGTCTTCCAGGAGGAGAGTGCCACACTCCCTGCTGTGGAAAACTGCCCTTCAGCTTGGGAAGCAGTAGCTCCATTCCATCAAGCTGCTGTCTACCCAGTCTTCCAGGAGGAGAGCGCCACTCTCCCTGCTGTGGAAATTTGGCCTTCATCTTGGGAAGCAGCAGCTCCATACCATCAAGCTGCCATCTACCCAGTCTTCCAGGAAGAGAGCGCCACTTTCCCTGCTGTGGAAATTTGGCCTTCACCTTGGGAAGCAGCAGCTCCACACCATCAACCTGCTGTCTACCCAGTCTTCCAGGAGGAAAGCACCACTCTCCCTGTTGTGGAATACTGGCCTTCAGCTTCGGAAACCGCAGCTCTACACCATCAAGCTGCCACCCACCCAGTCTTCCAGGAGGAGAGTGCCACTCTCCCTGCTGTGGAAATTTGGCCTTCACCTTGGGAAGCAGCAGCTCCATACCATCAAGCTGCCATCTACCCAGTCTTCCAGGAGGAGAGCGCCACTCTCCCTGCTGTGGAAATTTGGCCTTCACCTTGGGAAGCAGCAGCTCCATACCATCAAGCTGCCATCCACCCAGTCTTCCAGGAGGAGAGCGCCACTCTCCCTGCTGTGGAAATTTGGCCTTCACCTTGGGAAGCAGCAGCTCCATACCATCAACCTGCTGTCTACCCAGTCTTCCAGGAGGAGAGCACCACTCTCCCTGCTGTGGAAATTTGGCCTTCACCTTGGGAAGCAGCAGCTCCACACCATCAACCTGCTGTCTACCCAGTCTTCCAGGAGGAGAGCACCACTCTTCCTGTTGTGGAATACTGGCCTTCAGCTTCGGAAACCGCAGCTCTACACCATCAGGCTGCCGTCTATCCAGTCTTCCAGGAGGAGAGCGCCACACTCCCTGCTGTGGAAAACTGCCCTTCAATTTGGGAAGCAGCAGCTCCATACCATCAAGCTGCCGTCTACCCAGTCTTCCAGGAGGAGAGCGCCACTCTCCCTGCTGTGGAAATTTGGCCTTCCCCTTGGGAAGCAGCAGCTCCACACCATCAACCTGCTGTCTACCCAGTCTTCCAGGAGGAGAGCACCACTCTTCCTGTTGTGGAATACTGGCCTTCACCTTGGGAAGCAGCAGTTCTATACCATCAAGCTGCCATCCACCCAGTCTTCCAGGAGGAGAGCGCTTATCTGCCTGCTGTGGAAATTTGGCCTTCAACTTGGGAAGCAGCAGCTCCAGACCATCTACCTGCCGTCCACCCAGTCTTCCAGGAAGAGAGCGCCACTCTCTCTGCTACCACCGGACACTACGTTACTGTTTCCACAGCTGGCCAACAACTATTCTATATGAATGGGATAATGCCTGGTCAGGCAGCGTAGGAGAAGAAAGTGATTTCCATAAAAAAGGTAAGTAGATATTTCTGTCCAACAAAAATTAAAATTTTTGGGGTTTGAAGAATTTCGATATCATGGTGCTGATATGTTAGCATAACATTATCACATCACATGTGAAAATTATATTATTACAACTGTACCTCTGCCTACAAGGATAAAAAATCTGAACTGTGATAATATCATTGCTGACCTCCTCCTGGCAATGCTGATGGCCTGCTGTTCATGTCATAGGGCAAGTATTACAGTTCATTAATTAGCATAAAAGGAGAGGTCAGCAATGACAACCTACGTAACTGTCTCAGCACAGGTTTCCATCAATAAAGTATTGTTACAAAGTTAGTTAGTTTATTTGGTTGAAAAAAGTCCATCTATTTCAACCAATAAAAGGAGAAAAACAAAACAAAGCAAAAAAAAAGTTTACAATCCAGGAGAAGGAAAAAAAAACAGCACAGCATGATCTAGTTTACTCCAGCAGGGAAAAAAATCCCTTCCTGATCCCCCAAGAGGCAATCAGATATTCCCTGGATCAAGCAATGACAATGTATAACAACCAGCATTGTTCCAAATGGAGTCTTGTGTATTATGAGGAATAATGCATCAGTTTACTCTGATAGGAAAATATTCTCAGAGTTCTGTAACATACATCTAGCCCTGTGTTTTATAATCACCTGAGTGCGACTTCTAATATTCTTGTATTTTAAAGCAGGGGGTACATTCTTCACAATATAAAATTAGTACACAGTATAATAAGTCAATATCTTTACAGATAGGCCCATGAAGTTCCAGATTTGAACATTTCTTCTCTTGTCTTCTGCAGGAAAAACAACATCCTTCCAACAACCGGACAAGTCCATTGTCTCTATAGAGCCACAACTCATGTTCATCAGTAAAATGATTCAAGTAGATCGTTCCATCGCATCAGTTTTCACACTGAGCTGGGGGGTTTGCAGCTTGTCAACTGGAGGGGTTGGTGTGGTGGTTGCAGCCTGTCACCTCGAGGGGGAGAATGCAGCTTATCACCTGGGGGGGGGGGGTGGTAGTTGCAGCCTGTCACCTCGGGAAGGGGAGGTAGCGGTTGCAGCCTGTCACCTTGAAGAGAAAGGGGGGGTTACAGCCTATCACCTCAAAGGGGGAGGGGTGTGGTGGTCAGTGGCGTAGCGTGGGTTGTCAGCGCTCGGGGCAAGGCAAGTAATTAGTGCCCTCTAACCTGCAGACTTTTAGCACGTTCTGAGTCCCTTCCCTTCCTACAATAGTACTGACCAGCCAGTCTGTAGTGTAGTGGTCAGTGTAGTGTAATGGTCAAACCCCCCCCCCCCCAGTTGACAAGCTGCAAACCCCCTCAGCTCAGTGTGAAAACTGATGTGATGGAACAATCTTCTTGAATAATTTTACTGATGAACATGAGTTGTGGATCTATAGAGATAATGGACTCGTCCGTATGTTACAAGTTTGGTTCCATTTCACTCGGGGCCAGCAACACTCGACTCTCGTGAGGGAATCTCTTCTGCTTTTTGTCTTTCATCTGTCTGGAGGAAAAGGAGAAGCAGCGGGCCAATATCTATCCTGTACCAATGTATGAAAGAAACAACCTTCCAACAGCCAGAAGAGCCACGACTCCTGTTCTTCGGTAGAATGATTCAAGAAGATCGTTCCATCTTATCAGTTATCACACTGAGCTGTGCCATCACTTCACGTCTACAACAGAATTGGACCAGGAGCTCAGTGATAGCTACGGACAATCCCATCGTTGCTGCAATAACAACTCCCTGCTAGCCTTTAGGGGGTTTACAGTACATTACTGTTCCGCAGCTGGCCAATATCTATCCTGTACCAATGTATTAATGCTGGGCCAGGCGGCATAGTGGAAGAAAGTGATTTGTGCAAGAAATGTAAGTAGATATTTCAGGCCAACAAAATTGTTTATTTTTTTGGTTTGAAGAATTTTATTATAACAATGCTGATATCTGTTATGTACAGAAAATAGATAGTAATTTTTATATGCTCTTCTCTCCTGCAGGAAAGAAACAACCTTCGAACAACCGTAAGAGCCAGAAGAGCCACGACTCCTGTTCTTCAGTAGAATGATTCAACAAGATGGTTCCATCTTATCAGTTATCACACTGAGCTGTCATCACTTCACCTCTACAACAGAATTGGACCAGCAGCTCAGTGATAGCCAGGGACAATCCCATCATTGCTGCAATAACAGCTTCCTGCAAGCCTTTAGAGGGTTTACCAGTACATTACTGTTCCGCAGCTGGCCAATACCTATCCTGTACCAATGGATTAATGCTGGGCCAGGCGGCGTAGTGGAAGAAAGCGATTTGTGCAAGAAATGTAAGTAGATATTTCAAGCCAACAAAAATGTAAATTGTTTTGGTTTGTAGAATTTTAATATAACAATGATGATATCTGTTATGTACAGATAACAGAAAATAGATAGTAATTTTTATATGCTCTTCTCTCCTGCAGGAAAGAAACAATCTTCCAACAACCAGAACAGCCACGACTCCTGTTCTTCGGTAGAATGATTCAAGAAGATCGTTCCATCATATCAGTTTTCACACTGAGCTGTGCCATCACTTCACCTCTACAACAGAATTGGACCAGCAGCTTAGTGATAGCCAGGGACAATCCCATCATTGCTGCAATAACAGCTCCCTGCTAGACTTTAGGGGGTTTACCAGTACATTACTGTTCCGCAGCTGGCCAAAAGCTATCCTGTACCAATGTATTAATGCTGGGCCAGGCGGCGTAGTGGAAGAAAGTGATTTGTGCGAGAAATGTAAGTAGATATTTCAGGCCAACAAAATTGTTTATTTTTTTGGTTTGAAGAATTTTATTATAACAATGCTGATATCTGTTATGTACAGATAACAGAAAATAGATAGTAATTTTTATATGCTCTTCTCTCCTGCAGGAAAGAAACAACCTTCCAACAACCGGACAAGTCCATTGTCTCTAAAGAGCCACAACTCCTGTTCTTCGGTAGAATGATTCAAGAAGATGGTTCCATCATATCAGTTTTCACACTGAGCTGAAAAATATTCTGCATTTTGCAGAGCAGAGTAGAGACTGCCCAGAGAGGGATTACTTTGATATAGTTGGCCAGCTTAAATATGGACTGCAATACATGTGAACTAAAAATCCCTGTTTTTATGTAAAGTTTGCTAAAAAGGACGTATGGCAGTGTGCAGAGGGTTCATTCAGAACTTTAATGCCCTGTACACATGGTTGGATATTCCGACGGAATAGGTGCGATCGGAGCTTGTTGTCGGAAATTCCAACCCTGTGTGGGCTCCATCGGACTTTTTCCATCGGAATTTCCGACACACAAAGTTTGAGAGCATGCTATAAAATTTTCCGACAACAAAATCTGATCCTTTAAATTCCGATCGTGTGCAGACAAATCCAACGGACAAAGTGCCACGCATGGTCAGAATAAATTAAGAGACGAAAGCCATTTGGCTATTGCCCCGTTTATAGTCCCGACGTACGTGTTTTACGTCACCTCGTTCAGAACAATCGGATTTTCCGACAACTTTGTGTGACTGTGTGTATGCAAGACAAGTTTGAGCCAACATCCGTCGGAAAAAAATCCTAGGATTTTGTTGTCGGAATGTCCGATCAATGTCCGACTGTGTGTACGGGGCATTAGTGTGACCAGACCTGAACCTGTAGCTTGCCTACATCTTGTGTTTATTTGCCCCATATTGGCAATATATCCACTGAAGTATGCTGAAAGCAATTAAATATTTTGCAAAGTAGAGTAGGGACTGGCCAGAAAGGGATTACTTTGACGCAGTTGGCCAGCTTAAATATGTATTGCAATGTATGTGAAATACAAATTCCTGTTTTTATGCTTGCTAGAAAGGGTGTATAACAGTGTGCTGAGGATTCATTCAGAATCAGGAGTATACAGTATCTCACAAGTGAGTATACCCCTCACATTTTTTGTAAATATTTTCTTCTATCTTTTCATGTGACAACACTGAAGAAATGACACTTTGCTACAATGTAAAGTAGTGAGTGTACAGCTTGTATAACAGTGTAAATTTGCTGTCCCCTCAAAATAACTCAAAGCACAGCCATTAATGGCTAAACTGCTGGCAACAAAAGTGAGTACACCCCTAAGTGAAAATGTCCAAATTGGGCCCAATTAGCCATTTTCCCTCCCCGGTGTCATGTGACTCATTAATGTTACAAGGTCTCAGGTGTGAATGGGGAGCAGATGTGTTAAATTTGGTGTTATCGCTCTCACTCTCTCATATTGGTCACTGGAAGTTCAACATGGCACCTCATGGCAAAGAACTCTCTGAGGATCTGAAAAAAAAGAATTGTTTCTCTACATAAAGATGTCCTAGGCTATAAGAAGATTTCCAAGACCCTGAAACTGAGCTGCAGCATGGTGGCCAATACCATACGGTGATTTAACAGCACAGGTTCCACTCAGAGCAGGCCTCGCCATGGTCGACCAAAGAAGTTGAGTGCACGTGCTCAGCGTCATATCCAGAGGTTGTCTTTGGGAAATAGACGTTTGAGTGCTGCCAGCATTGCTGCAGAGGTTGAAGGGGTGGGGGCCAGCCTATCAGTGCTCAGACCATACGCTGCACATTGCATCAAATTGGTCTGCATGGCTGTTTTCTCAGAAGGAAGCCTCTTCTAAAGATGATGCATAAGAAAGCTTGCAGTTTGCTGAAGACAAGCAGATTAAGCACATGGATTAGTGGAACCATGTTCTGTGGTCTCATGAGACCAAGATAAACTTATTTGGTTCAGATGGTGTCAAGCGTGTGTGGCGGCAACCAGGTGAGGAGTACAAAGACAAGTGTGTCTTGCTTACAGTCAAGCATGGTGGTGGGAGTGTCATGGTCTGGGGCTGCATGAGTGCTGCCAGCACTGGGGAGCTACAGATCATTGAGGAAACCATGAATGCCAACATGTACTGTGACATACTGAAGCAGAGCATGATCCCCTCCCTTCAGAGACTGGGCCGCAGGGCAATATTCCAACATAATAACGACCCCAAACACACCTCCAAGATAGCCACTGCCTTCCTAAAGAAGCTGAGGGTAACGGTGATGGACTGGCCAAACATGTCTCCAGACCTAAACCCTATTGAGCATCTGTGGGACATCCTCAAACGGAAGGTGGAGGAGCGCAAGGTCTCTAACATCCACCAGCTCTGTGATGTTGTCATGGAGGAGTGGAAGAGGACTCCAGTGGCAACCTGTGAATCTCTGGTGAACTCCATGCCCAAGAGGGTTAAGGCAGTGCTGGAAATAATGGTGGCCACACAAAATATTGACACTTTGGGCCCAATTTGGACATTTTCTCTTAAGGGTGTACTCAATTTTGTTGCCAGCGGTTTAGACATTAATGGCTGTGTGTTGAGTTATTTTGAGGGGACAGCAAATTTACACTGTTATACAAGCTGTACACTCACTACTTTACATTGTAGCAAAGTGTCATTTCTTCAGTGTTGTCACATGAAAAGATAGAATAAAATATTTACAAAAATGTGAGGGGTGTACTCACTTTTGTGAGATACTGTATATTGAACAACATAACACATAGGGTACAGAGGTAAGGAATGGGTAACATACAGCACAGCATACTGGGTGCTGCATTTAGATAAGCTTTAATAGATACTTAGAGCCATAAAGTAGGTCATTGGATGGAGACATCTTAAAGGGGTTGTAAACCCTCATGTTTTTTCACCTTAATGCATCCTATGCATTAAGGTGAAAAAGCTTCTCACACTAACTGGCCTAACAGCCCCCCCGTTTTACTCACCTGAGCCCTTCTCAGGGTTCTTGGCTCTTGATTGGACAGATTGATAGCAGCACAGCCATTGGCTCCCACTGCTGTCAATCAAATCCAATGATGCGGGTGCCGGGGGCTGGGCTGAGTCCGGCATTCTGTGTCTATGGACACAAATGCTGGACTCTGGAGCGCGCCAGCAAGGAAACCACCGGGAGAGCGTTTCTCCCAGGGGGTTTACCTATGCGAGGAGGAGCCGCGACCCCAGAAGAGGATGATCGGGGCCACACTGTGCAAAACAAACTGCACAGTGGAGGTAAGTATGACATGTTTGTTATTTAAAAAAAAAACTGAAAGTTTATAATCACTGTAATGTTGTTGAAAGGCACGTTTGTCATTTGTATTCATAGTCCATCTAATCCAATGGAATCATTCAGTGGTAAAGAATACCTCAAGGCAAAAACCTTACTTAGTTTTGGATAGAGTGGAGAGAGATTAGAACCCGTCACAATGTTACTGTTCGTTTGTTAGGGAGATTCACCCTCTGTCATGTTTACCATTATCACCAAGATTGAAAGAAAATCCCAAATTTTGGGTTGTCGCCAGAACAGGAAATGAGTGGAAATCTTGCAATTGGGGATATTAGTTCTGGTGACAACCAGAGATTTCCTGTTACTTCCTGTTTTGGCTATGGGACAGGAAGTAAAGAGAAATCTCCCCAATGGGACACAAATGGTAAAAACACTGATAGGGGTTATTACCCACCTTTACCCTATACAAAATAAAAAAAAAAAAAAACAAGTTTTGACTTTAGTTCTACTCTAACCTACACTTCCATCAGGCAATCCATACGCCATTAAAGCATTTACTGTATGCTTTGTTCATCATGTCCAAGGTTTACAACCACTTTAACCACTTCAATACCGGCACTTTCCCCCGTCCTGCCCAGGCCAATTTTTAGCTTTCAGCGCTGTCACAGTTTGAATGACAATTACTCAGTCATGCAACACTGTACCCAAACACAATTTTTATCATTTTGTTCCCACAAATAGAGCTTTCTTTTGGTGGTATTTAATCACCTCTGGGGTTTTTATTTTTTGCTAAACAAATAAAAAACGACTGAAAATTTTGAAAAAATAAAATGTTTTTCTTTGTTTTTTTTATAAAATTTTGTAAATAAGTACGTTTTCTCCTTCGCTGAAAAGGCACTGAAAAGGCGACACTGATGAGGCACTAATATGCAGCACTAATGGGCACTGATAGGCAGCACCGATGGGCACTGATAGGCGGCACAGATGGGCAATGAAAGGCGGCACTGATGGGCACTGATAGGCGGCACTGATGGGCACTTATAGGTGGCACTGATGGGTGGCACTGATTAGGAGGCACTGGCAGGCATTACTGAATGTCACTGATTGGCATCTATAATGGGCACTGATTGGCACCTCTAATGGTAACTGATTGGCATCCCTGGTAATCATGGGTGGGCATCCCTGGTGGGCTCTAGTGGGCATCCTTGGTGGGTCTGCACTGATATTCAATGTGATGATTATCAGCGCAGACCCCCCTGTTAAGAGAGCAGCCGATCGGCTCTCCTCTACTTGCCTCTGTCAGTGCAAGTGGAGGAAAAGCCGATAAACATCTTTACCAGCTGATCACATGGTAAAGAGCCTACATCAGAGGCTCCTTATCGAGATCAGAGATGCGGTGTGTCAGACGGACACGCCACACCACAGATCGCCGGGCTGCGCGCCCCCATGGGCACGCAATCGTGGCTTATCCTGCTGGATGTCATATGATGTCCACTCAGGATAATTAAACCACTTCGGTCATATTGCTATATCGCGGACGGGAAGTGGTTAAAGTAGAATTCCAGTCAAATCCTAACCTACTCCCACCCCCCATTCTATCTACCCTGTAACAGGAGGGATGTCTATACTTACCTATTCTGAAGTCACTTCGGTCCGGTCACATGATCTCCCCAGCAGGAGAAGAGATCGCAGACAGCGGCTGCACAGCCTGGGAGATGACGTCACCCATAGGCAAACTATGGGGCATCCATTGTCAGCAGTTCCTCCTCTACACTGAAGCCGCCGCTGGGACCCGACCATGTGACCGAACCGGAGCATCATCAGAACAGGAAGGTAAAGCCATCTTTCCTTTTCAGAGTGGATAGGATAGGCTTTGAATTTAGGTGGGAGCAGATTTAGGTATAGTTAGCATTTGACCGTAATTCTTACTTTAAGATTATTGACTCCACGCCAATCACCACAGTTACCATGATCCATACTTGTGAAAAAAATCAAGACAAGGATAACATCCCTGGCCCTTGTGTTGTTGTTGCAGTGACCAAGTTGTGTGTCGTTGCCCTCAAAGACCACCAAGGTATAGAGAAGTTTTGGTTGATGGTTATTTTAAATGTTATTTACTTAAGTTACGTTAATTGTTAAATAAAAGGTCGTAAGGCCATTTTACTCCAAAACCTTGTCACATCATTTATCAGGTAATTGGGGGGTTTGGAGGTTATTGTATAACAGGTTGGGAAAGAAAACTGGAGGTATCTGTCTGTGACAGAACGTCCCACACTCCGCTTGAGTGCTTCCGTCAGTATATCGCTTCCTAAGTCCTGGAACACGAGTCCAATGGATCTGGCTATAGGAACCAGACAACACCAGTCTTGGAGTATATCAGGAATAGCCTTCTTTATTTGAGATCTCACACAAATATATGCAGCAGGATGACAATACAAACTGTAAACAGAAACCTAATTAACATGAGCTAATTATCTAATCCAAAATCCAGACTAGGTGACTCAGAGAAATTACTTTTAGGACAGACTTGTGGTCACCGAGCTTCACACAGTAGCAGAGTTAATTACAATTAACAATACAAACAGTGATCTCCTCTCCTCCTCAGCCTAGTAGGCAACAAAATATAGTAGGAGTAGACTGTCCGGCTCCTACCCAGTTCTAGAGACCAATGTGATCAGCTCTCTCAACTACTAAAATGTTGAGTTCAGAATCAAACAACCCAAGAATAGTCTTTACATATATCCTGGGAGATATTTATTTTATTTTATTTATTTATTTCAGGTACTTATATAGCGCTGTCAATTTACGCAGCGCTTTTACATATACATTGTACATTCACATCAGTCCCTACCCTCAAGGAGCTTACAATCTAAGGTCCCTAACTCACATTCATACATACTAGGGACAATTTAGACAGGATCTAATTAACCTACCAGCATGCCTTTGGAGTGTGGGAGGAAACCGGAGGAAACCCACGCAGGCACAGGGAGAACATGCAAACTCCAAGCAGGTAGTGCCGTGGTTGGGATTCGAACCAGTGACCCTTCTTACTGCTAGGCGAGAGTGCTACCACTACACCACTGTGCCACCCCATATTGTGGATAAATATTACTGTCCCAGTAATCCAAGATATATTTTCTCACTCACCCTGTGCCAGGATGGCACAGGGTGACTTAGACATAAGAGCTGTATGGGGAGCTGAAACATGGGTTTCCCAACCTTTCCAAGGGATTCTTGGTTCCATGGGCCCTCCCGTCACATCTCTCCCCTTTCGGCAGAAGACTAACACAGGAGGAGACTCCAGGTGGGTTGACTTCGAAGTTAGTCAATAGTTCCAGTCCTCTAATGCCTGTGCCCACACAGTACCCCAAACAAATTGTTCCAAACAGAGTATTACTCACCCAGCCAACCTCTGCCTCTCTCATAGAACATACTCCCTACTGGGGGGAAGTGCGGACTGGTCCTTCCCCCTGGAGTCCCTTTAGCTGCTGGAGAGAAGACAGGGTGTCTGGGCTCAGTCCGTTATGCTGTTGGGCATCTGGGCCGACTGCCCAGCATCCCTGGGGTATACAGGTGGAGACTGAAGTCCCATCCACCTTTACAGGCAATCCGTCCTCTGTTAGTTGAGGGCAGAGGCCAACAGCACTCTGCTCTGTTGCCAGCCCTTCTGCTGGAAACCGCACACCATCTGCTCTGACTAACTGTTGGGGAGGTAGGCTGACTGCCCCGGCTCCCTTGAACTCTGTAGTTGTTGCCGGTGCTGGGCAGAGGTTGGTAGCACTCTGCCCAGTTGCCAGCGCTTCAGCTGGGTTGGTGTCATCATTCTGGGGCGCAGTCTGCTGTTGGAACTCCCTTTCACTGGTGTTGTCTCCCAGGCTGCTTCTCCTCCCTACATCTCTGAAATCCACTGGGAAAGAGGAACCATCACCTTCTCACCTCGGGCCTCCGAAACTGCCACAGGTGTGGGGTAGAGGTCTTGGACCCTCCACATCATCCGCTTCAGCTAGGATGGCACAGGGTGACTTAGACATAAGAGGTGTATGGGGAGCTGAAACATGGGTTTCCCAACCTTTCCAAGGGATTCTTGGTTCCACAGGCCCTCCCGTCACACTGTTCTTCATGTGTCATGTCATATGCTCTAAAGCAGGGGTAGGCAACCCCTAAGGAGGTGGAGATCTACCTGCACAACATTGGAGAAGTCAAAGATCACCGGTGTCACCTCCTCACACCTGATTTAAAACTCTAATTGCCGCACTACCGTGTCACAATCGGCAATTATGGGTTTAAATCAGGTGGTGAGGAGGCAACATATCACCTCCTAACCACCTGTAAAATACACTCAGATCACTTTTCAGAGGAGCAGCAGGGCTTGCTGCACTTGTGAATGAGCCCTTAGTTGCATTCAGCAGCAAAACCCTTAGGGCTCGTTCACACGTAAAGTTGAGGGGGGGGGGGTAAATTCTGTGGTTGAGTCGCGGTTTTACTGTCCCCAGTCCCTACCCCCTTTAGCTGTTGAGGCAGCAGCCAAAGGTGTGTACACATGCCACAGCAGGAATTAAGCCCCTTGTTGCTTTTGTTGGGTGCTACCGCCTGTGCCAATCACGACCCATTCAAGTAATTGGGGCCACTCTGCAAGTGCCCCACAACTGCATGCTTCTGCGGGGTCCAAGGGGTTAAGGCAGGTGGTGAGAAAGCAACACAACGCTGCCTGCTCTAACCCATTGTGTGCTGTACTGCACAAGGTTGCGGGGCACTTGCAGAGCGGCCTCATTCACTTGAATGGGTCATGCTTGGCAGGTGCTACACCCACCAACTATGATAGGGTGTATAACTCCTGCTGTGACATGTGTACAGCCCTGACCACTGCAGCTAAAGGGGCACGTTTGGGGCAGGGGTAATAAAAAAACATCTTAACTGTGGGGTTTTACCACCCCCCCCAACTGCAAATGTAAATGAACCCCTACTGTCTTGAGCCCCCTATAAGGCTGCTTTCACACTGATGTGCTGCAGTTTACCAGCACTCCGGGTGCAGTGCGGTGCATCTGCAATGCTCCTGGAAAGCTGTGCTTTGCCATAGACTTCTATTATATCCTGCAGGCGTTGTGCACTTTCTGACAGCGCACCAGAACTCCTGCATGCAGAAAGCATAGCAAACCCGCAGGAAAGCTGCAGGTACACTGCACTGCACCCATGGTGTGGGTAATCTGCAGCACATCAGTATGAAAGCAACACTATACTATTATGCCTGGTGTATTGCGTCACACTGATCTGAAGATCTCTTCTTACCTGCTGCTGGCACCACTCTGGAGACCACTAGCCGGGATAAGAGGTGGAGTGCAGTTGGTATCCCTCCCCATGGGACAGGAGCCGGCACTACAGAGGAGGCATCGGCTTATGTGGCTCTTGCTCCCTACTACACCTCCAACTTTACAAGTAGCCTCTCTGAATTGCACTCTGTTTGATGCTCTGGGATGGTGGTTCGGCAAGCCCAGACCGCAATCTACCAGTCACCTGTCCGCGATCTACAGGTTGCTGACCCCCCACCCTAAAGGCAGCCATTAAATACTGCTTTGGAAAGCCACAAAGGCTGCAGCAGGCCCACTAAATGGATGCTGCCTGGCAGTGCCAATAAACAGGGCAGGATGAGGCTCTTACCTGGGCATGTCTTCAATAACCGATTAAACTACCTGAGCCAATAAACTGAAATTCCACAACTTACAAGTGATCTCAGGTATAAACAGTAGAAGTAGAAAGAGAGAGAGCGCCCGATATCCAACTGAGTGATTTGGTAGTGGCTATGCTGCTGCTGCAAACACAGCGAACACGATCCTACCAATCCTGCCACAGACACCACAGGTTGGGATCCTTCTGGCTTTACCCCCAACAAAACCTGATGAAGCCATGATGAAAGGGGAGTCCTTTTCCCCAAAACACGTTGACTTGATCACATGTTGCTACGTTCAATAAACAACTACCAAATCACCTCTCAACTTGCACTCCATTGGATATCAGACGCTCCCTTCTCTTTCTACCTCTATTAGTATACGCGGGAACATCTTAAAGGGTGCGGCAGCAGCCCAAGCCCCCAAAAAAGGGTTCACCCCCCTCGGTGTAGATGGACAGAATACGTCGGAAGAGAACTCTTCCAATCCACCCCCACCACCAAGTAAACACTCACTGTATGGAACGTATCCAAAGAGAGGGAGACAAGAGATCTGTGGATTGAAGGAATCCTGAACAGTATAAACAGATAACAACCTTATTATAACTAAGGGGTGATCGATGAATGGTGAGTGTGCACCTGAGTGGGGTGGAGGACACGTGAGAGCAAGAGAAGAGACACAGAATTGTTAACGCATGTCAGCAAAGATTGAACTTTATTCACAGAAGATACAGTGGGGCAAAAAATTTTTAGTCAGCCACCAATTGTGCAAGTTCTCCCACTTAAAAAGATGAGAGAGGCCTGTAATTGTCATCATAGGTATACCTCAACTATGAGAGACAAAATGTGGAAACAAATCCAGACAATCACATTGTCTGATTTTTGAAAGAATTTTTTTTTGCAAATTATGGTGGAAAGTAAGTATTTGGTCACCTACAAACAAGCAAGATTTCTGGCTCTCACAGACCTGTATCTTCTTATTTAAGGGGCTCCTCTGTCCTCAAATCATTACCTGTTATTTATTTTCTGATTAATGAAATATGAACTTTTTATATATTTGTTTTTCTTTGCACAAGTTATTTGGTTTTGCACATTGATTTATAAGAGTTACAAACCTTTGGAGAATTTTGGTTTATAATGTATTGCACATTTTTGCTTTATTATCTTTATAATTTATAAGAGCTGGATAGATTGACTTGCACCAAATTCAGACATCCCAACCTGCAAAAACTCATTTCAGGGAGGTGGCTGCATGTCACCCCCCCCCCCACCCCACCAATTTAACACAACTAGAGGATGATCAAATTAAATGGAATCAGTATATAGTGGGGCAGAGCAGTATACAGGGGAGAACAGTGAGCAGTATATGGGGATGGCAGTGGGCAGTATACAGTGTGGGGGGAGCATTGAGCAGTATATGGGGATGGCAGTGGGCAGTATACAGTGGGGGGGACCATTGAGCAGTATATGAGGATGGCAGTGGGCAGTATACAGTGGGGGGGACCATTGAGCAGTATATGGGGATGGCAGTGGGCAGTATACAGTGGGGGGGAGCAGTAAGCAGTATATGCCTATTCTGGGGCCACTCCAGTCATGTCACATGATCAGGTTGCACCACCGACTTCAGTGTAGAGGAGGGGCAGCCGACAATGGATGCCCCATAGTTGGCCTGTGGGTGACGTCACCGTGCAGGCATTTGCAGCCATTGTCTGTGACCAGACCGGAGTGGCGTTGGAGTGGGTAGGTGTGAAGGTCTTTTCTTACACAAGGTGGAGGGAGTGGTCCTGGAGTGGGGGTGGGAGTAGGTTTGGCCTTAGGCTGGCCATACACAGTTCAAATCTCGGCCAGTTCAGCAGGAACTGGCTGAGATTCGATCCGTTAATGGGCAGGCTGAAAGTACCAAGTTGATCAATTGATCAGCTTGGGTACAACCGGCCTGCTGGATTCTTTTGCGATTATTGCTGGCGGCTGCTATAACTGCTAGCGATAATCATGGTCTTCTGGCGGGGACAGCTTCTGCTGCAGGCCATTCCTGGTGTACATTTACTAATATACTTTCAGCAGGCAGACAGGAAGGCAGGTGATTCAGTGATCTGCAGTGCATAAAATATATATACAATCTCCTACATATATATCCACTGCATTCCAGTCTAGCCAAGCCTATATCTGACTGCAGGCCATTCCTGGTGTACGTTTTCAAATAAACTTTCAGGCAGGCAGGCAGGCAGGTGATTCAGTGATCTGCAGTGTTTTGAAGGCTCCGATGATGGTACCCAGGTTGAGGAAGGCAGTAACGTGAGCCCAGAGAGAGAGGGGGTGCCCAAGAAGGACAAGAAACTGGCAGTCATGTTACCCCAGCTGCAGCATACTGCCAGGTTTGCTCCAGTGACTAGGAGGGAGGGGATGATGAGGTCACTGACTCTACGTGGGTGCCTGATAGAAGAGAAGAGGAGGAGACACATCTCCAACAAGGCAGGATGCCCTCCTGGGGCCAGCATAAGGGCAGCCACCTGACTGCATCACACCGCAGAGCTCCGCATGTGCAGGGCGCTGCTGACTCCCCGCGTATTTTGAAAAGTTCTTTGGTGTTGGCCTTTTTTGATACATGTGCAGCAGATCGCACCATTGCTGTTTGCAGCATATGTCTGAAGCATATCAAGCGTGGCCAAAACAGCAGCCGCTTGGGCACCACATGCTTGACCAGACATATGTCGACCTCCCATGCAGTCCGTTGGCAACAGTACTTAAAAGACCCACACCAAAGAACAAGGCGGACCTCTTCTTGCTCCTCATCAGCTGGGATCTCCAACCCCACTATACCTTCAGTCCTCTCAGAAACCTGCACTGAGAGGAATGAAGGTGTAGAATTAGGTGTGCCAAGTACTTGCAGGCAATCTGCTATTGCTACACCAACATCCAAATGTAGCAGGCAAATTTCCCTACCCCAAACCATCAAAAGAAATTCAGGTCCCAGTCATCCACTTGCTCAGCGGCTGAATGCTAGCTTGGCTAAATTGCTAGCACTCCAACTGCTGCCTTTTCAGCTGGTAGACTCTGCCCCCTTTCACAAATTTTTGGCAGGTTCCCAAACGCCATTTCTTTTCACGGAAGGCCATTCCGGCTCTCTACCGACATGTGGAAGGCAATGTCTTGGCCTCGTTGGACAGGTCGGTCAGCGGTAAGGTGCATATTACATGACTCATGGTCCAGCAGGCATGGACAGGAACGTTACCTTTCTTTCACGGCTCACTGGGTAACTCTGCTGGCAGCTGGGAAGGATGCAGGACAGGGAGCCGTACTGTTGGAGCTAGTTCTGCCACCACGCCTCCAAAATGCTAGTAGTGGTGATTCTGCCACACCTCTCTCCTCTATCCCCTCCTCTTCTTTTCCTCTATGGTCTCTTCCTCTGCAGATTTGTCCTCGGAACCAGCGGTGCTCCGTAGGCGTTCAAGGAGCTACGCAAGCACTCAGGCAAAAACATGCCATGCGGTGCTTGAGTTGGTCTGCTTAGGGGACAGGAGCCACAATGGGGCAGAGATTCTGTCAGCTCTGCAGCGGCAGACTCAGAGGTGGTTGACGCCACGCCAGCTTCAGCCAGGAAAGGTGGTTTGCGACAATGGCACCAACCTCCTCTCCACCCTCCCAAAGGGACACTTGACCCATGTTCCCTGTTTGGCTCACGTCCTTAATTTATTCACTCTTGAGAAGAGGAGAATAAGGGGGGATATGATCAACATGTTCAAATAAATAAGGGGTCCATATAGTGAACTTGGTGTTGAGTTATTCTCTTTACGGTCAACCCAGAGGACACGGGGGCACTCTTTATGTCTAGAGGAAAAGAGATTTCATCTCCAAATACGCAAAGGTTTCTTCACAGTAAGAGCTGTGAAAATGTGGAATAGAGGTGGTTCTGGCCAGCTCAGTAGATTGCTTTAAGAAAGGCCTGGATACTTTCCTAAATGTACATAATATAACTGGGTACTAACATTTATAGGTAAAGTTGATCCAGGGAAAAATTTGATTGCCTCTCGGGGGATCAGGAAGGAATTTTTTCCCCTGCTGTAGCAAATTGGAGCATGCTCTGCTGGGGTTTTTTGCCTTCCTCTAGATCAACTGAGGGTATATAATTGGGTATATTGGATTGTACAATATTTTTTATTTTATTTATTTATTGTTTTTAAAGTTGAACTGGATGGACTTGTGTCTTTTTTCAACCTGACTAACTATGTAACTATGTAACAAGAGACCCAGGTCGATTCGGAAGGACGATATCTAATCCCAATAGGAGAACTTAACAACAAACCCTACACTATTGTTAAACTTTATGCACCTAATTCCTATCAAATCCGCTTTCTGAAGAAAGTGTTTCATAGAACTGCTGCAATCCAAAAAGGTTCCCTGGTAATGTGTGGAGACTACAACCTTACGGCAGATTACACAATAGACACTACCTCTAAATCCAAACGTCCCCTACCCACGCTACAACCTCTGCTCAACACCGAGGATGTTTATGATGTCTGAAGATGCCAACATTGCAAATGAATAAGACTACACCTTCCACTCATCCAGACATAACTCATACTCAAGAATTGATTTAATATTAGTTGATACAATGCTGTTGCAAGCAGTGCCCTCCTCCAACATACATTACATTTCGTGGTTCGACCATACATCTGTCTCTATAACAGTGAAGGAAGGGCACACTCCAAGCCCTGCATATGTATGGCGTGGTAACTCCCGTGTACTTCAAAAACTCATGCTGCCACCATTACCAAAAACCTAACTGAATTTTTTTCATTGAACACTCACTCTGTATCTGACTCTGCTATGTTGTGGTGTGCACATAAAGCTTTTATTAGAGGGATTATTTTCCAATTCTGTTCACGAGAGAAGAGGCAGAGGACACAGAAATTAGACCGACTCTTTGGTGAAATTAAGACTCTAGATTCCCTGAACAAAACTACTGCTGACACACACATAGCAGATAAACTCTCCCAACATCGCTCTGATCTCAGGCTCCTGCTCATTGAACAGTATGACAAGCACATTAACTCCCTCAAACTATAACACTACTTATCTGGTAACCGAGCAGGCAAATTTCTTGCTCAAAGACTCAAAGAGTGTAAAACTCAAAAAAAAAAAAATCCCATACTTAATTCATCCCTCAGACAATAAAAAAATTTTCAACCCAAAAGATATAGCAAATTAATTTGCTGAATACTACTCTTCATTCTACAATCTTGAGAAGGACCTTAATACCGCACAACCTACAGGTGAAACTATACAAGCTTTCTTGACAGGTATCAACCTCCCTTCTCTCTCACAAGCACAACTAGCATCTCCCAATACTCCCATTACGAAAACTGAGATTATAAAAGCGATAAAAACTCTACCCTCTGGCAAATCACCAGGGCCTGACGAATTAACAAATGACTATTATAAAATTTTCCAAAACACTCTATCCCCAACACTACAGTCAGTCTATGCTAATGCAGTGTCCTCTGCCTCATTTCCCTCTGAAATGCTCAAAGCCTATGTTGTTACCATTCCTAAACCGAGTAAGGATCCCACTACCCCTTCACATTTTAGACCCATCTCATTACTTAATACGGATGTCAAATTGTATGCCAAAATCTTGGCCCATAGACTTCTTCCCATCTTACCTACTGTACTCTCATCAAACCTGACCAAACAGGTTTCACCTCAGGTAGACAAGCATCCGATGCCACGAGGAGAGTCATCAACATCATACAATATGCTAAGACCTGTCGGGTGCCTTCTCTGCTCCTCTCACTGGAAGTTGAGAAGGCATTTGACAGGATACACTGGGGCTACATGACACACACCCTCCAAAAATTTGGCTTCACAGGACCCATCCTCTCTGCCATCCTGGCCCTTTACTCATCCCCCTGTGCACAGGTCTACACATCAAATATGCTCTCAATCCCCTTTGCCATATCTAATGGTACAAGACAGGGGTGCCCCCTATCCCCCTCAATTTTCAATCTTCTTATAGAGCCACTGGCTGAGAGGATTAGATCCCATCCTAAAATAACAGGTTTCCCCCTCCACGACAGACCCCACGACATAAACTTATTCGCAGATGACAGCATTTTGTTCCTAACCTCCCCAGCCACATCACTACCTCATGCCCATACTATCCTCAATGAGTTTAGTCAGATCTCCTTCTATAAAGTCAGCTTTACAAAACCACTCATTTTGGAATTAGGTATCTCACCACCCCTCTGTTCTCAGCTACAATCAGCCTTCCCTTACACATGGAGTAAGTCAAACATATCGTATTTGGGACTACAATTAACGGCAAACCCCCAGAAATTAGCGGATGCCAACTACTTACCCTTGATAGATAGAATAACTAAAGAAACAAAAAACTTATCTAGAGTAGAAATGTCTTGATCTGGCCGTTTGGCCTCTTTTAAAAACTCTCCTACTGCCTCAAATATTGTACGTTTTCCGGACACTTCCCATCCCACTGCGTAGTAACCATCTTAGATCTTTAAATTCCCTTCTTACGCAATTCATCTGGTGCTCAAAACAACCACGATGCTCCAAAGCTCTCCTGGTCAAACACAGACTTGCGGGGGGGTATGGGATTAATAGATATTCAGGATTATCTTCGAGCCTCCATTCTCCCTCAACTTAAAAACTGGTTTAATCCCTCCCCTGATATTCTTTGGAGTAGCATTGAGCAGGCTTTAAGCAAAACTAAAAACTTATACTCTCTCTTGCTCCTGGATGCATGGCAACCATTCCCCATACAACACCTCCTACCCACTATACAAGCCCCCCTGCTGGCTTGGAGGGACCTTCGCAAACTACCACTTCCAACCTCTAGTAATTCAGATATCCCCATACCCTTCACTATCCTTGCAAATGTGATTCCAAACTTCACAACCACAAATTGGCAGAATAAAGGCATAAAGTGGATTGCCGATCTATACCACAACGACACCCTTAAACCACTTGCCAAAAACAATTCAATTTAACACCCGCAGATTGCTATAAATATAACCAAGTTTCCCATCTCCTGAGATCCATCAAAACACACCATATATATCTCCCAGAAGGGATATGGCAGTTCTATACTACAGCCCCACCCCCTCCCCCCCCACACACACACCTCTCAAGGGTATATCCTGCTTTTACAATTTCTTACAACAAAAATTCACCTTCACCAAATCTCACCCTTACCAAAAATAGGAATCTGACCTAGGCATACCCATCACAGCCTCACAATTGCAATACGCACTTAAATCAACCTACAAAGCCTCCAAATGTTTAAACCACTGGGAACTATGACAAAAAATAGCCCTTAGATGGTATCTTACGCCTTACAGACTGTCAAAACTGCCAACTGCCAAACCAACTCCCCATTATGCTGGAGGAATTGTGCTGCAGTAGGCAACCTTCTCCATATGTTCCGGACCTGCAAACATTTGGATTAGCATATTTCGCTCCATCCCGAACATTACAGGGATCCTGACACCCCCCAATTCAAGCTTGGCAGTACTGAACATAGGCATTGAAATATTCCCCCCTGACTTTCGCGTTGTGACTACACACATTCTTCTGGTCGCTAGAACATCGATAGCGAAACACTGGAAATCTGATAAGGCACCCAACGCTTCTGACGTATGCAAGACTACTCATTCCCATTTTGTTTTGAATCCTTACTGGCTAGTAGATGCGGTACTAGTAAAAAGTTTGATACACAATGGAAAATATGGAAAAACTGGTTTAATGTAAAATGATGGCTCACCCTTCGATGATAATATTTTCGCCCTATGTTTCATTTATATAAATTTATTTTTCTTTTATACATTTAATTTCTAAATATACTTAGCTATTGACATTCTGAGATTATCATTGTTTAGTACAGATCCTCTCTCGACCATTGGTAACCTACTCTCAGGTTAATGTATCTTCTGCAACTATTTGGTTCTAGAAGTAGTTAATCCAATGGCTGTTGAATATTAATATATTTGTGCCTTGTGAGGATACCTTTACTATTACATACAGCTGAATTTACTGTATATCTTCATACTTTTGTACTACTTGTACTCTATGTTGTATCATGAAAATGTTTCAATAAAAAACAATAAAAATAAATAAATTGATATGTGTAAAAATTAAATAATGTGAAACAAAAAAGTTGTATAGTTGAACAGCCCTTAAAACATATGTGAACATATGACCAAAAATTAGTCCAAATGTAACAAAGTCCCCAAAAAAGAAAACTTGTATTTTTGTGCAACAGAGGTACATTACTGGTATATTAGTACATAGGGGAGCTGGATTTTAGAAAAAAAAAAGCCTTTAAAACAAGAAAATCTTTATATTGGAAGACAATTGTTCTGATGACAGGGTACATTTTTTTTTGACAAAGGTGACTTTGAGTTATCACAATACCCATATAACCATCAGCCTAACCTTTAGCTTGTTTACTAACTATTTTTCTGCTTGAGCTCTACCTGCTATATCTGCTGGTGGGGTGATCCTAAAGAATGCAACCTGGTAATAACACGCAGCAAAACATATTCATACATATTCATATTTCCCCCAGCCATCCCAGTAGGAGGTTCAAGCCACTGGGGCATGATGCGGGAGGGTATGAATATTTGGGGAGGTCATGTGCTAGCTCTTTTGCCTTAGGCTGAGGCTTGAGAAGTTGCTGCTGGACTGTCTATGCTGCTAGGCCTGGAAGCCTGTTAGGGGCCTAGCATGTGCTGGTATACAGCCCTACACATCTGGCTTAGGAGATTCACCAGCTGGTAAAGCTGAAATCTCTGAAGGCCTTGATGCTGATCTACATTGATGCTCATCAGGGTCCCGGCTGTGGCAGAGCCACCCCTGAGACTTCCCTTGAGGATCCAGTCTACTAACATTTCACTAGAAGTCCACAGGAAGCTAAGCCTAGAGAGCTATTTGGTGGCCTTTTTTTTTTTTTTTTTTATATATTAACAGATTTATTGTGTTAAAAAGACAAATGACAACTCACATTGTAAGAGTTATAATCAGGCTCATCACATAGTAAGGGCTTCCGATGGACAGTCTTACAACAACAGGGAACCTCAGATCAAGATAGGAGTACTGGGTAGATGGATACACACGGGAAGAAGAGATGGCACTTTTTGTATATAATCCATGAACGGTAGGCTCAGGCATCTGGGATGGGAAGCTACTCCCTACACTTTGCAGCCTGGAATGTCTGGGCATCAGGCTGGATGACAGCTTAGATGAGGCAGTGGAAACCAACAAGATGGCGGAGAGCTTCTTGTGGGATGCAGAGCGAACCAGAAGTGATGTCATCTGGATGTCGGGGGGTGGAGCTATGCATTTCAAGACTGTCCAAGCCTCTTTCTCAAGCTAACTTTAGGGTTAACCTCAGGGTGGATCCATGGCCACAGTGAAAGCGTTACATGACAAGGAAGGGCGCCAGTCACTTTAGTACTTTTGAAGTTTTATTGCTCCAGCTTCACAGTGACTAGGGTTAGATCTCCATTAGCAACAAGAGCTTCCAGACAGCATTAGTCCAAGGGAGAACCAGGATCCTCTGAGGACGGACACCAATCTCCTCCAGCAGACACTAATTGGGCTCTCCCAATTTGGAAAGCACAACCTCCTTGACCAGGCAGGGCAGTATAAAGAATCCTGTGCTAGGCCCCAAAGGATTCAGGCCTACACAGCTCAAACACTTGCACAACCCTCCCCAGACCAAAGCCCAAGAGAAAGAGAGCATTTGCTGGGCTTTTAAGAAAAAGATTGTTTGCTAATCCAGGTGATGTAGGTGCTGTAAGGATATAAGGGCCAGTGTAGCTTTACAGGGCACAGCCTTTATAGTGTCCTTGATTTGGCCATTCCTTCTAGTCTCAGGGATTAAGAAGCGCTATCTGCAGGACAGTGAAGTTATTATCTTCCTTTTTGGAACTCTGCTGCTCTGGTTATTTATGAGCTCTCTCAGCACCTTCTGGGCACACTTCCCCTGGAGTCCCATAAAGATTTAGGCTGCATGCCCTGTTCTTCCTCCCACTATATTCTAGAATTCTCTAGAAAACAGGGGGAAGTAACAGAGCAGCAGCCTATAAAACACTGAGCACCCCTAAACATTCAAACCCCTGCTTCCCTGATTACAGTGGAGCTAACCTAATTTACCTAGCTGCCTACTCTACAGTAGAAGGGTGCTACACATGCTTAATCATCATCCATCAGTGTCCCTTTTGGGGAAACCGCTACAATTAAAAATTCAAAACTAGACAGCTAAACATACCATATAAACCCTAGAACAAATGTGTGTAAAATAAACGCTGTATACAAATAATTACACAATGAAATCTTCTCTTGAAAATGTGTAAAAAATAAATACAATGAAACTAAACAATTGACCAAAATATGACCCTTTAGTGTCAGGAGATGTTTAGTGAATGCACAAGGGCAAAGGTACTCTGTAATCTAGGGTCAAGTCTCAGAAGGGGGTTTCAATTTTGAAATGGGATATATTTTTTTATAACAAGAAAAACCCTTAAGCCCTGGTTCACATTGACACTACTTTGAAATCGCGCTTCTTCACTTGAAGTAGCGCGATTTCAAAGTAGCAAGGTCATCGTGATTTCAGGTGCCACTTGATAGACATCTGTGTGGCTTCATGCCCAGATGTCTATTGAAGTCACACCTGAAATTGGCAAAAGTAGTGCAGGAACTACTTTTGCGAATCGGTGCGGCGCCGCAAAATCGGTATCGCACCGATTAGAACAGTGTCATTGCCTCCAATAGGCTGCGACTTGTCATGCTATATGATCTCTCAAATCGCATGACAAATCCCTCTAATGTGAGCCTAGGCTAAAAAAATTTTGTTTTTTTCATACCTGCAGAAGGATTCCATTAATACCAAATTTTTCCAACAGAAAAATATTAAAAAAAAAATAACAACAATTAATTTTATCTCATGTTCATAAGACGCTAAACATAATTGCAGTTATAAAAATCCACAAATTCTAGTGAATACCAATAAAAACTAATGCAGAGTGAAATAATAAAAATAAATGACGGACATTGCAAAACAATGTACCGTATTATTACCACATTATCCGAAAATAAACACATAGCTTCTTTAGAGAACGAAAAAAAAAAATTAAAAATAAAAGGAAGAAACCATGTTAATTGTTCATAAATTACTATCTTGTGGAGTAGATTTTTCTTTGTTGATAAAATGAAAGAAATACAGGTAAAATAAATAAAACATGGAGAAAGAGACACAGCTCTCTCAAGAGGGTTATGGGATTTTAGAGGGAGGTAGTACCGTATGTCTGTTCTTTAAGGTGAGCACCGACAACAACAGTTAGTATAAAAATATTCATTTATTGAGAAATGTCAAATAAAAACAACACAGCCAAAAATGTCAATAGATAAGTAAACAAAAAGAAAAAAAAACCCAAACAAATATGAAATGTGTATGAGATAATTGAGGATTCTCAAATTGTGAACGTTTCTACTATTGCCCAACTCTCCTGTTTCTGGAAGGAGTCATTCTGGGGTTGATTTACTAAAATTGTGCAAACTCTGGTGCAGCTTTGCATGGTAGCCAATCAGCTTCTAACTTCAGCTTGTTTAATCAAGCTGTGACAAAAAAAAAACCTGGAAGCTGATAGGTTTCAATGCAGAGCTGTACCAGATTTTGCACATTATAGTTTTAGTAAACCAATCCCATTGTGACCTTTGAGGAAGCTAATGTCACTATAACGCCAGCAGTTGAACATACATATGTCCTCTTTGCTCCCTCACCCTTGTGTTTGGCCTCCATGAGCAAAGGGTGGAAGACCTATGTGAGCGTTAGGTTGGGATTTGTAGCTTACCCAGGTCTATGGTCTTTCCCACACTTATGTAACAGTGCTAGGTGCCTGTGAAGCCAATCTCCACACTCTGGCACTGTCTCACTTTTGTTGCCAGCGGTTTAGACATTAATGGCTGTGTGTTGAGTTATTTTGAGGGGGCAGCAAATTTACACTGTTATACAAGCTGTACACTCACTACTTTACATTGTAGCAAAGTGTCATTTCTTCAGTGTTGTCACATGAAAAGATATAATAAAATATTTACAAAAATGTGAGGGGTGTACTCACTTTTGTGAGATACTGTATAACCCGAGAACCTATATACACAATGTTGTGATTTCAACATTTTGTGTTTGGAGGATATTTAAAAAAAAAAAAAAAACTAGTACAGTATAAGAATCCATTAACAATTAGGCTCAAAGTAAACACCTAAATAAAATAATGAAAAAAAAAAATAAATCATGAACTTAGAGTAAGACTGGTAAGGTAAAGAACATGGCAGTGCTGAACCACAGAACCAGACTTGCACCGGACAATGCGCCTAGAAGCAAGTGGGGTATATGTAGCACAGTGTGGAGACACCTGCTGGTGGAAATACAGACTGATTAACTTACAGAGTGCCGCCAACAGGTAAAACATGGCATGACAGGTTAACCTTAATATAATATAAAATAACATAATGTAATGTATATAATATAATAATAGAAGTGTTTTTTTAAATTTTTGTGTTATTACTGCTGCTTTTATTTTGCTTTTCAATTCCGGTACCTTGCACAGTGCCACCAACAGGTAAACCCTAATATAATATAAAAGAATATATAACATAATGTAATATATATAATATAATAATAGAAGTTTTTTTTAATTTTTTTGTGTTATTACTGCTACTTTTATTTTTGTTGCAACTGTTTTTATTAATAGGGTAAATTCTAAAATAATAATAATAATCAGGGCTTTTTTTTCTCAGAGAATAGGTGCAGGAACTCCCCCCCTTCTAAGTCACCCCTTGTCTCCGCCCCCTACCCACCTCCGAGCACCGTCCCTTGGTTCCACCCCCTACCCACCTCCCAGTACCACCTCTTTTAGAGAATACAGAACCAAGTATCATGCTGTGGTGCTAAGTAATTTGAATAGAATTTGCAAAATAGATCCCCTGCAGCCAGCAACAATAGATACCCCAGCAACAATAGTTCCCTCACACAATGCCCCCGCAACAAAAATCCACCCCAGCAACAATAGACCCCCAGCAGCAACAACAGATTTCCCAGCAGCCAACATCAATAGACCCTCCAACAGCCAGCAACAATAGACATCTCTCTCAACAGTAGATTCCTCTCAGCAACAAGGGACCCCCCCAGGAATATAAAACCCCCTCCCAGCAACAATAGATCCTCCACCAGCAAAAATAGAACCCCACCAGCGTAGATGCTACAGAATATAGATCTCCCAGAGGCAATCATCAATAGACCCTCCAGCACATCCCCAGCACCCCTTGCCCCTTACATAAATTTAGTGCTGGAGGTGCCAGAACTGCGTTCCCCCTGAAAAAAAGCCCTGATAATAATGATAACATAATAATAATAATAATTCTTGCTTTTAGATTACCTTGCAGAGTGCCATCAACAGGTAGAACATGACAGGACAGGTTGACCCTAATATAATATAAAACGTAATGTATACATGCATAATGCAATGTATATAATATAATAATCATTTTTTTTTTCTTTTATTACTGCTGCTTTTATTTTTGCCACCAACAGGTCAAAAAAATGAGAGGAGAGGTTAACCCTAATGTAATAAGAAAAATATATAATATAACATAATGCAATGCAGGGCTCAAAATTTCAAGTCCCGAGCTACTAGCCAGGTCTCAAGGGTTACTCGCCACCAGTTGCCCCACCCAACCCTTACCCTGCCCTACATGTGTCCATCAAAGCCGCTTCACCTGTGCCCAACAATGCAGTCTACCCGTGTTTATCAATGCCGCTTTACCTGTGCCCAACAATGCAGTCTACCCGTGTTTATCAATGCCGCTTCATCTGTGCCCAACAATGCAGTCTACCCGTGTTTATCAATGCCGCTTCATCTGTGCCCAACAATGCAGTCTGCCTATGTACATTAATGCCGCTTCACCTGTGCCCAACAATGAAACCTACCTGTGTTCATCAATGCTGCTTCACCTGTCTCCATCAATGCTGCTTCACCTGTTTCCATCAATGCTGCTTCACCTGTCTCCATCAATGCTGCTTCACCTGTCTCCATCAATGCTGCTTCACCTGTGTTCATCAATGCAGCCTCACCTGTGTCCAACAATCCAGCCTACCTGTGTCCATCAATGCTGCTTTTCCTGTGCCCATGAAATGCAGCCTACATGTGTCCATCAATGCTGCTTCACCTGTTCAGGGGAAGAGAGGAGAGGAATTGGATTGCCGTCCCGGGATTGTACGGGTGTTATGTCTATCAAAGTACCCGGGCCAGGAGGCGGGGCTGTATGTGACAGCGAGTACGGAGAACACATGGCAATGCAAATGAAAGCTTTTACAGCGATGTTCCCCACTCTCTGATAATCCGGCTGGCTCCCTCTTCCCCTCAGTGATCGCTGGGAGAAAGACTCCCATTCAATCCCGCCTGCTGGCGGTGCTCTCACCCCCCCCCCCCCCCCCCCGCTCCCAGGCAGCCCACACTCGCCAACCATCATTTTCCACTTGCAAAATGTGAGTAGGCGAGCAAAAAATTTGAGGGCTGATGTAATGTATATAATACAATAATAGTTTTTTTTTTCTTCTTTGTGTTATTACTGCTGCTTTTATTTTTGTTGCAACTGTTTTTATTACTAGGGCCAGTTCTAAAATAATAATAATAATATTCATGATGATAATAATAATATGTTTTGCTTTTAGATTACCTTACACTTGTGCCACCAAAAGGTAAAATAATGGGAGGACAGGTTAACTCTAATATAACAAAAAATAATATATAATGAGATTATGTAAACAATATATAATAGAGTTTTTCTTTTTATGTGTTATAATTGCTACTTTTAGTGTTATTGTACTGTTTTTATTACTTGGGTCAAAATAATAATAATAATAATAATAATAATAATAATAATAACTATTCTTATTCCTCTTATTATTATTATTATTATTATTATTATTATGAGTAGTAGTAGTAGTAGTATTATGCCGCGTACACACGAGCGGACTTTACGGCAGACTTTGCCCGGTGGACTTTTTGACGGACTTTGCGACGGACTTTCTAAATGAACGGACTTGCCTACACACAATCCACCAAAGTCCGTCGAATTCGTACGTGATGACGTACGACCGGACTAAAATAAGGAAGTTCATAGCCAGTAGCCAATAGCTGCCCTAGCGTGGCTTTTTGTCCGTCGAACTAGCATACAGACGAGCGGACTTTTCGACCGGACTCAAGTCCGTCGGATAGATTTGAAACATGTTTCAAATCTAAGTCCGTCCAACTTTTGAGAAAACAAAGTCTGCTGGAGCCCACACACGATCGAATTGTCTGACGAAATCCCGTCCGCCGGGCAAAGTCTGCCGTAAAGTCCGCTCGTGTGTACGCGGCATAAGTAGTAATAGTAGTATATTTTTTAAAGAGGACTTGCTATTTCACATGTTAGATGTGCCCATTACAAATGGGAAAATTTCAATACAATATAATATAATGCCATATGATAGTGGAAGGGTTTTTTCCCTTTTATTGTGTTACTACTGCTTTTATTATTGTTGCAGTTGTTTTTTTTTTTACTAGGAGCAGTGCTATCAGGTGTACCATTTTAAAATGCATCTTGATATTTCACTGGCTGAATGAAACCCATTACAAATTGCTGGTTCAGCCCGGAATGTGCAGCCATATCATCCATTATCCTACAAGATATAATCCTGAACCACTATGAAGTGTCATCCCCCCTGTTCTCAGATGAATGGATGTCTCTTGTAAATTGCTGTCCAGATTGATCGGAGAGGCGCAGTGCTGCTGGAGGCCTGGGGTGGGCTTCATGAGAGATGGCTGAACATTTCCACTGGATAGTGATTGCTTTTTACATGACAGCTCCACTCATCTCATGGAAAGATGGAACACCGCACCCTGGAAAGCCTGCACCGCTCCGCCATGTCATGGCAGTGGGAGTGTGTGCATACTTATTACACACATATGTATTTAAAGCTGAACGCCATGCAAAGTTGAACTACATACCAGATAGCTGTTTTGCCCCGATAACAGGTTTGTGCTTTTGTCCATCCATATTTGAGATTTACACAGCTCTGCTATACAGCACATCCATTTCTGGGCAGGGCAGGAGACCTGCTTTTTTCTCATCTACAGATAAGTAATACTTACAGGTCTTGTCCCTCCTCTGGCCTGTGAATGGACAGTGAAAGGAGAATTTGTAGATGAAACTCTCATCTCACTTAGCCTTCTCCTGCTATCAGCATGCCCATTGTTATTACATAAGCACTGCAGCATAACTGGTTTGCTCCTGCTACTATTTCTTGCAGTCTGAGCTCTGCTGTACAGTGGACTGAAAAAGGCTTATACAATAAAACCTTGGATTGCGAGCATAATTTGTTCCGGAAACATGCTTGTAATCCAAAAGCACTCGTATGTCAAAGCAAATTTTCCCATAAGAAATAATGGAAACTCAGATGATTTGTTCCACAACCATTTATTCATAAATCCTTCAGTTTATAGTCCATATAAAAAGATTATAGCAATGTGATAGGTTGTGTAACTATTACATTTCCACCCACAAATGGTGGCCTCCATAAGTATAAAAGAGAAGAGAGGTGCCTCTACATGTAGCAATTAAGGATGAGCCGAACACCCCCAGGTTAGGTTCGCACCAGAACATGCGAACAGGCAAAGAATTTGGACGAACATGTGGACAAAGTCTATGGGACACGAACATGAAAAATCAAAAGTGCTAATTTTAAAGGCTTATATGCAAGTTATTGTCATAAAAAGTGTTTGGGGACCCGGGTCCTGCCCCAGGGGAAATGTATTAATGCAAAAAAAAAAGTTTTGAAAATGGCCATTTTTTCAGGAGCAGTGATTTTAATAATGCTTAAAGTGAAACAATAAAAATGAAATATTCCTTTAAATACCGTGCCTGGGGGGTGTCTATAGTATGCCTGTAAAGTGGCGCATGTTTCCCGTGTTTAGAACAGTACTGCAGCAAAATGACATTTCTAAAGAAAAAAAAGTCATCAACATGGGGACAAGGTGTTTTGGGGGGCTACCCCAAAGCACCCTCCCAATGTGGAGGGCTTGTGGCCTGGTACGGTTCAGGAGGGGGGGGACGCTCTCTCGCCCCCCCCTCTTTTCTTGCGGCCTGCCAGGTTGCATGCTCGGATAAGGATCTGGTATCGATTTTGGGGGGCCCCTACGCCTTTTTTTTACATTTTGACGCAGGGTTCCCCTTAATATCCATACCAGACCTGAAGGCCCTGGTATGGATTTTGGGGGGACCCCCACACAATTTTTTTTTTAATTTTTGGTTCGGGGTTCCCCTTAATATTCATACCAGGCCCGAAGGGCCTGGTAATGGACTGGGGGGGGGGGTTCATGCTGTTTTTTTCAATGAGTTTTATCTATATTGCCGAGACCCGACAATTCATTACAACCACGATCAGTTTTAAATGACTTTTTTTCCTTTAGAAATTTCATTTTGCTGTGGTACTGTTCTAAACATGGGAAAGATGCGCCACTTTACAGGCATAATATAGACACCCCCCAAGGCACGATATTTAAAGGAATATTTAATTTTTATTGTTTCACTTTAAGCATTATTAAAATCACTGCTCCCGAAAAAACGACCGTTTTTAAAACTTTTTTTTGCATGGATACATGTCCCCTGGGGCAGGACCGAGTTCCCCAAACACTTTTTATGACAATAACTTGCATATAAGCCTTTAAAATGAGCACTTTTGGTTTTTCATGTTTGTGTCCCATAGACTTTAACGGTGTTCCGCGGCTTTCGAATTTGCCGCATACACCGCATAATGTTCGTTGTTCGCTGAACGTCCGCACAACCAAAGTTTGGCCCGAACTTATGCTCGAGCCGAACCGTTCGCCCATCCCTAGTAGCAATACGGTTACACTTAATGAAGGTACAACATTTAGCAACTCACATGGTTGATAATTATAACAGACACATCTAAGTATGCAGGCATCCAGTTTAAAGCCCTCCACATAGACTGTCCTCCGCACTGCTGTCAGTCTGCAATCATGACCGGGAAGACTACCCTGCAGTAGAGCGATCTGAAAGTGAGGATGTGGAAGGGATGACGTAGATGGCGGTGCGGTGGGTTTGTCTATGTGAACAGCTTTACCCCGGGCCTGTTTTAATCATCAGCCATGTGACGTGAGTTGCTAAATGTTGTACCTTCAGTAAATGTAATCATGTTGCTACACTTAGAGGCGCCTCTCTTCTCTTTTATACTCAGTTGTGATATGACGCTACTCGTATATCAAGACATCACTTGTAAATCAAGACATTGCTTGTTTATCAAGTCAAAATTTATAAACAAAGTTTACTTATCTTGCAAAACACTCTCAAACCAAGTTACTCTCAATCCAAGGTTTTACTGTACCAAGTTAAATTCAGGCAAAAAATACATTTGGGGTTCATTTGCATTTTTGAGACACTATTGTGAGTTACCTTGCATTGTGGTGAACTGCAACACATGGAGGTTGATTTACTAAAGGCAAACAGACCATGCACTTTGCAAGTGCAGTCACTCCAGAGCTTAGCACATAGAGGTGAAGCTTTACTTTGCAAGGGATAACCCGATCACATGCAAGGAAAAAATAAAAAAAACAACATATTTGCTTGCATATGATTGGGTAATGGAAGTCAACACAGCTTGCCCCTTGTTTACTAAGTTCTGGAGCAATTGCACTTGCAAAGTACACAGTATTTTTGCCTTTAGTAAATCAGCCCATGTAGTACATTAAGTGCATTGACGTGCCATTCAAAATGAATGGCAAGGCAACGCAGCAACATATGAAATGCAATAGTGTAAATGGGCCCTTAATGATGTATTAATGAATACAGAGCTGTGTGTAATTGGTGCCTTTAAATCTGCCCTAGAGATCAGCTTTAATGAAGAACTCTTAACTATTTTAAAAGATATGTATTATTTATTAGTTATTATTACTTAATTTTCTTTCTTTCCTTGAAATTGGAAAGCAGCTAATATGCTAGCAAGTTTCTTACACCTTCTCCTAATTTGGGACCAAATTATAAACAGGACAAATGATCATGTGGTTTTAGAGATTGTATACTCCATAGTGAAGAGTTATTGAACTGTTATGTTTTCAGAAGAAAGAAAGAAAGAAAGAAAGAAAGAAAGAAAGAAAGAAAAGAGAAAGAAAAAAAAAGAAAGGGAGAAATAAAAAGAACGTAAGAAGAAAATTAGGAATGGAAGAAAAGGAATAAATGAAGGAAGGAAATAAATGTAGCGCTGGTAGATTTTCAATCTACCGCTGATAGGTAAATTCTCGTGGGTTACTTGTTAGGTGAAGTTAGATTTGCCTCTGTTCCAGCTTGGCTGAGTTGCGTGTAGTTCAACACTGTGCCAGTGAGTGTCGTTGTCACCATGGGCTGGTGTTGGAAAGGCAACGTGTTGAAGCGTATGGGTGCTCCTCTGTCCCGGAGACAACTCGGTGGAGGTGGTTCTCCGAGCATTCTGGGAGAGGGTATTTATGGGACAGACGCCATGTTTAGGGGTTCGTTTTTAGCCACCTGCTGGCCCTCCTGGCCGACAGGTATGCGTTAGGAGTACCACCTCGTGGTCCTCCGATCGGGAGGCCCACGCGGCTGCAGCGTGTGGGTGGGCCCAGAAGTCTGTCTGGGGCCTACCACAGCAGCAGAGGAATGGTCCTGAGCTGTCTATCCTGAGAGAAGAAGCTGGACAACCGAGAGGATCCCAGGGGAGGACCCGTCATGGAAGGATCACGCAGAGTGCTGGTCTGGAGAGGGGCCTGGTGACTCGGTTGGAGGACGCATCCTGAAGTAATCTTACTGCATAGTACTGCCGGGTTGGCTTAAAGGTTCAAGTACTGTGTCTGATATTCATCGCAAACCAATACATCCTGTGGCATAGGATCGTACGGGTTTTATTCCAAACAAGTCTGTGGCAGAGACTTTTGTTCGTGCTACATGCTGGCTGCTAGACAAGTGAGAGAGGCCTATCCAGGCGGGCAAAGATTGAATCCCACAAGGGGAGTGCATTCAACTACAAGTGTTCAATTCCAAAGAATGTTCTAAAGAATACTAAGGAAAGGTATTTGAGCTTCCCTGCAACTTTCCTTCTGCCTCTTTCCTGCTACTTCCTTTATTATTTGTTCATTAAAGCATTGGAAAATATACTCAAGTGTTTGGTGTATACATCGTCCAGAGGTAAACTCAACGGAACCCTAGACCCGGTGCCGGTGAAACAGAGGTATCGAGAGTGAAGGTAACAGCCCGCTTTAAACCAGCAGCTCCACCGAGAGTTAGTGCTACATAGAGAAGGAGAAAAAGAAAGGAAAAAGGAATAGATTGAAAGAAGGAAACAAATTAATGAAGAAAGGAAAGAAAGGAAGAAAGGAAAAAAAAAAAAAGAAAAAAGAAGGGAAGAAAGGAAAAGAAGAAAAGGGAGAAAGGAAGGAATAAATGAAGGAAAGAGAGAATTACTGAAAGGAAGGAAGGAAAGGAATGAAAGAAAGGGAAGGGAAGGGAAGGGAAGGGAAGGGAAGGGAAGGGAAGGGAAGGGAAGAAAGAAAGAAAGAAAGAAAGAAAGAAAGAAAGAAAGAAAGAAAGAAAGAAAGAAAGAAAGAAAGAAAGAAAGAAAGAAAGAAAGAAAGAAAGAAAGAAAGAAAGAAAGAAAGAAAAAAAGAAAGGGAGAAAGAAAACAAAGAAAAGGAAGAAAGCAAGGAAAAAAGAAAGGACAAAAAGAAGGCAGGAAAAGAATGAAAGAAAGGAAGGAAAGGAAGGGAAGAAAGGAAAGGAAAGAATGAGAGAAGGAAAGGAAAGGAAAATCAAAGAAAGGAAAGGAAAGGAAAGAAAGAAGATGGGTTTGAGTGCAGCAATGCTCAGATCTATTTTCAGAACACCAATGCTAATTAGTTAATGTGATGGAGATATTGACGATCTGGTTAATCATTATCACACAAGGCTGTTAAAGTAATCAGGTAATTTGATGTACAGTATTGGGGGTTAGGTTGTTCAGTACCATGCACTGCAATGTGCTTCTAGGGTTAATATCACGTAACTGTCAGCTCTATGAACACTATTTAATACAAAACTGGATGGAACATGTCTGTGTTTGTATAATTAATGTTTTCTAGTAAATTACCAAGAGTGCATTAATAACAGAGCATCGATGGCCGTCAAGTACAAATCCCTCATATCTACCATCAGATGAATGGAGCTGATTCATAACAGTCAATAAGAAATGATTTTGTCTGGTTCTGAACTGTGACCCAGAATGATCGCTAAGTGGTTTGTACTTTTGTTTTCCTGTGTCGGGTTCATGAGTGCAGCCACCATCAGCATGGAGTTTGCATGTTGTGTGGGTTGATGCTCTCAATAATAATAGAGTAAGCACACCATACATCTTTTAGTATTTTTGCAGGATTTATTTTAGTAGAAGTTGAATGCTATTCATTTCTGACATATATAACATATGCACAGTGTTCCAATGCAGTCTAAATGTCACCTTCACTATTGAGCTCATCTTAAGCCATCAGCAAAATGAATCCAGATTTATTATACGGATGCAACGTTGCAGGATCAGGTATAGATTGTTTGACCTGGTTATAAACAGAAATCCCAGAATAAGTTCATATGTCAATGTCTTTCCAAATGTCTCTTCCTCAGTCCTTACACAACTCACTAAATTGTTTAATGATCAAGAAAGAGAAATAAGGAAGGTTCCCAAAGCTTGCATTTATTTTGACTTAAAGCAGAAATTCAGCCAAAAAAAGAAAATGAATATCGTTAAAAAATAAAATAAAACCAGCTTTTGCTGCAATTTTCCTCCAGAGATTTCCTTTGCAATACTTTCTAATGCCCTGTACACACGGTCGGATTTTCCGATGGAAAATGTGTGATAGGACCTTGTTGTTGGAAATTCCGACCGTGTGTGGGCTCCATCACACATTTTCCATCGGAATTTCCGACACACAAAGTTTGAGAGCAGGCTATAAAATTTTCCGACAACAAAATCCGTTGTCGGAAATTCCGATCGTGTGTACACAAATCCGACGCACAAAGTGCCACGCGTGCTCAGAATAAATTAAGAGACGAAAGCTATTGGCTACTGCCCCGTTTATAGTCCCGATGTACGTGTTTTACGTCACCGCGCTCAGAACGATCGGATTTTCCGACAACTTTGTGTGACCGTGTGTATGCAAGACAAGTTTGAGCCAACATCCGTCGGAAAAAATCCTAGGATTTTGTTGTCGGAATGTCCGATCAATGTCCGACCGTGTGTACGGGGCATTAGATGTCCTCAGTCTGATGGTCATCCCGGACGCACCCCCAACCTGTGACTAGACAGTGAAATGAGAGGCAGCACAATGATGTGCCCATCCCTCTATCACATTGCTCTCTTATCCTATCAGCATGCTACTTTTTTTCAGCTTTTAAGAGTAAGAAAATTTTATTTGAAACAACTTAAACCTGCATCTAAATACAGACAAAATCATAAAAAAGTGGGAAATGAAAGCAAGATGTGGTAGTTGTGGTCCAATCTGCTCTGGTAGTCCGATCGTGATGTTCCAATGTTCTTTATAACTTCTTCTACCTCCTCCTTACAGTACATTTTCTTTCCAGGCTCTATCGTTGCAAGCTCAATGTTTGTGGCATTCAATTTTTCTTCCATCACCTGTTTTAGGATAGTGAGCGATGATTTAATGGCTTCTTTCAGAGTCATTGACTTATGATAAACCTCCTCTAGACAGCTCTGAGCCCCTTCAGAAGCAGAGCCAACGGCCCCGGGCATTACACTGAACAAAAGTTCCAGAAGGATCCATGTGAAAAAGCTGAGGCCCTTTCTCATCTGTACCACCAAAAAGAAGAGCAACTCCAAATGGACAATCCATGGCTCCAGGGTCAGCATCCTCCTCTCCAAATTGTAGCGCTAAATTAGAGACTGTCCGTGTGACACTTTCTACAGTCATTGTTTCATTATAAGTAAACCAGTGATTCTGTATTTCAACTCAAGCTTTATTATTATTATTATATTATTATACAGGATTTATATCGCGCCAACAGTTTACGTAGCGCTTTACAACTTGAGGGTAGACAGTACAAATACAATACACTTTGATACAGTAGGAATCAGAGGGCCCTGCTCCTTAGAGCTTACAATCTAAGAATCAATTAAGGTCTTTGCATCTGCAATTAACCCACTCATAGCACAGCCTATATGAGCATCTATATCTACAATCTTCTTAATGCTATTGGTCTCCATTAAAGGTGATGTAATCCACTTCTCGACTGCAAGACATACTCTTTCTGAAGTTTGGATACCAATGGCTGTAGAGCCAAGCTGTCATACTCGGAGCCTATGAGAAACATCCCGCTACACCACTTCAAACCCGACCACAGCTACACGGCCTATCAGCATGCTTCTTGTCAGAACATTAACCGCATGCCGACCAGCCACCGCAGTTTACTGTGGAAGAATGGCGCGGCTGGGCGAAACAAAGTTATCTTATGTTGCTTTGCCTTTTGGCCACTAGGGGCGTGCGCGCGCCCGCAGCGTGTGCCCGGAGCCGATGCGAGTGCCCGTCGGGCGCGATGACCGTCAGGCTCTCATGATCGCTCGTGGCACAGCGAGAAGCGACACACAGATCCCGCTTCTTTCAGGGAAGAGGAGACAGATTTTGTGTTCATACCAAGTATGAACACAGATCTTTCTCTCCTCCTAGACAGTCCCATCCCCCCACAGTTAGAAACACACATAGGGAACGTAGTTAACCCCTTGATCGCCCCCTAGTGTTAACCCCTTCCCTGCCAGTGACATTTATACAGTAATCAGTGCATTTTTATAGCACTGATCGCTGCATAATTGTTAATGGTTTCAAAAATGTGTCCGATGTGTCCGCCATAATGTTGCAGTCCCAATGAAAATCGCAGATTGCCGCCATTACTAGTAAAAAAAAAATAATAATAAAAATGCCATAAATCTATACCCTATTTTGTAGACGGTATAACTTTTGAGCAAATCAATCAATATACACTTATTGCGATTATTTTTTACAAAAAATATGTAGAAGAATACAGAGTAGACGGGAAGACACTTTTGAGAGAAAAGGGAATGGTGCTGCACACCCCATATAGTGGCAAAAAATGGGAAGTTTCCCCCAATGGGGTTTTCTAGGCAGCTAGGGTTAGAATGAATAGTGGTAGATGTAATTCATAAATTATACATTTATTGATAAAAAACCATAGCACAATGACATTGACAGAATATGAGCTCTGTTACCGAAAACTTCGAAAAAATCGATACATGTGGTGCAAACACATTCTATTACACAACATTAGGTCAACAAATGCTTGTAAGTACATGAAAGCTGACGCGTTTCGACCCTTCGGGGGTCATCTTCAGAGGATGGGTTTGCTGTAGGGGAATTACAATAGTAATTCAAATTTGTATTTAAAAAACATTATAATGGTATTAATGAACATCTTCATGCATAATTACCAATCACGTTGTATAGAAAGGTTCTTCTTAACCAGAGATCCTCTAAAGGGTCCTCGCAAGATCCTACAAAGGGTCCCCCGGCCAACCAGCATCTCCAAAACAGGGCGTCCCACCTATCCGTGCGCGGCTTACAATGAGTCACACTATTAGGAGAAATTCCCCACGCGCAGGCGGCGCACAGGAAGGGGAAAGAATCAGCACCTGTAGTAAATCAGCAGGGGGACATTGTTGTAAAATACGTTGTATATTGCACACACACGGTGGTTTAGGTGGAAAATATTAGTTAATTATATTATAGTTATAATTATAAATAGGCGATCAATCACACTTAAAGGCAGAGCCCACATGCACTTATTGGTCTAATACGTATACATGTCATGTATGGCAGTAGGCACAAATATGGTAAAGTAGGAATGCATATTGCATGTAGAGTCGCATCGAGCGCGCCCATGCAGTATGTATGTGGGATCCGGTAATACTTAATAAAGGCCTGTTGTATCTATCTGATGATCAATGGGAACCGACTAGGGATGGGGGAAGGGAAAGAAAAGATAAAAATGAAGGGGAATGGATGTACCAGAGTTCATAGTCTAACTGTCAACGTCATTGTGCTATGGTTTTTATCAATAAATGTATACAGTGCAAGCTCGGATTACGAGCATAATCCGTTCCAGGAGTATGCTCATAATCCAATTTACTCGCATATCAAAGCGAGTTTTCCCATTGAAGTCAATGGAAAGGAAAACAATTTGTTCCGCATTGACTTCAATAGGATGCAATACCGCATGCGTCCATAGGCGGGGGGGCGCCGGAGAACCTCGGACATGGCCGAAAAGACCCAAGGGATACTTCGGCGGACCTCGGCAAACCTCGGAAAGACTCCGTTCACAAGCCTTTCCGAGGTTTGCCGAGGTCAGCCGAACTGTCCTCGGCCCTTTCCGTGCATTTCCGAACGGCGACTTTCGGCTCTGCTCGGCTCCGGCGCCCCTCCACCTTAGACCAAAAGTGGTACTGCACACCGCTTTTGGCCTGAATCCTGCTCATTTTGTGAGACAACACTCGCAAACCGAGTTAGGAATTTTAGAAATACAGTGCTCGGTTTGCGAAACGCTCGTTAACCGCGTTACTCACAAACCGAGGTTCCACTGTAATTTATGAATTACATCTACCACTATTCATTCTAACCTTAGCTGCCTAGAAAACCCCATTGGGGGAAACTTCTCATTTTTTATATAGAAGAATACGTATCGGCCTAGAATGAGGAAAAAAAATATTTTTTTTGATAAAAAAAAATGTGGGATATTTATTATAGCAAAAAATAAAATATATTGTGTTTTTTTTTTCAAAATTGTCACTCTACTTTTGTTTATAGCGCAAAAAATAAAAACCGCAGAGGCGATCAAATGCCACCAAAAGAAAGCTCTGTTAGTGAGAAAAAAATGACGTCAATTTTGTTTGGGTACATCGCCGCACGACTGCGCAATTGTCACTTAAAGCGACACAGTGCCGAATCACAAAAAATGGCCTGGTCATTGAGCAGTCAAATCTTCCGGGGGCTGAAATGGTTAACTGATTGGCTTTTTTTACTGCTTCTTTTTTTTTTTTTGCACAATCCAGGTTTGCTATACAGGGGCTTCAGAAAGCAGGAAAAATGCACTTACACCGTTGACATAAAAAAATACATTTAACGACTATTACAGAGTTGTATCATTTGTGTTTTTATATGTCCCTGCAGTTCAGCTTTAAAGTGGAAGAAAAGCCTAACACTTACTCTTCTTAACCACTTGCCCTCCAGAAGATTTACCCCCCCTTTATGACCAGGCCATTTTATGCAATACGGCACGGCGTTACTTTAACTGACAATTGCGCAGTTGTGCGATGATGTACCCAAATAAAATTGATGTCCATTTTTTCCACAAATAGAGTTTTCTTTTGGTGGTATTTGATCACCTCTGCAGTTTTTATTTTTTGCACTATAAACAAAAAAAGACCGACAACTTAACAAAAAAAAAAACAGTATTTTTTTCTTTCTGCTATAAAACATTCAGTAGAAAAAACAATTAAAAATCTAATTTCTTCATTAATTTAGGCCAATATGTATTCTGCTACATATTTTTGGTAAAAAAAAATTCACAATAAACGTATATTGATTGGTTTGCACAAAAGTTATAGCGTCTACAAACTACGGAATATTTTTATTTATTTATTTATTTTTTACTAGTAATGGCAGCAATCAGCGACTTATAGCAGGACTGCGATATAGCTGCGGACAAATCGGACACTAACTGACACATGTGACACTTTTTGGGGACCAGTGACACTAATACAGTGATTAGTGCTAAAAAAATATGCACTGTCACTGTACTAATGACACTGGCTGGGAATAGGTTAACATCAGGGGCGATCAAAGGGATAACTGTGTGCCTAACTTGTGTTTCCTCACAGTGGGGGAGGTGCTTTCACTATGAGAAGGCATTGATCCATGTTCCTGCTTTGCAGAGACACAGGATCAATGCCTTCCCTACTGACAGAACGGCGATCTGCATTGTTTACATAGGCAGACATTCTGGCTCTCTGCCTAATGATCGACGGGTGCCGGCAGACAGCGAGTCCATGCTACCCCGCAGATCCACTCCCGTTGTGTCTAATCACATCGGGAGAGCTCCCTTACACAGCAGACCCAGATTTTGCGCAAACAAATCAATATACGCTTATTGGGATTTTTTTTACCAAAAATATGTAGCGGAATACATATTGGCCTAAACTGATGAAGAAGTTTGATTTTTTAAAAAAAATTTTATTGGGTGTTTTATAGCAGAAAGTGAAAAATATTGTTTTGTTTTTTTCAAAATTGTCGCTCTTTTTTTTGTTTATAGCGCAAAAAATAAAAACTGCAGAGGTGATCAAATACCACCAAGAGAAAGCTCTATTTGTGGGGGGAAAAGGGCATATATTTTGTTTGGGTACAGCGTCGCATGACCGCGCAATTGTCAGTTAACCGCTTCACATTTTACCCCCTTCCTGACCAGAGCACTTTTTACAATTTGGCACTGCGTCCCTTTAACTGACAATTGCGCAGTCGTGCAATGCTGTACCCAAACTAAATTTACGTCCTTTTTTCCCCACAAATAGAGCTTTCTTTTGGTGGTATTTGATCACCTCTGTGGTTTTTATTTTTTTGCGCTAAAAACAAAAAAAGAGCGACAATGTAAAAAAAAAAAACAATATTCTTTACTTTTGCTATAATAAATACCCCCAAATGTTTAAAAAAAAAAAAACATTTCTTCATCAGTTTAGGCCAATATGTATTTTGCTACATATTTTTTGTAAAAAAAAGCGTATATTGATTGGTTTGCGCAAAAGTTATCGAGTCTACAAACTATGGGAAAGATTTATGGCATTTTTATACATTTTTTCTTTTTTACTAGTAATGGCGTTGATCAGCAATTTTTAGCGGTACTGCGACATTGCGGCGGACAGATCGGACACTTTTGACACATTTTTGGGACCAGTGACATTTATACAGCGATCAGTGCTATAAAAATGACTGATCACTGTGTAAATGTCACTGGTAGGGAAGGGGTTAACACTAGGGGGTGACCTGACCAAGGGGTTAAATGTTGGTGGTACAAGAACACTGTAAGTCCTCACAGTTACTCTTGGTGGGCGCAGAAACGGGCCCTGCTGTGAAATATTAGATCAAGGATTGTAATTACATGTCCCTGTTAAACAGGGGCAGAAAAATTGGGCCTTAGGCAGTGGTGGTGGTGCTGGTGGTGGCACAACACTGTAAAGCTTCACAGATACTCTTGTTGAGCACAGAAACGGGCCCTGCTGTGAAATATTAGATCAAGAATTGTAATTACATGTCCCTGTTAAACAGGGGCAGAAAAATTGGGCCTTAGGCAGTGGTGGTGATAGGACTGACTGGGGAAGGAGACATATCGCTGTTCCTACTTACTAGGAACAAACGATATGTCTCCTCTCCCCTGGCAGAACAGGGATTTGTGTGTTTACACACAGAAATCACCGTGCTGGCTCTCGTGCGCCCGCCGGCCGCGCGCTTCGGGTCCCCACGCCATGCAGCAGGCGCACGCCTCTGGCGGCTCTTAAAGGGAACAACGTACCCATATGTTGTTTTGCCCAGCCGTGTCTTTCTGCCTACGTGAGCCGGTCGGCAAGTGGTTAAAGTATAACGAGGTGCCGTATCACAAAAAAATGGCCTGGTCATGAAGGGGGCGGAGGACAAGTGTTTAATTGAGATTGTTTGACAGCCTCAGCTGTGCATGTCTCTCTATGAGACTGTGTAGAGAGGGATGTGTTCTTTCTCTCCACTCAAGTCTCAGATTATACTCAGCTCTCTGCCTCATGTTGTGCAGTGTCTGACATCAGATCCCAGCCCTCTGCCTTCTGGACCTAAGAAATACTGTGCAAAATGTGTGCTTTAGGAGGCTGCAGTGGGGAGAGGTGCTACAGATAAACAGGTACAACCTATGTAGGAGGATTTGTTTCATCTTTGTGTAACACCCGAAGCCAATCACTTCACTGGGTATATGTAAACGTTTACAACCACTTTAATAATTGTGCGTGACATTTTTACTGTTACAACGTGGCCCTATGTGGCCTTATTGCCCAATCCACTACAGGGAGCCAAATAAAAAGTTGTAATTTACATCCTGAACTTTAAGAAGTACTTAAAAAATTCAGCACTTTTTGCTTGAACAGCCATTTTCAGGCCCAAATAGGTGTTAGATATGGGGGGCTGCAGAGATCACACTATGCCCTAGGCAAGTTTAGACTATGAGGACGTCACAGCTCTCCTCTCATAGGAATGATATGGTAGATGAGGCGGCAGGAGAACACTACACAGTAAGAGCAAGCGCCTTAGGGTGTCTATTACTCAGCCTGACAATTAAGCAAACTTGTACTAAAGCTTACTTGATACTTAAACTACTTAGATAAAAATGTAGGATCTGCCATCGCTGACTTGTGTTTTGAAGGTTTATACTTCAGGACATTTGAACAACTGGACACTCTAATTGGACCTTTCAGCAACTTCACCAATTGTATTAAAAAAATCATGGCATGTTACATTTAATGGCAGCAATATAATTTTTCTAAAAAAAAAAAAGTTAATCAAAAAGCCACCTTTAAACTACAATAAAGTGAGTTTGTCCAGGCTGAGATAATTTAATTGGTTTGTTGCAAGGAGGTAGAAGCATTTCCTCAGTCTCCTCTCCTTTTATAACAAGTCATAAGGTAAGAGGGATTCATCAGGAACTGATTTATGTCAGTCATTTGCAAATGCTCCTAAGAACTACATAAGCACCAGGATTCCAGAAGAATGTTTGTAATCCAAAGCACTCGTATTTTAAAGCGAGTTCCCCCATAGGAAATAATAGAAACTCAGATAATCCCTTCCACAATCACTGCTTGTCTATGCAGTACCACATGTGGCCAGAGGTGCAGGGGTGCCAAAGACACTCAGAAACACTTGGAGATGCTCAGAGACGCTTGGAGATGCTCGGAGACGCTTGGTCCCGAGTGTCTCCAAGCGTCTCTGAGTGTCTCCAAGCATCTCCGATTGCTTCCGAGTGTCTTTGGCACCCCTGCACCTCTGGCCACATGTGGTACTGCATAGACAAGCAGTGGCTGTGGAACGGATTATCTGAGTTTCTATTCTATTTCTAATCCAAAGCACTCGCATATCAAAGCAAGTTCCCCATAGGAAATAATAGAAACTCAGATAATCCATTCCGTGCCACTGCGTGTCTATGCAGTACCACATGTGGCCAGAGGTGCGGGGTGTGGAAGACACTTGGAAACACTTGGAGATGCTCGGTCCCGAGTGTCTCCAAGCGTCTCTGAGTGTCTCCGAGCATCTCTGAGTGTCTCTGAGCATCACCGGTGCCCCCACATCTCTGGCCAAATGTGGTACTGTACACCCCAGAGGCTTGAATTTTGCTCATCTTGCGAGACAACACTCGCAAAGCAAGTCAGTATTTAGCCACATTCCCATAAATATTCAGATCAGCTCCTCCTGGCCTCCACCCACTAGCTTCTAGAAGCTTCTTCAAGCTTCTAGAACCAGGGGGAGGTGCCAGAGCTCTGACCTGCAGAGCCTTCCAGCCTGACCTAAAGTAAACCTTCAGACTCACATCCAGGCTTCTACCAAGTCTTTATCTACACTACTCAACTATGTACACAAGAAGGCACTACATCTATCTACACTATCCAACTATGTACACAAGAGGGAGCTAAACTTGTCAACAGGACAGGACGTAGGGGTACTTCTCAGACTCCCGGACAGCGACAGAAAAAGGAGTCAAAGTTACAATTATTATCTACTTCTTCTAAAACTAGAAAAAACATGGTTTTGGATTGCCATACAATTGAAGGAGGCGTGATCTAGGGTATGTGTACATTTTCATTCCTTTAACCACGGATTAGAGGAAACAAAATAGCTAGATTCCCCTGTCAACACAGTCATTGTTGATGGGGAAATTCCACCCACTCAGCTATTGTATTCAGACAGCGGAAGGTTTTCTAACCATCAGAACACAATGATTACAGTGATTATTATAGTGGCCCGTAGTGATCGCAAGAAAAAACTCGAAAGGCTGGTTGCACTGAAGCTGATCGATGGATCGACTTCAGTACATCCAGTCTGCCCATAGACAGATCAAAATTCAGCCGGTTCCTACTAAACCAGCCAAATTTCTATCCATCTATGGCCTTCCTAAGGGTCAAAGATGTAACTACAGCCATACAAGTCCAGGCAGCTGCTATGGAGCCCAGGGGCAAGAAAGGGCCCAACCATAGTCAAAAGATCTTTTTTTTTTTTCTCTCTTTTTGAAGCTTAACAAAAAAAAAAATAGTTATGCTTTGAAGATGAAATCCAGGTATGGATATTTTTACATGGTTGAATTGGTCCAGTTTGGTCCAATGTAACGATGCATATACCATAACTGGCTGATCCTTCTTGAAGCTGGAAATGACTGTAGTAGGTAGCTCTACTCCAGTGATCTCCATTAGCTTCCAAGTTCCCTGCTGAGTGGCTGCCCTGCCGCTTACTAAACACAGGAGGTTGCCCACTCAGCATGGGGGCCATTCAGAGAATGCAAAGATTCTCTGATTAGATGAAGGGGAGATTGTGACGTCACCATCTTGCCTCTCCACCTCATGCAAATAGAGAGCTCTTTGCATATATTATGAAAATGCTAAGAGATCTCTGAATGGCTGTGGTGCCAAGCAAGGAACCCCCTGTGTTCACAATGCAGTAGTGCAACCGCTCCACATGGAAACTAGAAGCTAATGGAGATCACTGTAGTGGTGGTGTCTACTACAGTGATTTCCGGCTTCCAACGGGATCCCACAGGTATGGTACAGTATATATAAGCTGGACAAATGTAACTATGTAAAAATATCCATAGCTGCAATTCTTCATTAAGCATAGTGAAAATATTTTTTAAGTTTCCAGGTTTTGTTCCATGACAATATATTGTGTAAGCTCCAGTCATCTGGATGGTTCCTTCTCAAGATCTCTTGTTATCCGTACTGGCAGAAACCAATTAATCACGGTGACAGTAACACCACACGGCACAAGGCAACTAAAAACAGCCCAGGAGTCGTTGTCATTCACCGAGCACCTGGGGACATCTTGAATGACTTCACCACCTAGACGTCATGCTCAGGATGTCAAGATGCACACAGGTTTTACAATTGTCCAATGCTGCGGGTTTGATTTATCGTAAACAGTGGCTAGCATCAAGATCGAATTTACAAGCCGTGTCATCAAATGATATACAAACCAAATCGAGAGCAAAGACAAAGAGCCTGTAGTCGCTGCTTTGCTTAGTAGATCAGCATATAAGGTGACAGAAGAATTATGTCAATGATACATTTTTGGGCCTTTTTAGAAAGTTTGACATATTATTATGCTCACAAAACTTCCTTACTATGCAGAGAAAATCAGGGAGACAAATCTGAGACAAAATGCTTCTGCCCCGTACAGGCAGAACTGGACTGTGTCAACTAGCCCTTGGGTGATATTTTAAACAACTTTGGATAACATTTTTCCTTTATGAATCTTTATAAGCCTACTAGAGGTTATGGCAGCAGATAAGAAAAGGCAAAAATGGAATGAGATAAAATGAAAAATAACCTTACTTTTTACAGAACAAAGGTAGAGAAGACTGGTGGATACATAGGAGAAAGCGTCAAAGTGGGGCCCCTCAATCCCATGAGCTCAGAAGCAGTAAACCACCCTGGGTCGTAGTAATGTGTAGGTGGTCAAGGTCAGGCAGGATTTAGCCAAGTTTGTTTGATATCTACAGTTTTAGATTAAACAATGTCAAGATGAATGAGCATGTTAGATGGCCCCCTGGTTGTTACGTGAGTTCCTGAACATAGAAGAAGCCACGGTTCCAACTTTTCAGAGCTCCAACTTTGATGCCCTGCTGGTTCCCCATAGATTACAAAATACCAATTCTATAGTTCAGACCATAGGTCTGTGTAGGAGTACTTAGCACACTTTACTGAAAAGGTATCTTCTGTTCCTGTGGTTTCCGGCTATGTTATATTTGTTGGTTCAGAAAAAGATATGTGGTTTATGTGGTAGTGTGAGGCCCTGCCACTGTGAAAATGTAGGAAAATATGGCACAGGATTCACTTTAAGGGTTAATGCAAAGTTCCAGACTAGCATTTCTGAGTGGAGAAAACTGTGTTTTTTGTTTTTTTCTGGATTATGTAATTCTGGATCGGGGACTAGAGCTTGAAGGTTCCAAAGTGTATTAGGTGGGATGGAACCTTCAATCCTATGTCTGGATTTTACTGGATGCTAGCAGTCTGTGTGAATACACAGGTATGCAGGATCATTGTACACTCAAGCCTGAGGATAGCTCAGGGCTCCAGGTTTGGAGACAGCTCCCATATTGTAGACAGAAGGTCTCACCCAGGGTTCAGAGGAGTCCCAGCCAGGAGTTGGAAGACAGAAGGTCTCACCCAGGGTCAGAGGTGTCCCAGCCAGGAGTTGGAAGACAGAAGATTTCACCCAGGGGTCAGATGAGCCCCAGCCTGGAGTCGGAAGACAGAAGGTCTCACCCAGGATCAGAGGTCTCCCAACCAGGAGTCACAAGACAAAAGGTCTCACCCACGGGTCAGAGAAACCCCAGCCAGGAGACAGGAGGACTTGTTCCAGGAGTCCCTGGGCTTCTATCAGTGTGTCAGGAGAACCCCTATCCAGAGACCAGGAGTGGGCCATGCAGCAGGGCAGTGTGACTAAGGACTAAGAGAGCCAAGTGAACAAGAGCAACACAGTCAGAGGGACTGGTAAGAAGAGCAACAGTGCTGCTTACAAGGGAGCCAGGTGGCTCTGCTTTTTCAGTTGACTATTCATGTTAATAGTGGAAACCCCTGCATGGACAACTGATGTGTATGCAAACTTTCCATTTGTTCAATAAAAGTGGGCTGTCATGTCCTAAAAGACAGTTTCGACTGCTGCAACTGATTGGGAAAAGCATCTGCCACATTAGTATAATAACCCTAATACCACAGCCAGCTATGGGGGCACCCGAGCCGAGCCACTACTCTGTGTGGTCATTCAGACACGGAGCCACGTCTCGGCCTGCCCCCCCTCTCCTCATTGGCTCACTAATTTGGATTGACAGCAGCAGGAGCCAATGGCATCTGCTGTGTGTCTCAGCCAATCAGGAGAGAGCATCCCAGATAGCCGAGTTTCTCATGCAACATCGCTGGATCGAGATGGGGCTCAAGTAAGTATTAGGGGGGCTTAGGGGGGCTACTGCACACAGAAGGGTTTTATCTTAAAGTGATTGTAAGGGTAGAAGGTTTTTTATCTTAATGCATTTTTCACAATGACCTACGATCATTGTAAGGTCGATTTTTTGGATGTGAGCATCCTAAAGGATGAAAATGGTAGCATCACAAGTAAGTTATTTAGGAAGGAAACTGCTGGCAACACTTTGTTGCATGCTAGCAGTTTCCATCCGAAGTCCCTGAAAAAATCTATACCCTTTAGTCAATTCTTGCACATTATGGGGCAATTGTACTACAGACATTGACTTCCAATTGCACTTACCAGCAGATTGTTAGTGAGAGGCTATACAAAAACATGTTTAAAGAGGGCATTTAATCAAGTAAAAAATACCAAAAGACAGGATCTCATTTTTAAACAAAAAGGGAAAAATAAGGAGGACAGACGCGCTGACGTCATCGTTTCCATCCCTCTGTGAACGGGTGCATGCAGGCCGGCCGGCTGTTCTGTATACATGCTTTTAAATCGTACTTCTTTATGTAAGTGCAATTTTTCTTCATTTTGTTAAAATTGATTATGCGGATTCACACTATGGAGAATGTATTTTTCATTTCCTTGGGCTCCCCTTGCTGACCATCCGCTTTCCCTGGACGGGGAGTTCCGGTCATCCGTTTGCCTGAGATGATACAGATGGTGGTGTCCCCGCTGAGTGGATTTGCAATATAAGCTGTTTTAAAGCTTACTTTTGGTGAGCGTACATCTTTATAGGTGGTGGATTTCACTGGGTGTCTACTGATGATGAACTTCTAATCACCATTTGTGGATTTCATTGATCTCAAAGCCTTTTTTTATTTAAGACACTATTTTCATTTAAGTCACCACTATTCACTTACTTATTTTTATTATAGTTTTTTTTACATATTTGGTACCAGGTATCACATATGGTATCCAAGTATCATAATCTGGGTTAGATTATACACTGTGTTTTTATTTATTTAATTTATGGAATCAGTTTTTCATGTTTTTTAGATCACTGTTTTATTCACATCTAATTTATCTGTTAGCACGGTTTCTGTTGATTACCTTGCTTATGTATTTTTGTTACCTACAAATTTGAACTGCAGCTTGGGTTATTGGGAAGTGCAATAATTGTGTATTTTCTGGTAAAAAATACCAAAAGACAGGATCTCATTTTTAAACAAAAAGGGAAAAATAAGGAGGACAGTACTACCAGAATTATTTTGCGACACTCTAATGAACATAACAAAATTAGAAAGATTCTCACAAATCTCACAAAATATTGGCCAATTCTTACTGAGGATCCTATTTTGGGGAACTTAGTAACTAAAACGCCACAGATTACCTATAAAAAAGCTCAGATTGTTCAAAGTGAATATAGAGTGGACTCCAGGGGGGTCCTTGCAAGATCTGAGGTACCTTTCCATGTGGGTCATGTTCTCAATGTCCTGTGATTGGAAGGAGGACACACTTCATATTGCCCAATGGTGATGGCTTCCGGGTGAGGAATTTTGCCAATTGCAAAACGCGAGGTGTGGTGTATCTTATGCAGTGTCAGTGTGGGGTCCTTCTATGTAAGGAAAACCAAACAAGAACTAGGTCAACGAGTTATTAAGCATATGCACAGCATGAGTATTGGTAATCTGTATTTGCTACTTGGCCGACACATAACCAAGGAACACAATTACAGGATGCCCAAAGTCAACTTCACTGTTCTTGATAGAGTCCACATTCCAGCCCGTGGGGGGGATTGGAACAAGATTCTGCTCCAGCGTTGTTTCAGATTTCTCAATGCCACCACACCACCGGGCCTCAATGAATGTGAGAGTTTTAGACCCTTTCTTGAGGTTTTTTGTTCGGGGAAAACAGACTAACTTTTATTGAATGTGAGTCCCGTTTTCCATTCTATGTTTGGATCCATTGATATTCATCATCTGTTGGTTTTATTCTCTCTTGTCTTCTCTCTTTTTTTCTATAGACAACTATTCTGGTTTGTATGATGGGGTTGAGTTGCACAGGACAGGATTCTCCTTCCTTTTCTCCTTCCTTCTCCTTCCTTTCGCCCTGTATGTGAATTTCCTATCTTTAGCTTGAGTTTAGAATAAGATGGTACGTCTTTGGGTTATTTCTTTAAATATTTGCATGTAATGTCCTCATTAGGACACTTTAATTAAGTTGGGCAAATTACATGCCACAAATAGTTTGTAATAGCAGGGGCACTGCTGTTCAATGTACAAGAGACCCTTAATTTCATCTACTGTTAGTTTTTTTTTTCTTTTTCAGCGATCTTGGCAATAGGGTACTGGTCATCTTGTTTTTTCCTATGCTTGTTCGCTGTTCACATCAAGATCTTTCTTGTTTGTCTCCATCATGGCCACCATCCTGGTCTCCGGATGTTGTCATCCTGGAGACAGGATATGATCTGGCAACACGGGGTACAATGATGACGCAATCGCGTTGGTTAGACGCAATTTGCGTCATTTTTCCGCACATGCGCAGTACATCAGGAACGCCGTTTTTTCATACCGGCAACATTCCTTCCACTAATGTGGAGCCTTGCCATACAGTGAGTCAGTGAGCCAATGAGGAGAGGGGGGGCGGGGCCTAGCCAGGACTCTGTGTCTGAATGGACATGTGAAGCTACGGCTCAGCTCAGGTGCTCCCATAGCAAACTGCTTGCTGTGGGGGGCGCTCTTCAGGAGGGAGGGGCCAGGAGAGCCGAGGGACCCGAGAAGAGAAGGATCCAGGCTGCTCTGTGCAAAACCACTACACAGGGCAGGTAAGTATAACATGTTTGTTATTTTTTAGCAAAAAAAAAAAAAAAAAAAATGAGACTTTAGTATCACTTTAATGCATAGAATGCATTACGGTATTTAAAAAAAAAAAAGCATTCTGCCTTTAGAATCACATTAACAGAGTGTGGAAGGATTAGCCCTTTGACAGGCTTTTATTGCTGTACTCATTGAGATGATTGCCTTTGCTTCCGATGTCATCAACAGGAGAGGAAGTGAGTGAAAATCTCCCTGGACAAAAAGAGTATTAAAAACGCATACAGTAGCTATAACATAACCATAACTAATTTATATTCTATAGAGAACTATAAAAAGTTTTTTTCAAGTGTTCCGGGTATTGTAAATAAGGAAATGAACACAACAAATATTGCCAAATACACATGACACAAATCAAATCGAATCTAGTTTTTCATTCACTTTTCCTGAAAGGAAATCACTTTCAGTAGAATTATTAATGGCTTTTTTTTGTAATTGGATTCTGACTTATAAAGTATTTTTAAAGAGATTGATTACATAAGGCAACAGCTTACATATTTTAACACAATTAAATAAATCAGGAAAGCACATTAATTCATTTTTAATATTTGTTATTATCCCCTGGTAATGTAAGTCTCTTTTGTATTTTTTAAAGATTGCATTGTAATTCAAATGATTAAGTCTCTGGTTTATTAGTTATGATGTAGATATTGGTAATCCTTTTTAATGATGAACCGCTGTGTACTTTGCGTAAGTGCCCATTTTTGAGCCGCATTTTTTAACTGCTTTCCATCCGGGCCAATTCTGACACTTCACTCCTTCATGTACAATTCTCCTTCTTTTTTTTTTTTTTTTGCTAAAAAATTACTTTTTTTAAGTACCGAAGTTTGGCGCCATTCCACGAGCATGTGCAATTTTGAAGCGTGACATGTTAGGTGTCTATTTACTCGGCGTAACATCATCTTTCACATTATGCAAAACAAATTGGGCTAACTTTACTGTTTTGTTTTTTTTAAAGCATGAAACAGTTTTTTTCAAAAAAAAAGGAGTTTGAAAAATTGCTGCGCAAATACTGTGTGAGATAAAAAGTTGCAATGAGCACGATTGTATTCTCTAGGGTCTCTGCTAAAAAAAAAACATATAAAATGTTTGGGGGTTCTATGTAAATTTCTAGCAAGAAAATGATGATTTTTACATGTAGGAGAGAAATGTCAGAATTGACCTGGTTGGCTAGTGGTTAAATATATATTGTTTGCATGTATTTGGATCACTATATACATGAAGTTTTTGATTTTGTTTTGTTTGCATTTTTGGGAGTTTTCATGGAAACAATTTATATATTTATTTTACCAGCACGGAGGCACTTTATACATTTCAACACATATGTGGATTATAAGGTTTGTGATGCTGTGATCACGCGCTCTATGGTAAAAAGACTTTGTCTGCACGTTAATTTTTTTTTTTTTACTAATAATGACGGCGATCTGCGATTTTTATCGGGACCGCTACATTATGGCGGACACATCAGACAATTTTGACACATTTTTGGGACCATTGGCATTAATAGAGCGATCAGTGCTATAAAAATGCATTGATTACTATAAAAATGTCACTGGCAGTGAAGGAGTTAACACTAGGGGGCGATCAAGGGGTTTAATTTTATTCCCTGTTCGTGTTTCTAACTGAAGGGGGGAGGGGACTTTATAGGGGAGATGACAGATCGCTGTTCATACTCTGTATGAACAGACGATCTGTCACTTCTCCCCTCAGAGAATCAGAAACTGTGTGTTTACACACACAGATCCCAGTTCTCCGTGTGCCAGTGGCGATCGCGGGAGCCCGACGGTGATCGTGACCGCCGGCACTCACATCGGCTCAGGGGACGAGCAGCAGGCACGCGCCTTTGGTGGCGCGCGTGTGCCCCGAGTGGCCACAGGAGGAAGCGACGTAACATAACGTCGCTTTGCCCAGCCGTGCCATCCTGCCGCAGTAAAACTGCGGCGGCTGGTCAGCAGGTGGTTAACGAATTAGCAAATCATGCCAAATTCATTTGTTATTTTCTTTATAATTTCTTTCATATTAGTTTGTTCGAAATCCGTTATTTTTTTCTGAATTTGTCCAAATTTCGATTCGTTACAAAACAAATTGCACATGTCTGTCTTCTAATTCTGCTGGCCAAGCTCCTTTGCTTCTTCCCTCATCCACCTACATACATTTTTATGTAGCTCTCAGGTGGAGGGGTGAAGGGGAATACTATGGCGCGTCACTCGAGTGACAGATCTGAGTCTGCTGGGGCTGCTGACATCACATTCAAGATGGCGGCACCCAGCAGCAGTCTCTGGATTCTTGGATGTCTACATAAAGGAGGATTTTACAGTTAAATAACATGAATGAAATATAATAAATGCCAACATAATATTATAGGAAGGTTGCTGTTGAAAAAATTAGTTTGGCGACACGTTCTCTTTAAGGATCCAACTATCCCAGACCTGTTTTTGTATTAGCATTATTATTATAAAATAATCTTTTATTTTTAATTTAATTTAAATTTAAATAAATAATTTTAGAAAATATATGTTTTTTTTTCCCCCAGAAAGAAATAACAATACATTGAAAAAAGATAAAAAAAAAAATAATAATAAAGCAATAGTACACAGATAATCATCAAGTGCACAAAAAACAGGGGAAAAAAAACACAAATACAAAGAAAACTTAGAGGTTCTTTAAAACACTAAATTTGCCTGGCAGTCCCCCGTCACATTCACACTACGTACATACGATGAATGTACACCAGACACATGTTACAGCCAGCTGAATTTCAAATGTACAGTATCTGTGATGACTTGATTTTTGCCTGCAGGCGAAATTGCCAGCGATAGCTCTCCATGGTGCTGAAACTGTGTTTGTACATGGGTTTTAGCACTGGGAGGAAAAACTGTCACTCTTCATTTGAAAAAAGCAAAAAAAAAAAAGCCTCCTGCCTAGAGCCATACAGTGCTACATACTAGGCATGAGGGCTGGCACTCCCATGGCAAAGTGTTGATACTAGACCGCATGATCTACAGCATTGGGATAGGTGCTTTGAGAGGGGTTTTCCCAAACAAAAGAGGTCCCCTTTCCAAAGCACCGATGGACACTGTGCAAGCAGTATTGGGGATGTCCAAGAGCACAACTGCCCAGTGCCAAAAAAAAGCATGCATTGGATTCATTAGGCTTTAAATGCCCCCGGAGGATTCCAGAAGTCCTTTTCCATTTTTCTACTATTATTTTTCAACTTTTTAAAAATGAACTCTTATGCCGCGTACACACGGCCGGACTTCCCCACAGAGAAAGTCCGATGGGAGCTTTTGGTCGGACATTCCCACCATGTGTATGCCCCATCGGACGTTTTCTGTCGGCATTTCCGATGGACTCAGATATAGAACATGTTCTAAATCTTTCCGTCGGAAATGCCGACGGAGTTTAGCCCCTTGGCAGGTCCGCTCATGTGTACATGGCATAACTAATGCCGCGTACACACAGTTGGACTTTTCGTCTACAAAAGTTACATATAGTTACATAGTTAGTCAGGTTGAAAAAAGACACAAGTCCATCCAGTTCAACCATAAAATAAAAAAAAAAAAAATCGTACAATCTAATATACCCAATACTATACCCACAGTTGATCCAGAGGAAGGCAAAAAACCCCAGCAGAGCATGCTCCAATTTGCTACAGCAGGGGAAAAAATTCCTTCCTTATCCCCCAAGAGGCAATCGGATTTTCCCTGGATCAACTTTACGTATAAATGTCAGTACCCAGTTATATTATGTGTAACGACGGACGCCGACGGACTAAAGCCGGCTGACAATCCGATCGTGTGTGGGTTTCCCCGGACTTTCAGCGGACTTTTCCAGCCGCAAATCTGACGGACTTTAGATTTGAAACATGCTTAAAATCTTTACGTCGTAACTACGCCAGACCCAGAAATCCGCTCATGCTAGTCCGACGGACAAAAACCCACGCTAGGGCAGTTATTGGCTACTGGCTATCAACTTCCTTATTTTAGTCCGGTGTACGTCATCACGTACGAATCCGTCGGACTTTTGTGTGATCGTGTGTAGGCAAGTCCGTTTGTTAGAAAGTCTGCCGCAAGTCCGCCAAAAGTCCGCCAAAAGTCCGTCGAAAGTCTGTCGGACGGGCTGTCGGACTTTTGTAGCCGAAAAGTCCGACCGTGTACGTGGCATAATAGTTTTTGTCTTCAAAAAAACTTTTGGATTTGCCTGAGGAAGAAAAAAAAATGCACATACCAGACACACGGCTGGTATTCCCATAGGAAAGGAATTCAAGCATTTTAGCTCCCCTATTTTGTCGATACCATTTTTTATGCCTCTCAGATTTGGGGTAGGTGCTTTGGGAGGGGTTCACCCGAAAAATAGGGGTCCCTTTTTCAAATCACTGATGTTGATGGGCACCATTCTCTTGGGTATTTGGGGTGTCCAAGAGAATGGTGTCTCTGGTGTCCAAAAGCATGCATTGGGGTCTATGGAAAGGTGAAAGTTAGATGGGTTAAAGGGTGAAATTGGATTTAAATGCCTCCTAAGGACCCTTTAAATGTTTTTAGGGGTTTTTTTTTTACTTTTTTTTTTTAAATAAATTTGTATTAGAAGTTTTCTCTTTAGGTTGATTTTTGGTAAAATGATTTGATGTGTCATAAATAAGGTGTACCTCAAAAGAAATGCACTGCTAGCTTAAAGTGACATGGCTTTATTGATAATCTGTTGATTCATAGCTTTGTTTATATCGGTGCTGACAAGGTGATCACATGTCTGGCTATGTCTTTCAAATAATAATTAAAGTTAGTGTTAGGTTTAGAGTTAGGGTCAATGTTAGGGTTGGCTTTGTTTATCACTCTTGAACTTGCAGCATGTGAGGTCAAGCAGGTAAAGCAGAAGTTTGGAAATTGAAAAAACAGACACACATACTCACCTCTATGCTGCAGCCTTGGTCTGATTCTGCTGCAGCTGTCCCCTGCCGGCTCTAAACCTCTAAGGCTCTAAGTTCTCTGAGAACTTGGCGATCACATGACCACTGATTACTCAGTTCTCAGTCTGCTCCAAGGAGAGAACAGTGACTGTCAGTCACCACTCTCTGCTCTGCCCCTCCAGCGCTCACTGGAGGGAGGGGCAGAAGCTGCTGGCTCGGACAATCAGTGGTGCAATAAGAGGCTAAGCCAGCTGCCAATCAGGCATCTGGGTTGATCCTGACAATATTGTTGGGATCTTTCCAGAGCCTGGAGTGTAATGTCAGCTGACGATGGGCTTTGGCGGGCTACAAGCTGATTCTGGGTAACAGATGAGTGCAAGTAAGTGTACTTCTGTGTCCCACAAGAGAAGTATGGTGAAAAAAGCTTTGGTCATTACTTCTTTCATAAATGGGAATTCCAAGTATGGCTTTTTTATTCATAATTCAGTTCATTCAGCTTGGGTCAATGTAACTGTGTACAGTATATAAAATATCTAGCCATTTGGAGGGAGCATTTTTCGGGCCGGCGGCGTTCCTTGATCACCGCCGCATGGTCAGTGACGTTGCGCGCAGGTGCGGGCCAGCCGTGCATGTGCGTGACGTCATGACGTCACGCAATTACATCGGAGGTGACAGCGAATGCCGGGGCTTAGGCCTTCCGGAACGCTGAGGGGGGGCTACGCGGATGCCGCAATCATGGCGGCGGGGACTGCAGGGGGAGGGGTGGGGAGCAGGTGAACACCTGCAACTAATCGGCACAAAATTTGGATACGATTTAAACTTGCAGCTTCCAATGGATCTTGAGGTGATCACTGGAATGCTGTCAACATATACAGGAAGGACTGGAGTACCAAGTAAATGCTGCTGTTGGACATACCAGACTGGCCGATATTTGTACCATACTGAATATCTTATTCACTTACATTTTTTAGCACTTAGGCTTTTTATAAATCAATTAATATATTGATATTTCAATTTAATATAGATATGGCTTCATCACTTTGAACATCTGTTTTAGTGCCATACATGCTTGTTTGTCTGGCACTTCATATCTCACCTTTGGTCACCCAATATGGGGTTCTTTTCATCAGCAAAGGTAAAAAGTGTTCACTATTATGTTTTTGTACATGTTTTTGCACCTTCAGTATTATCGATTTTCACACACCAGCTCCTCAGTGTCACTTATCACATCAGATTACAGTCCCATATTTTCTCAATTGTATTACTTTTTTCATTCTCATACACACCACTTCCTTTAATAGCATATTCACCATAATAATTTCACTAATTAGGTCACAACACACAGCACACTTATTTTTCACCTTATCAAACTAATGGCAATACAATTTATTTTATGAATAAACCAGCAATAAATAAATGAACAAACTATAAAATAAAATAAATTAATAATATCAATCTATATAATTTTAGTACTTGACTGAGTATCTACTAGTCTGGTGTTGCAAAAGCAGTACTGAACCGTCACAGAATATCTACTGTTTACTCATTGAGATTTTTGAATACCAAATTGCAGGTGCCTCGTCCCCCCTTTTCCTCTCAAGGTCCAAGAGCTTTTAAGCCCTGTGGACCATGGACTCACCTGGTGGGTGCGGAGGGGACATGAGGAGATCTGGGGACAATTCTGGTTGTGCAATACATTCTCACCTTTCCATCATCTGAATGGTAAATATATCACCACACATATGGAGATGTATTTTTGCACAATATTAAATGCCCAATAATGCTTTGTTTTCTGCAAAATGTCAATAATGTTGTCTAAATAAGGCATTTTTCTTGATCTATTTCCCTAGAATAAATCCCCCTGAAGAAGATCACAAATGAAAGGGTCGAAATGCGTTGGGGTATCCATGTGAATAGCAGTGTTGTAATGTATTTTGCAAACCATGGTCTCCTTGGTGCATCGTTTGCTATGAGTGATGGTTCATGTTGTTGTTTATGTGTCGCTAACCAGAGCCTATATTTTAAACTCATTGTACATTAGAATTAATTTTTTGACTTAATAAAAGGTCTTTAACTAATTATCTCTTTTTAAATATCCTGTTGCTAAAAAAACCATTGGGGAAACTCTTCCATTTTTTGCAATTTTTGGGGTGTGCAGCATTGTTGATTCCCATATCTGCGTCCTTCCATTTCAAATGTCTTGACAATGCCCCTGGAAGCTGGATATCTGTGAAGTAGTCACAAGTACTCCAGTGATCTCCACTTGTTTCTGGGTCCTGTTCTGAGCAACTAGCCTACTGCATTCTTTTTTATTTTTTACATGTTTTTATTAATTTTAAATAGAATAGAAATACGTATTGAAAAAGATATATACAAAAACATTAAAACGCATACACGACACAAGAGGAAGGTCAATAACATACATACAAGGGGGTGTATATCTTAAATCCCTGTTCTATTATCACAGCATCCCTATTCGTTCTCCTTAAAGGGAACAATAGGAGAGGTGGAAGATCCCTAAATTTTGAGTACATATTGGTGCACCTAGGCTTTTTCAAGAGAGTTCTTGGAGCTACCAAACCTTACTGCCTAATCTCCACATCCCTTCTATCACCCACTCTCCCCCTCCCACCATCTTCCAACCACCACTTACTTCATGTGTTATTGCTTTACAAAATCATCTCAATTGTGATATTTGATATAGTGTCCCCCCCCCCCCCCAAAAAAAAAGTAAATCTAAATACCCCCCCCCCCATCCTAACCTCCCCCCTCTACTTCTGCTTTGGCCTACTGCAGGGGTCTCCAAACCTTTAAAACAAAGGGCCAGTTTACTGCCCTTCAAACTTTAGGGGGGCCGGGCTGTGGTTAGTGTCCTAGGAAATGCCCTGGAATCGGTGGGAGTAAACAATGCCATAAGCTTAAAGGTCAAAGGAAGTAAAAAAAGTTACATCATTAGTGTTAGCGAGAGGAACCGTGCCCCTATCGTTGGTGTCAGTGGGAGGAATAGCGCCCCCATCGTTGGTGTCAGTGGGAGGGACTGTGCCCCCATCGTTGGTGTCAGTGGGAGGAACCATACCGCCATAGTTGGTGTCAGTGTGAGGAATAGTGTCCCCATCGTTGTTGTCAGTGGGAGGAACCATGCCCCCCATCGTTGGTGTCAGTGGGAGGGACTGTGCCCTCATCGTTGGTTTCAGTGGGATGAACCATAGGAACCCAAGGGCCAGATAAATGCAAGCAAGGGGCCACATCTGGCCCACAGGCAGCAGTTTGAAGATCCCTGGCCTACTGCATTCTGAACAAGGAAGGCCGCTCGGCACAGGCACCATTCAGAGAATGCTTTGCATTCTCTGAATGAATGCAAAGTGTTCTCTGATTGGACAAGTTGGGGAGTAGGGGCAGTGACATCATACTCTCCACCTTGTCTAATCAGAGAACTTTTTGCATTCATTCAGAAATAATTCTCTGAATGGCGCTGATGCTGACTGGCCAACATCCTGTGTTCACAAGGCTTCTGGCCAATCACTCAGCACAGGACTTGGAAGCTAGTGGAGAACATTGGAGTAGCAGTGTCTACTTCAGTAATATCCAGCTTCTAGGTGCAATGGCCAGCTATTATATATACAGAGTTACATTGGTCCAAGCTGGATCACTGTAACTATAAAAAATATCTTTGCCTTGAATTCTTCTTTAAAAGCTATGTTCACTTTTTTTTTCTAAATTCCAGCACCCATATCTAATATAGCATTAATGTACTTCTTTTGCAGAAATAACAAAGCTTTCCATTTATTCTACACAGGATTACCTCACTGCTCTCATGGCTGTTTAAAAACACTTCTCCATTACTTCTGCCTTACTTCCTGGACAGACTAAGGGGTCATCTTTACACAAGTACATAGGAGGGATTGGACAGAAACACTCAACTGTCAGGCCCCGTTCACATTTCTGCTTATCAGGAATTCACATTTCCACATGTGTTCTTTTTTTTGGGGGGGTGGGGGGGGTGTTTTGGAGCATTTTCACTTGTCAGTCATAGGGCAGCCCATCCACTTGAACTGGCGCTGAGTGATGAATAGCTTGTTTCTTTTTCTTTTTTGGATCATCCTTTTGAATGGGCTGCCCTACAAGCAACAATCGCCCCAAAGAAGCTCCAGAAAGTTTTTTTTTGTTTTTTTTTAGAGTGGAGCTTGGTGCGTTTTTTACTGTGTTTTTTGGTGCAGCGCGTTCCTGAAATGCAAGGCAAAGCGTGCATTTTCTGTGCAGATTTCCATGCGTTTGTAAACACACAGATGTGAATGAAGCCTCATTGGTCTTGGTGTAAAAGCACCAATTTCACAATTTCACAGGACCTATTCACATCAAGCATAGTGGGAGCGCACGTTTTTTTGTCTAGTTTTTTTCCTGTGACACTCATAGGGCAGCCTGTTGATTTCAATGGGGGTGCGCTACATGTGGCTCATGGGACATGTTGGTGTGTTGTCGGTTTCGCGTTTTTTACTGAGCATTTTGCAGCATTTTTCACTCTTTTTTTCACATGGCAAAATCAGTGGTGGCTGGTGGGCTTTTCTTCTGGGGGGGCGGCAAACAACCAGCACTACCCCCTCCCCCCCACCAGCACTAACCCCCCGGGCGGTGTGGCACTATCAGCCAGCACCCTATTTACTATGCGTCGGGCTGTGTCCTCCTCTCCTCCTGTGTCCTCTGGGCAGCGGCAGCAGCAGGTCCGGCTCTAGCATGTCTCCTCTTCCACAACCAATAGGATTACCTGGCGCTTTGGCCAATCGGGAAACAGGTCTCGCTGACCTGCCTCCTGATTGGCGGGGAGTAACTGCAGTGTAAAAATAGCGAAAATGCATTTGCTATGGTCACACAATTGGGTGGGATCGGGGGGGGGACTCTCTGCACCCCGAGCCCACCCTATTTTGAAGCCTATTAGAGCCTCTGGTTGTAATCAGGTGCTTCAAAAAACATCCCCCCCCCTCCCCCCACAATAGGAATTCATGTGCATCCAGAAAGGGGCTGGGCACATAGATAGGGAGGCTGGCGAAGGTCTTAGGAGGGTGGCACCCATGTGCACAATGCTGCCCCTGGCAAAATGTGTGTTTGCTTCTGCAATTGATGTACTGTTGACAATTAATGGCACTGAAAGGGCATCTAGTTAATTTTAGGTGTATAAAGATGGCCATACACTATACAATCTGATAATACAATCCCCTTTAGATTTACCAAAACTATATAATAGGAGGAAACACCATCTATCCAATCACTCTGTATCCAATCAGGCAGGCCCTTGAACTACATAGTTGATGGTAGATCTAAAGGAGATTGTACAATCAGATTGTATTCTGAGCGTTACACAACCCAGGACATACTTCTCCAGTTTTCAGTACTACAGCGCTATCCACATAGGCTGTTATCTCATCACTCAGCACACTCCAAATGAACAATGAATGATGAAAGTTAAGGTAGAAAAAAATCAATGCCTGTGTATTTATTGAGAATGGTGACCACCAGTACCGCCTGTCAGTGCCACGAATCAGTGCCCACCAGTGCATAAGTGCCAGCAATCAGTGCCACCTATCAATGCCCACGAGTGCCACCTATCAATGCCCAATAGTGGTGCCAATCAGCGCCTCATCAGTGCAACCTAGCAGTGCTGCCTATCAGTGTCAACTACCAGTGCCGATCAGTGCCCATCATTGCCACTCATCAATGCCCATCACTGCCAGCTATCAGTGCCACCTATTAGTGCCCTTCAGTGCCACCTATCAATGCCCTTCAGTGTCGCCCATCAGTGCCACCCATCAGCGCCACCTCTCAGTGCCCACCAATGCCACCTATTAGTGCCCACCAGTGCCACCTCATCAGTGTCCACCAGTGCTGCCTATTAGTGCCCATCAGTGCCGCCTATTAGTGCCTATCAGTGCCGCCTATTGGAGCCCATCAATGCCGCCTTATCAGTGCCCATCAATGCAGCTCATCGGTGCACATCAGTGCAGTCTATCAGTGCCCATCAGTGCAGCCTCATCGGTGCACATCAGTGCAGTCTATCAGTGCCCATCAGTGCAGCCTCATCAGCGTAGATCAATGAAGGAGAAAAATTATCTGTTTGCAAAATTTATTAACAATATATAAAACGATTTTGTATTTTTTTTTAAATATGTCGGCCTTTTTTAAATTTTTTAACAAAAAATAAAAAACCCAGAGGTGATCGAATACCACCAAAAGAAAGCGCAATTTGTGGGAAAAAATGATAAAAATGTCATTTGTGTACAGTGTCGTATGACCGCGCAATTGTCGTTCAAAGAGTGACAGCGCTGAAAGCTGAAAATTGGTCTGGGCAGGAGGGGGGTTTAGGTGCCCAGTAAGCAAGTGGTTAATGCTATATTGGCGCACAGAGGAGCTGGAATTTAGAATAAAAAAAAAAAAAAAGGAGAGCTTAGAATTTAAGATTCTTGGATAATGTTAGCCATGACTACTTCTCTTTAAAGCTTTAACAGCTCCATTCATAACTGTCCTGAGAAGGTCAGAAATCTCCAGCCTCCCCGCGCTTTATATTTCGCTTATTTTTTTTTTTTTCTAATGCAAATCAGATACCAGAACGGATTACCATCGTATTGTTCACTAAAGTAACCAGCTGGAAAAAAAAAAAGATGCCTTGAAAGTAAACGGACAGGATAATAATATCTCTGTGGGAGATGCTTTTGAGCCTCAGGTTTCTTTTAAGCTTATCATTAAAAAAAAATATAAATAAATTTCCTTTGGAACGGCTCAGATGATTGTCAGAGATGGCAAAAAATAAAACCGAGAGGGTTTTCAGGTCCTTTCGAGTGTGTCATAATGTCATATGTTTCACAATGTTTCTTTATATTTCTCCACTAGGCTTGTCATTAAACAGCAGAATACGATTTGGTTCTGTAGCATTCCAACATAAAACCCCATTTAAATAAAAGACGGATTATTTGTTATTTTTTTTTTCTCATATTTATTGTACGCTGACACATTAGTCACCGCGCCAGACAAAAACAGGAATTTATGAAATAGCACCAATCAAAACAAATATTTTCATTTCACTTGATTGAGAAATAAAATAAAAAAGCCTCTTTTACAGGGTCTAGGGCGGGGGCTGGGGGGGGGGGGGCGGCAATTGAGTAAAAAAAAGGCGACTGAGCCTCAGTTTTATTATACCCCACCTAAAGGCGAAACAATAGCTGACGGAGGCTGTTCCTATCTGCAGCTGCAGCAAATGCGGAGTCAGGACAGGCAGCACCTCCTGTCAAGTTCGGCCATTCAAGTCAATGGGGGCTGCGCCGCCACATGCAAGCCAAGTGCTTGGCTCCCATTTTGCAGTTAGCCCAATTATTAACCACTTAAGGACCGAGCCTCTTTCTGAGATTTGTTGTTTACAAGTCAAAAACTGTTTTTTTTTGCTAGAAAATTACTTAGAACCCCCAAACATTATACATTTTTTTTCTAACACCCTAGAGAATAAAATGGCGGTTGTTGCAATGCTTTCTGTCACATTGTATTTGCGCAACGGTCTCATAAGCGCACTTTTTTTGGAAAAAATACACTTTGTTGAATTAAAAAACAAGACAACAGTAAAGTTAGCCCCATCAAAAGGTGCCCATCAGCTGCCAATCAGTGCCCAACACCTGCCAGCCTGTCCCCATAATAAACGCCTGTCAGTGCCCATAACAGTGCGTGCCAATCAGTGCCCAAAAAAGTGTCAATCAGTGCCCCATCAGTAATGCCTGTCAGTGCCCCATCAAAGTGCCAATTAGTGCCACTCAGTAATGCCTGTCAGTAGCTCCTCATCAGTGCTGCCTATCCAGTGCCACCTATCAGTGCAGCCTCACCAGTGCCCACCAGTGCTGTCTTATCAGTGCCACCTATCAGTGCCCATCAGAGCCACCTCATCAGTGCCCATCAATACAGCCTCATCAATAATCATCAGTGAACACAGCCTCATCAATAAAGGAGAAAAATTATCTGTTTACAAATGTTTTTAACAAACTATAAAAAATGCTTTTGTGTTTTTTTTTCAAAATTCTTGAAATTCTTCAGAAGTATTTTTTTGTTTGTTTAGCAAAAAATAAAAAATCCTCAGTGGTGATTAAAACCCCATCAAAAGAAATCTCTATTTGTGTGAAAAAAATGGTAACAATTTCATATTTGTACAGTATTGCATGACCGTGCAATTGTTCAAGGTGTGGCAGCGCCAAAAGCTGAAAATTGGCCTGGGCAGGAAGGCGGTAAAAGTGCCCAAGTAGGCAAGGGGTTAGCGCAACAAGCTGAGTTGATAGGCAATGCCGCCTATCAAAGGACCATGGCACAACTACAAGCCAAGTGCTTGGCTCGCGATTGCAACACATCTCTGGTCCCCTGGTGACATCTATTATGACGAAACGTGTTGGGCGAAAACCTCAGTAACGTTATCATGATTGCCGCCCAAGTGCAGCGACACTTGTAGGTGTTATCTCTCTTAACTTCTGTGAGTATCTGAGGGGATTTTATTAAAACATTACCTGCTAGTATCACACTATTCCGGCCTCTGTTTATTTTTATATTTGTGTGGCGCTGTGGACTCAATTGGTGTCATTTGAGTATATGCCTAATGCCAGTGGAAGTCACCTGGATGTTTATGCAATTGTAAACTCTGCTGACCTCTTATGATAGGGGTGGGGTGGGCTGAGAGTCTGGTAAGTAGTTGTATGCAGCTTTCGGTGTGGGGAACTGTGCCTGCTTATTATTCACATGATTTTCCGAGCACACATCACTGAAGTGGGACTGTTGCACCTTTGTATATATGGACTTTATTCCCATATTCAATTTTGATTTTTTTATTGTTTGCCCATTTATATTTGTTTTATTTATTCATATAAATGGTTTATTCTTAAAGGGATAGCGCACCAATTATTGTATTTTAGCCCTTGCTAAAAAAAAATAAAGAACAGTTATTCAGAAGGTGGCTGGATCTGTTTACAGGGTTTTTCTGGGATATATTCTGGGCGTTTAGTGTTAGGTATTCGTTTTGTTGGGTTTTTTTGCTTTTATTTTAACCAGTTGCCGACCGCCTTATAGCACTTTTACTGCAACAGGGTGGTCACGCTGCACAAGATCACATATATATATATATATATATATATATATATATATATACACACACCATGCATATCCACGCAGATACCCTGCATTTCTGGGTATCGGCCACAAGTGCGTGCCCCCGGAGGATCGCTCCCACTGTGCACATTCTACACAGCGGGAGCTGATCAGCAGGTCAATGTCCGCCGGCACCCGCTGATCGTTCGGGACACCGTCAGTAAGGAAAACATGGATCTTGTGTTTCTGCAAAGTAGGGACACGGATCTCTGCCTTCCCCTAGTACAAGGACCTTCCCCACTACAGTAAAACACCAGCTAGGCACACAGTTAACCCTTTGATCACTCCTGATGTTAACCCTTTCCCAGCCAGTGTCATTGGTACAGTGACAGTGTATATTTTTAGCACTGATCTCTGTATTAGTATCACTGGTCCCCAAAAAGTGTCAAAAGTGTCAGTTAGGTGTCCGATTTGTCCGTTGCAATATCACAGTCCCGGTATAAGTCGCTGATCGCCGCCATTACTAGTAAAAAAAAAATAATAATAATTCCATAAATATAGTCCATAGTTTGTAGACACTATATCTTTTGCACAAATATACACTTATTGGGATTTTTTTTTACCAAAAATATGTAGCAGAATAGACATGTGCGGTTAATTTAGTTTCGAATTAAAATTCGGACGAATTTTCGTTATTCGGAAATTTGGATGTATCTGAATTTCCGAATTAGAATAGTACCGAATTTAAACGAATCCAAAATAACGAAGAAAAAAATTCGGACGGAATTCAAATCGTTTTCAAATACTTTTCCAATTCGAATACTTTTCAAATTCGAATTCTAAAACTTTTCAAAAGTTTTCCAATTTCCAAAGAGAATCAAATAGAATAGAAGGTAAAGGGATAGAATAGAAAAATCTACTTTATCTACTATTCTATTTGATTCTTTTTGGAAATTGGAAAATTATTCGAATTCTAAAATGTTTTGAATCGATTGGAAAACAAATAAACTAAACAAATTCCGAAAACAAATTAAACTAATGAAGCAAATTTAACTAAACAAATTTATGTAAATAACGAATGTAAACGAAACAAAACAAAACACATTTTTTCGTTCTGCACATGTCTATAGCAGAATACATGTTGGCCTAAATGAATGATGAAATGATGAAGAAATTCGATTTTTTTTTACATTTTTTTATTGGATATGTTTTATAGCTGAAAGCAAAAAAAAATAAAAATATTTTACATTTTTTCAAAATTGTTTATAAAAAAAAAAATGCAAAAGATAAAAAATGCAGAGGTGATCAAATACCACCAAAAGAAAGCTCTATTTGTGGGGAATAAAACCTCAGTTTAAAATATTTAAAATATTTGGGAACAGCGTGGCACACCTGTGTAATTATCACTTAAAGTATCACAGTGCCCTATCGCAAAAAATGGCCTGGTCAGAAAGGGGGGTAAATCTTCTGGAGTTGAAGTAGTTAAATGCAAACACTCTGACATTGCATGGTTAAATGAATGCATGCACATCTGTCAAACTATGGGGCCTATAAAAAAATAAAAATCTAAAATGTGAATCTCTCAGGCATTTGCATTTGCACAGCCATCAGAAAAATCCCATCATTTGTGCAATATTCAATAAGTTTACTTGCTATGATACTTGGCTCCATCTAGTGGCCATAATGCTGTATTTTCCTGAAATACTTTAATTAGGAAAACACAGCATTATGGCCACTAGATGGAGCTAATGACCAGAGGACGTAAACATATTACAAAAATGATGGGGATTATTTGTGATGACTGTGCGAATGCTTGAAACATTCAAACAGTGTTTTTTTTCTCTAAATAGACTCCTATGTGTCTATAGGCCAGGGATATGCAATTAGCGAACCTCCAGCTGTTGCAGAACTACAAGTCCCATGAGGCATAACAAGACTCTGAGAGCCACAAGCATGACACCCAGAGGCAGAGGCATGATGGGACTTGTAATTGTGCAACAGCTGGAGGTCCGCTAATTGCATATCCCTGGTCTATAGCTTCTATGAATGAAAAGCGATCTATGAATGGAGGATGGGTGAATGATTGAAAGATCTGCCCTCTTCATTTATAGATCCTGATTTTTAAGCCTCAATCTTGGACAGTTGTCAGGGAGGACCCCCCAAAATATGTCATTTTAAATTTTACCATTTTCGCTTAAAGTGATATTAAAGTCTGATTTAAAAATCCCAAACATGTTACACTCACCTGCTCTGTGAAATGGTTTTGCACAGAGCAGCCCAGATCCTCCCATTCCCACAGCAAGCAGCTTGCTATGGGGGGGGGCACTCGAGCTGAGCGTCCATTCTGTGTGTCCATTCAGGAGCCAAGCCGTGGCTCGGCCCCACCCCCATCTCTCCTCATTGGCTCACTGACTTTGACTGACAGCAGCGGGAGCCAATGGCGCCTGCTGCTGTCTCAGTCAATGAGGAGCATAGCATAGATAAGATTAAAAAAAAAAAAAAAAACTTCTGAACTTCTGCCTTTAGAACCACTTGAAGAGTTTGCACAGGTAACACATATAACAATCACAAGAGACATTAATTTCTGTTATTTTGGAACACCTTATCAGCTTGTCTGCAATCCATATTCTAAAATGCCTCCGTGTATAATATTAGGAGGCAAACCATCTCTCTACAACATACCATTCCAAGGGCATTCTAACAACACTTTCCAGGGACTATTCTTATGCCGCGTACACACGACCAGACTTTCCTGCAGAAAAGGTCCGACAGAATCATTCCGTCGGATATTCTGATCATGTGTGGGCTTCATCTGACTTTTTCTTTCGAAAATTCTGACGGACTTAGAAATAGAACATGTTTCAAATCTTTCCGACAAACTCAATTCCTATCGGGGAAAACAGTTCGTCTGTATGCTAGTCCGACAGACCAAAAACGACGCAAGGGCAGCTATTGGCTACTGGCTATTGAACTTCCTTTTTCTAGTCCCGTCGTACGTCATCGCGTTCTAAACGATCGGACTTTGATATGATCGTGTGTAGGCAAGTCCGTTTCAGCGGAACTCCGTCAGAGAGACCGCCAGAGTCTACTCCGACGGAAAGTCCGGTCGTGTGTACGCGGCATAACACATATAACAATTACAAGAGACATTAATTTCTGTTATTTTGGAACACCTTATCAGCTTGTCTGCAATCCATACTATAAAATGCCTCTGTGTACAATATTAGGAGACAAACCATCTCTCTAGAACAGCACATTCCAAGGGCATTTTAACAACACTTTCCAAGGACTATTCTAAGAATTTTCTATAAAGCAAGGCTAGCACGCAAAACTGTTATATATAGATCCTAACATTAGCATGTAAGCACTTAATATTGTCATTTAAGCATTAGTAAAATATAAAATAACAACGGCTAAAAACAAGAATTTTTTTTTTTTTTTTAAATGGGGCGTTTGTATTATTTTCGTAATGCACTCATGGATTCGGCTTTACTCTTTTGCCAGGAATGAATAAAGAAATAACTATAGTAATATTTTCTCAGCAATTTTTTATTTATTTTTTTTCAAAATATTTAAATAGCAAGATCAGAGTAAAGTGTCATTTGCAGATTTACATCCATATGGCTTGAGCAACCCGTAATATTTATAACTTTAATTGATGCGTGCATTTCACCTTTAAAATTACATTTTTCGCTTCTTGTGAATAATGAACAGACCAGCCTGGGGAGCCCCCACACAGCCAACTACATCTGTTAATCTGCAACGTTCCATCCGAGAGCCGTGTTACGTAGGACAAGTCATGCATCAATTCCATGTGAGGCCCAATTTGGTGTTCATGAGAGGAGTGCAGTGTGGACAGATGACGGGAGATGGAATTTTATATAGCGGGGAGACAGATGTGCCCTGTCACTAACGAGATCTGCTGGTCGACGGGCAGAACATTAATCTGGTTACAGCTCTCTATTTGTTAATAATAATAATAATATAAACAACAACAATAATAATAATAACAAAAACAACAACAATTATTGTTAATAATAATAATAATAATAATATAATAATAATATAATAATAATAATTGTTGTTGTTTTTGTAATAATAATAGCAGTATTGGTAGAAGGAGCATCAGCATACAGCTGCATAGAAAGGTCCCCTATACATCTTGCGTAGCGAGAATGGGCATTCCGCTCGTGAGTTTTTTTTAGCACAATTTACATGCGTTTCTGCATGTTGCACACAGGGCAGCCCATTCAAGTGAATGGCCTGTCCTACTATATTTGTTAATATTATTAATAAAAAATAATAATAATAGTAATCATAATAGTTAACAATAATAATTATTATTTATTTATTATTATTATTATTATTTGTATTATTATTATTATTATTAATAAAACCTTGGTTTGAGAGTAACTTGGTTTGAGAGAGTTTTGCAAGACAAGCAAAATTTTTAAATGCATTTTGACTTGATATACAAGCGATGTCTTGATATAAGAGTAGCGTCACGTCACAACTGGGTATAAAAGAGAAGAGAGGCGCCTCTAATGCCCTGTACACACAGCCGGACATTGATCAGACATTCCGACAACAAAATCCATGGATTTTTTTCCCGACGGATGTTGGCTCAAACTTGTCTTGCATACACACGGTCGCACAAAGTTGTCGGAAAATCCGATCGTTCTGAACGCGGTGACGTAAAACACGTACGTCGGGACTATAAACGGGGCAGTAGCCAACAGCTTTCGTCTCATAATTTATTCTGAGCATGCGTGGCACTTTGTGCGTTGGAATTGTCCACTCGTGGTCGGAATTTACGCGAACGGATTTTGCTGTCGGAAAATTTGATAGCCTGCTCTCAAACTTTGTGTGTCAGAAATTCCAATGGAAAAAGTCCGATGGAGCCCACACACGGTCGGAATTTCCGACAACAATCTCCGATCGCACATATTCCGTCGGAAAGTCCGACCGTGTGTACAGGGTAGCAATATGGTTACATTTAATGAAGGTACAACGTTTAGCAACTCACATGGTTGGTGATTAAAACAGGTACATCTAAGTATGCAGGCATCCGGGGTAAAGCTATCCACATAGACCATCCCCCGCAGCGCCAGCTCTCACTGCTGTCAGTCTGCAATCGTGAGCGGGAAGACTACCCTGCAGTAGAGCGATCTGAAAGTGAGGCTTGAACCACTCGTGGAGCGCAGCGTGAAAGCGATGACGTTGATGGCGTTGCGGAGGACGGTCTATGTGGACATCTTTAACCCGGATGCCTGCATACTTAGATGTGCCTCTTTTAATCATCAACCATGTGAGTTGATAAATGTTGTACCTTCATTAAATGTAACCATATTTCTACAGTTAGAGGTGCCTCTCTTCTCTTTTATACCCATTCATGCTGCGATGCTGAGGGTGAGGATACTGGCTTGATACAGATGACTATCATTTCACTCAAACAAGACTCCTGGTTTATGCCTTGACTCTAAGCTTGATACATCTCTTGATTCGGGTGACCTTTGGCATTTTTCCCATTGGTTATCACATTCTTGCGAAAGTAGTCTACAAACTATCAAAGCAGTCATCACAGCATTCCTCACTGATTAGGGGGACCTCCCCCTTTTCGCCCCTTTGGGGTGCTCTTCCCCCTGCCTGTCTCTCTTCCCGTCCTTCATCCAATTTGAACATTTGAAGTCCAGCCCATGTGAAATTTGGGCTATCTACATCTCTGTCACAGATGCTCTGGCACTGGGTTTGGTCCCTCACCTCCCATTTTTGCTTCCCCTTTTGATATCCATTGTTGTCCGGCCATTCCTGCATTTGTCCGCTTGGGGCTCCGTGGAGTCCAGTGCAGCCATACCTTCTTTCATGTTTAGCCTTTTACCCCATGTATTCGTACTCAAAATATCTGTCTCCACATAATTGATAACATAAACTCTTTAACCACTTGCTCCTGATGAAGAGGAATGACGCATAATCTTAAAACGCGTAGAGTTTCACTCTGAACATTTGTACAAGAGTGATGTAAACTAAGTGTTTTTTTATGTTTTCATGTGGTTATACTATATTGAATTTGTCTATCTGTGATACAAACCCTCCTTGTATCTATCCTTTTAAATTTTATATCATTAAACTTATATAAATTTTATACTTTTCCTGTGTGCATACGCATTTTTGAATTTATCACCTTTTAAAGTCCCACCAGAGGGTTTTTTTTTTGCCATTTGAAAGCTGTCAACATAGACCGTCCTCCACAATGCCATCAACGTCATCCCTTCCACACTGCGCTCCACGAGTGGTTCAAGCCTCGCTTTCAGATCGTTCAACTGCAGGGTAGTCTTCCCGGTCACATTTGCAGACCGATAGCGGTGAGAGCCGGCGGTGAGGAGGATGGTTTATGTGGACCGCTTTACCCCGGGTGCCTGCATACTTAGATGTGCCTCTTTTAATAATCAACCATGTGAGTTGCTAAATGTACCCTCATTAAATGTAACCATGTTGCTACATTTAGAGTCGCCTCTCTTCTCTTTTATACGCTGTAACTCTTGCTGGATTTTGCTTCTAAACCCCTTGTGGAGGCTGTTATTTGTGGATGGACATTTTATGGTTATACAACCCATCATATTGCTATAATCTTTTTATATGGACTATAAACTGAAGGACTTATGAATAAATGGTTGTGAAAAGAATAAACCGAGTTTCCATTATTTCCTATGGGGAAATTCACTTTGATATACAAGTGCTTTGGATTACAAGCATGTTTCTGGAACGAATTAAGCTCGCAATCCAAGGTTTTGCTGTTTTAGTAAAAGGAGCATACAGCTGCATAGAAAGGCCCCATTCACATCTCGCATAGTGTTCCCACTCTTGATTTTTTTTTTTGCTCATTTTACACGTTTCTATGTGTTGCGCATAGAGCAGCCCATTCACTTGAATGGTCTGCCCTATTCGTGTTTTTCGTGCAAAAGAAACAAATACACCCTTTTTGGGCAACAAGTTTTGTGTGATTTTGTCAAGCGCGCTTTGCTGTGAATGCAGCGTTTGTTTTTGTTTTTTGACACTCGACAATCACAGCCAAATCGCACAGCATTTAGGGTGTCATTAAAAATGAATGGCACCCAAATGTATTTAGCGCATTTTGCCACAATTTCAGCGCAATTTGGAATTGTGGGCTGAAACGAGCCAATTCTGCCCGTGATTCTAAATTGATAAATGTGAATGGGGCCTTAGGGGTGTATTTATACAGCAGTAAATCCAGCATTCCCTGCATATGTATTTTCCTGGCGCACACATTAATTAATTCGCTTGCAGTGAATGTTGGGTAAATGTCCCTGGGTTTCATCACAATTAACTTCCTCAGGGGGGCTCCTGAGGAAGAACATTGTGATGAAACACATAAGGTCCTCTTAGGATGGTTGCATTTCAGTATAACAGATTGGCACTAGGCACCAATGCCTAAATTGAAGTAAACTATTCTCCCTTGCGATTTTATATATGAAGAATGGACTTTAAATATATCTCCAATGGTTTTATACACAAAAAATGAGCATCATTAAAAATAACCATACATCTTGTACATGTTAAAAAAAATCTTAACAATCTTTTTTTAAATATTGTCAGGCCTGGGCTCAGCCCTTCCTTCTCTGAGCTGACTGCTCAGCTGTCGGCTAATTGCCAGCTCCTATCTCTCCACAGTCACTCAGCTGTTGATGATATCCTGCTTGTCAGTCCTGCCTACTGTCACTGTCCCTACCATGCAAAGCAGACGGCCAGGCGTGGTCACACCCCAAGGTGGTATTGAACCCATAACCTTCTGTTTGCTACTCGGGTTGCTTTACCTCTGAGTCACACCTCAGTTCTCTCTTCAGCCTGCTTTCCAGCTAAGCCTAGTTCTGCATGAAGTACTGAGGGTTTTTCTCTGGATCTTACCTTGCAATCAGTACCTGTCTCTCCTGGTTCAGCTGAGGCAGTTTACCTAATCAGCAGGGTATAAAACACTGCCTCACTCTGAGGGCTTGGTCAGTTCATTGTCTCTTGTTTTGCCAAAGGTTCTGGTATTTCGGTGTTCCGGTGTTCTGGTGTTCCAGTGTTCCTGTGTTCAAGTTACAGTGTTCCAAGACTGACCCCAGCTTCTGGCCCTTGCTCTGTTTATCGTTTATTCTGACTTCTGGAATCCCTGACTACAGCTTTACCTCGACTATCCTTTGACAAATTCCTCTCAAGCCCCTGTTTCACAGCCCAGGTTGCTTCTTATCTTGTTACCGTGGGCTGTGTGTATTTGCGAGGGTGAGCATACATCTCTGCACTATGAACTCCAACCAAGGTAAGCCCTTACACCTACTTAAGCCGTCCAGTCCAGAGGATCTCTGCCTTCGCCTTGGTCAACATTACAGAAACTATCTCCTGCGATCCTGTTCAAGACTTGGTTTGCTGACATCCCTTCTGGTTCCACATCCTGCTTGCTGTTCCACTACATTGATCCCTGACTTCTGGCTTGGCTGACTATCCGTTCCGGTTACTGAACTTTGGCTATGTTTTGACTACGTTTGTTCTTTTTACTTTATTATTAAACAAGTGTGATTTAACTGTACTTCTGTCTTGACCTGATTTCATAGTTTCTGACAAATATATATAAATGTCACGCCAGTTCGATTATAGATTATACAGGGACTTGAATTGTGGGGTCCCTAGAGACTATTAGATGTAGGTAAATGCATTTCAAGGGATACTGTAACCCGCTTTGTCCACCAAGTAAAATGGTCACTTCATACTGTATATATGGCAAGTTTATTCAGGTCCACATATCAATTGAATGCACTGAACGATTGAAGGCAGGTGGGGGAATAATTCCAAAGATATCCCACCGGCCCGTGGGGAGGAAAGCCACCTGATAGGGAACCCCAAAGAGGCATATAGCACTCAGATTAAACTCCCAAAAGAAAGGGGATGAGATAATGCACATAAGGGGCTTTAGCCACAAAATTAGGGTTGTTTGAGTTTTTATTGCAAATTCAGCATACATAAAAGCATGACGCAATCATTCAAGGCGGAAAAGAGGTCTCCACACTTTTCTCCAAGATGGCGCCTCAGGCTGGGCTATCTTTGGAATTATTCCCCTACCTGCCTCCATTATTTCAGTACATTCAATTGATATGTGGACCTGATTAAACTTGACAAACATATGAAGTGACCTTTTTACTTGGCTGAGATTTGAGTTCCTGAGGAAGCAGGTTATCCTGCAAAACCTATAGACCTACAACTAATGGTCTCTTGGGACCCCACAATTTAAGTACCTGTATAATCTACCATCTAAGTGATTTGTATATATATATACAGTTGGGACGGAAAGTATTCAGACCTCCTTAAATTTGTCACTCTTTGTTATATTGCAGCCATTTGCTAAAATCATTTAAGTTCATTTTTTTTTTCCTAATTAATGTACACACAGCACCCCATATTGACAGAAAAACACAGAATTGTTGACATTTTTGCAGATTTATTAACCACTTGCTTACTGGGCACTTAAACCCCCCTCCTGCCCAGACCAATTTTGAGCTTTCAGCGCTGTCGCACTCTGAATGACAATTGCGCGGTCATACAACACTGTACCCAAATCAAATTTTTATAATTTTTTCCCACAAATAGAGCTTTCTTTTGGTGGTATTTAATCACAACTGGGGCTTTTATTTTTTGCTAAACAAACAAAAAAAGATGGAAATTTTTGAAAAAAAAAAAAATCATGTTTAATAGTTTGTTATAACATTTTGCAAACAGGTAATTTTTCTCCTTCATTGATATGCGCTGATGAGGCACGGATAGGCACAGATAAGGCGGCACTAATAGGCACAGTTAAGGCGGCACTGATAGGCACAGTTAAGGCCGCACTGATGGGGACAGATAAGGCGATACTGATGGGCACAGATAAGGTGGCACTGATGGCCACTGATGGGCGCTGATGGGTGGCACGGATGGGTGGCACAGATGGGTGGCACGGATAGGTGGCACGGATGGGCACTGATAGGTACCACTGATGGGGGGCACTGATGGGCGGCACTGATGGGGGGCACTGATGGGCAGTGATGGGCAGCACTGATGGGCACTTATGGGCACTGGTAGGTGACACTGATGGGCACTGATAGGTTGCACTGATGTGGGTGCTGATGGGTGGCACTGATGTGGGTGCTGATGGGTGGCACTGATGGGTGGCACTGATGGGTGGCACTGTGGGCACTAATGGGTGGCACTGTGGGCATTTATGGGTGGCACTGATTGATGGCACTGTGGGCACTGATGGGTGACGCTGGTGGGCACTGGTAGGCGGCACTGCTGCCTATTGCTGTGTGTCAAAAAGATCGCCGTGATCGGGACTGATGTCCGGATCACGGTCGCCGGTGATCGAGTTTTTTTTCCTCCTCACGCTGTCAGCGCGAGGAGGAAAAATAGCCGATTACTGGCTCTGTTTACATCACATGATCAGCTGTCATTGGCTGACAGCTGATCATGTGGTAAGGGGTCGGGACCGACCCCTTACTCTGATCTGTGATCAGGCGTGTCTCATAGACTCGCTGATCACCGAGCGCCCCGGTGATCACAGCGCGCCGGGACGTCGTCCCGGCAATTTAGATCCGCGCTGTTGCCGTCATTTGGCGATGGCCCGGATCTGAAGGGGTTAAAAAAGAAAAACTGAAATATCACATGGTCCTAAGTATTCAGACCCTTTGCTGTGACACTCATATATTTAACTCAGGTGCTGTCCATTTCTTCTGATCATCCTTGAGATGGTTCTACACCTTCATTTGAGTCCAGCTGTGTTTGATTCTACTGATTATACTTCATTAGGAAAGCCACACACCTGTCTATATAAGACCTTACAGCTCACAGTGCATGTCAGAGCAAATGAGAATCATGAGGTCAAAAGAACTGCCTGAAGAGCTCAGAGACAGAATTGTGGCAAGGTACAGATCTGGCCAAGGTTGCAAAAAATTTCTGCTGCACTTAAGGTTCCTAAGAGCACAGTGGCCTCCATAATCCTTAAATGGAAGACTTTTGGGAAGACCAGAACCCTTCCTAGAGCTGGCCGTCTGGCCAAACTGAGCTATCGGGGGAGAAGAGCCTTGGTGAGAGAGGTAAAGAAGAACCCAAAGATCACTGTGGCTGAGCTCCAGAGATGCAGACGGGAGATGGGAGAAAGTTGTAGAAAGTCAACCATCACTGCAGCCCTCCACCAGTCGGGGCTTTATGGCAGAGTGGCCCGACGGAAGCCTCTCCTCAGTGCAAGACACATGAAAGCCCGCATGGAGTTTGCTAAAAAACACCTGAAGGACTCCAAGATGGTGAGAAATAAGGTTCTCTGGTCTGATGAGACCAAGATAGAACTTTTTGGCCTTAATTCTAAGCGGTATGTGTGGAGAAAACCAGGCACTGCTCATCACCTGTCCAATACAGTCCCAACAGTGAAGCATGGTGGTGGCAGCATCATGCTGTGGGGGTGTTTTTCAGCTGCAGGGACAGGACGACTGGTTGCAATTGAGGGAAAGATGAATACGGCCAAGTACAGGGATGTCCTGGACGAAAACCTTCTTTAGAGTGCTCAGGACCTCAGACTGGGCCGAAGGTTTACCTTCCAACAAGACAATGACCCTAAGCACACAGCTAAAATAACGAAGGAGTGGTTTCACAACAACTCTGTGACTGTTCTTGAATGGCCCAGCCAGAGCCCTGATATAAACCCAATTGGGCATCTCTGGAGAAACCTAAAAATGGCTGTCCACCAACATTTACCATCCAACCTGACAGAACTGGAGAGGATCTGCAAGGAGGAATGGCAGAGGATCCCCAAATCCAGGTGTGTGCATCTTTCCCAAAAAGACTCATGGCTGTATTAGATGAAAAGGGGGCTTCTACTAAATACTGAGCAAAGGGTCTGAATACTTAGGACCATGTGATATTTCAGTTTTTCTTTTTTAATAAATCTGCAAAAATGTTAACAATTCTGTGTTTTTCTGTCAATATGGGGTGCTGTGTGTACATTAATGAGGAAAAAATGAACTTAAATGATTTTAGCAAATGGCTGCAATATAACAAAGAGTGAAAAATGTAAGGGGGTCTGAATACTTTCCGTCTCCACTGTGTATATATATATAAATATATATATAAGATTGGAAAGAATTTTTTAACATGTACAAATAAAGATGTATAGTATGATTATTTTTAATGATGTTCATATTTTTTTGTGTATAAAACCATTGGATATATGTTTGAAAACAGGGGTTTGGTCGGCTAATTATCTGCAAATTGTGCCACATCCTAGATTAAGAATTTAAACAAAGATAATTCCCCTAGTGGACTTTAAAGGCACATATAAAAGAATACATACAAGAGAGGCAGCGCTGTGAAAAAAAGTTATATATGATATAACCAAAACAAATATGTGAAATATTAGGCCCAAATTTGAGATAGGCTCCAAAGTTCATAAAGGTGCATAAACAAGGTGAACCGTCCTATCCAAAATCAATCATAGATGGTGGATAAAAAGGAAACGTAGATAGGTGGAAATCGATTAAATCAATAAGTCCTTCACCACACCACTGTGATAATGTTAAGATGCGCGCTTACCAAACGGCAAGCTAGAAAGAGCTTGCGACCTTAACCCGGTCGGGGCCTTTCAGGGTGGAACCATCAGAGGAAGACACGCCACCTTTGCTTGGATTAAAGCACGCTGTTCTTCCAATCGTCACTCTGTGGAGATGTGACCCCTGACTAGGGATAAACCTTGAACTGACAATCACATGTCACACTGTCTCCGATTCTTAAACACTCTCCGTCAAATTTACAGGTATTGGTGTCACATAGAAAAAGATCATTTTCTCTGTCATCAAAACCAGAACAGTTCCAGCCTGTCGGGGCACACTGGGGCCAAATGCGGGTCCTGTAGGTTGTGGAAATGTATAAATAGGTGTATAGTGACCAGAAATATGAATAAATTCAGTGATAGGTAAGAAGTTTTGAGATGTATCCTACCTGATAGGCCTACGGTACAGAGTTCGAAAGAGACCACCAACTGATGGTAAATGTAGACCAGGTGGAACTCAGAGGGCTAGAAGATCAACATGAAGGAAAAGGAACATATAAAAGTCTCATTTTTGTACTTCTGTCATTTGTCTTGACAGTTTAAGGTGTATCTAAAAAAATGTGTTTGGGGATTTTATATAGGATAAAACAGGGGTTCAACAACTTTGTCCCTGGTTAGTAGTGTTAGGTTTGATCAAGGAGGGGAAAAAAGGGGGGGGGAGAGGGGGGAGAACAGGGGAGGAGGGGAAGAAAGGGGGGAGGAGCTTTCCCCTGCTTTTATTTCCCCCCCCCTCCTTCCTTCATTCCCCCCTTTCCTCTTCTTCCCTCTTTCCCCCCCCCCTCCCCTCCTTCCTTTCCTTCACCCCCCCCCCTTTTTTTTTTTCCCACTTTTTTTTCCCCCCTTTTTTTTCCCCCCTTTCTTTTCTTTTTCCTGCCCTCCTCCCTCCCCCCCCCCCCCTTTGACAGAAGTACAAAAATGAGACTTTTATATGTTCCTTTTCCTTCATGTTGATCTTCTAGCCATCTGAGTTCCACCTGGTCTACATTTACCATCAGTTGGTGGTCTCTTTCGAACTCTGTACCGTAGGCCTATCAGGTAGGATACATCTCAAAACTTCTTACCTATCACTGAATTTATTCATATTTCTGGTCACTATACACCTATTTATACATTTCCACAACCTACAGGACCCGCATTTGGCCCCAGTGTGATTCCAGATCCAAACATCTGCATGCCCTTGATTAATGGGCCTTTCTTCCTATCATTAGGAAGTAAAACCACCTCATACATCCTTACCCAGTCATTTCCACCTCGATAGAGGCCATATGAATACTTTGGATATACTAAACAAAGTTCTATACACCACGATTGGAGGACGTGCTTGATGGGCAGTATGTGTCAATACCGTTGTTTTTAAACCTCTCTGGAATGCGCAGCTAACATTTATATATACCAATGTAAGTGTAAACGAAATGAATATAATACTGCACCTATATGCTTTATGGCTTGATATACACATGTATTTATTATGTCTATGTTGTATACACCATTCCCTATATAGAAATCTCTGTTAAAGCTTACAACCACCCCTGAAGAAGGAGGCTAAAACAACTCCGAAACGCGTCGGGTGCAAGCGTATTGGTATTAATAGCTATAAATATGTGTAATCGCATTCCTTTTTTATCTATGTTATTCTTTGATGTCTTTATGAGAACTTTTTGTAATTAATAAATTGTTGTTTACTTAACATACTCTTCTACACATTCTTTTATATGTGCCTTTAAAGTCCACTAGGGGAATTATCTTTGTTTAAATTCTTAATCTAGGATGTGACACAATTTGCAGATAATTAGCCGACCAAACCCCTGTTTTCAATTAAACTGGTAGTAGATACCGCTCCCCGCACTAGATCGGCAATTATCTTTGCACGGCTATCTAGAACTCTATAAGAGTATTCTGGATCGTTGAAAAACTTTTTTATTATTTCATTCTTATTGCTTGTTGGAAAACTACGTACACTTCCCTAGCATTTCTATACCAATAAGGTAAAATGACCAACTTTACAGGTGATGGATGGGAAACACTGATGAGGGTTATTTAAAAGATTTCGGAGACAAGGAATCCGTTGACAAGGAATCCGTTGACTCCGAGATATCCTCCCTTTTCTCCAGACTCTCTAAGACTCTGGAGAAAAAATCATTATTTTACTGGCATGTTAGATCTTTTCAGGACTACATCAAAGAAGATATCAACCCTGCAGGATTGCGAGTCCAGATCTTCCCGACATTGGAGGGCTTGGACTCGGAATTTAAAAGTAAATGGGAACAGGCCCTACGAGCATGCTCACAAAGTCTGATGGAAATCCTAATTGAGGAATATAGAAAGAGATCCAACACCCTAGATACAGACATTGTAACTCTCTGTAACAAACTACAACAGTTAAAAACGCAGAGACCCCTTACTAACAAAGAAGATAGACTAAAAACACACTTAGAAACATTCAACAAGGATGTACTCATCAAAAAACGACAGAAACTTATCCGTGACAGGAACGCCTTTAGAGATGGAAGGGCTTATAGATGAACCCAAAATAGATCAAACCAAAATAAAAACTACCAGTATCAGGGACACCAAGCCAACCCCTCACAACCCACTCCTAACCCACTTCAAACTCACACCCAAATGTTCCAGAAACCTAACATAGGACAAAGCACCAAACGTACATTCCGTGGTGACCCCAATGAGGGGCAACAAGCAAAGAAATTAACCTTTGACATCCCCAAAAAAACTAATCCCCCCACATCCACACAAGAATCTACCTTAAAAACACTAAACGCACAGAGTAACACACATACCCTGATAAGGGAAACGAATTCCCAATCCAATCCCTCCACGGTCATGACACTAGACACGATTTCCAATGACCCATCTTTTTTAGAAAAAATCTTGATGGGTGTACAACCCATACAATCCAACCCCAATACCTACACTCAAATAGCACTATAACTGTCCCAGATATTGATCAAGAATTAAAATCAAACAACCTGAATATTATCAATCTCTCATCTTATAAACTCTCTCACGATGAAACCAACGTCCTGAAAAAAGGTCTAAATTTTTGTCCTAATCAAAATCTGGATAAGTTCGAGATCTACAAGGATCTCCAACTATTCATACGCAAGTTGATCCTAAAAAAACTATATCATAGGCAATACCAATCTGACCTTACAAGAACACCAAGCACTGAAGCAGCTGGTGTCCCTTCTTGATGAGAACGACCCAACTGATCTCATAGATGAAATCAACCTTTCTCAAATACTAGAGTCTATCGAAACGCCCAATGAACCCCCCAAGGGAAATATGTCCACACTTAAGAAGAAGTCTGACTTCTGCCCTGCGCCAAGTACCCATCCGAATGCAGCGGCCTTCCTAAAGCTAGTTGGTAAAGAACTAGATAAGTTAAGAATTCATAGTAAATAGCCTGAAAACCTAACTACAAGTGAGAAGGCAGCACTCAAATCATTGTCAAAGAATGACCACATTACAATCAAGAATGCGGACAAGGGTGGGAACATTGTGGTGTTCGATAATGAAGACTACATTAGGATGTGTAATAGACTATTAGACAACCGAGAGTGGTATCGCCCTATACCGGCGAGTCTGGTTAAAAAATATAATCAGGATTTCTACACACTGATAGACACGGCCTATTCCAACTCAACAATTACAAAATCCCTATGGGAATTTATTAGAAACAACTTCCCTCGCACACCGGTCTTTTACTCATTACCCAAAGTCCACAAAGACATAAAAAACCCCCCCCGGCAGACCAACCATCTCCGGTATAGGGGCAATCAGTGAAAATGCAAGCAAATTGATAGACGAAGTACTGAAACCATTTGTCTATGCCCTCCCTTCCTTTGTAAAAGACACAGTACACTTCTTACAAATTATTGATAAACAAGCAATCCCCGAACATGCCACGTTTGTCACAATTGATGTCGAATCCTTGTATAGTTCCATTCCCCATGAGAAGGGTGTAGCAGCCATTAAACATATCCTCCGCACAGCCAGAGATATGGACCCCACATATGGAGAGTTTATTACTTCATTATTAGAATTTATTCTTAGCCACAATGTGTTTACTTTTAATGGCTCCCACTACCTCCAGGTGCAGGGGGTTGCGATGGGGACATGTTGTGCCCCATCGTATGCCAACCTGCACCTGGAGGAGTGGGAGACCATGTTCCTGAATGATGAGGGTCTGTCGATGTATACGGACCACATACTCGGATGGTACCGATACATCGACGACCTTTTCATCATATGGGACGGATCGATCGACCTCCTTAAGGAGTGCCTGCTGAGGATGAATCGTAACGACTTTAACCTCAACTTCACTATGTCGTTTGATAAACAGTGTGTCACATTCCTTGACGTAGAGACTATATAGGAAACCCACTGCAAGTAATGCAATTTTGCATGCAAGCAGCTTCCATCCCAAACCCCTCCTTAATTCAATTCCATATAGCCAGTACCTTAGAGTAAAACGTAATTGCTCCGACGATAACACCTTCAGATTAGAGGCAAACAAATTACGTGACAGACTATTGCTACGGGGGTATTCCCATGCGTCACTCAAACGCTCTTTCAAAAAAGCTTTGATGCAGCCAAGAGAGGAGCTACTATACTCTAAAAAAGCAAATAAACCTGACAAGAATGATACTGATACCCTCAGGATCATTACCAAATTCAACAACCAACACAGACAGGTCAGGAATATTGTGACAAAATACTGGCACATGCTACAGTGCGATCCAACACTAGGACCATTGGTCCCACAGAGACCTCTCTTTACTTTTAAAAGAACCACTTCTCTGAGAGACAAGATCACTGCAAGCGAGTTCAAGGCAGGGACAAATAAAACACACTGTAAGTACAAGGGAACATTCATGTGTGGAAAATGTAAGTATTGCAAATATATGCTTACAACAAAAAACCCGATCCTTCCAAACGGCCAGCCCTTCCACCCCAAACATTTTGCCAATTGTAGGACCTACGGGGTGATATACCTACTTCTGTGCGAATGTACATGTTTTTATATAGGGAAAACCAAAACAGAATTTTGGAAGAGGGCATATAGACACCTAGTGAGCATGGAAACATGCGATCCCGATCTCCCACTTGGGAGACACACTTTAACAGTACATAGGGGCAAATGTCCTAAGATTAAATTTCTTATTCTGGACCGGGTACACCCGGAATCTAGGGGAGGTGACTGGAATAAGACACTTTTACAGTTAGAGTCCCGTTGGATATATAATCTAAGAGCTACCCAACCCCCAGGCTTAAACGAAACCATCTGGTTTAAACCCTTTCTCGAAGGTTTTTCATCAGGCGGTAGAGAGCAATGAATAAGATAACTATATATACAATATATATCCACACTTGGACCACAGACCGAGCTTTCGAATATACCAATACCTTGTCTGTAAATACCCCCTATCCCTATGGTACTACTGCCCGCTTCTCTAGATATCTATTTACATACTGTTCTTTTTCCCCCCCTCCTCTTGCCTATACATAACTAGAGGCTTATATACATATATGCAAAGACACATCTCTCAAGTATGGACCGGCTGTATCTATATGCCTAGCGGACTCTGTACTATTGGCTATTTACATCATAAATAAAAACTTAGAAGAGGCGTTCTGAATTTAGCAATATGTATATATGCCTAGCCTGGTTATTGCTTACTGTCTATTATCTAGACTCATGTTTACATAGAAGTGGGACCTATAGAATGTTTTAGGATGTACTATAACGATATGTCTTGGATATTCTGATTAAACTACTGTCATGCATTTGCATATTGTACACTGTGACACCCTAGGTCCCAATAATCCGGACTGTATGTATGTATAACTGAGTGAAATCCTTGGATCCTACCCATACAATGTATATCTGAGTTATATAATCTTTATGCTTGTTAATTTAAGTCACTTTTTCACAATGTATGTCCCTCCATTAGGAACCGTCCCAACCTGTATACACTGCCCACCAGCGTCTCTTCTTGTATAATGGTGACTAAATTTATTATACATGTACTTATTTTTCTCACAGTATGCACAATATCTGTGCTTCAATTTATTCTGCATTTCCTCCACTCTGTGATCTGTTATCCGCCCGGCACACAAAGCCGCCTGAGCGATTCTGGCTCATGGCGGCGCTGTGTGAGGTACAGTGTTGCTGACACTGTCCTCCATCTTGCGACCCCAGCGGACATGCGCAGTCCGTTGGGGAAGCTGGACGTGCCGGCGGGTGTAGTGGGCGTGGCCACGCCTCACCGCGTCTGCGAGCGCATGCGCTGTGGGGGCCTGGCGGCGCTCGCTCCACCCGGGGGGCCAGTCGTAGCGCGTCCGTCCCTCCTCCACCATCTACAATCAGCTGTTGTCTTTTCTCATCAACAGCTGATTGGTGGGGAGGGCTTGAAATACTCTGTTAATGCTCACACCGAGCGTCATCTGCTTTGGGCAGGACGCTGTCGGTGTGAGCTGCTGCTACATACTGTAAGTAACCTCAATACCAGATTTAACCCATGCATACTCATATACCTAGAATTGTATCACTGAATACAAGCCACGAACCGTATATCATATTTGTGCTCTCTATGTCTCTTTCCTCTTCCCTTTTCTTTCCCCTTTTGTTTCCCCCCCCCTCTCCTTTCCCCTTCCCCCCCCCTTTCTTCTCCCCCCCCCTCCGTGTTCTCTTTTCTTCCCCCCCCTTTTTCCCCCCTTTCCCCCTCTTCCCCCCCCCTCTCTCTCTTTTCCCGCTATCTTTCTTTCCTCTTTCTCCCCTCCCCTTCCCCTTTTCCCCTCCCCCCGCTATTTTCTTTTCTCCCCCCCCCCCTTTTTTCCTTTTTCCCCCCTCCCTTCTCCTTTCCCCCCCCCCTACTTTTCACTTTCCCCTGCTTTTATTCCCCCCCCCTCCTTCCTTCATTCCCCCCTTTCCTCTTCTTCCCTCTCCCCCCCCCTCCCCTCCTTCCTTTCCTTCACCCCCCCCCTTTTTTTCCCCCCTTTTTTTTCCCCCCTTTCTTTTCTTTTTCCTCCCCTCCTCCCTCCTCCCCCCCTCTTTCTTCCCCTCCTCCCCTGTTCTCCCCCCCTCTTCCCCCCCCTACTTTTTTCCCCTCCTTGATCAAACCTAACACTACTAACCAGGGACAAAGTTGTTGAACCCCTGTTTTATCCTATATAAAATCCCCAAACACATACCTTTTTAGATACACCTTAAACTGTCAAGACAAATGACAGAAGTACAAAAATGAGACTTTTATATGTTCCTTTTCCTTCATGTTGATCTTCTAGCCCTCTGAGTTCCACCTGGTCTACATTTACCATCAGTTGGTGGTCTCTTTCGAACTCTGTACCGTAGGCCTATCAGGTAGGATACATCTCAAAACTTCTTACCTATCACTGAATTTATTCATATTTCTGGTCACTATACACCTATTTATACATTTCCACAACCTACAGGACCCGCATTTGGCCCCAGTGTGATTCCAGATCCAAACATCTGCATGCCCTTGATTAATGGGCCTTTCTTCCTATCATTAGGAAGTAAAACCACCTCATACATCCTTACCCAGTCATTTCCACCTCGATAGAGGCCATATGAATACTTTGGATATACTAAACAAAGTTCTATACACCACGATTGGAGGACGCGCTTGATGGGCAGTATGTGTCAATACCGTTGTTTTTAAACCTCTCTGGAATGCGCAGCTAACATTTATATATACCAATGTAAGTGTAAACGAAATGAATATAATACTGCACCTATATGCTTTATGGCTTGATATACACATGTATTTATTATGTCTATGTTGTATACACCATTCCCTATATAGAAATCTCTGTTAAAGCTTACAACCACCCCTGAAGAAGGAAGCTAAAACAACTCCGAAACGCGTCGGGTGCAAGCGTATTGGTATTAATAGCTATAAATATGTGTAATCGCATTCCTTTTTTATCTATGTTATTCTTTGATGTCTTTATGAGAACTTTTTGTAATTAATAAATTGTTGTTTACTTAACATACTCTTCTACACATTCTTTTATATGTGCCTTTAAAGTCCACTAGGGGAATTATCTTTGTTTAAATTGGATATATGTTTAACCAATTGCTTACCAGGCACTTATACCCCCTTCCCGCCCAGGCCAATTTTCAGCTTTCACGCTGTCGCACTTTGAATGACAATTGAGCTGTCATGCAACACTCCAGTGTTGTAAATTTTTATCGTTCTTTTCACACAAATAGAGCTTTCTTTTGGTGGCATTTAATCGCCGCTGCATTTTTCATTTCTTGCTTAAGAAACAAAAAAGACCGAAAAAAAACATTTTCATAATTTGTTATAAAATTTTGCAAACAGGTAATTTTTCTCCTTCACTGATGTGCGGTGATGAGGCGGCACTGATAGGAACTGATGAGGCGGCACTGATAGGTGATACTGATGAAGCTGCACTGATGGGCACTGATGAAGCTGCACTGATGGGCACTGATGAGGCGGCACTCGTGGGCACTGATAATGAAACTGCACTGATAGGTGGCACTGATGGGCACTGATAGGCGGCACTGAAGGGCACTGAGGGGTGTCACTGACAAATACACTATGATTTTTTTATTTCTTTTTCTTTTCATTTTTGTTTGTTTTCTTAGTTTTTTTTTTTACAAATGCACTATGCATTGTTTTCTTTTTTGTTTGCTTTTTTATTTTAAATGCACTATGTGTTGTTTTTTTTTTGTTTTTTTGTTTTTTTTTAACAAACGTGTCTCTTTAATAATTTAAATATTTGATCAGATTGTCCGATTCCGTCAGGAATTGTAGGGCTGGCCATACATTATACAATTTTCCTTTAGATTTACCAAAACCATATAATATGAGGTCAAACCTAAACACTTTCAATTGGTATGCAATCAGGCAGGCCCTTGCACTAAATAGTTGAAGGTAAATCTAAAGGAGATTAAATAAGAGAATTGTAAAATGTATGGCCAGCCTTAGATCAGATCATTATGTGTGTGACCACTGATGGATAGATAGATACAGTAGATAGATAGGTAGATAGATAGGAACATAGATAGATAGATAGTAGATGAATGCAACACACAAAATGTCACTATGACACTATGCTCTCTGGATAATTCACGCATTCTGACTCTGATCACCATACCCTAATACATAATGTATACCTATGGCCTGACCCCCAAAGATAATACAGTCTATATTTTGAATTATCTCTCTATTTCTACAGGTGATCTCAGCTGCGTCCTCTGAGTGCTGACACTGTGCTGGAATGAACAGGTAGGTCAGCAGCCGATTGGTTACATTGACTGTGTGGATACACAGAGAAATCTGAATATATTTCCAGGAATTTGAGTGTCCCTTCATGAGAAATGGTTAAGACTTTCCATTTATGTTCTACTACTTTCATCCTGTGAAGGAGACAAAGGATCTTATGCGTCAAGTGATACCAGTGGTTTGCATTATTATATTATATATTGTATATTATGGATAGACTAGTGGTATGTTAAAGCATGAAGAACTTCTATTTTCCAACCACATTCTAAGAAAGATCATTTTAAACGCTGAGCTGAAAGGGTATCTGAATGCAAGAAAATAAATCATATATTGCAGTTTACCTGTTCTTAGATCTGGTGTCTGCATTCGTTTTCATTTTACCAGGCTTATTCTCCTTTATGTTCACTTGGTGATTTTGTCTGTAACACAGTTGCTATTCTATGCGCACTCACTGTATTGTAAATCCTCACGCTTTCCTCATCTTTTTACATTAGGGGGAGGTGTTCTGTAGTTCACAAAAGTGAGCTAGGCAGGGGTAATAACATTGTTTGAAATAGGACTGCAGAGTACACAGGACTGCACTGGATTTCTGACAGGATCAACAGGGTTTTCTTTTTTTTTTTTTTTTTTTTTTTACTTTACTTTTACTGTTATAATAAAATGCTTTAGATCAATGCTGGTTAACTTCCTTGATATGGGGGGCCTCAAGTATGGATTTCAATATTACCAAAGGAAAGCACAAAAAATCCAATGAATAATGAATATTGGGTGTCAGAGACAGCAGACAAACAACAGGATTTAGTCAGTGACTATTGACATGATACAGGAAATGGTCAGAGACTGCAGACACAACACACGAGATGGTCAGAGACTGCAGACATGGTAGAAGAGATGGTCAGAGACTGCAGACATGATACAAGAGATGGTCAGAAACTGCAGACATGATACAAGAGATGGTCAGAAACTGCAGACATGATACAAGAGATGGTCAGAAACTGCAGACATGATACAAGAGATGGTCAGAAACTGCAGACATGATACAAGAGATGGTCAGAGACTGCAGACATGATATAAGAGATGGTCAGAGACTGCAGACATGGTACAAGAGATGGTCAGAGACTACAGACATGATATAAGAGATGGTCAGAGACTGCAGACATGATACAAGAGATGGTCAGAGACTGCAGACATGATACAGGAGACTGTCGGAGGCTGTGAAGACATTATATAAGTCTGAGACTGTGAACATGCTATAGGGGTTGTTTCAGACTAGGGACATACCTCTGGAGACAGTCATAGACTGGAAACATATTACATGAGACTGCTAGAAATCACTGCTATCTAAAAAAAAAAAAAAAATGTGCATATATGAAGGGAGTGCCAGACCAAAAGATAAAAGAGTCCAAAATAATTGATTAATATTGTGTTAAAAGGAACGCTTGGCTGTCTTTTAACACAATATCAAAAACCTCTTGTGGTGCACCAGCCCCCCAGAGCCCCCCCTTCTACTTACCTGAGCCCGATCGTTCCTGCGCCGGGGACGAGCACCAGCTTGTGTCTCGGGTCCTGATTGGATAGATTGATAGCAGCGCAGCTATTGGCTCCCGCTACTGTCAATCACATCCAATGACACGGGAGCCGGGGGTGGAGCGTGTCAATAGACGCAGCAGCTGTCTGTGTCAATGGACGCAGCAGCAGGACACGGGAGCGCGCCTGCACGGGTGTCCCCGAGGGAGAGCTCTTCTCCGACGCGGCACCCGAGAAGAGGAGGAGACAGCAGCTCCACTGAGGGACCCCAGAAGAGGAGGATTGGGGCCACTCTGTGCAAAACCAACTGCACAGAGGAGGTAAGTATGACATATTTGGGGGGTTTTTTCGTTTTTTTTAAAACACGAATGTTTACATATCCTTTAAGCTAATTACATTTGCATGCATATTTAAAACAAGGTAAAAAGCCAACCTATTGGCTGAATCCCACTCATTGGGGGAGATTTACTAAAACTGGCGCACTGTGCATGGTAGCCAATCAGCTTCTAACTTCGGAGTGTTCAATGAAGCTTTGACAATAAAACCTAGAAGCTGATTGGTTTCTATGCAGGGCTGCACCAGATTTTGCATCCTCCAGGTTTAGTAAATAACCCCGCATTGTCTATATATATGTAGCATGTTGCTTTCACAGTATACATCCATTGCAGCTTGTACTGTATGTGTGACATTGAGCCTTCTCCTGTACAGCAGACCTCTGCCCTATATATGGGCGTGATGGGGGAAAAGCAAATGATTGCTGAATTATTCTATTCCATGTGAGTTTCAGCTCCCTTTCCCATCACTCTTCTCTCTCTCTCTCTCTTTCTGCTCGGTCACCCTGCTGGCACAGTTGACGGGAAAGTGAACTGACACAGTTGGAGGTATCCCTGTGTCTGCTGCCTGCCAAGCCTGTGTATTAATCAGCTCTGAGCCTAGTACCCTTGGGTGAGGGACCGTAGGCACCGTATTAACATCAATCCCTTTTGCTTCTCTCATCTTAACACTGAGCAAGGCGCAGCCGAGCAAGACCGAGTGATTTAGCTGACGAAATTATGGACAACAATATTTGTCTTCCCTCCCCCCCACCCCACCAAACCTTTTTCCTTTCCTTTTTAATTACCGGATCTCATTTGTGCGGGATTTAATGGTGCAAGGAGCGATCATTTATCGCAGATGACATCAATGTCCCCTTTGTAGATGGGAATAAACCATTGTGTTTGTTGCAACACGCGTTTCCTCTGCCTCGCAGCTGCTCTATAAAGTGCAGAGAGGCAGGTGATGGATTCATGGGCTCTGAGACAGCAGAATCCTGACAGATAGAGCACATGAGGCGTATTAAAGAAAGAGGTCGTTAAAGAGAACAAGTCACCAATGAACCTAAAGAAGAACCTGAATATACAATCTTATTGCAGATCTCTACTCATAGTCACGTAGTTACATATAAGAAAGGGTATATGCAGCACTAGAAACAAATAAAATCCAAAAGTGTCCATAAAGACTGGCATAAAAGTCCATATATCTTATTGAAGTCACCCGCTGAGTTTTATAATCAGACAGACTGAAGTGAATAATGATAATCCCCCACTGAACATCAACACACCGGGCCTCTTACCACAAAGGTTGGACCACTAGGTTATAGGTGGTCAAACAAGCAGAATGTTTATCCACAAGCTGGTCACGTCTTCACTAGGGCAACATGAAACTTGATCTTTTATAACCCTCACGGACGGTGAGTCCACAGGTATCATACATTAAAATAAGAGAATCCGACTCCTCATAGTGCAGTATATCAAGCCAGTGTGAAGTTTATTCCAAAAGAATTTCAGAATACTCACATTAAAAAGTTAAAAACGAGCGTGTCATATGGTACGGACAAGCAGATGTTTCCAACCCACAAGATGGCCGCAGTCCGCAAGTGTAGCGTCATGATACCAGATCTTAGGCTTCCACCCTACGCGATTTTGTCCAATGAGGAACGTCGTCAGGGGCATGCAAGTATTATGTCCCTACCATTTGCCATATCCCTGCATATTGTGTTCAATAAGCCGTAATTACTACTAGCTATACAATGATATGGATAAATGAGATACTTCACAGACAGAAAGGTTGAAATAGTTTCCAAAATAAATGCTAGTCCAGGTTTCCATCAGTGTTGGCCACATATGAGAAAACCTAGGTATCTGGTCCACAGCCTAAGCCATCGGACCTGTGGTCAGCACTGAAAGAAGCCAAAACCGGCTTTTTCTTTATGAAAATTGAAGTATTTCTAAAAGTTGTTTTCTTTTCATTTTGGGTAGGATAAGGAAAAGTTAGGTCAGGGGTTTTGTTTGGCTGTTTGTCATTGGGGAGATTTCCTTTTGCTGTAGACACAACATGAAATGAGCAGATCACCAGAACAGGTGACCTCAAGAGAATATTTTCGCTCTACCTATTCTGGTAGTAATTAAAATTTTTTTTATTTTGACTCACTTTAACCGCTTGCAGGAGTTAAACTGCGGGCTGTTGGCAGCTGCAGGACGGATGGCGTAGTGCTTTACAAAAGCACAGAGCTCTGTGTACAAGGAATATCGATCTGGCTGTTTCTTCTCCCTGCAAAGCAGGGAGAAAAAGCAGACAGATAGTAAAGTAAAAGCAGTACACATTGCATACATTACACATTGTTAGACACACATTTGAACCCCTTGATTGCCCCTAGATGTTAACCCCTTACCAGCCAGTGTCATTGGTACAGTGTTATTGTACAGTAGTATCACTGATCAATGTATTATTATCACTAGCAATGTCAGTGTCAGTTAGTAGCCTTACCAGATAGTGTCATTTAGCGTCAGATTGGTCGCCACCCTATCACAGTCCCACTATAAGGCTGGGTTCACACCATCGCCGCATGCGGCTCACAGTAGGGGTCCGGTGCGTCCTGGTTCACCGTGTCAAGTTCAATTTCAGCCCAAATTTTTGGCTGAATTCGGACCTGAAACGGACCAAAAGAGGCACAGGGCTCCTGTGCAAATTCATATCAGAGATATGTGAACCGGCTCCATGTGAGCCGGTCAAAATCTCCTGCTATTGCGAATTGAATGGTGTGAACCCAGCCTTTAGTCTCTGATCACCACCAATACAGTTTAGTGTCTATAGCTGCATAAATCCAGTATATATACCAAAGTTTGTAGGCTCTATAACTATCACACACACAATTTATTATACACTTATTGAATTTTATTATAACAAAGACATGTAGCAGAATACATTTTGGCCTAAATTAATGAAGAAATTTAATTTTTGATCTTTTTACCTACCAAAGAAAGCTCTATCTGTGTAAAAAAAATACTAACAATTTCATTTGGATACATTGTTGCATGACTAAGCAATTGCCAGTTAAAGTAGTACAGTGCTGAATAGCAAAAAATGCCCTGGTCATGAAGGGGGTAAAACCTTTGGAGGGTCAAGTGTTTAAAAAGGAACTTCAGTCTTCTCTCTAGTGGCTTGCCTACCCCTCCTTTATGGCAAATGTATACATAAAACTGCAGAGCTAAAACAAGTTGAATGACAATAAAGCGTAAATCTCTAAACTTGGAAAGAGTCCACAAATAGAGTTCACAATTGAAAATAAAGAATAAACAGAATAAGAAATCTCTCCACGCTTTGTGGTGAGAAACAATTGGTGAAAAGACCGAGATGACTATCTGAAAAGGTAACGTGCGTTGCGTCCCAGCCAAAAGTGTATTGCAGCTTCTTACCAGAAAGTATTGACCTCTACGTGACAGATGGTCATACAGCATAAAGGGGGTTAGGGTCTCCCTCCGACCATTCCATCTTTTCAGTCTGAGACAGTCATCAATGCCTCCAAAGTGTTCAGAAATAAAATGAGATAGGCACTCAAACTGTATACTAATACTAGTAAAAAAACTTACATACAGTGCCTTAGAAAAGTATTCATCCTTCCTGAAATTTTCCACATTTTGTCATGTTACAGCCAAAAACATAAATTTATTTTTTGTGATAGACCAACACAAATTGGCACATAATTGTGAAGTGGAAGGAAAATGATAAATGGTTTTCAAAATATTTTACAAATCAATCTAAAAAGTGTGGCGTGTATTTGTATTCAGCCCCCTTTACTCTGATACTCCTAACTAAAATCTAGTAGAACCAATTGCCTTCAGAAATCACCAAATTAGTATATAGAGTCTACCTGTGTGTAATTTAATCTCAACGTAAATACAGATGTTCTGTGAAGCCCTCAGAGGTTTGTTAGCGAACCATAGGGAACAAACAGCATTATGAAGGCCAAGGAACACACCAGACTGGTCAGGGATAAAGTTGTGGAGAAGTTTAAAGCAGGGTTAAGTTATAAAAAAATATCCCAAGCTTTAAACATCTCACGGAGCTCTGTTCAATCCATCATCCGAAAATGAAAAGAGTATGGCACAACTGCAAACCTAGCAAGACATGGCCGTCCACCTAAATTGAAAGGCCGGGCAAAGAGAGCATTAATCAGAGAAGAAGCCAGGAGGCCCATGGGAACTCTGGAGGAGCTGCACTCCACAAATCTGGGCTTTTTGGAAGAGTGGCAAAAAAAAATCCATTGTTGAAAGAAAGCCATAGGAAGTCCCATTTGCAGTTTGCGAGAATCCATGTGAGGGATGAAGGTGCTCTGGATAGATGAGACCAAAATTTAACTTTTTGCCCTAAAAACAAAATGCTATGTGTGGCGGAAGATTAATTCTTCACATCACACCGAATACACCATCGTCACTGTGAAACATGGTGGTGGCAGCATCATGTTGTGAGGGTGATTTTCTTCAGCAGGGACAGGAAAGATGATCAGAGTTGATGGGAAGATGGATGGAACCAAATACAGGGCAATCTTAGAAGAAAACCTGTTAGAGTCTGCAAAAGACTTGAGACTGGGGCGGAGGTTCACCTTCCAGCAGGGCAACAACCCTAAATATACAGCCAGAGCTACAATGGAATGGTTTATCAAAGCATATTCAAGTTGTTATGCTGGCCATACACTATACAGAAAATCGGCCAAACACATTTTCGAAAAACGAACGTTCGACCGTGACCGCAAACGATCGTGCCATCATGTAATGACCGATAAATTGTTCAGTGGACATGAAAAAATAATTTTTTGTTCGTTTTTTTACATATACCTAGTGCAGACAGTTCGGACGGGAAACACATTAACCTTGCAATTTATCGTACGTTCGGCAGAAATTTTCCAAACTTCCCGTTTTTTTCCCACAAAAACGTCACAAACGATTATCAATTTGTGCCCATTAACTTGCCGAAAAACGAACGAAGTGTCTATACGAAGGATTTTTCGGCCGATTTTTCGTATAGTGTATGGCCAGCATTAGAATGGCCCAGTCAAAGTCCAGACCTAAATCCAATTGAGAATCTGTGGCAAGACTTGAAAATTGCTGTTCACAGACGCTCTCCATCGGATCTGACAGAGCTTGAGCTATTTTGCAAAGAAGATTGGACAAAAATGTCCCTCTCTAGATGTGCAAAGCTGGTAGAGACATCCCCAAAAAGACTTGCAGCTGCAATTGCAGTGAAAGGAGGTTCTACAAAGTATTGACTCAGGGGGGCGCTATACAAATGCACGCCACACTTTTCACATATTTATTTGTAAAAAAATTTGAAAACATTTGTAATTTTCCTTCCACTTCCCAATTATGTGCCACTTTGTGTTGGTCTATCACATAAAATCCCAATAAAATACATTTACATTTTTGGTTGTAACATGACAAAATGTGTGTAATACCAAGTAGCTTTCCTACAGGCTCACACCACACTTGATCCCGGCCATCCTATAGGATCAGTGCGCGTGATGACATCCCCATCGTAGTCCCCATCCTACACGCTTCGTCATAGATGACATCATCAGGGGTACGAGCTGGAAAAATTATGGCACATGTGCAGATGTGCTGAAGGGCTCTGCCCAGCCTTTGGGTCATGACAGAGCTTTTCTGAAGATCTGCATAAGTGCAGGTGATTTCCAGTGCATGCGTGAAATCGGCAAAGGTTTGGGAATCCCCTAATAGCATCCCCTTTGAGCATGCATAGAAAACTCGATCACACACAGTCTGTATGTGGGGGGGAGACACAGACGGTCAGTAAGATGTAGGAGGATTGCTGGAACCTGCAGTCTTACCTGAAGATGCCAATTCCTGGATTCTGCCAAGTATAGACTCTGCCCAAGATGGGCTCTTTCCTATGCAGGTATGCTGGGGCAGCCACAAGCCTGATTTAGGGACTGTGGATGATAGGGAAATGTTTGCACTTTATTAATGTTAACTCTTTTTTAACTGTTACATGTGAATGTCATCATTTTAATTTATTCTTCAAGAAAAGCTTTTAAAGTTTTGCTTTTCCCTGATCTGAAGTTACTAAAGGGGTGCAATGTAAGTAACCCGGAACATACAGTCTAAAGCCCAGATCACTACACACATTGGGGTATGAAGACATCAGTACAAGAATTGCTACAGTGTGAAGATACAATTGGTTGCCAAGGGTAAAGTAGGTTTCCCTAGCAGCCTGTCGTAAGCGTGTACATGTGGCAGGTGAGACAGGCTCTTGCAGTGAGCAAGATGTTGTTGGCACTCCTTCGGCCTCGATCCATTTCCCATAGTAATGGGAGAAGATCTGCACCATGCTGCCCTCAGCCTGTGCACATGTACGGAAGAGTAATGCCGCGTACACACGAGCGGACTTTACGGCAGACTTGGTCAGGCAGACCGGACTCCGTCGGATAATTCGATCGTGTGTGGGCTCCAGGGGACTTTTTTTTCCCAAAAGTTTGACGGGCCTAGAAATAAAACATGTTTCAAATCTTTCCGGTGGACTCGAGTCTGGTCGAAAAATCCGCTCGTCTGTATGCTAGTCCGACGGACTAAAACCGACGCTAGGGCAGCTATTGGCTATCAACTTCCTTATTTTAGTCCGGTTGTACGTCATCATGTACGAATCCATCAGACTTTGGTGTGATCGTGTGTGTCCAAGTCCGTCTGTTTGTAAGTCCGGCGCACATACGCTACAAAGTCCGTTGAAAAGATCGTCGGACCAAGTCTGCCGTAAAGTCCGCTCGTGTGTACGCGGCATAAGGGTTAAGTGAAGTCAAGTGTATGCATGGAGCCCACACTAGGCGGGACCCCAACCCCATACCATTACTGGGAGTGAGGTAGTGGTAATACGCTGGACAGGAAGAGGGGGCAAAGGTTTATCGCTTCTAAATGCAAGTTACAGAGAAGGTTTATATTGCCATGGGGGCCCAAGAGCTAAATGGAGAACAGTAATGCCCTGTACACACGGTCGGACATTGATCGGACATTGCGACAACAAAATCCATGGATTTTTTCCGACGGATGTTGGCTCAAACTTGTCTTGCATACACACGGTCACACAAAGTTGTCGGAAAATCCGATCGTTCTGAACGCGGTGATGTAAAACACGTACGTCGGGACTATAAACGAGGCAGTAGCCAATAGCTTTTGTCTCTTAATTTATTCTGAGCATGCGTGGCAGTTTGTGCGTCGGATTTGTATACACACGATCGGAATTTCCGACAACGGATTTTGTTGTCGGAAAATTTTATAGCAAGCTCTCAAACTTTGTGTATCGGAAATTCCGATGGAAAATGTGTGATGGAGCCCACACATGGTCGGAATTTCCGACAACAAGGTCCTATCACACATTTTCCGTCGGAAAATCCGACCATGTGTACAGGGCATTACACTGCAGGTGTACATGGTGTACCTTCATCGCTAAAAGCAGAGGTCAAAGTATTCCCCCATGGCGGTCTCAGCCTTGTCCAGGAGCATTGATGGAAATGGCACAACAGTAAAGGTACCCCAAGTGTATATTAGTCAACCTGTACAGGTGCTTGGCGCAGCCCAGAAGAATCCACCCTGGGGATGTTCCTCTCAAGTGACCGAGACTTGACGCCCAACAAGTTAATGGGAAAGCATGGAGGAAAGGTTCATCTTCCACCCTACCCTGTCTACGTGCCCACTGCTTCCTGGATTAACAATACTGCTTCTGTTAGTGAAACACTGTTAGCTACAGTACCTAGGAGGGGAACATGTGAGACACAAATGAAGGAGGAATTGGCTCAGTCAGGGAAGGTACAGTAAAGGAAGATTTTTGTTTATTTTATGAGGATTATGCATCCCATAGTAACTGGATTTGTTACTTGTTGAGCCAAAAAAAACGATAGCAGAGTAGACATGTGCTGAACGAAAACATTTTGTTTTGTTTTGATTCGTTAGTTACATAAATTAGTTTAGTTAAATTTGTTTAATTTGTTTAATTCTTTTTCGGAATTCGTTTTGTTTATTCGAATTCGAATCAATTTAAATTTTTAGAATTCCATTCGAGATGCATTCAAATCTAATTCTATTCTAAATTGAATTTATTCTATTTGAAATTTGAATTTTGGAAGATTATATTATAATGGGCGGCACAGTGGTGTAGTGGGTAGCATTCTCGCCTAGCAGTAAAAAGGGTCTCTGGTTCAAATCTCAACCATCACACCACCTGGGTACTAACATTAATAGAGTTTATCCAGGGAAAATCCGATTGCCTCTTGGGGGACCAGGAAGGAATTTTTTTCTCCTGTTGTAGCAAATTGGAGCATGCTCTGCTGGGTTTTTTTTGCCTTCCTCTGGATCAACTGTGGGTATAGAATTGGGTATTTTGGATTGTATATTTTTTATTTATTTATTTTTTTTTTTATGGTTGAACTGGATGGACTTGTGTCTTTTTTCAACCTGACTAACTATGTAACTATGTAACTATGTAACCTCCCTGGAGTTTGCATGTTCTTCCTGTGCCTGCGTGGGCTTCCTCCGGGTACTCCAGTTTCCTCTCACACTCCAAAGACATGCTGGTAGGTTAATTGGCTTCTGTCTAAATTGGCCCTATTATATGAATATGAGTTAGGGACCTAAGTTTGTAAGCTCCTCAAGGGCAGGGACTGATGTGAATCTACAATGTTTATGTAAAGTGCTGTGTAAATTGATGGCGCTATATAAGTACCTAATAATAATTTTGGAAGGTTTTATTCCTTCTATTCTATTCTATTGTTTTTTTCTATTCTATTTTTAATTTTCTGTTCTTTTCTTTTATATTCTATTCTTTTCTATTCTATTTGAATTCAAATTTATTCTATTCGAAATTCGAATTTTGGAAAACGGTTATATTGTTTTATTCTTTCTCTTCTATTCTATTTGTTTCTATTGTTTATTCTATTCTTTTCTATTCTATTATCTTATTTTCTATTCTATTTTTTTTTCTATTCTATTATTTTCTAGTCTATTTGAATTTATTCTATTCAAAATTCAAATTTCAGAAGATGGTTATAGTCTTTCTATTTTATTCTACAGACTGTGGAATATGTTGCATTTCATTTGGAAATTGAGGTCCCAGAGTCTGAAGGAAGAGTGGAGAGGCGCAGACTCCAAGTTGCGTGAGGTCCAATGTGAAGTTCCCACAGTCGGTGATGATTTGGGGAGCCATGTCATCTGGTGTTGGTCCACTGTGTTTTATCAAGTTAGCACAGACCTCTAGCAGGAAATTCTAGAGCACTTCATGCTTCCCTCTGCTGACCAGCTTTATGGAGATGCTGATTTCATTTTCGAGCAGGACTTGTCACCTGCCCACACTGCCAAAAGTACCAATAACTGATTTAATTGATCATGGTATCACTGTCCTTGATTGGCCAGTAAACTCACCTGACCTAAACCCCATAGAGAATCTGTAGGGTATTGTCAAGAGGAAGATCAGAGACAACAGACCCAACAATGCAAACAAGCTGAAGGACGCTATCAAAGCAACCTGGGCTTCCATAACACTTCAGCAGTGCCACAGGCTGATCACCTCCATGCCACGCCGGCACTTGGAAAAATAAGGACAATTCCTACCTTCCCTACTAAATCTTTTGGTGCAATAGTCTTTACGCCAAGATGATAGGTACACTTTAAACTGTGCACCTTTTATAGGCCAAATAACAGCAAAATCATTAAATGGTTCGTCATTATCCTATCGGCTCTCTAGATGAAAGGGAAGGATTGCAGAGTCTCTGGGTTAGTACCTGCTACAACCAGCTCCCTATCAATGGACAGCCGTAAAATCTCACCGCATATAATCTACAGCCGCCATTAAGGATAGGCACATTTTAGTTAATTAACACCATTGAACTGATGGCTCATTAATACAACTATAATTCATGCTTGTGACTTGTAATTATTTAGTCTATTACATCAGGCATGGCCAGAGGGTCCATAAGAAACATTAATACATTAAACGGGCTGCAAAGTACTGCAGCCATAAGGATTGAAGAGACCGAATGTGACTCCATTTGTTTTCTCTACATCATTGTATTTTTCTTTTTTTTTTTTACTTTGTCAAAGAGAACGGGAAAAAGCAATAAAAAAATAATGTGGTAAGGTATAAAACTGAGGTACCATCACCCAGAAACAGCCCCCAAGTCCTGAGTGCTGGTCCATTCTGACTGGCAAAGCTCCAGTACTTAGGTAGTCTCTAGTCTGCAGAGTTCAGAGTAGAAAATATTGCACTCTGTTCTACATATTACTGACCCTGTACTCTGCACTACCTATTACTGACCCCTGCACTCTCCAATAATTATTACTCATCCCTGCACTCTCCAATACCTATTGCTGACCCCTGCACTCTCCAATACTTATCACTGACCCATTGCACTCTGCAATACCTTTTACTGATCTCTGCACTCTCCAATACTTATTATTGACCCATTCCACTCTGCAATACCTACTACTGACCCATGCACCCATACCTACTACCGACCCATGCACTACATTACTTTTTACTGAACCCTGCACTTTGCAATACTTATTACTAACCTGGACAAGGGGTGGGTAGAAGGGGAAGCTGCCCTGGGCACAGCATGTATTGTAGGAATGGGGGTGCTGCAAGTTCCTTCTACTCTAAGGCTGATAGGAGTAGTGAACGCGACATCACTACTTCTGTCACCCAAGAGCTGGAAGCGGCAAGGAGAGGAGCGGAGAGCTGGGAGGAGGTGTGGGCTGTGCTCTCTCTCTCTCTCCCCCTTCGCCTCATAAGCTTGCACTTTGCACCTAGCGAGGGGGGCACAATTTGGCATCTTTGCCCTGTGCACTGGATGATCTTGTCCCAGCACTGGCCGTGTGCATGCAGCATTATAGATCATGGGCATCTAGATTGATGGTAGAGATAGGCACAACCTGCAATATGCCAGGAAAAAAGGGATTGATGGGAGACCAAGGAGATTTCCTAATCCCTGCACTCTGTACATTACACACACCCAACCTCTGCACTCTGTACATTACACACACCCAACCTCTGCACTCTGTACATTACACACGCCCAACCTCTGCACTCTGTACATTACACACACCCAACCTCTGCACTCTGTACATTACACACACCCAACCTCTTCACTCTGTACATTACACACACCCAACCTCTGCACTCTGTACATTACACACACCCAACCTCTGCACTTTGTACATTACACACGCCCAACCTCTGCACTCTGTACATTACACACACCCAACCTCTGCACTCTGTACATTACACACACCCAACCTCTGCACTTTGTACATTACACACACCCAACCTCTGCACATTGTACATTACACACGCCCAACCTCTGCACTCTGTACATTACACACACCCAACCTCTGCACTCTGTACATTACACACGCCCAACCTCTGCACTCTGTACATTGCACAGACCCAACCTCTGCACTCTATACATTACATACTTCCAGTCCCTGCATTCTGTATACAGGCTCATACTTTAACCACTTCCATACCGCTGAACGTCATATGACGTCCTTGGCTTTCAGCGGTTATATCTGAATGATGCCTGCAGCTGCAGATATCATTTTTTTCAAAAGGGAAGTTAGTAGTTTTATGTTAGTCTTATCTGTGGCCCTGCGTGGCCATTACTGATGTGGTATGTTGCCCATCGGTTGTATGTGTGTTATGTGTTATGTCACAAAATTCAATAAAAAGAATTTAAAAAAAAAAATTTAGCTGTTAGTGAACATAGCGAATACCAATTAATCTGCAGTTACAAATTCTCCGAAATAATGAATGCCACATCTAAACGAATGGAACGTAACAAACTAATAATAATAATAATAATTATAATAATTATATAATAAGTAATAAATAAAATGTTTTATTATTATTATTACTATTATTATTAATAATTTGTTACGTTCCACTCATTTAGATGCGGCATTCATAACTTCGGATTAATTCGTATTAGTTACGTTCATAAACAGCCAAATTTGAAAGAAAATTCCAATACCTATATATTAGTTAGCTATTATTAGTTAGTTAGTTATTATTTCGGATTTTAGTAGTTTCGGATTTTCGAATTTCCGCATTTTTGAATTTTCGGATTCTTGAATTTCCGAATTTTCTAATTTCTGAATTTTCAAATTTACGAAATTACGAATTTTCAAATGTGTGAGTTCACAAATTTTCGAATTTATGAATACTGCATCTGAATGAATGGAACATAACGAATTCAAGTTTTTCCGAAGTTACAAATTTATTCGAAATAATACATTTCGTCATAATGAATGACCTGAAAAACAAAAACGAATAAACGCATTTTTCGGCAGTGCACATGTCTAGTAAAGCAGTTATTTGATATCTATAATCTAATTTGAATTGCTATTCTGAAACTGTTGTTTTTTTTTTTTTTTTTCTAGTCATGTGACTGGCACAGCACCAATCGGGACTGTGAAGACACAGACTCACACTGTGGAGAGTATACATCAGCAGAGTAATAGAATCCCTCCCCAAAGATATTTCCCTGCAGCTGCCAAAGAACAGAGAGAGATCATGTGACCACACAACAGCGCTGCAGAAATAAGGTACTTATTTTAACCACTTCAGCTCCGGAAGATTTTACCCCCTTCATGACCAGGCCATGTTTTGCCATTTAGCATTGCGCTACTTTTACTGGTAAGTGCGCGGTCATGCAACACTATACCCAAATGTAATTTATATCATTTTTTTCACACAAATAGAGCTTTCTTTTTCTGGTAGTTGATCACCACTGGGGGTTTTAATTTTTTCTGCTATAAAAGATATCCAATAAAAACATTTAAAAATCAAATTTCTTCATAAATTTTGGCCAAAAATGTATTCTGCTACATGTCTTTGATTTAAAAAAAAAAAATCAGAATAAGCGTATATTGATTGGTTTGTGCAAAAGTTATAGCGCCTACAAACTGTGGTATAGATGCTGGCATTTTTATATATTATTTTTATACTACTAATGGCAGTGATCAGCAACGTATAATGGGATTGCGATATTGTGGCATGCAATCTGACACTAACTGACATTGGGGGGGGACTGACTAACTGCCACTGACATCACCAGTGACACTACGGTTATGTTTCCACTATTGCGTCCCCAAAGTCGCTCGATTTTTGCCGTGATTTTTTGCCGGACTTGAAGCAATGCCTGTGTATTCTTGAGGTCTATGGACCTCAAGTTGCATCAAAGTGGAAAGGAAAGAAAAAAAAAATACATATATATATGGAGGGGTGGAGGGGTGGTCTTTAGTTTAAGGCCACCTTGTAAAAGTGGGTGGAACTCCGCTTTAAGGAGTCACCACGGCAAGTGCATCCACCACCCAGAGGAGAAGAATAAATACACTTACCATAAGTCAGCTTTCACAAAACATGTAGTAATGGGGATAGGGATAGTAGTCTCAGGAATGTTATCCAGAAGTAGACTGCAAAGTTCTCCACACCAGCCGAGCCACTTGTCAAATTATAAACGCTGACGTCCATAAAAAACAAGAGACCTGTACATTGATCCTTCCATCCATGCGGTCTACTTTTTGTACCTCATATGTGTAATATGTGTTCTGTGTGCTGCCTACTAATAGATCTCTAGTTTCTCATCCCTGCTTTGCAGAGATGAGAAACAGAGAGATCGTTCTCTCATGCACAGCCAATCAGCAGGTCCCAGCCATGAATCATTGGCTGGGACCTACTGACAGGCTCCCTCTGTGTACAATCACAGCGGGTATCAGTTGGGGGGGGCGCATGTGCGTACCCTAAACCCAGAAGTAGGCAGCGGTGCAGTGGTGGCCCATACATAGAGGGCGCACGGGCGCCGCCTCACCTATCCATGCGTCTGGCCCCCTGATCTACAGAACAGAGCACCAGACCATGGATTCCAATGTGGGGTGGGTGTTTATTTGAAGCACCTGATGATAGCCAGGGGCTCTAATAGGCTTCAAAGAAGGGTGGGCTCAGAGTGCAGAGCATTGTGCTCCGATGCACCCCCCCAGTTGTGTGACCATAGCGAATGAATTTTCGCTATTTTCACACTAAAGCTCCTCCCTGCCAATCAGGAGGCAGGTCGTGAAACCCATTTCCCGATTGGCCAAAGCGTCAGGCGATCCTATTGGATGCCTAGCACTTTGGCGGAAGAAGAGACACCCAGCGGAGGAAGCGTTAGGAGCTGACACCGGAGCCGCCACTGCCCTCAGTCCAGGAGAGGAGGAGAGGACACCACAGCTCCACCACACGAGTAAGTGCAAGACTGCCCATGTGGGTGGGGGGCTGCTGCCAGAGCCGTGCCGCCTGGCGGGGGGTGTTGTTCATTTGCTGCCCCCCCAAAAGAAGAACTCACCAGCCACCACTGCAGCGGTGTACAGATACATCGTTCTGCCTACACCGGCAAGCAGGAAGTGGTTAAAAACCTGGAATTCGACATTAACCTGAAAGATTTAGCACATACTGTGGATGCAGGGCATCATGGACCGTCCCCTGAGGACCATCACCAAGGAGCCCTTCACTCACAGTGTATTGAATGGTGCTCATGTCATCACCAAAGAACAGGAGGATCATGCATGTCACTTGAATGGCCCAAAGACACCTTCAAAAAGCTCATTAAAAAAAAGAAATACATCTGGAAGGAACATCGAGCCTCTAGCCGGAGAGGGAAGGGAGGCATAAATATAGCAATAATGCAAATAATGCAATACCCTTTAAAATCTGCAGGATATGTGGAAATAACAATAATAATGTTCCCCCATGTTCCCCATCTCCTGTAATGCTTCCTGTAATATTGACTATGTTTGGGACATAGTCAGAGCGTCAATCATTTCTTTCTAAACGACAAGGGAAGACATTATCTGACTGCAGATAGGTATCAATGGGAAGAGTTGGAAACTCCTGTCCTGTATTTTATCTAATGTGGAGTTGACTCTAAGCAAAGGCCGGATAGTCCTGAGAGATCCCACCCTCAAGGAACTACCAAAATCAGCATGCCTAGGATCCATTTAGACATTGTTTAAACTCTGTGACCTTATCACAAAGATCCCTTAATAAATAACCACCATCCATTTAAACCACTGGATTTTGTTAAATTCCCCCCTGAGCATTTATATTCCTCCGACATGATTTAGAGATCCACAATATTAAACAAAGATTGTATCACTTGACAAGTTATAAACACAGTATAAATTACACAGTGGTTCGACATGGCCGCTGCGATGTTTGCTATCAGCCCACGTGAAAGTGAAGATTAGATCTTATCAGTGGCACAATATTAAAAGAAAGGCTGTATATATTTTCTTTCAATAGCATAGGAGGTATTAAAACTCAATATTTCAGCATGCCTTTTTTTTTTCCTTTTTTTTTTTTTTTTTTTTTGTAGTGTTGCATTTCTTTTGAAGATTAAAAAAACAACAATACAGGAGTGTTTGGAGATTTTTGAAAATGTCTTTTCAAACCATCCCCAACCCTGCTAGCAAGTGATATATATACACTATATTGCCAAACGTATTAGGACGCCTGCCTTTACTCACACTTTTAATGACATCCCAGTTTTAGTCTGTAGGGTACAATATTGCGTTGGCCCACCCTTTGCAGCTATAACAGCTTCAACTCTTCTGGGAAGGTTGTCCACAATGTTTAGGAGTTTGTTTAGTGAGTGTGTCCTTCCTTTGTGCACTGGTGCGCAGTCATGTTGGAACAGGAAGGGGCCATCCCCAAACTGTTCCCACAAAGTTGGGAGCATGAAATTGTCCAAAAAGGTCTCGGTATGCTGACGACTTAAGAGTTCCCCTCACTGGAACTAAGGGGCCAAGCCCAACCCCTGAAAAACAATCCCTCACCATAACCCCCCTCCACCAAATGATTTAGACCGGTGCACAAAACAAGGTCCATAAAGACATGGAAGAGTGAGTTTGGGGTGGACGAACTTGACTGGCCTGCACAGAGTCCTGACCTCAACCTGATAGAAAACCTTTGGGATAAATTAGAGCAGAGACTGCGAACCAGGCCCCAAAAAATTGAGCGTGAAAAACTGCTGCGCAAATACCAGGGGGGGGATAATGGCGTGGGCTTGTTTTTCAGGGGTTGGGCTTGGCCCCTTAGTTCCAGTGAAGGGAACTCTTAAGGCGCCAGCATACCAAGACATTTTGGACAATCTCATGCTTCCAACTTTGTGGGAACAGTTTGGGGATGACCCCTTCCTGTTCCAACATGACTGCACACCAGTGCACAAAGCAAGGTCCATAAAGACATGGATGAGCAAGTTTGGGGTGGAGGAACTTGACTGGCCTCCACAGAGTCCTGACCTCAACCTGATAGAACACCTTTGGAATGAATTCGAGCAGAGACTGAGAGCCAGGCCTTTTTTGTCCAAAATCAGTGCCTCACAAATGCGCTTCTGTTATTGAGTCATTGTTAATCTATGTCAAGAAACTTTCTCACCTACACATGCTGAGGGGCTCCAGGATTTGTATTTGTTTTGGAGAAAAACCTTTTGTTTTCTCAGATTTTAATACATTCTGAACTGGGTTCTGGAGCCTAGAGGCTTTGTAGAGTGTTGTTTAGGATAAAGCCTCCAGTCCTAGGTCCCTGTTTTACCTGTTAGACAGACCTCACTTATTAGTCAGCTGTGAACGGGCATTTCTGTATGTGAATTGACTGATGTAGATATTCTCATTCTGTCTACATTGTGAAAGCTTGCTCCTGGGTGAAAAGCTAACTAAAAAGGTTCATAAAATACATAAAAAGGTATATGTACTTTTTGTTCTGGGGAAGCCATTGGGGACACTGTTTTAGGAAATGACGTGAGTTTAGTTGGTTCAGATGAACAAATGTTTTGTTTATTATGCTGTGAACTGTATGGGCTGTACAAAGCCGTCCGTCTATATTAACTGCCTTGTTGAATAAAAGTGTAGGACAAACTTGCTCAAACTATTCTTGTGTGTCCCGGTCTTGTGCATGGTTACCACTGCCACTATCAGTTGAGCTTTTCCCCCTTACAACTTGGTGGAGGATGCGGGCAGACAGCTACCATTGAACAATTTGGAGGCGCTTTAAAACAGCTTCGGTTGGCAAATGCTAACAGCAACTCTGCAATGGTACCCAACAGCAGACTAGTCTTCTCCTGCAAGAAGTAAATCCCCTAATTGGCCAGCAGATGCAGCAGCTGACTGAAGCCCACTAAGTCTCCTCAAAGCAAGTAAGTTTGTCTCCACGAAAGCAGATACAGGCTCTGTCACAGAGGCAAATGGTGGTGCAGGAAGAAACTTCCACACCTTGACCGCTGGTATAGAAAACTTTGCAAAAAATTGTCCTTGAAGGATGATGCTGAATATTACTTCAGAATATTTGAGTGTCACAGAATGTGAGAGGCTACCCAAGGAGCAGTGGTCAGTTGTGCTAGCACCCTTTTTAACAGGAGACTACCAAAACTTGAGGAGTATCCTAAACTTAAAGGAGAAATTTAAGTCAGACTTGGGCTTACCGTAGCCGTCCAAGTGCAGCATGTATTGACATGGGAATCACCCTGAGAAGCCTGGAAGGTCCCAGATGTACTGTACGATTTGTTTTTTCCCTTTAATTGAGGTCCTTGAAAGAGCTTTTTATGGACCTGTTGGGGCCAACTGCTGAAATCCATCACCAGCACATATTGGTAGTCTTTGATGATTTCTCCCAATATCCAGAAGCAATCCCCCTCAGAAGTGCATCCTCTAAGGATGTGATGGCGAACCTTGGTACCGCAGATGTTTCTGGAACTACATTTCCCATGATGCTCAACTACACTGCAGAGTGCATGAGCATCATAGGAAATGTAGCTCCAAAACATCTGGGGTGCCAAGATTCGCCATTGCTGTTTTAAGGTGATAGGTCGTTCCACGTTCTCCCATACTGGTATTCCTAGGGGCATTTTGATGGACCAGAAAATCCCTTTCATGTCAAAGGTTTCATGCCATCAGCAGAATTGATGGTGTAGTGGCATGCAAGTTTAAAGGGCACAACTTGTCTTAACTTAGCCAGTTGGTTCACACTACATCAAGCTTTGACAAGGGGCCCCCTCTAGACCACTGCAACTATTTTACACCCATATCTACATCTTTAATGAAGTCAGTTTCACGTACTAACATAAAGTTTGAATTTTGAACCAGTCTATTCTTAATGGTGGACTTGTGATGTATGATCACCCAGATATGTGACTACCCAATCTATGAGCTGGAGCATCCTATATCCATGAGATCCTTTAGGATCACTTTGCCACTTTAAATTTATGAGTTATGCAGTCCAACGTTTTGCTTGAAATTATGGTCAATGGTCTACATGTAGCCAGATTGTGAGAGAGGTGGATGCTTGAGTTTTATCAGTATGAGTGTGAGATGTGGTACCAATGTTTTATATACATTTGATGTTTTTGTAATAATCAACTTTTTCCATATAGTTCAGCGAGTTGAATACAATTTTCTTTTTTTCTTGAGATGTATCTGAGGGCTGGTTGAGCACAAATAGCGAGTTTGGGGTGGAGGAACTTGACAGGCCTGCACAGAGTCCTGACGTCAACCCGATAGAACACCTTTGGGATGAATTAGTGCGGAGACTGCGAGCCAGGCCTTCTCGTCCAACATCAGTGTCTGACCTCACAAATGTGCTTCTGAAAGAATGGTCAAACATTCCCATAGACACACTCCTAAACCTTGTAGACAGCCTTGTGAAGGAATTGAAGCTACGTAGGGTGGGCCAACTCAATATTGAACCCTATAGACCAAGACTGGGATGCCATTAAAGTTCATGTGCGTGTAAAGGCAGGCGTCCCAATACTTTTGATAATATAGTGTATATACAGAGAGAGAGAGAAAGAACAACAAAGAAAGAAAAGCTGTTATAGCCGCAAAGGGTGGGCCAACTCAGCATTGAACCCTACGGACTAAGACTGGGATGCCATTAAAGTTCTTGTTAGACATGTGCTGTTAGCTTTCTTCCGAATTAATATTTGGACAAATTTATTGTTATTCGGAGATTCGGATATATATATATTTTCCTGAATGCTCCAAATAATGAAACAAAATTCATCCGAATTTCAGAAATTCGGACTGAAATTCGAAATGGATTTTACACTGAACTCCAGTCGAATTTGAACTACATATATTGCTGAAATTTTGTGTTATTATGCCCCGTACACACGGTCGGATTTTCTGACGGAAAAAGTGCGATCGGATTGTGTTGTCGGATATCCCGATCGTGTGTGGGCTCCATCGGACTTTTTCCTTAGGAATTTCCGACACACAAAGTTTGAGCGCAGGATATAAAATTTTCCGACAACAAAATCCGATCGGTTAAATTCCGATCGTGTGTACAAAAATCCGACGCACAAAGTGCCAGGCATGCTCAGAATAGATTAAGAGACGAAAGCTATTGGCTACTGCCCCGTTTATAGTCCCGACGTACGTGTTTTACGTCACCGCGTTCAGAACGATCGGATTTTCCGACAACCTCGTGCGACCGTGTGTATGCAAGACAAGTTTGAGCCAACATCCGTCGGAAAAAATCCTAGGATTTTGTTGTCGGAATGTCCGATCAATGTCCGACCGTGTGTACGGGGCATTAGAGTACCATTTTGAAATAATGCTGTTTTTGTTAAGCCAAAGGTGATTTAAAGAGTCATTGTAATCATTTGATGAAGATTTTTCTTTTGTTTGTTCACTTTGCTGCATTTGAATCGAAAACAATATAACGTTTTAGTTATATTTAACTAGTTATTTAGTTAGACCGTTTTGAAATTTATTGATTTGAACGTTTCGAATCGAAAAAAAACGTTAAAATTCAAAGAAAATTTGAAGATTCCGAATATGAATTCCAAATTTAAATTGAACAAATCAACTGAATTTAACTAAACAAAAATAACTAGATTAACAATTTAAAATGAAACGAAATTAAATACATTTTTTTCATCATATGCACATGTCTAGTTCATGTGTGTGTAAAGGCAATAAAGTGTAAGTTGCATATCTCCCAACATTTTGAGATGAGGGACACCTACTACCAAACGTATGTAGGCATAGGACACGCCCCCTGCCACACCCCCTTAAAGGAAAATTAACCAAAAAAAAAGATTAATTAAATCCACAAGAGCTTTTTTTTTTAACCACTATTATTTCTTTATATTAGCTTTAAAAATTTACAAATGCGGCAATTTAGAAATTGGATGAAAGGTTTAGCGCTGGTTTTTGAAAGCTAAAAAGTGCATTTTATATACAACTATGAGGATCAGCCCAAAATGAGGGACAAATGATGGGGAAAGAGGGACAGAGGGACATTGCTTCAAATCAGGGACAGTTGGGAGCTATGAAGTTGTACCTGTTTTTCTGCAGTCTTATATATAACAAAGATCACCAAACAAATGTGCAGAAAAAAGTGCTAAATATAATGTATAAATGTGTGTGTGTAAAAAGGCAGGTGTCCCAATACTTTTGGCAATATAGTGTAGGTACAGCACCCTGCTTGCACCTACCACCAGCTTCGATTACCTGCATTGCATAGACCAGTGCTTCTCAACTCCAGTCCTCAAGGTGCACCAACAGGTCACGTTTTCAGGATTTCCCTCAGATGGAACGGCTGTGGTAATTACTAAGGCAGTGAAACTGATCAAATCATCTATTCAAAATAATGGAAAGCCTGAAAACATGACCTGTTGGGGCGCCTTGAGGACTGGAGTTGAGAAACATTGCCATAGAGAAGCACAGAGACTCTGGGGGTTATTTACGAAAGGCAAATCCACTTTGCATTATTGCCTGCCTCCTTCAGTGCCTGGGCTGGTGACATCACTTCCGTCTCGGCGCAGGAAGGGCTCAGCTCTGCCCCCTCCCTCTTGTCAATCATCTGGGACACATTACAGGTCCCAGATGATTGAGCGGCCAATCACGGCGCGCGGCGCTTTCATTGCAATTTCAAGTGCACTTTGCACTTGTAGTTTGCACTTCTAGTGCAAAGTGGATTTGCCTTTCGTAAATAACCCCCTATGTGTTAAAGAGGAGTTCCCATTAAAAAAAAAAAAAAAAAAAATTAAAAGTCAGCAGCTACAAATACTGCAACTGCGCATGCGTGAGCGGCGCCGCGCGCCGTGATTGGCCGCTCAGTCATCTGGGACCTGTAATGTGTCCCAGATGATTGACAAGAGGGAGGGGGCAGAGCTGAGCCCTTCCTGCGCTGAGGGGAAGTGATGTCACCAGCCCAGGCACTGAAGGAGGCAGACTACGAGGGACTCCCTAGCAACAGCCATTTAGAGGTGAGTAAAAAAAAAAATTTTTCCAAATGTTTTTTTTTTTTTTTTTTTTAAGGAACATTCATGCTTTTTTTTTTTTTTTTTTTGGTGGAACACCACTTTAATGTCACTGGGTCTAAAACAAGCTATGTAATAAGAATGGAAAGGTTTCATTTTTTTTGAGCTCCAGGGAAGGCAAAACACCAGCAGATTAAAATCCAGCTTTAAGCTCGGATGTGTGTTGCTGAAGGTCTAAGTGGCATTGCCAATAAGGCAATGCAGTCTCTTTCGTAGTAAAAAAAAAAAGCTTCTGCTTGCTTATTCTAGCAGCCTAGCTTCGGAAATCTGCTGGAAGTCTGTACAAATCAGCATCCAGAGTAGAAGCTGGGAGCCGCTTGATGACAGATTGTAACGGGAGGCCCCGGGAGGGCTATAAAACCCTGCCCGGTGTGTTTACTGTTCTCATGATCTCCAAAAAACCACTTTGGGAGAAAGTTGTGATTTCATCATCCCATTAAAAAAAAATAAAAAAAAAAATTCTTTCCTTTCCCTTCCCCTCCCGGTTGGCGTTCTGCTCCTGCCTGGTTGCATGCACTGCTTGTCAGAAGGCAGAGTTTAAATGGCTTTTATTTTAGCCCAAGGCTAGTGAAGTTTGCTTGTCTTCCTCGGAGTCCCCTCCCGTCCTCCCAGCTCCCAACAGCACTCTTAATCAAAAGCAAGGTGTTGTATTGAAATTCTATAGCGCCGAAGGCAAGGTAAGGCCCCTCAACCGGGGAAAAAAATGATTCATCTCTCCGGTCTATTTTAATTAGGGCCCCTGTCACATTCATCATGAAATCCTGATCTAGCCTTCCATATAAAATGGTCCGTGCGATCAATGCATCATTTTATTGATTAGGCTGGGCTGAGACGATACTTGGGCGATATTTTCAGAGTAATACTTAAAGGAGTTGTAAACCTTCGTGTCTTTTCACCTTGATACATCCTATGCATCCAAACTTCTGACACTGACCGGCCCCCCCAGCCCCCCTCGTTTTACCCACCTGAGCCCTTCGATCCCTCGGAGGAGACGCGCTCTTCCTCTCTGCCCGGGGTTCTCGGCTCTTGATTGGATAGATTGATAGCAGCGCAGCCATTGGCTCCCGCTGCTGTCAATCCAATCCAATGACGCGGGGTGGGACGGGGGCCGAGTCCGGCATTCTGTGTCAATAGACGCAAATTCTGGACTCGGGAGCGTGCCCGCAAGGTAACCACCCTGGCAGAGCGCTTCCCCTAGGGCAGTGATGGCGAACCTTGGCACCCCAGATGTTTTGCAACTACATTTCCCATGATGATCAACTACACTGCAGAGTGCATGAGCATCATGGGAAATGTAGTTCCAAAACATCTGGGGTGCCAAGGTTCACCATCACTGCCCTAGGGGGTTATACGATGCGGGAAGGAGCCGCGAGAGCCCAGAAGATATCCAAATTAACGGAAACCCGCTTAGCAAACTTTTCCGAATATTCGTAAAGTCGAATATTCAAAAATTCGTAAATTTGTCAATTCGTAGATTCGAAAATTAGTAAATTCAAAAATCCGAAAACCCGAAAATTCGAAAATCTGAAATAATAACTAACTAATAATAAATTAACTATAACTAACTACTAAATTATAGGTATTGGAATTTCCTTTCAAATTTGGCTGTTAGTGAACGTAACGAATACGAATTTATCCAAAGTTACAAATTATCCGAAAAAAATGAATGCCGTATCTAAATGAATGGAACAAATTAATAATAATAAATAACAATAATAATAATAAAAATATTTTATTATCATTATTTATTATTAAAGTGATTGTAAATGCTGTTTTTTTTGTTTTTTTTTTAAACAAACATATCATACTTACCTCCACTGTGCAACTCGTTTTGCACAGTGTGGCCCCGATCCTCCTCTTCTGGGGTCCCTTGGCGGTTCTCGAGGCTCCTCCCCACATAGTATAAGCCCCCTAGGAGAAGAGCTCCCCTGGGGGGTTACCTTGTGGGCACGCTCCCGAGTCCATCATTTACGTCCATAGACACGAATGCCGAACTCGGCCCCGCCCCCCCAGCGCCCTCATCATTGGATTTGATTGACAGCAGCGGGAGCCAATGGCTGCGCTGCTATCAATCTATTCAATCAAGAGCCGAGAACCCCGGGCAGAGAGGAAGAGCGCGTCTCCTCCGAGGGATCGAAGTCCGGACCCCGTGGACAGAGGGACAGTGCGTCCCCGCCGAGGGAAATACGGTGCTCAGGTAAGTAAAACGGGGGGGCAGTCACTATCAGGTGTTTTTTCACCTAACTGCATAGGATGTAATAAGGTATAAAAACATGAGGGTTTACAACCCCTTTAATTAGTTCCGTTCCATTTGTTGAGATGTAGCATTTGTTATTTCGGATAATTCGTAACTTCGGATAGATTCATATTAGTTGCTTTCACTAACAGCCAAATTTGAAAGGAATTTCCTACAGTATAATTTAATAGCTAGTTATTATTAGTTAGTAATTTATTCTTTCGAATTTTCGGATTTTGTTTCTCATTTATGGATTTTTCGAATTTTCGAATTTACAAATCTACGAATTTTTGAATTTACGAATCTTTTAAATAGCGAATATACGAATTTATGAATTTAACAAATTGCGATCATAACGGATGACCCGAAAAGCTTCAAATTTTGGGAAGGCTGTTGACAAGGTTTAGCAGTGTCGCTATGGGAATGTTTGACCATTCTTCCAGAAGAAGTGTTGGTATGGACAAGAAGTCCTGGCTCGCAGTCTCCATTCTAATTCATCCCAAAGGTGTTCTGTCGGGTTGAGGTCAGGACTCTATGCAGGCCAGTCAAGATCCTCCACCCCAAACTCGCTCATCCATGTCTTTGTGGTGGATCTTCTATCTACAGGAGTCATCAAGGCATGAGCTGGGCTTGCTCATCAGTAAGCCCATCATACTCTGCAAACAGACATTTAAGGATGTATTAGATCTGTAAAAAAAAAAAAATAATAGAATAAAGGTTTTCAATAGATAAAAAGTATAGTTTAATACATAAATCATTGCACCTTTCATTTAATAATGAAGAAAGCCACTTAGATAATCCATTCTTTTTCATCAAATGAGAAAGGAGATTGGGACTTTAAATGAGGCTCGTGACTTTGTGGGGGTTTATAGTCTGGTTCCCCACCAAGATTTGCCACTTGTGTTCTGGGGGGCCATATGTGTGCGCCCTTTTTGCACGCGGCTCCATAATACCTCAACTCCCGGGACACCTCCTTTTGGCCCTGGTATCTCATTCAACATATCCCCACCATTAACTCCCTGTATGTAAGTACCCAGGACTGGCAAATTTGCCTTCTCCTGTTATGTTCAGTGTCGCACTAGACTAATTATAATTATACTCTTTATAGATACTCGTGAGCATCCGCCCCGTTCATACACGAAACGCGTTGGACATATTCAGTATGCCAATACATTCCTGCATCAGCAATCAAACCAGTCTATTGTTTACTAAGAAATCATGTTCATATCTTTTTACATCATGCTATTTATATTGCATTGTGCCGCCCCACTGACGTGTATATATACTGTATATATATATATATATATATATATATATATATATATATATATATATATATATATATATATATATGAATTTCACAGGAATTACTTATCAATTGTTTCCATATAATCATGTGTTGACAAGTTGATATTATCATGTATCCTCGATGTCCATGTTATACACGTATTTGCATGTGTATTTTTATGAATCAAACATTTTTTATTTGTTATATACCATTGATATGCACTTTATGTATCCTTCATGTCATTAAACATGTTTTTCCAACTATATACCCCTACAAAGTCGAGAGCCTGATTTAAAGTCCCAAACTCCTTTCTCATTTAATTGAATTAGGGATGGAGGCACAATACATATGTGCCTCATTCAAAGTCCCAACCTTCCCCCCCCCCTCTCTCTCGCACATTCTTTTTCATCAGTTCCATTAACTAAATATGAACTATACAGTATATATCGTATATGTGTATATACAGTATATATATGGTGAAATTGTTGTGCTCTACATTTATCTGACCTGTTTAAAAAGACAACCGCCGAACCAGGCTTCCCCTCCATCATGCTTCACAAACACGCTGTGCAGAAAGATACCATTATGGCCCAATGAGATCGGAAGAAGAGCATTTGGCTGCAGTACTGGTTATCTACTGCCTTGATTACATGTTTTAGCTGCAATACCAGTGTTAATGGATCCAGCTGACAAGACTTTCTGCCATTCTACGGGTATCACTTTCATGCTTGGCTGAATGACAAATCTCGAGCGCTGAGAATCTTTTTTGTATAAGTGCTTTTTATTCTCACTAGAGCTATGAAAAAAAATGTTATTAGACTAATAGAATACTAATTCATTACTGGACGGATATAGACAGACAGATAGTTAGAGATAGAGAGATTAGATATATATATATATATACAGTATCTCACAAAAGTGAGTACACCCCTCACATGTTTGTAAATATTTTCTTCTATCTTTTCATGTGACAACACTGAAGAAATGACACTTTGCTACAATGTAAAGTAGTGAGTGTACAGCTTGTATAACAGTGTAAATTTGCTGTCCCCTCAAAATAACTCAACACACAGCCATTAATGTCTAAACCACTGGCAACAAAAGTGAGTACACCCCTAAGTGAAAAATGTCCAAATTGGGCCCAAAGTGTCAATATTTTGTGTGGTCACCATTATTTTCCAGCACTGCCTTAACCCTCTTGGGCATGGAGTTCACCAGAGCTTCACAGGTTGCCACTAGGGATGAGCCAAACTGAAAAAAAAACTGAACGTTCTGTTGATGGAAAAACGAAAATGGTCCATACAATTGTGCCATCATTTGTTTTGTTTTTCTAAAATAAATCCAGCATGTCGGACTAGGCATTTTTGATTGAAGCGCCAAAATTATGTGTCGCAGCTGGCACACTAAGGATGCTAAAAATTAACAACCTGAACTACAGGAATTTCCATAACATTTTTGACATATCTATGGCCTGCTTGAGTGGCCTTATGCCACGTACACACGAGCGGACTTTCTGGCGGACTAGGTCCGACGGGATTAGTCCGGCGGACAATCCGATAGTGTGTGGGCTAGTCTGATAGCTTTTCGGGATAAAAATCCACTGGACCTAGAAATAGAACATGTTTGAAATCTGTCCAACGGACTCAAAGTCCGACGGGCTAAAATTGGGAAAACTGTTCGTCTGTGTGCTGGTCCGACGGACCAAATACGACGCAAGGGAAGATATTGGCTACTGGCTATTGAACTTCTTTTTTTAGTCCTGTTTACGTCATCATGTTCAAAGCGAACGGACTTATGAACGGACTTAGTCCTATCATGTGTGGCCAAGTCTGTTGGTTTGGAAAGTCCGTCGGACCTAGTCAGAAAGTCCGTCGGAAAGACCGTCGGACCTAGTCTGCCGGAAAGTCATGTGTGCGCGGCATTACAAGCATGTGTAAGCATTTGGGGGGCGCAGGGAGTCTTCCCGATCAGCAGAACACAATGATTATTGCTAGTGGCAATAGCTGCTGGCAGTAATCGCATATAAAAAGTCAGAGAGGCTGGTTGTACCCATTCAGCCTGCCCTTACGTGAATTGATTCTCAGCAGGTCCCTGCTGAACCGGCCACATTTCGATCTGTATATGGCCAGCTTTAGACCCCTTTCACACTGGGGCAGTTTGCAGGCGTTATTGCGCTAAAAATACTGCCTGCAAACCGACCCAAAACAGCCGCTGCTGTTAGTTCAGTGTGAAAGCCCGAGGGCTTTCACACTGAAGCGGTGCGCTTGCAGGAGAAGAAAAAAAAATCCTGCAAGCCGCATCTTTGGAGCGGTGAAGGAGCGGTGTATTCACCGCTCCTAAACCGCTCCTGCCCATTGAAATCAATAGGGCAGCGCGGCTATACTGCGGCAATACCGCGCTATGCGAGCGGATTTAACCCTTTTTTGGCCGGGGTTTCAGCGGGGGTTAAAACCGCACCGCTAGCAGCCGAATACAGCCGCAAAAAATACGGTAAAACAGCGCTAAAAATAGCGCTGTTTTACCGCCGACGCCCCCACCGCCCCAGTGTGAAAGGGGCCTTAGAGATTGAAGTTAAATGTTAAAGTTATAGCTGTAGAATGCAGGAATGCTACAGGAGATTGTGTGACACATTCTACAGATGGGACATACTGGAAATCACAGTAGTAGTAGTAGAAGCTCAAAGAAGCTCAATAAAAACACTCAAAAGAGCACAAAAAAAGCACAAGCTTCTTCAAGCTTAGGCAGAGAAATAAAAGTTTAAATGCCTGTAAAAGCAGCTTTTTTTTTGAGCTGCAGTGTTCATGAGCTCTTAAGCAATCTAACAACACTATTATTACATTATTATTTCTGTTTAATTTATATGTATATCAAATCCTTAGTTAAAGCGGTAGTAAACCACTGAAAAAACATACTAGCACATTATGAAATATGTACCTTAGAATGAAGCCCCCGCAGCAGCGCCTGGTCACAGCTGAGGGGGCTGACATGTTCCTTATGGGTTTTGATGGCTCCGGCGCTGTGAGTGGCTGGAGCTGCGATGACGTCACTCCCGCGCATGCGTGTGGGAACACTCCATTCCAGCAAGAAGCTCTGAAGTTCCGACACGTTACACCGGACCTTCAGAGCGCATGCGCTGCTGAGCCAGTGGCTGCATGCAGGGTGAATATCTCCTAAGCCGTGCAGGTATAGGAGATTTTAATTTTACCTACAGTAAGCCTTGTTATAGGCTTACCTGTGGGTAAAAATCACCAAGCAGGGTATACAACTGCTTTAACTCCAGTCAGCCCTGGTTAACTCATTCCTTCCCTTGCTCCCCTTAGCTATTATTTTTCTGCTGGTTTTATTTTATTTTTTTTACTTCTAATTTTTTTATACCATTAATATTTATTCATTTATTATCTGTTATTATATTAGTGTCTCACTTTAAAAAAATGTGAAAGTCCTGACCTGAACCTGGTAGAACACCTAGACCGGAAACTGAAAGCCAGGCCTTCTCATCCAACATCAGTGCCTGACCCTCACAAATGCTCTTCTGGAAGAATGGTCAAACATTCCCATAGGCACACTCCTAAACCTTGTGGACAGCCTTCCCAGAGGAGTTGAGGCTGTTATAGCTGCAAAGGGTGGGCCAACTCAATATTGAACCCTTCGGACTAAGACTGGGATGCCATTAATGTTCATGAGTTTGTAGAGGCAGGCGTCCCAATACTTTTGGCAATATAGTGTACAGTATATACTGTAGATCAGCCTTTTTCAACCTGGGTGCCTTTGGCAATATAGCGTATATATATATATTATATATATATATATATATATATATGTATATATATAAAAAATATTTAACCATATAGCTGGAGTCACTATATAAATTATAGTTATATCTTTTTGACCATTTCCAATGATGTGCCTTCAAATCTAAACAGCAATAGATGTGTTTCTCTCCACTGCCCCGGCAACAACCAATGTTTGCTCGTTTTTGGCAACCCTTCGATAAACTCTGAGAAACAGCCCTTTAGGGAACATACAATTGTATTATTTTGGCTGAATACTGAAGGTATTGGCTGTGTTACAAACCAATATCACATACAAAGCTTCCAACATCGGGACAATAATCGTAAGAATTCACAGCTATTTCTTCATTCTGTCTTTGTACACATTTGCTGAATGAACTGGAAATTACAATTCCCTGTCTCTGAAGGCCTAGTGCCCAAACAAACACGTGAACACAAAGGATGGGATGTCAACATGTGTCTCCAATGGAGATAGAGGTTGTCCAATCTAGAGAGATATGTTGGCATGGTAGGGAGAATACCAATTTTACAGGATTGACTAATGTACAGCAAACTCCATCAGATAGATCAAGACTCAGCTTGGAACTACCTGGATTTGGTGTCCATAAGTAATACCAGCTTACAGATCAGACAATGATCCCATGCCTTTTAGGACACAAATCTAGCTGTCATAGCCTCTTTAAAGTCAATCAACTGTTATTTACAGGCATAAGGTCCTAAATATGGATTTCAATGTGCAGGATTCCTTTATCATGGCATATATAACTACGGTAACTTGCACTAATCCCCGGTACCCAACAATATGAGGCCCTTTGCCTCCATTGTGTGGCTCTCAGGCCTTAGCAGCCAGGACTTGGAATGAAAAAAAAGTTTTATTTTATTCCAGTAGTTAAAATAAAAAAAAATTGACTTTTATAGGGGCTGTAATAACAATGATCTCTAGCAGTCTCAAGTAACTTGTCTTCAGGCTTTAATTGTCTCCTGCAGCATGTCTCTGTTCAGAGTGATCCAACAAGTATGGCACATACATACTTAGATTGGCCCAAGCTAGACCAGTGTAGCTATGCACAAAAAGCCATACCGAAACTTCAGCTAGGTTCTCATGTACACGGCCGTATGATTTTACATTGGATCTTGCTGGCCATTTGTACTAACATTTATATGCATACAGCAGCTTTTGCCACCTAGTGACCTTTGCTGGTAGGACACAAGCAGAGCTTTTGCATCCTAGCAACCTTGATGCCTAGAGTCCTAGGTTGCTAGGATGCAAGCAACTCTTGCTGCCTAGCATCCTTCATTGCTAGGACGCAGGTGGCTTCTGCTTCCTGGCACCTAGGTTTCTGGGTCTTAGGTAGCATCTTCCACACCTAGTGTCCTTGGTTTTCAGCGCAAATCATGAACATTTATACTAAAATGTGGTATGCTTGTAAATGTTCACAAATCGCCAGCAGGAGGAACCAGTGAAAGCTGTGTGGGACTCAGGACAGCAACCATTCCAGAATTGTCCGTTTATAAGCAGAATTCAGGGACACTTCCTCTAGAACAGAGCAGAATTTAGCAGAATTGGAAGTCCTAGGTTGCAAGGATGCAACTTACTCTTGCTGCCTAGCATCCTTCATTGCTAGGACGCAGGTGGCTTCTGCTTCCTGGCACCTAGGTTTCTGGGTCTTAGGTAGCATCTTCCACACCTAGTGTCCTTGGTTTTCAGCGCAAATCATGAACATTTATACTAAAATGTGGTATGCTTGTAAATGTTCACAAATCGCCAGCAGGAGGAACCAGTGAAAGCTGTGTGGGACTCAGGACAGCAACCATTCCAGAATTGTCCGTTTATAAGCAGAATTCAGGGACACTTCCTCTAGAACAGAGCAGAATTTAGCAGAATTGGAAGTCCTAGGTTGCAAGGATGCAACTTACTCTTGCTGCCTAGCATCCTTCATTGCTAGGACGCAGGTGGCTTCTGCTTCCTGGCACCTAGGTTTCTGGGTCTTAGGTAGCATCTTCCACACCTAGTGTCCTTGGTTTTCAGCGCAAATCATGAACATTTATACTAAAATGTGGTATGCTTGTAAATGTTCACAAATCGCCAGCAGGAGGAACCAGTGAAAGCTGTGTGGGACTCAGGACAGCAACCATTCCAGAATTGTCCGTTTATAAGCAGAATTCAGGGACACTTCCTCTAGAACAGAGCAGAATTTAGCAGAATTGGAAGTCCTAGGTTGCAAGGATGCAACTTACTCTTGCTGCCTAGCATCCTTCATTGCTAGGACGCAGGTGGCTTCTGCTTCCTGGCACCTAGGTTTCTGGGTCTTAGGTAGCATCTTCCACACCTAGTGTCCTTGGTTTTCAGCGCAAATCATGAACATTTATACTAAAATGTGGTATGCTTGTAAATGTTCACAAATCGCCAGCAGGAGGAACCAGTGAAAGCTGTGTGGGACTCAGGACAGCAACCATTCCAGAATTGTCCGTTTATAAGCAGAATTCAGGGACACTTCCTCTAGAACAGAGCAGAATTTAGCAGAATTGGAAGTCCTAGGTTGCAAGGATGCAAGCAACTCTTGCTGCCTAGCATCCTTCGTTGCTAGGATGCAGGTGGCTTCTGCTTCCTGGCACCGAGGTTTCTGGGTCTTAGGTAGCATCTTCCACACCTAGTGTCCTTGGTTTTCAGTGCAAATCATGAACATTTATACTATATTTATAGCAGGAGGAACCAGTGAAAGCTGTGTAGGACAGCAACCATTCCAGAATTGTCCGTTTATAAGCAGAATTCGGGGGACACTTCCTCTAGAACAGAGCAGAGTTGAGCAGAATTGGAAGTGGCAAATGTAAGTAATTAAGTACACTCTTTGTTTGCAGAGTATTTATGCATGAATGTATTATGCATTTATGAAATATTGCAGGGTGTTTAAAATATGAACATTTTTAATGCATGGCAGGGTCTCTTCAACCACGAATTCCATAATCTCCTCCAATAACATCTAAAATTCCTTCCCATAAGATTCTGTTCACTTATAGTAATTGTCTTACATTTTTTATACTGTCACCACATGCAACCTCTTTATTTTTAGAAATATTCATACTAGTCAATGGGGGATTGATGCTTCTACAGAGACACATAGAAACTCCTGCGAGCAAGGAGCGCTAATTACACATACTCTTTCCTGTCTTTCCTGTCCTCGGCCTGCTGGAAGCGGCCCAGACATTTGTAATGACGCCATCACGGGCAGGACACGATGTGAAGCCTGGTGCTGGGGAGTCTACGGGAAAAGCCTAAAAGCCATCGGAATAAAGCTTTCTAAGAATAAGAGCCGGCCTGGCTCAGCAGATGGTGTTCGCATTCACCTCCTATCCCTCAGGAACAGCCTGTCTTTATCTCTTAGCGTTTATTGCCATTTACTTCTCTTTCATCTCCTCTGGGCAAACAGCTTGTTTTAAAATTGAAATCTATGATATTTTATTTACTGGTTGCTATCAATTTTTCCCTTTTCCCGCTTTGCTTGTGCTTTGTGCTACTATGCCCTGCACTGCGAGCAGTGTCGGCTGGTGCTCTTTTTTTTTTTTTTAGGGGGGGCCTTCCCGTTCGATCAAATCCATGGCCTTACCTTATCCTTAGCTGTCAATCGGGGCGGCCTCCTCTCGCTGTTGCTGCGGTAGAGGTGCAGGGCGGAGGACGATGACGAGGTGGTGGTAATGGTGCACTGCTTGATCTGGGGTAGGGCTCCTGGAAGAGCCGGCAGCATGTGAAGGGAAGAGTCTGGGCCATTGCTTCTCCTCCCAGCCAAACAGGAATCAGGTCCTGAGATCTGATTGGCTGGGAGTCCTAAGACTCCCTGGCCAATCGGGTCTCAGGACCCTGTTCCTGATTGGCCCGGGATGAGAAGCAGGAAGACTTTAGCGAATATTAATTCGCTAATGTCACACAAGTGGGTGGGCTCGGGGCGCAGTGCTCTGTGCCCCGAGCCCACCCTTTTTGAAGTCAATTAGAAGCTGTACTTGGCTTTCAAAAAATGTGTGTATTTACATAAGACAATACAATATGTTAGGTCCTCCGTGATGAGTGGGGTCAATGACACAGATATTCATGGCCGTGTTATATGTTCCCTTAGGTCATACAGCTTTTATGAAGCCATACACTATTTTCTGATGTGGTTTCACTTAGTGATGCTATTACTCCTTTCCCTTGGCCACTTACTGAAGCAGAGTAGGTGAAAATGGATCAATGATGTTTCATTAGATACAGTCTATTTTGTTCAAGCCTAATTAGTGGTATTTCTCTGCAGGTTCAATTAAGGGGTATATCCCTTCTATGACATACTCATACTTTGCTAGACTGTCCATTTTGAGGTTTTGGTGGTCCCTTGGAGTGGTACTTGCATTTGGGATGAGAGTTCGTTTATCAGATGATCTATGTAAATGATTGTATTTTCTTTGTAATGTATCAATTATCAGACCCATATGGTCTCTCTAAATGAATTGTTTATCTTATTATGCTTATTTATTATACTTAATGTTTTTTTTCTGTTTACTTATAGTGATACTGTACATAAGATTTACAATTAGCTTCTGAGGAAGCCATGTTTATGGCGAAACATGTAGAGCTGAAAATCCTTTGTACCTCGATCGTATGAATTTTCATATGTTGATTTTAACATTTTTAATGTTTATTTAATAAAAAAAAAAATTAAATTGTAAATGTAATGTAAATTTTGATTTTGCTTCAAGTTTAACAATTTTGCACCTCAAAACTACTATTTTCTGGTAATGTCTTTATTATGAGGAGGTGGTGCATTCCAATAAGACCCCCCATCCTTGGATAAAAATTTTAAAATTTATTAAAAATGTATTGTTCTTTCTCGAAGCCAATTAGAGCCTCAGGCTCTAATCATGTGCTTCAAAAAAAAAAACAAGTGGCTGCATTTGATGGGCACAAGTGGCTGCATTTGATGGGCACAGTGGCTGCGTTTGATGGGCACAATTGCTATATATGAAGGGCACAAGTGGCTGCATATAAAAGGCACAAGTTGCTGCATATGGTGGGCACAAGTGGCTGCATTTGACGGGCAGATGTGGCTGCATATGATTGGCACATGTGGCTGCATATGATGGGCACAGTGGCTGTATATGATGGGCACAGTGGCTACATATGATGGGCACAAGTGGCTGCCTTTGACGGGCACAAGTGGCTTCATATGATGGGTACAAGTGGCTGCATATGATGGGCACAGTGGCTGCATATGAAGGGCACAACTGGCTGCATATAACGGGCATAAGTGGCTGCATATGACGGGCACAAGTGGCTGCATTTTATGGGCAGAAGTGGCTGCATTTGACGGGCAGAAGTGGCTGCATATGATTGGCACAAGTGGCTGCATATGATGGGCACAGTGGCTGCATATGATGGGCACAAATGGCTGCATATGATGGGCACACATGGCTACATATAATGGGCACAAGTGGCTGCATTTGACGGGCACAAGTGGTTTCATATGATGTGCACAAGTGGCTTCATATGATAGGCACAGTGGCTGCATATGATGGGCACAAGAGGCTGCGTTTGATGGGCACAGTGGCTGCGTTTGCTGGGCACAATGGTTGCATACGATGGGCACAAGTGGCTGCATATGATGGGCACAAGTGGCTGAATATGATGGGCACAAGTGGCTGAATATGATGGGCACAGTGGCTGCATATGATGGGCACATGTGGCTGCATATGATGGGCACAATGGCTGCATATGATGGGCACAGTGCCTGCGTTTGATGGGCACAGCTGCTCTGTGCAAAACCACTGCACAGAGCAGGTAAGTATAACATGTTCATTGTTTTAAAAAACAAAAATACAAAACAAGACTTGAGCCTAGGTTCACACTGACAGCGGGAATGAAATCGTGTGAGTTCAGCTGAACTTGCTCAATTTCATTCCCGCATGACAGTCCTGACTTTGGGGGTGATTTTAGAGACATATGTGCGGGTTTCTGCACAGATGTCTATTCAAATCGCACCCTAAAGTCGCCAAAAGTAGTACAGTACAGTAGTAAACGACTTTTGGGAATTGGTGCCAGGGCTGGTGAAAGGATTTTTGACACCCTAGGCGAAACCTCATTTTGCCGCCCCCCCCGGCTAAACCCCTGACTCCACCCTCTTTTCCCTGCCCATGTATACCCCACCTTTTTAATTAAGTGCCTATCAAATGCAGCCCACCAGTGCCCTATCAAATACAGTCTCACCAGCGCCCTATCAAATGTAGCCTCAACAGCGCCCTATCAAATGCAGCCTCACCAGCACCCTATCAAATGCAGCCTCACCAGCACCCTATCAAATGCGGCCTCACTAGCGTCCATCAAATGTGGCCTCACTAGCGCCCATCAAATGTGGCCTCACTAGCGCCCATCAAATGCGGCCTCACCAGCGCCCATCAAATGCAGCCTCACCAGCGCCCATCAAATGCAGCCTCACCAGCACCCATCAATGAATGTTTGCTTGCTTCCATTCATTCAGGAGTCAGGACACAGACACAGTCCTCCGCCACCACTGCGCCCCTGACATTATGTGCGAACGGAGCGGCGGCTGCCTGCTGATGCTGAGACTTAGTTGCTTGCTGCAGAGAGAAGAGAGTAGGAACACCAGTGGCCGTGCGCCCTAGGCGGCTGCCTAGTTTGCCTAGTGGTAGCATCGGCCCTAATTGGTGCGGCGCCGCAAAGTCAGCATTGCACCGTTTCGGACGGTACCATTGCCGTCAATGGCCGCCGGTTTGGCATGCGATTTGATATGTCAAATCGCATGGCAAATCGCTGCAGTGTGAACCAGGGCTAAATATACTTTAAGGTATGTCAATGCCCAAAGTGGCAAACCAAGCACATTCACGCCAGCATGAACCTCATATCATTGCTATGGAATGGCTGGCAACTGGCAATGTTGGATGACTGTGTGTAGTCTCCTCCGTAAGGTTAGGAGCTCTGAATCCAACTCTGAGTTTCTAATCTGCATGCTTGTTCTAGAGCAGCGACTAAGAAAGTACCAAACTCATAGAACAGCCAGGCAACTAGTATTCTTAGAGAGAGCAATGGAAGCTCCATATTTGTTTTACCACAGGTTTCTTGAAGGCTTGGTGAATGCTTGATGAGGTATGGAAAAGATACCAAGATGGTGATGACCATGGTCGAGGGAAGAAATGCTCATAGGAGGAAGAACATTTGCCCATGTACAAGAAAGATATAGTACTTTGCATATTTTTTTCATTTTTTTTTTTTATTTCTGGAATGTTACTATTATGATACAGCTAGTGGCTCTTCTTAGATTTGATCTCTGGTTTATATTGTCATCTCATGTATTAATGTATGATATTGTGCTTTACTGTTTCCAGAGATCCGGATGGAAAAAAAAAAAAAAAAAACACAAATATATGAAAAATGAATGACACATGCCTAGGCTTGCCCTGCATCAGCCCCAGACTACAAATGCTTTTGAAAGGCTCATGATTTAATTCACAACACTGAAAAGCAGGTAGAGCTCAGTACTTTTACTTAAAGGTCTGTCTCAAACCACTCCAGCATCAACATTAAACAGTTACTGTATTTGATGAGTTTTCTAAAGGAACCTTTGAAAAGTGTTCTCTGCTGCACCTATAGACTATCCAGTTCTCTTTAGAAGGTTGCGATATTTAAAGTGGAAATCTGGTCAAAACCTAACTAAGCTTAAACCTGCTCCCTCCCCCATTCTAAGCAATTTACTAACTACCATGTAAAGCAGTGGCCTCCAGATTGCGACCCTTTGCTTGCCTTTATCCAGCCCTTGGGGCATATTCCTCCCAGTGATATGAGACACGATTCTGCCAACTGATATCAACAATGGGGCACCATTTCTCCCACTAACACCAACAATAGGGTATTATGCCTCCCAATGATACCAACAACAGGGCGCTATCCCCCCCTCCTCCCCCGAATATCATATGTTTACTCCCACTTATGCCACAAAAAATGTCCACTCCCACTGGCCACAATCTGGCCCCCCAAAAGTCTGAAGGACAAAAAAATGGCCCTCTGTTTAGAAAGTGTGGAGACCCCCTGGTGTAAAGGTGAGATGGGTATACTTATCTAATCTAAGGGTGCTCTGGTCCAGGCATGTGATTGTTTCCCAGGGTTGGCTTCAGGGTAGAGGGGGGACAGCCAACAACAGATGTTGCATAGTAAGTCTATGGTTGACGTCACCACTTAGGCATTACAATCGTTGGGGAGATCACATGACCAGACCGGAGAGCCCTTAGATTAGGTACACATCTTTCCTTTACAGAATAGTTAGTATAGGGCTTAGAATGGGGGTGGGAGCAGGATTAAACTTAGTTAGGTTTGGACGTCCACTTGATCCAAGAGATAAAGATGTAACTTCAAAGATTAAGGTTTTCATGTTCTCACTCACTCGAAATGAACCCAGCCCATCAGCTTACAACATTTTTATGTTCTGATCATTCATATTGGACATACAAAAACATTTTGGGTGCTGTGGATTTTGGCTCAAGGAAATGTTGGTGTTATGTCAACAGCGTGATCAGGGTGAATGTATTATATTTTTATTTTGAGTTTATAATCTAAAGCCAACCATAGATTAATTGAAATGTGTCCGGTTCAACAGGGACTGGCCAAATTCCGATCCATGCATAGGCACCCTGGTTGTACAGAAAGCAATCTACTGATCGACTTCTGTACAAGCAGCCTGTCAGTTTTTCCCCACTCGCTCAGTGCCGCCGGCTATAGCTGGCAGAACTGATCATTGTATTTTGATGGCAGGGAAGGCTCCCCACCTTCAGAACACAATGACACAGTGGTAGGATTTCCTCCATCCAAATCAAAAGTGTGGATGGGGGAATTGGATCTTTTTTTTTTTTTTTCGTTCAGCCTGCTGGTTGAACAAAAAAAAAAATGATGAACATATGGGCTGCCTTAGATTTAGGGGTCAACTTTCACCTTGTAGGTTAAAGGTAACTGTAGGTTAAAGTAGGTTAAGGGATAGGTTCAGAGATAAATGTTGCAGTATACTTAAGGTAATGATAACAATTAGGCTAAGACTAAGGTTCTAATTTGCAACAGAAATCAGATATCGCATTCCAATTTCTTTTATAATTAGCAGCATTTCTTTATACTATGGCCTGCATTTTGTGGGCCATTCATAAAATGCAGGCCCTAATATTGAGCTTGAGGTGATTAACAGAGTTATTTTTCCCTAATTCAGCGAAGGAAACTACATCAATTGAGAAGTGCTGGTCATGGCCATTTTGACAGGTCATGTGACTACACTCCCCTCCCAGCTTTTTGAAACTCCTATTCATAAAGCCAGTGGAGAGCAATGGATATTTGTAAAGTACTCCTAATGCCCTGTACACATGAGTGGAATGTCAGACAGAAAAAGTCAGAAGGAAGCTTTTCATCGTCTATTCCAATTGTGTGTATGCCTCATCGGACTTCTCTTTTAGAAAATCCTGACGGACCAAGAAATAGAACATGCTCTAAATATTTCTGACTGAACCAATTCCTATCGGCAAAACCGCTCGTCTGTAGGCTGTTCCGACGGGCCAAAAATGACGCATGCTCTGAAGCAAGTATGAGACAGAAGCTATTGGCTACTGGCTATTGAACTTCCTTTTTCTAGTCCCGTCGTACGTGCTGTACTTCACCGCGTTCTGGACGGTCGGACTTTGGTCGGACTTTGGATTGACCATGTGTAGGCCAGACCTCTTGAATGAAATTCTGTCTGAGTTCGGTCGGAGTTCAGTCAGAGAAACCTTCGGAGTTTATTCCGATGGCTAAACCGGTCGTGTGTATGCGGCATAAGATTTACTTTTAGTACTTTAGTACTTAAGTCAAATAAAGGGGTTATATCACCCAAAAGTGATATTTTAATTATAGGGGGGAACTCAGTGCAGTGAGGCAGCCCCTATCATTCCTTATATATTTTCATGTCACCTTGTAATAGCAGCCTGCCAAAGAGCCCATATTTGCAATGTATAGAAAATACAGTCAGCATAAGCTAATATTGTGAGCCAGAAATGAATGACATAAAAAGCAGTGTCCGCAACACCTAGACCTCCACATGGTGCCCCAACACCTGTCCTCTTTCCATTTACAAGGCCATTTGCAAGCTGACCTTGAGCATCTCTTTATGTGTTTAGAAGACCTTGGTTGAAGGGAAAGTGATGAACAGGAAAATGGCCCACAAGAGTACACCCTCAAAATAGTAAGACAGTCCTTATGGAGTTAGGGTTCCTCCCGAGGTTGCTAGGGTTTTCTTTGAGCTGTGGCTAACTGACCTCCCATCTAATGGTACCTTCATAGATCCAGATCCATCATTACATGGCAGATCCAGTAGCATGACACCAGTGATCTTTAGAGATGTCTGTAAGGGTGGCATACTAACCACCAATGTCACCACTGTAAGGGGGGGTGGTTCTTCCCTTTCACCTCCAATGCAAGGGACATTTTCCTAATGAACTAATCTAAGCAGGGGTTCACTGAGAAATTACTTTAATGGTTCCTCTGGGGTAAAAAGTTTAAGAAAGGCTGGTATAATAGTTGAAACAGAGAACCATTGTATTGTGTGGCAAAACCAAGTACCAACACGTGACATTTCAAAGCTTCACCAAGCCACATCTTCAGATCTAACAAGTGTCAAGAACATGGTCACCAAACGATGGCACTGTAAGCGAAATCTACTGTTGCAGCTATTTGCATGGAGAAATTCTTTTAGTTGTAAAAAGGTGGGAAGACAATTACAGAATTTGGATATATAAAAGCTTAAAGAAAGAAAGCTACAGCTTTTTAGGTGTTCCAAATTCTTAGTAAGGAACAAACAACAACATTGTATAATTAAGAACACCTCATTTAACCTCCAATCTAAAAATATGGAAATCTGCCTCATGGGTGGGTAGTGTTTCCACATACTTGAAGAAGAAACAGTCATAGTAAGTAAAGACCTCCTGTAGAACTCCACACTTTTTTTTATTTTTCATAAATTTGTTTCATACTATTTTTTTAATACATTTTTTACATTTTCCTGCATCAACCAGTCTCCATCTGAGTTTTTTCCCCTGTGGGCAGTGAGCCCAGGCCACGCCTACAGTGCCTTAAGTATTCATACCCATTGAAATTTTCTACATTTTGTCATGTTACAACCAAAAACGTAAATGTATTTTATTGGGATTTTATGTAATAGACCAACACAAAGTGGCACATAATTGTGAAGTGGAAGGAAAATGATAAATGGTTTTCAAAACGTTTTACAAATAAATATGTGAAAAGTGTGGGGTACATTTGTATTCAGCCCCCCTGAGTCAATATTTTGTAGATCCATCTTTCACTGCAATTACAGCTGGAAGTCTTTTTGGGGATGTCTCTACCAGCTTTGCACATCTAGAGAGGGACATTTTTGCCCATTCTTCTTTGCAAAATATCTCAAGCTCTGTCAGATTTAATGGAGAACGTCTGTGAACAGCAATTTTCAAGTCTTGCCACAGATTCTCATTTGGATTTAGGTCCGGACTTTGACTGGGTCATTCTAACACACAAATATGCTTTGATCTAAACCATTCCATTGTAGCTCTGGCTGTATGTTTAGGGTCGTTGTCCTGCTGGAAGGTGAACCTCCCCCCCAGTCTGAAGTCTTGCAGACTCTAACAGATTTTCTTCTAAGAGTGCCCTGTATTTGGCTTTATCCATCTTCCCATCAACTCTGACCAGCTTCCCTGTCCATGCTGAAGAAAATCATCCCCACAACATGATGCTGCCACCACCATGTTTCACGGTGGGGATGGTATGTTCAGGGTGATGTGCAGTGTTAGTTTCTGCCACACATAGTGTTTTGCTTTTAGGCCAAAAAAGTTCAACTTTGGTCTCATCTGACCAGAGCACCTTCTTGCACATGTTCGCTGTGTCCCCTACATGGCTTCTCGTAAACTGCAAATGGGACTTCTTATGGCTTTCTTATAACAATGTCTTTCTTCTTGCCACTCTTCCAAAAAGGTCAGATTTCTGGAGTGCACGACTAATAGTTGTCCTGTGGACAGATTATCCCACCTGAGCTGTGGATCTCTGTAGATCCTCCAGAGTTACCATGGGCTTCTTGGCTGCTTCTCTGATGAATGCTCTCCTTGCCCGGCCTGTCAGTTTAGGTGAACGGCCATGTCTTGGTAGGTTTGCAGTTCTGTCATACTCTTTCCTTTTTTGAATTGAACAATGTGTTCAAAGCTTGGCATATATTTCTATAACCTAACCCTGCTTTAAACATCTGCACAACTTTATCCCTGACCTGTCTGGTGTGTTCCTTGGCCTTCATGGTAATGTTCTCTAACAAATCTCTGAGGGCTTCACAGAACAGCTGTATTTATACTGAGATTTCATTACACACAGGTGGACTCTATTTACTAATTAGGTGACTTCTGAAGGCAATTGGTTCCATAAGATTTTAGTTAGAGCAAAGAGGGTTGAATACAAATGCACTCCACACTTTTCAGATATTTATTTGTAAAAACTTTTGAATACCATTTATCATTTACCTTCCACTTCACGCTTTTGGGCCACTTTGTGTTGGTCTATCACATAAAATCCCAATAAAATAAAGTTTACGTTTTTGGTTGTAACATGACAAAATGTAGAAAATTTCAAGGGGTATGAAAACTTTTTCAATGCACTGTACATACGTGGTGTATGGGATGCAATGGAATGACATCACGTGCCAGCGGGGCATGCACGAAAACCTCACCCATCATGTGGGCAACCAGCACGCCATTCAGGGACATGATGTTAAGTGGAACAAGCCTCTCTTGCCCTTTCCAAAGACCAGTCAGCCGCAGACAGACCTCAGGGACAAGCAAAAAACAGAACATGCAAGGAAAACTGATTAAATAAACCCAACAATACAATGAAACAAAACAAAATCTGAATAATATTATTAATACAAGCTATAATACAATCACCTACCTCTATATGGTGAAAAACTGAATAGAACAAAGGGAAACAAAATAAGACAAAACAACTGAAACTAATGAACAAAACAACCAAACAAACAAACCAAAAAAAAAAAAACACACGCACAAACGATGGCCTATTAAATGCAGACCAGGCTATCTAATTCCAGAAAATGGAATCATTTTTTAAAATGTTTATTCTTTCCTGCAAAACTTTTGTAAGTTTCTCTGGCTGACCTTGCCATGGAAAAAGACCCTTCACACCTCCACCGTCAGTTCATCTTCAGGAACATTTGATTAAATAACAACGAAGGAGCAGCCATTATTTTTTCATCATTCTCCTCCCCAAGTGGATTTATCATTACCCCGGCTTAAACAAGTCTGCGCAGATTATCGAGTTAAATTAGTGTGACTGATCATCAACAACAAACTAATCATTTTCTCTATAGGAAATCCACGATAGAGTTTGCGTCGGCAATCATTTTTATGATCACCAGCCAGTGCTCTGACCCATCAATCATTTTTAATGGAGCCCTGAATTACAAGCAGTCCCTATTCGACTGCATCGCTGGGGCCATTCGCAATGTAATCAGTCATTATAACTTTGCAGCTCTGGGATCATTTTCAGCACGGCTGGGCAGGGGGGGGAGAATTCTGCATGGGAGGCGAATACCAAGAGTAATACCATCAAAAATATTCTCCACAACGCTTTGCTCTAAGAACCTCGAGCCAAGTTTTGTTTATTTATACAAAGTAGACAGACCTGCAAAAATGGTAAGCGAGAACCTCAAGTTTGTGTACGTTTCAAAGCTCTCCTTAACAAACAAGAAGCGTAAAACGCTTATCTGCGGTGCAGAGGTTGAAATATATTCAAAATAGTTTTATTCATAATAGTAGAAGTAGAATAGAATAGTAGAATAGTTGCACGTGAGAGGGTTTATAGGTAAAAAAATGGGAGGGTTGAATCATCACGATTTGTCTTTTTAGTAGTGTGGAGTTGGAGTTTCAAGATCTGCCTTCCTGTTCAGGTATATAACCTTTGAATACTGAGAGCTCAATGCAGTACATGTAGGTGTGGAGCTTTTGGTGCTGAAAACACAAAACCATCTATTTAACCACTTAGCGACCGTCCTATAGAAGTTTTACTACCACAGGGTGGCAGCTGTGCGCCGGATCACGTACAGTATCTCACAAAAGTGAGTACACCCCTCACATTTTTGTAAATATTTTATTATATCTTTTCATGTGACAACACTGAAGAAATGACACTTTGCTACAATGTAAAGTAGTGAGTGTACAGCTTGTATAACAGTGTAAATTTGCTGTCCCCTCAAAATAACTCAACACACAGCCATTAATGTCTAAACCGCTGGCAACAAAAGTGAGTACACCAAGTGAAAATGTCCAAATTAGGCCCAATTAGCCATTTTCCCTCCCCGGTGTCATGTGACTCGTTAGTGTTACAAGGTCTCAGGTGTGAATGGGGAGCAGGTGTGTTAAATTTGGTGTTATCGCTCTCACTCTGTCATACTGGTCACGGGAAGCTCAACATAGCACCTCATGGCAAAGAACTCACTGAGGATCTGAAAAAATGAATTGTTGCTCTACATAAAGGTGGCCTAGGCTATAAAAAGATTGCCAAGACCCTGAAACTGAGCTGCAGCACGGTGGCCAAGACCATACAGCGGTTTAACAGGACAGGTTCCACTCAGAACAGGCCTTGCCATGGTCGACCAAAGAAATTAAGTGCACATGCTCAGCATCATATCCAGAGGTTGTCTTTGGGAAATAGACGTATGAGTGCTGCCAGCTTTGCTGCAGAGGTTGAAGGGGTGGGGGGGCTCAGCCTGTCAGTGCTCAGACCATACGCCGCACACTGCATCAAATTTGTCTGCATGGCTGTCGTCCCAGAAGGAAGCCTCTTCTAAAGATGATGCACAAGAAAGCCCGCAAACAGTTTGCTGAAGACAAGTAGACTAATGACATGGATTACTGGAACCGCGTTCTGTGGTCTGATGAGACCAAAATAAACTTATTTGGTTCCGATGGTGTCAAGCGTGTGAGGCGACAACCAGGTCAGGAGTACAAAGACAAGTGTGTCTTGCCTGCAGTCAAGCATGGTGGTGGGAGTGTCATGGTCTGGGGCTGCATGAGTGCTGCCGGCACTGGGGAGCTACAGTTCATTGAGGGAACCATGAATGCCAACATGTACTGTGACATACTGAAGCAGAGCATGATCCCCTCCCTTTAGAGACTGGGCCGCAGGGCAGTATTCCAACATGATAACGACCCCAAACACACCTCCAAGACGACCACTGCCTTGCTAAAGAAGCTGAGGGTAAAGGTGATGGACCGGCCAAGCATGTCTCCAGACCTAAACCCTCTTGAGCATCTGTGAGGCATCCTCAAATGGATGGTGGAGGAGTGCAAGGTCTCTAACATTCACCAGCTCCGTGATTTCCTCATGGAGGAGTGGAAGAGAACTCCAGTGACAACCTATGAAGCTCTGGTGAACTCTGATGTTCAAGAACCCCATGCCCAAGACAGTGCTGGAAAATAATGGTGGCCACACAAAATATTGACACTTTGGACCCAATTTGGACATTTTCACTTAGGGGTGTACTCACTTTTGTTGCCAGTGGTTTAGACATTAATGGCTGTGTGTTGAGTTATTTTGAGGGGACAACAAATTTACACTGTTATACAAGCTGTACACTCACTACTTTACTTTGTAACAAAGTGTAATTTCTTAAGTGTTGTCAAATGAAAGGATATAATAAAGTATTTACAAAAATGTGAGGGGTGTACTCACTTTTGTGAGATACTGTAGGTGGTGAGAGGATGCCCTGGTCTCCCTGTGGCAACAGTGCAGATGTAATCACTGTGGCCTATGCTGCCCTGGGTGTCTCCATCCCCAGGTCTCTGGCTCTGGTCCCTCGTCCTGTGGATGATCTATGAGCACCAGGACTGATGTAAGCACCTTGGCTCCCATGGTGCAAAGAGGAAGAGGTTTCCAGTGCAGTCTGGTAAAAGCTGTTGCACCACTCCCCTTCCTCCTCAATGTCTTATGGGAACTGTTTCGTAAAGGTCCATAAGTCCCATTCTGTGATTGATATTTCAGATTACAATTCCCACAATCCTCACTGTTCTGCATAGATGTCCATAGGCTTTCCTGGCTATAGTTCTCCCTCTGCTGATTAGAAAGGATAATGTCTCCTTTTCCACGTTTCTGTAGTCCAGCACATGGCTACACAGCTTACCCATATAATTGAATGAAGCCATGTTGCACAGGCCCAGTATAAAGAGTGGCCTTGTCATAGAAGAAAAAATAGCTGGATTGGGGAGGAAGGCAATTATATCCCAGCTGGATTGCACATGGGGGGGGGGGGGGTATATTAAAGGATAACTTAACATAAGGACTGCTTAAAGTTTACTGAAAATTTATAAAAGCTTATTGTATGCAAAGCTCATTAAACTTAGAATTTAATCAGTTAGCATTTCATACTTTTTCAAAATGATTAAAAAAAAGGTAGAATTAAAGAAAACGCTGAAAAAATGTCAACACCTGGTGATGTGAAATGATAGGCTTTGTTAGATGTTTTAATAAAAAAAAAAAAGAAGAAAAAAAAACCTTTAACATTTGGACTTTGCAATCCTGGAGTTGCTACAAATCTTACACAAATATATTGATTGTCGCTGATTACACTTATTACATAAACTGCTGCATGTCCAATTAAATATTCATCTCAGGTTTGATTAATTGAAAAACAAATCTTTTAGTACACAGTGGAAAATCTATATTAATTAACATCTTTATGGAGAGATACAAATGGAAAAAATCCAATGACTAAAAAAAAAGCAAAAAAAAAAAAAAAAATCCCCAGATAGAGAAATAATTAGAAAAATGAAAGTCTTTCTGTCTGCTATGAACAAATCAGAAGCGACAGCATTTCTGTTTCTTAAGCTGTCGTAGCCAGTAGTGATATTACAGAGATGGAAAGTGTAAATCGCTGTATGATTTATGTTGGAACAAATAAGTCAGCTTTGGCTTATCTTTACTGATGGTTTGTAGTAGTTGCAGGCGGTCATAGGCTAAGACTTAAAGATCCACTCTGGCAAAAACATTTATTTTTATTTTTAGATAGACTTGACAATAGTAAATATTTTTGCCAAGCTTTTTTTTTCTTTGGTGTCCATCACCTTGTTGTGAAGATTTGATCTGGCTTTCCTACTCTAGAAACTGGACTGACCTTTTACCCCTAAACATTTTACTAAACAAAAAAAATGAAACCTGACAGAGGTTCTTCACCTACCCCTCTTAGGGATCCCCAAAGGACTTCAGCAACATCATAACCACTTACAGTAAAGACCGCAATACATATATATATATGTTGCAGCTTTAAAGTGGTCTACTGGGGTTATGGCTAAAGCTATCTGCCATAACTCGGGTATTTTTTTTTTCATGTCATTCTCTTTCTCATAAAAGTGATCCCAGCAGCTGATTAGCTGCTGAATTGCTTTTAGAAGCAGTTTCTCAGGCTTACCGTTCTTATCAGTGAACCCGGGAAAACAATCCGATGGTTCGCACGGCTGGTCACAGAGGTGAGGAGAGACCAGATTGTCTCTTCCCACCTCTATGATCTATGGAGATTTTTAGGTATCATAGTTTGTTGCCATTCCACAAGCGTGCGCAATTTTAAAGCATAACATGTAATGTATCTATATATACACGGTGTAACATCATCTTTTGTTATATTCTAACAAAAAAAGAGTTATATATTGTGCTTTTTTGCATTAAAATGAAATAACCACTTCTCCTTAGGTGGACGTGATATGTCGTCCTGTACTTTAAAGCGGAGTTCCACAGAAAAAAAATAAAATAAATGTCAGCAGCTGCAAATACTGCAGCTGCTGACTTTTAATATTAAGACACTTACCTGTCCAGGGTGCCCACAATGTCCTCACCCGAAGCCCATCTGTCCCTCGGCTCCCGGGTGGAGGCATCGGTATCTTCGGTAAGGAAATCAGGAAGTAAAGCCTTGCAGCTTTACAGCCTGGTTCCCTACTGCGCATGCGCGAGTCGCGCTGCATGATCTTACTGGTCCCCGCTGTCTTCTGGGACTTGTGTGTTTCCCAGAAGACACCGGGGGGGGCGGAGGAGGGGCCGGACATGGCATAGATCGCTGCAGATACTGCGGCGATCTATGCCGGAAGAGGTTTATACAACTATCTGCTCCCCCCTATCCCCTGAAAGGTGACAAATGTGACACTGGAGGGGGGTAGGAATCTGAAAAGCGGAAGTTCAATTTTTGGGTGGAACTCCACTTTAAGTGGTTAAATCTGAATGATGCCTACAGCTGCAGGCATCAATCAGATATATTCTTTTTCTCCCGGCGATTCCTTGTCATGTCAAAACAATTATAGTGGCTGTTTAGCCGCTTAATTGTTTTTACAGGCGGCGGGAGGGGATCTACCTCCCTTCCGCTGGCCTCTGGTGCTTCTACCAGCTCGCCTGTGTGATCAATGAGCTGGAGAATGAATTGGCAGGTGGCGGACATAGAGAATACCGTGAACCAGGTGGTCTCCGGCAGTCTCTATGACCTTTGACGGCCAGGCGCAACATTATGCTGTCACGTCTGGCCTTGCCAGGTGTAAATACTGCCGTTTCCATGGCTGGAAAGCCGAGATCGTTTTTCTTTTCGATTTTAGGCTTTTCAGCCTAGAGGCGAGATCTGGGGACTTATACTGTAGAAGCAAACTCATACTTGTGTCGCGCTCGCATATGTAAACGTAAATGTTCAAACCACACATGTGGAGTTTCACCATGAACATTAGAGTGACAGCAATAATTCTAGCCCAAGACCTCCTCTGTAACTCTAAACAGGTAACCTGTAAAAATGTTTAAAGCGTCGCCTATGTAGACTTTTAAGTATTGAAGTTTCGCGCCATTCCACGAGTGTGCGCAATTTTAAAGCATGACATTTTAGGTATCTATTTACTCGGCGTAACATCATCTTTCACATTATACAAAAAAATCGGGCTAACTTTGGTGTTTTTTTTTTTAATTCATGAAACTGTTTTTTTCCCAAAAAAAACATGTTTGAAAAATTGCTGTGCAAATTCTGTGGGACATAAAACGACCACTATTTTATTCCCTAGGGTCTCTGCTAAAAAAAAAAAAAAAAAAAACATATATAATGTTTTGGGGTTTTGAGTAATTTTCTAGCAAAAGAAGGATGATTTCTACATGTAGGAGAGGAGTGCCAGAGTAGGCTTGGGCTGGTAGTGGTTAAAGGGGTTGTAAAAGTTTTATGCATGAAGATAAAAAGCCTTCTGTGTGCAGCAGCCACCCCAGCACCCCCTAATACTTACCTGAGGTCAGGGCTGTCTTTAAGGCAGGGCAAAAGCTGCCCTGGTCCCTGTCATTGTTGTGGGGCCCAAAGCACCTGCCTCATACCTGCCAACTATCCCAGTTTAAATTCTCTTGTCCCTTGAAGTTTTAGTCTTGTGCTGTGTCCCAATATCTCAGTGTGAAGTGCTGGTAATAATGCTGCCCAGCTCTGCCCTATTGTTGTGTACAGATGACTCACCTGCAGACCCTGTGTTTACATGTAAATAACCGGCATTCATATGTAAATAGCGGCGGCATTCATAACTAAATAGCTGCGGCCGGCGGCATAGATATGTAAATAAAGGTGGCATTCATATGTATATCATGCCCCCCTGCAGAGAGGAGATGATGTGCTGTGACTTCCAGCAACCAATCAGTGAGCAGTATTACTGTACAGTAATCTCTAGCAACCAATTAACAAGCAGAAATAATTTGCTGTAACCTCTAACAACTAATCAGTGAGCCGTAATGTGTGCTGTAACCTCTAGCAACCAGTCAGGAAGCAGTAATGATATGCTGTAACCGCTGGCAACCAATCACAATTGCTGCCTGATCTGATACAGTGAATTGATTTTAAGTCTAGCTGCTATTTATTGTATGTCTCAGAGCAGGTGGAGAGTGAAATTGCATGGGGGGGGGCCCAATAAATTTTCTCTGTGTCTGAATGGCCACAGGAAGCTGTGACTCGGCTCGGTGCCCCCATAGCAAGCTGCTTGCTGTGGGGGCACTGAACAGGAGGGAGGGGCCAGGAGCACCAAAGAGGGACCCGAGAAGAGGAGGATCCGGGCTGCTCTGTGCAAATCCACTGCAACAGAGGAGGTAAGTATAATATGTTTATTATTTTTATAGGAGAAAAAAACAAAAAATTGTGTTTGAAAAAACTATGTGCAAATACCAAAAGACATAAACATCTGATGGTCTCTCGGGGGATCAGGAAGGAATTTTTCCCCTGCTGTAGCAAATTGGATCATACTTTGCTGGGTTTTTTTGCCCTCCTCTGGATCAACTGTGGGTGAAGGATTGTGGGTATGGGATTGTATTATTATTATTAATAAAGTTTTTTTTTTGGTTGAACTAGATGGTCTTTATTCAACCTGACTAACTATATAACTATATGTACTAATTTTAGTCAATGCTGCAAGGAATAATATACCCATCCAAAAAATCCAAATCACCAATTTCAGTAGAAAGAGTACCCGTCCGTTAGACCGGATCCCATCGGATTCATTTATCACCTAATTCGATCTCCCCTAATGGTGCAGTTCCTGTATTCCATATTTTTCTCAGCACTGGTTTCCTTTCAGCCTCACATTTTACTGAAATTGGCCTCTTCTGATTGGCTGCTGCGGACCAAAGCTTCTGTTGCACAATAGCTCTCTGAACATGAGGTCCATTATTCTTAACCTTAATAAAATAATGTCATAATCACAATGAGATTCACTAAAATATAGTACACGCTAATGCTTTCTTCTTAATTTGTTTTGCAGCTTTACCTTTCAATAACATTCATGTGCTAGACAAAATCAATACTTATCGATCGAATAACAATTGATTGCAAAATATATTTCACATTGTTGAAAGGCAGCATAGCATTGATTGGGTTAAAAGGCAACAATCCATACTTCCATGGGAACACACACCTATAAGGGGACTTTTATCCGCTTTAATCTGCCGTCTACACTTTCCATGAATGCTTTAGATGGTTTTCCTACATTTTCCTCCTCTGATGAGTTCTTCAGTAAAGATTGCAAAGGAAACCAAGGGGAGTGGATTAAAGGCCAGCTCTGGTCATTGTTCTAGCTGGGCTGCTAGACCGGTGACCAAGGCAAACATTTAATCTATGCTAGAGAAATCTACTCCAAGATGTACGCTATATTACCAAAAGTATTGGGATGCCTGCCTTTACACGCCTTTTGAGCACTGGTCCAAATCTTTTGGTGGAGGGGGGATTATGGTGTGGGGTTGTTTTTCAGGGGTTGGGCTTGGCCCCATGGGCGTCCACAGGTAGGGGCAAGGGGGGTCAAGTGCCCCCCCTGGAATCAGGGATCAGATCTTAAATTCAGCACAGTTGCGTTGCTATCGAGGTGTGGGCAGCCCACACCCAGGTGCCACCCGCCAGTGGGGTGACACCATCAAGGTGCTGTCAAGCCCCCCCATCAGTGTAGTGTGACTTCGGCTCTTTTCCCTGCTCAGTCCAGCAGAGAACTCGATGGCGCTGTGACAGGAGAAAGGCGAGCTGCGGGTTGTCAGAGGTTTCCCCCACTCGCCCCACCTTTCTCTAGTCAGGGAGAAGAGACGGCGGCTCTCACCAGGTTCCCCGCCCAGCTTCCTGCCCGCTCCGTTCCTTCCCTATTGGCCATAACTAAGGAGACAACGTCTGCAGTCTCTGACCATGATAATGTGATAATGCCATTGTCGAAAAGGGGCATGGGTGACCCTAAAATGATGCCCCCACCTGAAAAAAGCTCTGCGGATGCCCATGCTTGGCCCCAGTGAAGGAAACTCTTAAGGCATCAGCATACCAAGACATTTTGGACAATTTCATGCTCCCATCTTTGTGGGAACGGTTTGAGGATGGCCCCTTCATGTTCCAACATGACTTAATAATATCCTTGTGATCAAGCCAGTAGTGATGAAACACATCAACCACTTGCCGACCGGCTCACGCCGATATACGTCGGCAGAATGGCTCTCCTGCGCAAAGTGACGTACCTGTAAGTCAGCCCGTAAAAGACACTCAATGTCCGCCGGTGGCCCGCGACCCACAATCTCGGCGAGGAGAGGCTCTGACAGGTGACATGACAGGGATCTACTGCTCCCAGTGATCTCTGTCATGTTTCAGTAAGCCCATCCCCCCTACAGTTAGAACACGCTGAGGGAACACACTTAACCCCTTGATCGCCCCCTAGTGTTAACCCCTTCCCTGCCAGTGTCATTTTTACATTGATCAGTGCATTTTTATATCACTGGTCCCCAAAAAGTGTAATTAGTGTTAGTGTCTATTAGTGTAAATAGTCCCGCTAAAAATCGCAGATCGCTGCCATTACCAGTAAAAACAATAAAAAAATAAAAGTCCCTAAATCGATCCCGTAGCTTGTAGACGTGATAACTTTTGCGCAAAACAATCAATATACGCCTATTGCGATTTTTTTTTTTTTTTTTTACCAAAAATATGTAGAAGAATACATATCGGTCTGAACTGATGAATACATTTTTTTTTTTGGATATGTACTATAGCAGAAAGTAAAAAAAAAAAAATGTTTGTTTTTTTTTCCAAATTGTCGCTCTTTTTTTTGTGGTTAAGGGGGGCAGTCCCTGGGCGGGGACAATGTGAATACAGCTATATTTTTGACGTCTTGCGATATGGCACGGCGTCGCTTTAACTGACAATTGCGCGGTCATGCGACGTTGCATCCAAACAAAATTGATGTCCTTTTTTTTCCCACAGATAGAGCTTTCTTTTGGTGGTATTTGATCACCTCTGCGGTTTTTATTTTTTGTGCTATAAACAAAAAAAGAGCGACAATTTTGAAAAAAAAGGAATATTTTTTGCTTTAATAAATATCCCCAAAAATATATATAAAACAAACTAATTTCTCTCTCAGTTTAGGCCGATATGTATTTTTCTACATATTTTTGGTAAAACAAAAATGTCAATAAGCGTATATTCATTGGTTTGAGCAAAAGTTATAGCGTCTACAAAATAGGTGAAAGATTTATGGCATTTTTATTATTATTTTTTTTTTTTTGCTAGTAATGGCGGCGATCTGCGATTTTTATCGTGACTGCGACATTATGGCGGACACATTGGACAATTTTGACACTATTTTGGGACCATTGTCATTTATACAGTGATCCATGCTATAAAAATGCACTGACTACTGTATAAATGACACTGGCAAGGAAGGGGTTAAACACTAGGGGGCGATCAAGGGGTTAAGTGTGTCCTAGGGAGTGATACTACTGCAAGATCTTATGAGATCTTGCGGTTTATGGATGGGGTTTTCCTGAAGGCAATTTTGACATGTTGATGTTGCTTTCCCACAACTGCCTTCAGAGAAACCACAAAGTGAAAACCAAAAATAGGTGAGTGAAGTAAAAAAAAAAAAAAAAGTAATAAAGAAGGCAAAGTTAGGTGTTTTCACATCGGCATGCAGAGATTCATACTAACACAAACTTTAGGGAAAGGGAGGAAGGTCCACTTTGTGTCCCTGAAACACATTGGTTGTCCTATTTACTGTTAGGACAAATAAACATTGAACTGAACTCCAAACCTTAAAAGAGAAGTACGGGAATTTTTTTAAAATACTTACCTAGGTGGATGCAGCATCGGTCTGATGCTGTATGTGTCCCTCATCGGCTCTAAGGCTGAGAACTGAGCGATCAAATACCGCTGATTACTCGGTTCTCAGAGCTTCCTGAGCAGAGAGCTGGTGACTGTCAGCCACTGGCTCTCTGATCTGCCCCCCCAAGTGCTCACTGGAGTGTTGGGCTGTGCAGGGGGCGGGAGCTTGATGAGAGGCTGAGATGAGTGACGGTCCAGGCATGTGGGCGGATCCTGAACATGTGGTCACGATCTTTCCAAAGCCTGGACCCGCTCTGTGACATCACCTGAAAGTGGCCTTCAGCCTGCTGTCTGCTGAAAACGGGTCACAGGTGTACAAAAAGTACTGCACTCCTGTGATCCACAGGAGAAGTACAGCCAAAGGAGCTTTGGCTGTACTTCTCCTTTAAATCTGGCACTCTCTTCTAAAAAAGTACATCATTTCCAACACTCTCAAAAAATGTATAGGGACACTTTTTCGTCTGTAGGTGGGGGTCTTATTATAATTAGAGGGCAGGGCATTCATTTGTAGGCGTGGTGTAGCAAGGGGTGGAAAAATGTGACGTGCATAGCAAAAAAAAGGGGCCGTGGTCTAAACTAAATATTGGGCGTGGCTTAAAGGGGGCGTGGTTAGAGTCTGCGATGAAAGAGGGATGGGGGGAGAAGGAAAAGAGGAATGGAGGGAGAAAGAAAGAAAGAGATAGGGAAGGAAGAAGGAGAGAGAAGGAAGGAAAGCAAGAGGGTAGATAAAGCAGATAAAGATACTCCAAACACCTGGTGTTAGCGCTGCAATCATTACAGCACCATCAGGGCCGGATTTCCCACAAGGCCACCGAGGCCAGGCCTCGGGGCGGCAGTGGTACAGGGGCGGCGCCGCCCCCCACACTAACATCAGCATGCAGTGCACCCGAGCGCCAGAGAGGTGGGGGCGCTGAAGCGCTAGAGTGCTCCTCTCCCTCCTCCTCCTCTCTGTGTCCAGACTGAGGCGGCTCCCTCCGCAGGTCACCGCCGCCACCGCTGTCTTTTTCGCTGCTCAAGCCCGTCCCCCCTCCCTCCTCCTGTCAGAGAAGGAGAGCAGCCGCCTAAGATCGGAGCGGCTGGTCTCTGTGCGGCGGGGGGGGGCGTGTTCTCCTCTGTCTCTCACTCCCGAGTCCCGCCTAAGCCTGTGCCTGTCTCCATCTGTTCTATCTATTGTACACACTTGGAGGGGAGGTTGTCCTGAGGGGTTGTACTAATGGAGGGGGGGGTTGTCCTGGGATGTCTGTACTAGTGAAGGGGGGGTTTGTCCTGGGGGGGTTGGTTGTACTAATGGAGGGGGGGTTGTCCTGGGATGTCTGTACTAGTGAAGGGGGGGTTTGTCCTGGGGGGGTTGTACTAATGGAGGGGGGGTTGTCCTGGGATGTCTGTACTAGTGAAGGGGGGGTTTGTCCTGGGGGGGTTGTACTAATGGAGGGGGGGGTTGTCCTGGGATGTCTGTACTAGTGAAGGGGGGGTTTGTCCTGGGGGGGTTGTACTAATGGAGGAGGGGTGTCCTGGGATGTCTGTACTAGTGAAGGGGGGGTTTGTCCTGGTGGGGGTCTGTACTAATGGAGGGGGGGTTGTCCTGGGATGTCTGTACTAGTGAAGGGGGGGTTTGTCCTGGGGGGTTTGTACTAATGAAGGGAGGGGCGGTTTGTCCTTGGGGGGTCTGTGCTAATGGAGGGAGTGGGGGTTGACCTGGGGGGGTTGTACTAATGGAGAGGGGGTTTTCCTGGGGGGGTTTGTACTAATTGAGGGGGTTTGTCCTGGGGGGGTTTGTACTAATGGAGGGGGGTAGACCTGGGGGGGTTTGTACTAATGGAGGGGGGGTTGTCCTGGGATGTCTGTACTAGGGGTTTGTCCTGGGGGGTTTGTACTAATGAAGGGGGGGTTTTGTCCTGGGGGGTTTGTACTAATGAAGGGGGGGTTTTGTCCTGGGGGGTTTGTACTAATGAAGGGGGGGTTTGTCCTGGGGGGTTTGTACTAATGAAGGGGGGGTTTTGTCCTGGGGTGTCTGTACTAATGAAGGGGGGGCGGTTTTGTCCTGGGGGGTCTGTACTAATGAAGGGGGGGCGGTTTGTCCTTGGGGGTCTGTGCTAATGGAGGGGGTGGGGGTTGACCTGGGGGGGGGGTTGTACTAATGGAGAGGGGGTTTTCCTGGGGGGGTTTGTACTAATGGAGGGGGGTAGACCTGGGGGGGTTTGTGCTAATGGAGGGGGGTTGTCCTGGGGGGGGTTGTACTAATAGAGGGGCGTTTGTCCTGGGGGGTCTGTACTAATGAAGGGAGGTGGGTTTGTCCTGGGGGGGTCTGTAGTAATGAAGGGAGGTGGGTTTGTCCTGGGGGGGTCTGTACTAAGGGAGGGGGGTGGGTTTGTCCTGGGGGGTCTGTACTAAGGGAGGGGGGTTTGTCCTGGGGGGGTCTGTACTAATGAAGGGAGGGGGGGTTTGTCCTGGGGGGGTCTGTACTAATGGTGGGGGGTTTGTCCTGGGGGGGTCTGTACTAATGGAAGGGGGTAGTTTGTCCTGGGGGGGTCTACACCCAGGAAAGTACACCCAGGGCTCCAGAGGGAGAGGGCAGTGCTGAGGGAACACCATCAGAGAGAGAACCCCGCTGCCCTGCGCCACCAGAGGGAAAGCCACACAGCCTGGCGCCATCTCTGGTGGAGAAAGGAATGGAGTCATTGCAGGAATACAGATCTGGGTGCTACCCAACGGAGTCGCCACGGGCAATTCAGAGTGAGCTGACTCCTGATCAGGGGAAGCATTGCTGTATCGCTGGGTCAGGTGAGAGGGCCGATCGGCCATTATCTACTAATGTCCATAGGAACTGCAGTCTCTGACCATCTCCTGTATCATGTCTGCAGTCTCTGACCATCTCCTGTACTATGATTGCAGTCTCTGACCATCTCTTGTATCATGTCTGCAGTCTTTGACCGTATTATGTCTGGGGGCTCTTTCTGGTGGTGTGGGGGGGGGGGCGGCATTGAAGGGCCCGGCCTTGGGGCGGCAAAGGGAGTAAATCCGGGCCTGAGCACCATGGTTGTTACGGTGTCAGGATTGACTGAAGCACATTGAAGCAGATACAGCTTGTCACTTGTCATCACAGATACAATTTGTCACCACAGATACAGCGTGTCACTTGTCACCACAGATACAGCGTGTCACTTGTCACCACAGATACAGCTTGTCTCTTGTCATCACAGATACAGCTTGTCACCACAGATACAGCTTGTCACCACAGATACAGCGCTCACTTGTCACCACAGATGCATCTTATCACCACAGATACAGCTTGTCACTTGTCCCCACAGATCTGCAGTGCACTTGTCACCACAGATACAGCTTGTCACTTCTCACCACAGATACAGCTTGTCACCACACCACAGATACAGCTTGTCACTTGTCACCACAGATGCAGATTGTCACTTGTCACCACAGATGCAGTGCACTTGTCACCACAGATGCAGTGCACTTGTCACCACAGATGCAGCTTGTCACCACAGATAAAGCTTGTCACCAAGATACAGCACATGTTTTCACCACAGATGCAGCTAGTCCATGCTGCTCTGTTTCGGTGATTAGGTCTCTGCGCCATTTACAGAAGACCAGCTCTCGTGGACGCTGAAGGGAAGAAAAAGACAGAGCCTGGGCGGCAATGAAAGCGGTGGCCAACAGAAATGTTGTTTCTTCCTCTCGAGAGTTGGTAAAATGACGGCGGAGACAATTCACTAGTGCCAGCCCCTGACCTCTAGCGGTGGCTCTGGCGAAAAATTGTGAAAACTCCAATTTCCCGTGAAATTTCCTGTGACCCGGTAAGACGGGGACAAGGGTCTAAATACCGGGAATGTCCAGGGAAATTCGGGACTGTTGGCAACTATGAAAGTAATGTCGTTGACCTCCTTTTAAAAAAAGATAGTTGCCTCACTATCTCTGGAAAGGATCAGGAACCAAGGAGCCAACAGTGGGTGTGTTTGGGAATTTTTCTGCTGCATTAAAACAGGAGAGCAAATGTGGTTTGTGGGTCACCAGGTTAAAAACTCAAAGGGCTATTAGATTAGATTGGGTTTCCTGTGTGCATTTGGAAACCTAGTTTTCTATTTTGACTAAAGTGTACCTTTAAGACAACTCTCCACTCCCTATTCCTCCAAATGGGATTTCAGAGCAATGATGACATCTGATGAAGCAAGAATACCAACAAATGTTATTCGTCATAGCCTCATGACCTTTTCGAGAAGGTTCCCCTGCAAGCTAATATTGATGTGCCAGTGATAGAGAGATGTGTTATTAGCTCGAAGTGGTGATGCCTGATAACAATTTCTTATTTTCTCCCCTTTCCTTTCTGCTTTCATAAATTCTCTCATCCAAACACGCCAAGCCTTATACTGATCAGTCAGAATTACGGGAATTTATTACTAAATCACTTTAAGGTGAAGCTACTCCTTTTAACTTTGGGGGAAGGAGACAAAATCTAAACATATGCATCATGTTCCTGTAATGTTTCATCCGAAAATGGCATTTGGGAGATGGAACAGAACACAATAAAAACATTCTCTTTTTTTTCTGCTTTGTGTCATAAAAACGCCATCTGACGAGCCCAGCTATTGATTTCACAATAGAACAATCAAAATCAACATGTTTTTGCTGTAGCTAGGGACCTTCTTTCCAATAAATAAGGAAGAAATATCAAATTATCTGGATGGTTTTTGCATTTTTAATTTTAACTGTAAATGGTCCCAGCTTTGACAGAAGCTGTTTGAAAAAGACATGCCAGGAAAATGAAAAGGCAAGGGGTAGGGGAATGGCTAGTGGGCCTGCTGCAGAGCAAAGATTTTTTCATATCAAAGCTTGCATAATATAATAATAGACTACATTAAAAAAGGTGATTGAAATGAGTACATAAAAACAGTGGCGTCTCCAGCTTTCATATTTAGGGGGGGGGGGCACATGGGGGGACAGGGACAAAAGTAGGGGGGCAACTATAAAATGCAATTTATATATATATATATATATATATATATATATATATATATATATATATCTCCTGGGGCCCTTTACTACGATCCCACAATGGGCCCTTTCACATGTTCTGCAGTGAGCTTCCTTCCTACTGTATTGGGGTCCCCCAGGGTGGCAGAAAACAGGAGATATATGTCACCAGCATACCAAGAAAATATAAGGGTCCAAAGCAGTGGGAGAACTATCAGGGTTGCAAAGGTTGTCTTGCCTCCGGGCCCTGGTGTTCTGCCACTGTGGGGTTCCCCAGTCTCCTCTTGCTGTCCTGCCCCTGCTATTGACAGCGCTGGTCTGGCATCTCTTGGAATTTACAGGCTGGTTCTCCTGTCCTAAGGATGGGAGAAATCAGTCTGTTTTTTCAGTAACTGAGAGTCCTGGTGGAGTCCTTCCTGCAACTCGCTCTTCTCCCTGCCAATGAGGATGCAGGGGAAGGAGCAGATCGGGTGGCCGTGGTTGTGTGAGCGCTCGCATTATGCAGTGTCAGCAAGCAGAGGGAGGGGGGAGGAATCACCCGCCGGAGATGACTGGGGACGCTCTCCCTTTTAATAGAGACTGTGTTACTCCAACGACCGAGTCAGATGCGGCACATCCGCTACAAATGCAAACAAAAAGACATTGTCTTTTTGTAAAATAAATAAATAAATAAATAAATATTTTTTTTAATGGGGGAGCACATGGTGGGGCACAGCATAATGTTGGGGGGGTCAGGGCTCGGAGATGGAGTTAAATGGGGATAGGAGCAGATGTAAATTTAGGCAAATCTTTAGTAGATCCCCCCTTTTATGATTGCCACCCTTTTTGTTCCCTAGTAGGGATGAACGGCTGACCGGCTGTTTTCCAATTTATTGATATTGCCTTTCATAAAATTTCTTTAATAGTTTCCCAAGAGAAATTAGGTGTGTAGCACCCTCTACCTAGGTAGGTGCTAGAGTTGAGATTTTTGTCAGTGCAGGTAAAATTAGGCAGGCCTGTTTGTTTTGATCTGTTGCTGGGAGTGGTTTAGAGTAGGCTGGCGACTCACAGCTAGTTTCATCTTTTGGTTACCTCCCTTCTGCTTCTAGAGGCTTCTAGAAGGAAGGAGTGGGAGAGAGGTGGAGCTGTCTGGAGTGTTCTGAGGAGCCCTGACCAATCCCCAACCTGGATTGGCAGGGGGCAGGCCTCCTTAATAACCAAGAGTCAGCCCAGCTGGGGAGGAGTTGTTTAGGTGGAAGAACTGGAGATGGAGTGTTAGGCTGTCGGGGCCTTGGAGGGAGCCCCCCAATCTGGGGGGGGTGACTTTGGGCCAGGAGCTCAGAGCTGAACAGGTACCCCACACAATCCAGGGGTGTCCTGAACAGGAGCAGGAGAGGACAACGGGGAATACTGCCGGGCAAATCTCCAGGAGGGATCCATCAGGTGTCGGTGAGTGACAGGCACAGTCGGGAGAGCTGGGAGAGGCATGCCGGAGAGAACTAGACAGTCGGAGATGGATGTAGAGCCAGCGGGAGATACTGTGATGTTATTGGCAGTGAAGTCGGGCTGCTGCAGCTAGGAGGGCTGTCAGGGTTTGCAACGGGCAACGGGCAAGAGTCAGGCCTAACCATGTGCTAGCTGAGCCTAAAGAACTGTGCTGGAGAGAGAAGGAGAGATAGTCTGCAGCGGGTATTGTGCAGAAGGAGATTATCTGAATTTTCCCATACCATGCAAGAATCATTTTCTGGTCATCCCATGAATTCTTTAACCCCATCTAAGTCCTAATCCCTCAATAAAATAAAAAAAACAGAGCTTACGGACTTGTTCATTGTCTTGAAGTGTCTGGAAGTGAATGTCGGGCTTGGCAGGGTGAAAGGTGGGCCACATCACTCAGCAGCCTCTACGGGGGTACCGCTACAGGTGAAAAAAGTTCCCCTTGAAAACTCGAGGATGCAGTGCTGACATATAGCTCATATGATGACTTTCTTTATAAACTAAAATATGGAGTTAGTTAGCTCTAGCATTAGGGTTATTGTTAGGGTTAGCTTAAAGTGGGAGTAAACTCTCTTTGTTGATTTTTACCTATAGGTAAGTCTATAATAAGGCTTACGTAAAGGTACAGTAAATATCTCCTAAACGTGCATCGTTTAGGAGATATTTACTTTAGAAGCAGCCTGTGTCATCACCAGGCGCATGCACACTGGGCTAGGAATGGACCGCGTCGTCCATAGAACTCCATGCCGTGGTCATGACTCAGCGGAGTGATGTCATTGCAGCTCGGCCATTCATGCGGCCGAAGCCCACTAACCTGGAAGGAAGAATGTTGAAGATGGAAGCACCTACAGCGGTGACAGCTCGCTGCTGGAGGGCTTCACTTTCAGGTAAGTCTATCATAATGTGCTAGTATGCCATGCATAATAGCATATTATGACTTAAACTGCCCGGGGCCCAATTTGTTTCTTTTTAGGGGGATTTTTTGCTGCAGTTTACTACCATTCTTATGCCGCGTACACACGGGCAGACTTTTCGACCGGACTGGTTTTGACGGACTTTTGACAGACTTCTGAACGAACGGACTTGCCTACACACGATCACACCAAAGTCCGACGGATTCGTACGTGATGACGTACGACCGGACTAAATAAGGAAGTTGATAGCCAGTAGCCAATAGCTGCCCTAGCGTCGGTTTTCGTCTGTTGGTCTAGCATACAGACGAGCGGACTTTTCGATAGGAACTGGGTTCCGTCGTAAAGATTTGAAACATGTTCCAAATCTAAAGTGCGTCAGATTTTCAACCTAAAAAGTTCGCTGCAGGTCCAATGAAGCCCACGGACTAGCATACAGACAAACGGATTTTTCAACAGGACTTGAGTCCGTCGGAAAGTTTTGAAGCATGTTTCAACTCTAAAGTCCATCAGATTTTCCACTGGAAATGTCAGCTGAAGGTCCGATGAAGCCCACACAAGATTGGATTGTCCGCCGGACTCGGTCCGTTGGACCAGTCCGGTCGAAAAGTCTGCTCGTGCGTACGCGACATAAGGGTTAAGGTTATCATGGAGGTTAGCCCTAAAGTTCGGGTGGAGGTTAGCATTAGAGGATAATTGAAAGGAGTTTCCATAACCCTCAGGAGCCACCTAACTCATATTGCACCCTTAAACCATCACAAAGCACTGCAATTTCATATTCACCATTGACTTTAATTAATTTCACTGAAATATCCTGATTTATTACAAATCTCAGTAAAGTGAAAACTTCCCACTCCCCAGTTTTAACTAAGTAGCAGAGCAAGCCAACCAGACTTGTGCAGTCAGATAATCCTACTAGGAAATAGCTTAAACTACTGCAGTGGCAGGTCAGCCATTTGTCCCACCTGTTTGGTCATGGGGAAGTGTCTCTGAGGTCTTCGGCCCAGCCCAGGTAGCTCTATGCCCTGTAGACACGATCTGACTTTCCGCCAACAAAACCGTGGATTTTTGTTTGAAGGATGTTGACTCAAACTTGTCTTGCATACACACGGTCACACAAATGTTGGCCAACAATTACGAATGTGGGAACGCTGTGACGTACAAGACGTACGACAAGCCGAGAAAAATGAAGTTCAATAGCCAGTGCTGCGCCTTCTGCTTGATTCCGAGCATGTGTGAACTTTTGTGCGTCGGACTTGTGTAGACACAATCGGACTTTCCAACAACAAAATTTTGTTGGCAGAAAATTTGAGATCCTGCTAGCAAACATTTGTTGGCGGAAAGTCTGACAGCAAATGTTCAATGGAGCATACACACGGTCGGACTTTCCAACAACAAGCTCACATCCAACATTTCCCGTCGGAAAATCCGACCATGTGTATGCGGCATAACTGACATTCCTCCCAGTTTATTTGAGTTCCATTATCTCTTCAATACTGTGAGAGAGTTAATTTTACCGGATGTGCAAGACTTTTTTTCATTCACAATATGGCAGTAGCAGGTGTGCTTATCTTTGGGATCGACCTTGGACTGCAGCATGCTGGGAAATGTAGTTTGGGCAGAAATTGGATTCATTGCCAAGGCTGGGAAACAAACTACTGAACTCAGGGGTACCTGAGGGCAGGAGGAGCAGACGGGAGGTATTAAAAGGAAAAGCCTGGGAAGCCAGGGAGGAAGAGTTGGAGTGAGCCACCAGCTCCAACACCAACAGAGAGCCACCAACACCAACAGAGTGCCACCAACACCAACAGAGTGCCACCAACACCAACAGAGAGCCACCAACACCAACAGAGAGCCACCAACAGAGAGCCACCAACACCAACAGAGAGCCACCAACACAGAGCCACCAACAGAGAGCCACCAACACAGAGCCACCAACAGAGAGCCACCAACACCAACAGAGAGTTACTGCAGAGGAAGAGGTGTGGTTTGTGTCTCGCTGGGGGAAGAAGGAGCCAGCTGCTCGAGTTTATGTTGAGTGTTAATGTATTCTGACCCAAACTGCTGGACTGAGCTAGACTTGTATGCACTGTCGGTCGCCGCAGTACTTGTCCGAATCACCTGTCTGTGGCCCAAGTTGCCACTGCCCAGACCTGCTGGAGGAGCCACAGAGGTGTACCGCGAGACCCATCAACTTTCCTCCCCGATAGCTAAAGTTAAAAAAAGAAGGGCCCCTCCAACATCTCAGCCAATGGCTACAGGAGATCTCCAGGGAGAGCAGCGAGAGGGTCTCACACTCACAGTTAAGATGAAATATCGACAGTGCTATTATTGCTCACTTGCAAGAAGCTTAAGGGGTTTAAATGAATACACACCATTGTCCTAACGTTTGCTGCTGCTGCTGTTGATCTAGGCCGAACATGGCCAATGTACCTGATCTTTTTTTCCAAATACTGAAACTGTATCTTAACTACTTCAATGCAGGGCACTTTTACCCCCTTCCTGCCCAGGCCAATTTTCAGCTTTCAGCGCTGTCGCAATTTGAATAACAATTGCGCGGTCATGCACCAGTGTGTCCATAAGAAACTTTTAAAAAAATTTTCACACAAATAGAACTTTCTTTTGGCAGTATTTAATCACCACTTTTTTTTTTTTTTACTAAATGAACAAAAAAAAAAGGCCAAACATTTTGAAAAAAAAAGTGTTTTTCTTTATTTATGTTATAAAATTTTGCAAATAAATCAACCTTTTTCATAAATAAATGTAGGCCAAAATGCATTCTGCTACATTCCTTTGGTGAAAATAACCCAAATCAGTGGATATTAGTCTGTAGGAAAGTTATAGAGTCCGCAAACTATGGTATATATACAGCATCTGAAAATTGATCAATCCTGATGTACTGACGTTCATCATATTCTTTTCTGGAGACCTGTAAATACCAGGACAGTACAAATATGCCCTAAATTACTTTTTAAATGACTAAAGAGTCTGAGGTATTTAGTAAGAGGCATGGTGCGTTTTTTGAAGTTGTAATTGTTTTGCAACAATTTATTGGAAAATGAAGAAAAATATATATTTGTTTTTACATTTTTTTTTTGTACATACTGCTACCAGTGTAGAACAGCATCATTATATAACTGGTGTGGCGGTGACCATGGACACTGACTGTGTAAAGAAAAAAAAAAATTTTAATCAATTTTTTTTTCTTTCAATAAAAAAAAAAAATAATAATAATTATATATATATATATATATATATATATATATATATATATATATATATATATATATATATATATATATATATATATATATATATATAATTATTATTATTTTTATTTTTTTTTATTGAAAGAAAAATAGATAAAAAAATTATATATATAATTATATATATTATATATATATATTTTTTTTTTCATTTTTTTTTTTCATTTTGTTTTATGTACTGTGTCCAGAACAATACAGGGTTACCATAGTAACATTGTACCATTCTGGGGAGTTGATCAGGTTTTTTTCTTTTTTTTATATACTACGTTTGTTTATAGCAGTGGATTTTACTGCTATAACCAAATATTTTTACTGAATGACAGTGCAATTAGCTGCGATTGGTTACAGCTAATCACATGGTACAAATGAGCTGTGATTGGCCTGTCTGTACCATGTGATCACTGTGACCAATCACAGCTAGCAACACAATTGTATACAATGAATGCCATAAAAGGAAGCCATTCATTGTTTACAACTGTCATGTGATCTGCTGTGATTGGTCACAGTGATCACGTGCTACTGGCAGCGGGCCGGTACACTGATCAGTCATCCTCTGTGTCCGTAAGCTAAAGTAAACCTAATTATCTGTATAGATGTTAGGTTAGTATTAGGCTCACTTTAGCTTAACAGAAGGGGTTTCCAATATTTTTATCTTCCGGGGCCACACTGGAAGAAGAGGAATTGTTTTGGGCCATACGTAAAATACACTAACAACAAGGATAGCTGATGAACAAAAAAACTTGGACATATCACAAGATAATGACCTCTGATATAAATAATATACCTATCTGAGTAATAAAATTTCCTTTGGTGTAATAAATGTTATCATAAAAATAAGGGCAACATAAAACCAGTGTAAAATCTGGCACTGTTTTTGATAAACGAACGCATCAATATCGGGTTGGATGGATGTAGTAGCAATTCTCAAGGTGCTCATCAGATAGTTTGGTTCTAAGTTTGCCCTTCGTGCGCTTCATTCTTGAACATGGTTGCTCATAAAAATACACTATATTGTCAAAATTATTGGGACGCCTGCCTTTACACGCACACGAACTTTAATGGCATCCCAGTCTTAGTCCGTAGGGTTCAATATTGAGTTGGCCCACCCTTTACAGCTATAACAGCTTCAACTCTTCTGGGAAGGCTGTCCACAAGGTTTAGGAGTGTGTCTATAGGAATGTTTGACCATTCTTCCAGAAGAGCATTTGTGAGGTCAGGGACTGATGTTGGATGGGAAAGTGTCAGGGCTGGGCTCAGCCCTTCCTTCTCTGAGCTGGCCACTCAGCTGTCGGCTAATTGCCAGCTCCTATCTCTCCACAGTTACTCAGCCATTGATGATATCCTGCTCGTAAGTCCTGCCTACTTAAGCGGTTCAGTCCAGAGAATCTCTGCCTTCGCCTTCGTCAACATCACAGAGACATCTCCTGCATTACTGCATTACTTGCTTTCCTGACATCCCGTCTGGCTCCAGATCCTGCTTGCTGTTCCACTACATTGATCCCTGACTTCTGGCTTGGCTGACTATCCATTCCGGTTACTGAACTTTGGCTATGTTTTGACTATGTTTGTTCTTTTTACCTTTGTTATTAAACAAGTGTGATTTAACTGTACTTCTGTCTCGGCCTGATTTCATGGTTATTGACAGAAAGCCTGGCTCGCAGTCGCCCCTCTAATTAATTCCCAAACGTGTTCTATCGGGTTAAGGTCAGGACTCTGTGCAGGCCACAGGCCAGTCAAGTTCCTCCAGCCCAAACTCCCTCATCCATGTCTTTATGGACCTTGCTTTGAGCACTGGTGCACAGTCATGTTGGAACAGGAAGGGGCAGTCCCCAAACTGTTCCCACAAAGTTGGGAGCATGAAATTGTCCAAAATGTCTTGGAATGCTAATGCCTTAAGTTTTCCCTTCACTGGAACTAAGAGACCAAGCCCAACTCCTGAAAAACAACCCCACACTATAATCCCCCCTCCACCAAATGATTTGGACCAGTGCACAAAGCAAGGTCCATAAAGGCATGGATGAGCAAGTTTGGGGTGGAGGAGCTTGACTGGCCTGCACAGAGTCCTGACCTAAAGCCCACAGAACACTTTTGGGATGAACTAGAGGGGAGACTGCGAACCAGGCCTTCTCATCCAACATCAGTTTCTGACCTCACAAATGCTCTTCTGGAAGAATGGTCAAATATTCCCATAGACAAACTCCTAAACCTTGTGGACAGCCTTCCCAGAAGAGTTGAAGCTGTTCTAGCTGCAAAGGGTGGGCCAATACTGTCAGGCTTTTCTTTGGCCACATGTGTTCGCGAAGTGTAAATGCATTTTTAAAGAGTAACTCCACTTTTGTTGAGAAAAAAACATTCCCCTCAGGGTGATCTATATACATTGCAGGGATTTTAATAAACTTTGTTGTGGATTCCTACCTGTGGTCATTCTGAAGAAATCCCTGTGTTTTTCTCTGTGTCCATGTGCATTAGTCTAATGGGAGTGGTTTCATAACAATCAACCAGCTGTGCACCTGCAGGGCTCTAATGAGGAAAGTTGCTGGGCCTCCATTCCTTTAGCCGTGATTTCCTATTGGGAGTATCTCACCAAAAATGAAATTTTTGTTGCAGGGGATGCCCAAAATCTGACTTGTATCTTAATGCAGACTTCCGGGAAAATTAGTGAGCCAATCACACAAGCAGGAAATGATGTTTCTTGGAGCATCCTGTACACATTCTGTCTACAGAACACCTCCAGGTAGCCATATTGCATTCTCAGAAAATTACAGAGCTGCAAATTGAAAGGGAAAGGTAATTTTTAATCATATTCAGTTAGAATATGACTTGTGTCACAATTGTATATGCAATATTATTTTTTCTTTTTTTTTTCATTTTTTTTTCCCTACGAAAGTGGAGTTACCCTTTAAAAGAAAATGTAAAAAAAATTACCATTTTTAACCATTTTTCTTTGCTTTATTCCCCCTTCTGTCACCAGCCCGGGTTAAGTTTTCCTTGCACGGCCAGGTCCACCCTTGCCCATCCCTGATTGGTCCACTGATAGCCCTACTGATGGTTTATCAATATCAGTATTGCCTCAGTTTAGGGTATATTTTAGGGTAGGGGTGGGTAACATCATCCATATATCACATTGCCAGTTTAGAAGACTCCTGGACACCATGGTGCCGCCGGTTTCCATCTTCCTTAGCAGATCCGGGCTCTGGGCTCAGTGGCTGATCATCCTTCAGTCCATCCATTCCTGTGCTGCCAGCCTGCCTTGCACATCATCCATATACACAGTACTTTGCGATTTTACATGTAAGACCCCTTTCACACTGGGGCCGCGGCTGCGTTAGCTCCACAGCGCCGATCGTTTCAGCGGGGCTTTAGCGCTGTTTAAGCAGCGCTTTTTGGACGAAGGGGTTAGAAGCGCTTGTGTTAAGACGCTTCCAAAGCTTTCAATGGGCAGGGCATTTTGGGAGAGCTAAATACAGCGCTCCCAAACCGCCCCAAAGATGCTGCTTGCAGGACTTTTTCTAACGTCCCGCAAGTACATTGAATTTATAGCGCTAAAGCTCGTGTTTACTGGAATAAACTTATGTTTTTTTTTACCTTATGCTGATCTGGCACCCTTTTGTTTCTCTTCAAATGAATACAAGTGAATTTGTTAATTTCAATATAATTTATTTCGGATTCATTGAAATGGGGGGGGGGGGGGATTTGGTAAACAGGTGCATGACAAAAAAAGTAGTTTCGATTCATTAATCTAATTGCCGTATATACTCCAGTATAAGCCGGCTTATACTCAAGTGAGGGTGCAGCCTCACTGTGCCCATCTGCAGCTTAACTGTGCCCATCTGCAGCCTCACTGTGCCCATCTTCAGCTGTACCTTTGATAACTAAAACAGCGGGTGTCTCCCGCTGTGTCGTGCAGTCTGTTCGGCGGCCGTCCATTGTAACAATGCCCCGCCTCCTCCTCATCCGTGATAGACGGAACACTGATACAATGCTGGCAAACTATCAGTGTTCCGTCTATCACGGACGAGCAGGAGGCGGGGCTTTGTTACAATGGACAGCCGCCGAAAAGACTGCATGACACAGTGGGAGACACCCGCTGTGTTAGTAATCAAAGGTACAGCTGCAGATGGGCACAGTGAGGCTGCAGATGGGCACAATGAGGCTGCAAATGGGCACAGTGAGGCTGAAAATGGGCACAGTGAGGCTGCAGATGGGCACAGTGAGGCTGAAAATGGGCACAGTGGGGCTGCAGATGGGCACAGTGAGGCTGAAAATGGGCACAGTGAGGCTGCAAATGGGCACAGTGAAGCTGCAGATGGGCACAGTGAGGCTGCAAAAGGGCACAGTGAGGCTGCAAATGAGCACAGTGAGGCTGAAAATTGGCACAGTGAGGCTGCAAATGGACACAGTGAGGCTGCAAATGGGCACAGTGAGGCTGAAAATGGGCTCATTGAGTCTTCAGATGGGCACAGTAAGGCTGCAAAAGGGACAGTGAGGCTGCAAATGGGCACAATGAGGCTGCAGATGGGCACAGTGAGGTTGAAAATGGGTACAGTGAGGCTGCAGATGAGCATTGTTTACCAGTAGCTGCTTCATTTCCCACCCTACGCTTATACTCGAGTCAATACGGTTTCCCAGTTTTTTGTTGTAAAATTAGGTGCCTCAGCTTATATTCGGGTCGGCCTATACTCGCGTATATATGGTATTTAGTTTTGTTAAATCAGGTTAATTAGTTTAATTCATATTCGGGATTCGTATTTCGGAATTCATATTCGGAATTTGTTTTATGTATTTTATCTAATTTTCTTTGAATTTGCCAATTTCTTTTGATTCAAATGAGGCAGCTGCAATGTTTATATATAAAACATGCATTTTGATTACAGTGGGGTTTATTTACTAAAGGCAAATCCACTTTGCACTACAAGTGCACTTGGAAGTGCAGTCGCTTTAGATCCGAGGGGTATGTCTGAAATGAGGGGAAGCTCTGCTGATTTTATCATCCAATCATGCGCAAGCTGAAATGTTGTTTTTTATTTTCCTTGCATGTCCCCCTCGGATCTACAGCAACTGCACTTCCAAGTGCACTTGCAGTGCAAAGTGGATTTGCCTTTAGTAAATAAACCCCAATGACTCTTTAAATCACGTTTGGCTTAACTGAAACAGCGTTCGTTCAAAATGGTACTCAATGTCTATGGATTTGTTTCGAATTTCAATTTTTTTTTTTCGAATTTTGTTTCGTTAATTGGAGCATTCGGTACACTTTGGGTATTCAGATATATCCGAATCTCCGAATAACGAAAAATTTGTCTGAATGTTTCTTCAGAACAAAACAAACTGCACATCAGGGGCAGCCCATCCATTAAGGGCGCACGGGCACACGGGCGCCGCTCCCACCCCCCCCCCGTCCATCACCGCCTCCTCTATCAACATGTCCGGCCCCTTTCAGTACACCGGCGCATGGATTCCAATGTGGCGGGGGTGTTTTTTTGAAGCACTGATTGGAGACAGAGGCTTCAATATAGGCTGGGCTTGGGTCGCAGAAAGTGCGCTCTGAGCCCACCCAGGTGTGTTACAACAGCGAATCAATATATAATTTGTTTCGAGTTTTAGTGGTGGTGGGGGATAAATACAAAAACTTAGCTTTACATTTTTGCTTCATAATCCTGTGACTATTATATTGTGTTTTAGTTTTCTAAAGAATGGAGTTTTTTAAAAGACAAAGCTTGCAAAAACATCAAAGCTCAGCAGTGACCTTCAACTCTCGCACAACCTACGGTGAATTTGTTTTTAACCTTTAAGTAAAAGCAAGTCAGAGTCAGCAGGTTGAATTTCATTTTATTTTCTGATGTAAAGAACTCTGTTGTAATGTCATTAATTCAGAATAAAAGTTACGGAACACTATTTTTATTCTGCTTCCTGGCACCAAGCCGTCTCCATCGTTATTAGCCACCGCGATGCGTTTTTTTTTTGTTGTTTTTTTTTTTTACACCACAGCCGGTGCTATCCGACAGATGCCTGAGTTTTAAATAGAAGACTCGGATCTGCTGGGTTTATAAACTATCTGAGGTTTTATTGATGTTGGCTTTATTAGAAATTCTATTTGGCTTCTGCATTGGTTTCATTGTAATAATGGACATGAAAAGAGGAAAAAGGAAATAAAAAAACACAAAAGAAAAAATAGACAAGCTAAAGAGAGCAGTTGCATTTGGTGCACAAATCTTGAGATTAGGTGCTGCTTTTTAACAGGGAAAGATATTACTGATACATAGACATGTGCAATTTGTTTAGTTGCCAACTCGTTTTTTAACAAATTTTGACAAATTCATTAATTTTTTAAATATATGAATTAACGAAAACCCATTTAACACATTTTTCAGAATATTCATAAATTTGAATATTCGTAAATTCGTAAATTTGAAAATTCGCGAATTCGAAAATCTGAAATAATAACTAACTAATAATAACTTAACTATTACTAACTATTAAATTATAGGTATTGGAATTACCTTTCAAATTTAGCTGTTCATTAAAGTAACGAATATGAATTTATCCAAAGTTACGAATTATCCGAAATAACGAATGCCGTATCTGAATGAATAGAACGTAACAAATTAATAATAATAAATAACAAATCATAATAATAATAATAATAACTTTTTATTACTATTATTATTATTCATTAGTTCCGTTCCATCTGTTTAGATGCGGCATTTGTTATTTCAGGTAATTCGTAACTTCGGATAAATTCATATTCATCATTACGTCCACTAACAGACAAATTTGAAAGGAAATTCCAATACATATAATTTAATAGTTCATTATTAGTAGTTAGTTATTCTTGCAAATTTTCAGATTTTCTTTGCTATTTTCCGATTTTTAAATTTACGAACTTAGGAATTGCGATCATAACGAATGACCCAAAAAAAAAAACAAAAAAAAAAAACAAACAAAAAATGAATGAAACTAAAATAAACACATTTTTCGGCAGTGCACATGTCTACTGATACATAAAAAAATGCAAACAAACATACAAAAAGAAAAACACAAATACATTTTTGTCTACTGTTGCACTGATTTTTTTTCTTAACTGCTTAAGGTCTGCCCTATAGCAGTTTTACTGCTATAGGGCAGTATATATATATATATATATATATATATATATATATATATATATATATATATATATATATATAAATATATATATATATATATGTAATCCGGCTCTTCTGGGTAGGGGGCGGCATGCGTGCTGCCGGTGGCTCATCCTCGCTGTGTTCACACACAGAGGGAATCCAACGCCAGGTACCAGGGATTCGATGTCTACCGGCACCCGCTGATCAACCGGCATAGATGCAGAACGGTGATCTGCCTATGTAAACAAGGCATATCCCCGTTCTGACGAGGGGGGGGAGTGGATTCTGTGTTTCTGCAAAGCAGGGACTAGGATCCATGTCTTCCCCTAGTAAAAGCACCTCCCACATTTTAGAAAAACACTGGCTAGGTACAGAGTTAACCCTTTGATCGCCCCTGTTGTTAACCCCTTCCCTGCCAGTGTCATTAGTACAGTGATGACTGTATTAGTGTCACTGGTTCCCGGAAAGTGTCAAAAGCATCAGTTAGTTTTAGAATGTCCGCCGCAATATCACAGTCCCGCTGTAAGTCACTGATCACCGCCATTACTAGTAAATAAATAAATAAAAATATCCCATAGTTTGTATAACTTGTGCGCAAACCATTCAATATACACTTATTGGGATTTTTAAGATTTTAATATTTAAAATATTATTATAATATTTAAAATATGTAGCAGAACACATATTGGCCTAAATTGATGAAGAAATTTGATTTTTTTCAATATATTTATTGGATGTGTTTTATAGCAGAAAATAAATTTTTTTTTTTCAAAATTGTTGGTCTTTTTTAGTTTATAGCGCAAAAAATAAAATACGCAGAGGTGATGAAATACAACCAAAAGAAAGCTCTATTTGTGGGAAAAAGGACATCATTTTTTTATGGGTACAGCGTCGAAGGACTGCGCAATTGTCAGTTAAAGTACCGCAGTGCCGTGTCGCAAAAATGGCCTGCCGTATCGGGAGTCTTTGTCTCCCTCAATGTCGAGTGCCCGGTGGATATCAGAAGGAAGGCAAATGATGATCCTGTGACTTGTGAGTAGTGACTTAAATCCAGCTCCCTAGACACTGTGTGCAATTCTCAGTTCAACAAACAAGCAAGTCTTAGGCACTTTTTCCAGCAAGTAGCGCACTTTGTGAAAGCTCTCTGCTGGAAAAGGGAGAAGAAAAGTGTCCTCAGCCAAATCAGTTCTTTTGGGGTATCACATGTTCTTCCCTATACCCATTCAAGTTCAATTCAGCAATACAAATACAAAAGACACCCCTAGACTGTTTATTTGAGCCAGTGGGGAAGAAGAAAATACTGTGTGCCTGGCTGTGTGTGCACTGACTTGGAGGAAATAAAACCATTAAAGCCACTGGCACCTTCTAGGGTGCTCTACAAGCTTATAGGTAGGGTGCAGCACGGTGTGACAGCAATAACACACACAGCCTTGTATTGAGAACTTGTATTGAAGTTATGCAAAGACAGTTCACAATAAACCCGGTGGCAAGACAGCCCAACCCAGAACACTCACCGGTCCAACAATGTGAAGGGAACAGGTTTCAGCCTGACAGCGCCTGTTAGGAGGGGCAGAATGCAGCCTGGCCGTCTTGTACCTAAGCTGGAATATGCAACCTACGCTTTCCCTCCTCGTCACAAACCTTTCCCTGCAGCTAGTTCTGTCGCTAACACACTGGGTACCTACCCACTTACAAAAACGCTCCAAACCTGGGAGCCAGGGCCTTAAATAGGCTCTGACTGACCCAAGATGGCTGCTAGAGTCACATGGGGGGGGCAGCAGCATCCAATTGGATAGCTTCCCCAGTGACCCAGGAAGTCGTAGAGCAGGGGTCTCAAACTGGTGGCCCTCCAGCTGTTGCGAAACTACAAGTCCCATGAGGCATTGCAAGGCTGACAATTACAAGCATGCCTCCCAGAGGCAGAGGCATGATGGGACTTGTTGTTTTGCAACAGCTGCAGGGCCACCAGTTTGAGACCCCTGCCATGTTCCTCTTGACTTCCTCTCCTCGCCACAAACCTTTCCCTGCAGCTAGTTCTGTCGCTAACACACTGGGTACCTACCCACTAACAAAAATGCTCCAAAGCTGGGAGCCAGGGCCTTAAATAAGCTCTGACTGACCCAAGATGGCTGCTAGAGTCATACGGTGGGGCAGCAGCAGCATCCAATCGAATAGCTTCCCCAGTGACCCAGGAAGTCGTAGAGCAGGGGTCTCAAACTGGCGGCCCTCCAGCTGTTGCGAAACTACAAGTCCCATGAGGCATTGCAAGGCTGACAGTTACAAGCATGACTCCCAGAGGCATGATGGGACTTGTTGTTTTGCAACAGCTGGAGGGCTGCCAGTTTGAGACCCCTGCCATGTTCCTCTTGACTTCCTCTCCTCATCAGGAACCTTTCATTGCAGCTAGTTCTGTCGCTAACACACTGGGTACCTACCCACTAACAAAAACGCTCCAAACCTGGGAGCCAGGGCCTTAAATAGGCTCTGACTGACCCAAGATGGCTGCTAGAGTCACACAGTGGGGCAGCAGCAGCATCCAATCGGATAGCTTCCCCAGTGACCCAGGAAGTCATAGAGCAGTGGTCTCAAACTGGCGGCCCTCCAGCTGTTGCAAAACTACAAGGCTGACAGTTACAAGCATGACTCCCAGAGGAATGATGGGATATGTCGTTTTGCAACAGCTGGAAGGCCGCCAGTTTGAGACCCCTGCCATGTTCCTCTTGACTTCCTCTCCAACTGCAATGCTGCTGTGAACGAGCGCCACCTACAGTGGAGAAAGTAGACTGCACCTGCCTACAGGTTTACATACAGTTTATTAAAAAAATGACCAAAGAAACCAAGTAACTTTCTTTTGAAGACGTCTATCATTTATTAGGTTGCAATAGTAATCATTGGTGGTAGGTTGTACTAATCCAACCAGGCTCTGCCCTCTCTGTACTGATTGATCGCTCTTTTGCCAAATTACCCTTATGCCGTTTCTTTTGCTATCTCGTACAGTATTCCGTCCTTGTTGGTTTTTTGTCATCCTTTCCTATCTATCCTCAGTTTCTTCAAGGTTACAGTCATTCCGCAGCCTTTTCCCTTCTCTTTTGTATATATTTGTTCTCGGAGACCTCATTAAAAAAAAAAAAAAAAAACTTGCCTATGGGTAAAATCATTGTGCATAACGGAACGGCCCACGGTACTCCATTTTCAAAGGCAGGAAAATGAACATTTTTAGCTTCATCTGCACTTTTAGTTTGAACCTTCTAAGCTCTAAGACAAGACATCAAATTTCGGGCCTACCAACATGTGACGGGGAGGTCGATCGGTTATTTAGCTCTCTTGGTTTATATGCTGCTTGCCCTTATTGACTCGGTATAAAAGAATAATGATGTCATGGTTCTCTGCTGAAAGAGCTGAAAGGCTTCAAAGGAAAAGAATTTCAGGGTTAATGGGCTGATTTGTTTTTTTCTTTAAATTGTTTCAATTCTTAAACTTTTTGCTAACACCAGAAAGTTATTTATAATGCTTCACATAGATGTCTTTTTTTGGGGCTCCTTCAAGCAATAAAGCCCAACCCTGGGAAATGTGAAAATCTTCCTATGTATTGGGTCATTGTCCGCACTGCAAGTGTTAACTGCTCATTTAGTATCCGGGTGAGTAAAAGCAAGTTAACCCCTTCTCAGCTAAGGGTAAAACAAATCTAAATGCCTAAGCACAATTTTACAACTTTGACATGTGTTATGCCCCGTACACACGGTCGGATTTTCCGATGGAAAATGTTCGATGGGACCTTGTTGTCGGAAATTTCCGACCGTGTGTGGGCTCCATCGGACATTTTCGATCGGAATTTCCGTCACACAAAATTTGAGATCTGGGATTTCAAATTTTCCGACAACAAAATCCGTTGTCGTAAATTCCGATCGTGTGTGCACAATTCCGACACACAAATTTCCACACATGCTCAGAATCAAGCAGAAGAGCCGCACTGGGTATTGAACTTCATTTTTCTCGACTCGTCGTACGTGTTGTACGCAGGGGCGGACTGACAACACTCGGGACCCCCGGTCCAAATAAAGCAAGGGCCCCCTGTCAAGCCCCGCCCATGACCCACCCCTGACCCCGCCCATGGCTCACCCCTGACCCCGCCCCTACATTTTAAACAAAGTACAATTTCTGCCTTTTTTTATGGGACCTGGAGGGGGGTCTCTCTAACAGTGTCTGTTAGAGAGAGACCCCCGCAGGTCCCATTAGAGACTACAAAGGGGTATAATGGGACCTGGAGGGGGGCCTCTTTCTAACGGAGTGTACAGTGAACACCTTCATTCACTCTGGTCCTCATGGGTCTATCTCCTTGTGCCACGACTCTCACCCCTGCCCCAACCTCTCACAAAGTAAAAATAAAGTTGGTACTGTGTAGCACTCCTCTTACCTTAACTATTACTTTTAGTACTGTAGCTGTGGCTGGCTCCCGCATCCTCTGTGACTGGCTCCTGTGGGTGGGTGGGTGGCTGGCTGGCACCCTACCGTGGCTGGCTAGCTGGCTGTCTGGTGTGGGTGGGTCACCATGGGTGGCTGGCTGGCCCTGCTGTGGGTGGGTCTCCGTGGGTGGCTGGCTGGCACCCTGGCCCTGCTGTGGGTGGGTCATAGTGGGTGGTTTGATGGCACCCTGGTCCTGCTGTGGGTGGGTCACAGTGGGTGGTGTGTCCTCTCCTCTTCCGCCGTTTTGGGCACTGTTTGCCGAGGCGAGGGAGGGACTTGGATGGAGACTGCGACCCCTATCCGGGACAGTAGAACTAGAAGGTTTGCAGCAGGCCCAGTGCGCAGCGGCGTGCGGCGCAATGGGTAATGACATCGTGTGTGGGTCCTCTCTGTTTCCATTTGAGAGCCTATGTTGGAAAGAGCCCCCTCATCAATGTAGCCTCACCAGTGCCCATGAAAGCAGCCTCACCAGTGCCCATGAAAGCAGCCTCACCAGTGCATGGGGGTTAGAAAGGAGAGCTTCCAGATCACAAAGAGCGGGTATCTCTTGCTGTGACACCTCGCGACCGCTGTCATCCAATGTCCCACCTCTATTGATAGACGTCACACGTCCCCTGGCATTAGACCAGTGTGATGTCTGTCGAAGGAGCTGGGGGGCGGGACATTGGATGACAGCGGTCGCCGGGTAAGCGGGAGATCCCGGATCTGTGTGTTTAGAGAGCGCTCGCCCTCCCCCTTACCCTCCAAGCAATGGCATTACTAGAGTTAGTGTCACCTGGTGTGGTAAAAATGGTGTCACACCCCCCCACCCCCGGGGCACTGAGCAGGCTAGTGCATCCACGTGGCTCTCCTCCCAGCCTGCCACAGTAGATGGAGCCAGGATGGGAACGAGGTGGTGAATGGAGCCAGGATGGGAACGAGGTGGTGAATGGAGCCAGGATGGGAACGGGGTGGTGAATGGAGCCAGGATGGGAACGGGGTGGTGGATGGAGCCAGGATGAGAATGGGTGGTGGTGGATGGAGCTGGAATGGGTTTTGGGGGTGGATGGATCCGGGATGGGATTGGGGGGTTAGATGGAGCCAGGATGGGAACGGGGTGGTGGATGGTGCTGGGATGGAGTCGGGGGGTGGGGGTGGGGAGTCAGGATGGAGCTGGGATGAGATCTGTGATTTGGGAGGGGGGGGGGTTAAAGGATGATATGTGCCACTGGATGCTTTTCAAGGGGGGGGTAAGAAGGGCCTGGGCAGGTAGCATGTGCCACTGGATGCTTTTCAAGGGGGGGTAAGAAGGGCCTGGGCAGGTAACAATTGTGCTGCCAGGAGTGATTCTAGGGAGGGGAAGGGGGGGTGGGGGATAGGATATGTGCTAGGTGGTGTTTTGAGAGGGGAGAGGAATTGTGCTGGGGGGGGGTCAAACTTCAAATCTGCCCCCCTCCTTCTAATACAAGTCCTCTCTAACCCAAAACACCCCCGCTTTACTATACACCACCCCCCCTTCCCCTCCCTAGAATCACTCCTGGCAGCACAATTGTTACCTGCCCAGGCCCTTTTCGCCCCCCTTCCAAGACTCTTATTACAGACCTCTTATGGCAGGTGTCCTTCCTCCCCCGCTCTTGCTCCCGGCCGGTGTGCGTGAATGTCAGAGCCAAGGAGAAGGCTGTTTGTCAGTGTCTCTACTCTCTGCCTCACTCCCTCGTCCCTCCTCCCCCATGCTCCCGCACATCACGTGCAGCTGAAGGATAGCGGAAGGGAAAAAGGGAGCCGCGGCACCCAGTGTCAATCTGACTCAGAGCCTGGTGTCACCAGTGGTCGCCCCCCCCCCTTCAATAGCGACGCCAGCAGCGCTGGGGCCCGGGTAAGCCTGAAACGATGCTCGCAGGGGCCCACGGGAGCACTGAGAGTTCCAGCAGGTGGCGCTGGCGGGCCCCTTTCAGGGGCTTGGCCCTCGGTCCGCGGCCGAACTGACCGACTGGTCAGTGCGCCCCTGGTTGTACATCACCGCGTTCTTGACGTTCCGAATTTTCCGACAAGATTTATGTGACCGTGTGTATGCAAGACAAGTTTGAGCCAACATCCGTCGAAAAAAAAACCCTGGATTTTGTTGTTAGAAAATCCTATCGTGTGTACAGGGCATAAGTGGAATTGTACATATAAACTACTTTGTGCATTCAGGTGAATTATAACACTTTTTTTTCAGGACAAATTGGGCTTTTATTTGGTGGTCAATAGTAATGAATATCTTTCCATTTCCGTTATCCTTTCATAGGAAAACTGGCCCAAAATAGAAAAAAATAAAAAAATAACAAAATGAATAAATCATTTTTTTTTTTTAACCACTTTAGCCCTGAAAAAAAAAAAGAATTCTGCAAACAAATTAAATTAATTAGATTTAAAGCAGTGTTCCAGCCACAATTTTTTTTTTCAAAGTCAGCAGCTACAAACACTGTAGCTGCTGATTTTTAATAAGGACACTTACCTGTCAAGGGAGCCCGCGATGTCAGCCCCCTGTGGCCGATCCGTCTATCGGATCGGGTGCCAGCGCCACCATCTTAACAAAGGGAAACAGGGAGTGGAGCCTTGGGGCTTCACTCCCTGTTTCCTACTGGGCATGCGCAAGTTGCGCGGCCCTTTGTGAATGGCTGTCCCATAAGACAACAGGTCATCTCGCCGAAGAGGAGAACAGCGCCACGGAATAGGAAGAGGCAGATTAGGAAGACTGCCTAGCAACAGGGGTTTCTGGTAAGTAAAAAAAAAAAAATTTTTTTTCAAATGTTTCTTTTAATATTTTTTTGAGAATATTAATGTAATTTTTTATCTTAGGGTGGACCTCCGCTTTAACTAAACACATTTCTGTAAATAACGAATCGAAACAAAACAAATTTTCCATTCTGCACATTTTTTTGCAGAAGTTTATTTCATCTGGAAGAAGGTGAATTGCTTACATTGGTGATTAGGGATGAGCTTCGTGTTCGAGTCGAACCCATGTTCGACTCGAACATCGGCTGTTCGATCGTTCGCCGAATTGCGAACGTTATGGGCCGTTCGCGCTAAATTCGTGTGGCGCGTCACGGCCCATAATTCACTGCGGCATCGCAGTGCATTGCTGGCTGATGATTGGCCAAGCATGCACTATGACCCGCATGCTTGGCCAATCACAGCGCTGTCAGTAGAGAGAGCTGTAATTGGCCAAAGCCAGGGTGGCTTTGGCCAATTACGGCTCAGGGCATTTAGTACACACCCCACACTATATAAGGCCGCCTGCACGGCGGCCCTGTGTAGTGTGTGTTCCGGTGTGCTGAGAGATAGAGAGAGAGAGAGACAGTGTCATTTGATTTGAGTTAGATAGATTAGGCAGAACAGTCAGTCAGTTAGCTGCACTTACAGTGTATTGTGTATATATATGCATCCCAGGTGTTGCATATATATATATACACTGTATTCAGTTTAGCTAGATCCGTTCCTGTTATCTTCTATCTAGACTATTTACATTTAATGCAGTGCGTCCTGCTCACAGTGTTCAGCTAGATCCGTTCCTGTTATCTTCTAGACTATTTACATTTAGTGCAGTGCGTCCTGCTCACAGTGTTCAGCTAGATCCGTTCCTGCTATTTACATTTAGTGCAGTGCGTCCTGCTCACAGTGTTCAGCTAGATCCGTTCCTGTTAAATTCCTACTGACCGGCAGGCTTGTCTGGTTACAGTATATAAAGCTACCTGAAGAAAATTACAGGTGTTCTATTTGATCCTATTAGTACCACGGTCAGGCAGCTAGACTATTTACATTTAGTACAGTGCGTCCTGCTCACAGTGTTCAGCTAGATCCGTTCCTGTTATCTTCCTACTGACAGGCAGGCTTGTCTGGTTACAGTATATAAAGCTACCTGAAGAAAATTACAGGTGTTCTATTTGATCCTATTAGTACCACGGTCAGGCAGCTAGACTATTTACATTTAGTACAGTGCGTCCTGCTCACAGTGTACAGCTAGATCCGTTCCTGTTATCTTCCTACTGACAGGCAGGCTTGTCTGGTTACAGTATATAAAGCTACCTGAAGAAAATTACAGGTGTTCTATTTGATCCTATTAGTACCACGGTCAGGCAGCTAGACTATTTACATTTAGTACAGTGCGTCCTGCTCACAGTGTACAGCTAGATCCGTTCCTGTTATCTTCCTACTGACAGGCAGGCTTGTCTGGTTACAGTATATAAAGCTACCTGAAGAAAATTACAGGTGTTCTATTTGATCCTATTAGTACCACGGTCAGGCAGCTAGACTATTTACATTTAGTACAGTGCGTCCTGCTCACAGTGTTCAGCTAGATCCGTTCCTGTTATCTTCCTACTGACAGGCAGGCTTGTCTGGTTACAGTATATAAAGCTACCTGAAGAAAATTACAGGTGTTCTATTTGATCCTATTAGTACCACGGTCAGGCAGCTAGACTATTTACATTTAGTACAGTGCGTCCTGCTCACAGTGTACAGCTAGATCCGTTCCTGTTATCTTCCTACTGACAGGCAGGCTTGTCTGGTTACAGTATATAAAGCTACCTGAAGAAAATTACAGGTGTTCTATTTGATCCTATTAGTACCACGGTCAGGCAGCTAGACTATTTACATTTAGTACAGTGCGTCCTGCTCACAGTGTACAGCTAGATCCGTTCCTGTTATCTTCCTACTGACAGGCAGGCTTGTCTGGTTACAGTATATAAAGCTACCTGAAGAAAATTACAGGTGTTCTATTTGATCCTATTAGTACCACGGTCAGGCAGCTAGACTATTTACATTTAGTACAGTGCGTCCTGCTCACAGTGTTCAGCTAGATCCGTTCCTGTTATCTTCCTACTGACAGGCAGGCTTGTCTGGTTACAGTATATAAAGCTACTTGAAGAAAATTACAGGTGTTCTATCCCAGCTTAGTGCAGCTACAGGCCATTAGTATGTCTGGAAGGCCAAGAAGGAGAGGCAGACAGTCACAAGCCAATAAGAGAGGGCAAGCAGGCTCTGTGTCTAGTGCTGGTCGTGGAGACGGTGCATCCTCATCAGCACGTGGCCATGGGACACGCTTGGCCTTTTTTTCGGCAGCTGGCCATGTTGAGCCGCAACATGCGGAAGACTTGGTCGAGTGGATGACCAAGCCGTCCTCATCCTCCTCATCCTCTCTCACCCATGCCCAGGGTGCTTTGTCTGGCAAAGCAGCGGCCTCTTCCCTCAGCTCAATGTCATCAGTGACTCCTTCCCTAGCTCCACCATGTCCTCATGAGGATTCCCTCGAACTGTTTGACCACAGTGTTGGGTACATGCTCCAGGAGGATGCCCAGCGTTTGGAAGGCTCTGATGACGATACTGAGCTCGATGAAGGCAGTAACATGAGCGCGGACAGAGGGGGTGCCCAAGAAGGACAGCAATCTGGCAGTCATGCTCCCCCTGCTGCAGCATACTGCCAGGTTTGCTCCAGTGATGAGGAGGGAGGGGATGATGAGGTCACTGACTCAACGTGGGTGCCTGATAGGAGAGAGGAGGAGGAGGAGGAGGAGGAGGAGGAGGAGGAGGAGGCGGCAGCACATCACCAACGAGGCAGGATGCCCTCCAGGGGCCAGCCTAAGGGCAACACATTGACTGCATCACACCCCAAAGCTCCACATGTGCAGGGCGCTGCAGTCTCTGCGCGTTATTCAAAAAGTTCTTTGGTGTGGGCCTTTTTTGAGACGAGTGCATCAGATCGCACCGCTGCTATTTGCAACATATGTCTCAAGCGTATCTCGCGTGGCCAAAATATCTCCCGCTTGGGTACCACATGCTTGACCAGACATATGTTGACCTGCCATGCAGTTCGTTGGCAAGCGTATCTAAAAGACCCACACCAAAGAACAAAGAGGATCTCTCCTTGCTCCTCATCAGCTGAGATTTCCAACCCCACTAGACCTTCAGTCCTCTCTGAGACCTGCAGTGAGAGGAATGAAGGTGTAGAATTAGGTGTGTCACAGCCAAGTACTTGTGGGCAATCTGCTTTTGGTACACCGACGTCAGATTGTACCAGGCAAATTTCCCTGCCCCAGCTGCTGCACCGCCGAAAGAAGTTTGCTCCCAGCCATCCACATGCCCAGCGGTTGAATGCTAGCTTGGCAAAATTGCTAGCACTTCAACTGCTGCCTTTTCAGTTGGTAGACTCTGCCCCCTTCCGTGAGTTTGTGGAATGTGCGGTTCCTCAGTGGCAGGTACCCAAACGCCACTTTTTCTCACGGAAGGCGATTCCGGCTCTCTACCGGCATGTGGAAGGCAATGTCCATGCCTCGCTGGACAGGGCGGTCAGCGGTAAGGTGCATATTACCGCTGACTCATGGTCCAGCAGGCATGGACAGGGACGTTACCTAAGTTTCACGGCGCATTGGGTGACTCTGCTGGCAGCTGGGAAGGATGCAGGACAAGGTGCAGTAGTGTTGGAGGTTGTTCTGCCACCACGCCTCCAAAATGCTGATTGTGACACACCTCTCTCCTCCACCCCCTCCTCTTCTTCTTCCTCCATGGCCTCTTCCTCGGAACCAGCGGTGCTCCGTAGGCGTTCAAGGGGCTACGCAAGTACGCAGGCCAAAAGATGCCATGCGGTGCTTGAGCTGGTGTGCTTGGGGGACAGGAGCCACACTGGGGCAGAGGTTCTGTCAGCTCTGCAGGGGCAGGTTCAGAGGTGGTTGACGCCACGCCAACTTAAGGCAGGAATGGTGGTTTGCGACAATGGCACCAACCTCCTCTCTGCCCTCCGACAGGGACAAATGACCCATGTGCCCTGTTTGGCTCACGTCCTTAACTTGGTGGTGCAGCGGTTCTTGGGCAGGTACCCGGGCTTACAGGATGTCCTGAGGCAGGCCAGGAAAGTCTGTGTGCATTTCCGCCGGTCATATAATGCCAGTGCTCGGCTGACGGACCTCCAAAAGGAGTTTAACCTGCCCAAGAACCGCCTAATCTGTGACATGCCCACCAGGTGGAACTCAACGTTGGCCATGCTGCAGCGGCTGCACACGCAGCAGAGGGCCATCAATGAGTACCTGTGCGACTATGGCACCAGGACAGGGTCAGGGGAGCTTGGTTTTTTTTCCCCACGCCAGTGGGCCATGATCAGGGATGCATGCACTGTCCTGTCACCATTCGAGGAGGCCACGAGGATGGTGAGCAGTGACAGTGCATGCATCAGTGACACTGTCCCCCTTGTCCACCTGTTGGAGCACACGCTGCGTGGAATAATGGACAGGGCACTTGAGGCAGAACAGAGGCAGGAAGAGGAGGACTTCCTTAGCTCTCAAGGCCCCCTTTATCCAGACAGTGTTCCTGCGTGCCCGCCGATCACACAGGAAGAGGACGAGGAGGAAGAGGAGGAGGAGGAAGATTGTGTCAGTATGGAGGTGGAGCCTGGCACTCAGCATCAGCAGCAGTCTTTAAGGGATCAGTCCCAAGAAACACATGGACTTGTACGTGGCTGGGAGGAGGTGGCTGCGGACCATGTCGTTCTTAGTGACCCAGAGGACTCCGGACCGAATGCCTCAGCAAACCTACGCTGCATGGCCTCCCTGATCCTGCAAAGCCTGCGTAAGGATCCTCGTATTCGTGGTATCAAGGAGAAGGACCAATACTGGCTGGCAACCCTCCTTGATCCACGTTACAAGGGTAAGGTTGCGGACCTTATCTTGCCATCGCAGAGGGAGCAGAGGATGAAACATCTTCGGGAGGCCTTGCAGAAAGGTCTGTGCAACGCGTTCCCAGAGACTGGGAGGTTACAAACTCCTGTTTCTGGACAACGTGTTGCTGAGGCTTCGGTCAGTCAAAGAAGGAGCGGTGGAGAAGGTGGCCGTCTGACCGATGCGTTCAGACAATTTTTTGGTCCGCAGCCCCAAGGTATGATCGGTTCCAGCAACCATCGCCAGCGTCTGTTTTACATGGTGCAGGAATACCTAGGGGCAAGATCAGACTTGGACACCTTTCCCACCGAAAATCCTCTGGGTTACTGGGTCTTGAGGATGGATCACTGGCCAGAGCTTGCACAGTATGCAATTGAGCTACTGGCCTGTCCTGCATCCAGCGTTCTTTCGGAACGCACATTCAGTGCTGCTGGAGGCGTGGTAACCGATCACAGGGTGCGTCTGTCCACCGACTCGGTCGATCGGCTGACCTTCATAAAAATGAATGAGTCTTGGATCACCACCAGCTACCAAGCACCTGATGCTGATGTAACCGAATAATTTTTTTTGAAATCTCAGATCCCTTCAAAGACTGCCTATGCTGATGCTGAGTGACTATCCCTGAGTAATTATCCTCTTCCTCCTCAATCATCACGCTGATAGCTTGTAAGAACATTTTTGGTTCTGGGCGCCACCACCAGTGCCTAAGGCACAATTTTTCAGCCCCTGTTTAACAGGGGCGTGTAATTACAATTTTTGATGTAATACTTTGCAGCAGGGCTCGTTCCTGCATTCCAACTAGAGTGTCTGTGAGGGGTTGCAGTGTTGTGGCACCAGCACCAGTGCCTAGGGCCCAATTTTTCTGCCCCTGTCTAACAGGGGCGTGTAATTACAATTTTTGATGCAATACTTTGCAGCAGGGCTCGTTCCTGCGTTCCAACTAGAGTGTCTGTGAGGGGTTGCAGTGTTGTGGCACCAGCACCAGTGCCTAAGGCCCAATTTTTCTGCCCCTGTCTAACAGGGGCGTGTAATTACAATTTTTGATGCAATACTTTGCAGCAGGGCTCGTTCCTGCGTTCCAACTAGAGTGTCTGTGAGGGGTTGCAGTGTTGTGGCACCAGCACCAGTGCCTAAGGCCCAATTTTTCTGCCCCTGTCTAACAGGGGCGTGTAATTACAATTTTTGAAGCAATAATTTGCAGCAGGGCTCGTTCCTGCGTTCCAACTAGAGTGTCTGTGAGGGGTTGCAGTGTTGTGGCACCAGCACCAGTGCCTAAGGCCTAATTTTTCAGCTCCTGTTCAACAGGGGCATGTAATTACAATTCTTGATCTAATATTTCACAGCAGGGCCCTGTGAGGGCTTACAGTGTTGTGGCCACAGCAACACCTAAGGCCCAAATTTCTGCTGAGTATATAGGGCAGGACCCTACTTTCAAACATCTAACTTACAAACGACTCCTACTTGCAAACGGAAGGAGACAACAGGAAGTGAGATGAAATCTACCCCTAGGAAGGGAAATTCTCTCCTGTAAGAGTTAATATGGGAAAACAATTTCTCCTTTCCACTGATGCTTTCCAATCCTTGTTCCACAAAAAAACCCAAATTTTCAAAAAACATTTTTCATTGGGACAAAAAAGTGAGGTGAAATCTTCTGAAGAGGAGGAAAGACAGCAAAACAAATGTCACAGGGGTGATAACCCTTCCCTATGTTTTCCAAAAAGCTTAGAAAAGATTTTTTGGCTGGAGCTAAACACGTTAAAAATGTTCAAAATTACAAACAGATTCTACTTAACAACAAACCTACAGTCCCTGTCTTGTTTGCACCGCCTGTATACTGCTGTTCAGAGTATATAGGGCCTGGTGGCCCCACACCTTTCCTTATTTTAATTTGGGTGCGGGGTTCCCCTTAATATCCATACAAGACCCAAAGGGCCTGGTAATGGACTGGGGGGTACCCATGCCGTTTGTCTCACTGATTTTCATCCATATTGCCATGACCCGACATGACATTAAACCCGCAAGCAGTTTTAAATGAGATTTTTTCCTTTAAAAATGACATTTGGTGCAGGGACTGTTCTAAACATGGGAAACACGCGTCACTTTACAGGCATACTATAGACACCCCCCAGGTACGATATTTAAAGGAATATTTCACTTTTTTTTTTTTACTTTAAGCATCATTAAAATCACTGCTCCCGAAAAAACGGCCGTTTTTAAAAGTTTTTTTTGCATTGATACATGTCCCCTGGGGTAGGACCCGGGTCCCCAAACCCTTTTTAGGACAATACCATGCAAATTAGCCTTTAAAATGAGCACTTTTGATTTCGAACGTTCGAGTCCCATAGACGTCAATGGGGTTCTAACGTTCGTGCGAACTTTCGGTCCGTTCGCGGGTTCTGGTGCGAACCGAACCGGGGGGTGTTCGGCTCATCCCTATTGGTGATTTAGTATTTACAGTCAGGTCCATAAATATTGGGATATCGATACAATTCTAATCTTTTTGGCTCTATACACCACCACAATGGATTTGAAATGAAACAAACAAGATATGCTTTAACTGCAGACTTTCAGCTTTAACTTAAGGGTATTTACATCCAAATCAGGTGAACGGTGTAGGAATTACAACAGTTTGTATATGTGCCTCCCACTTTTTAAAGGACCAAAAGTAATGTGACAGATTAACAATCATCCATCAAACTTTCACTTTTTAATACTTGGTTGCAAGTCCTTTGTAGTCAATTACATCCTGAAGTCTGGAACGCATAGACATCACCAGATGCTGGGTTTCATCCCTGGTGATGCTCTGCCAGGTCTCTACTGCAACTGTCTTCAGTTCCTGCTTGGTCTTGGGGCATTTTCCCTTCAGTTTTGTCTTCAGCAAGTGAAATGAATGCTCAATCAGATTCAGGTCAGGTGATTGACTTGGCCATTGCATAACATTCCACTTCTTTTCCCTTAAAAAACTCTTTGGTTGCTTTCGCAGTATGCTTCGGGTCATTGTCCATCTGCACTGTGAAGCGCCGTCCAATGAGTTCTGAAGCATTTTGCTGAATATGAGCAGATAATATTGCCCGAAACACTTCAGAATTCATCCTGCTGCTTTTGTCAGCAGTCACATCATCAATAAATACAAGAGAACCAGTTCCATTGGCAGCCATACATGCCCATGCCATGACACTACCACCACCATGCTTCACTGATGAGGTGGTATGCTTTGGATCATGTGCAGGTCCTTTCCTTCTCCATACTCTTCTCTTCCCATCACTCTGGTAAAAGTTGATCTTGGTCTCATCTGTCCATAGGTTGTTGTTCCAGAACTGTGAAGGTTTTTTTAGATGTTGTTTGGCAAACTCTAATCTGGCCTTCCTGTTTTTGAGGCTCACCAATGGTTTACATCTTGTGGTGAACCCTCTGTATTCACTCTGGTGAAGTCTTCTCTTGATTATTGACTTTGACACACATACACCTACCTCCTGGAGAGTGTTCTTGATCCGGCCAACTGTTGTGAAGGGTGTTTTTTTTTTACCAGGGAAAGAATTTTTCGGTCACCCACCACAGTTGTTTTCCGTGTTCTTCCGGGTCTTTTGGTGTTGCTGAGCTCACCGGTGCGTCCTTTCTTTTTAAGGATGTTCCAAACAGTTGATTTGGCCACACCTAATGTTTTTGCTATCTCTCTGATTGGTTTGTTTTGTTTTTTCAGCCTAATGATGGCTTGCTTCACTGATAGTCACAGCTCTTAGGATCTCATATTGAGAGTTGACAGCAACAGATTCCAAATGCAAATAGCACACTTGAAATTAACTCTGGACCTTTTATCTGCTCCTTGTAAACAGGATAATAAGGGAATAACACACACCTGGCCATGGAACAGCTGAACAGCCAACTATCTCATTACTTTTGGTCCCTTAAAAAGTGGGAGGCACATATACAAACTGTTGTAATTCCTACACCGTTCACCTGATTTTGATGTAAATACCCTCAAATTAAATCTGAGAGTCTGCAGTTAAAGCACATCTTGTTCGTTTCATTTCAAATCCATTGTGGTGGGGTATAGAGCCAAAAAGATTAGAATTGTGTCGATGTCCCAATATTTATGGACCTGACTGTATGCTCATTACAATATTGATTTGTTTTTTTAAACAGAGAGTGCAGGTGTCCCTAAAAATGACATTAGTTCTTTTCAATGTACCCAGCAAAAACAAATCACTTTTTTTCATACATACCATTCTACGTTTAGCTATTTATTCCCGCTGCTTTAAGAGCTGTCATATGAGTTGGAGGCCAGTGTGAGCTTTGTGCTATAATTCCGCCTGTCTGCACCGATCAACAAAACAATAAAGCGTAAAAACTTGTCGGCAAACAAGAATGGAGAACAACTAAGTCTTAAGGGAACTGTCTATTCACGCATCCTGCTTCTCACAATTAGCTGAATGTTAGCTCATAAGGCGAGGCGATGGGTAGAATTAAGCTAAACCTTTGCAGGGGCTTCCTGCTTCCAGCAGTTTGTGATCTACTTCTCTACTGATTACATGAGTGCAGTGAAAAAGTTTACCCTTGTGGCTGGGAGGGAGCAGTAAAAATAGGGGGTTGAGCCACGGTTTACCACTCTCCTTAATCGAACACAGCAGTCATACGGTTTGGTATACATGCCATGGCCATGAAGCAAACTACACTATATTACCAAAAGTATTCGGACGCCTGCCTTTACACACACATGAACTTTAATGGCATCCCAGTCTTAGTCCGTAGGGTTCAAGATTGAGTTGGCCCACCCTTTGCAGCTATAACAGCTTCAACTCTTCTGAGAAGACTGTCCACAAGGTTTAAGAATTTGGTTAGTGAGTATGTCCTTGCTTTGTGCACTTGTGCACAGTCGGGACACTGCTGATCGCAGATTGAGGTAAATATCCAAGTGATCAGCTGTGTCCAATCACAGCTGATCACGAATGTAAACAGAAGCTGGTTACTGGCATTCCTTTCCTCACACTGACAGTGTGAGGAGAGAAGAGGAGAGACGATATCCGGCTTCTGTAAAAGGGACATCTACACTGATAATCAGGGCACTAATTATCAGTGTCCTGATTATCAGTGCAGTCCCAACAGTGCCCACCAGTGCTGCCAATCAGTGCCCATCAGTGCCTCCTCATCAGTGTCACCTATCAGTGCCACCTATCAGTGCCCTTCAGTGCCACCCATGGGGTTGCCACCTTTTCTTCCAGCCAAACCCAAACACTTTAGTGGCGCAGGGCAATTTATTTATTTTTTGCAGGAAACACTATAAAATGATAAAAGACCTGGGACAGATTTGGGTGCCCCAAGGAGAGTAGTAATGAGGCGAGAAGTGGGTGTGGCCGAATTGCTCTTGCTAAAATCATCACCCCACCCTTCAGTAATGCCAAACTTGCCCCAGACAGCTGCCCGCAGCTCCCAGGCGGCAACAGATTTGTGAGTAACTACCTTGGTTACTTGGGGAGCCGGTGTCCGGGTTTCAGGCAGACTTAAACTTGGACACATGATTCAAAACCCGGACTGTAAATCCTGGACAGGTGGCAACCTTAGACACCCATCAGTGCCCATCAGTGTTGCCTATCAGTGCCTCCTCATCAGTGCCCATCAGTGCAGTCTCATCAGTGCTCATCAGTACAGCCTCATAAGTGCCCATCGGTGCCTCCTCATCAGTGCCCATCAGTGCCTCCTCATCAGTACCCATCAGTGCCTCCTCATCAGTACCCATCAGTGCCTCCTCGTCAGTTTCCATCAGCACCTCCTCATCAGTGCCCATCAGTGCAGCCTCATCAGCGCCTATCAGTGCCTCCTTATCAGTGCTCATCAATGCCTCCTCATCAGTGCCCACCAGTGCAGCCTCATCAGTGCCTCCTCATCAGTGCCCATCAGTTCCCATCAGTGCCTCCTCATCAGTGCCCATCAGTGCCTCCTTATCAGTGCCTCCTCATCAGTGCCCATCAGTGCCTCCTCATCAGTGCCCATCAGTACCTCCTCATCAGTGCCTCCTCATCAGTGCCCATCAGTGCCTCCTCATCAGTGCCCATCAGTGCCTCCTCATCAGTGCCCATCAGTGCCTCCTCATCAGTGTCCATCAGTGCAGCCTCATCAGTGCCCATCAGTGCCTCCTCATCAGTGCCCATCAGTGCCTCCTTATCAGTGCCTCCTCATCAGTGCCCATCAGTGCCTCCTCATCAGTGCCCATCAGTGCCTCCTCATCAGTGCCTCCTCATCAGTGCCCATCAGTGCCTCCTCATCAGTGCCCATCAGTGCCTCCTCATCAGTGTCCATCAGTGCAGCCTCATCAGTGCCCATCAGTGCCTCCTCATCAGTGCCCATCAGTGCCTCCTCATCAGTGTCCATCAGTGCAGCCTCATCAGTGCCATCAGTGCCTCCTCATCAGTGCCCATCAGTGCCTCCTCATCAGCGCCCATCAATGCCCATCAGTGCCTCCTCATCAGCGCCCATCAATGCCCATCAGTGCAGCCTCATCAGTGCCTATCAGTGCCTCTCCTCATCACCGCACATCAGTGAAGGAGAAAAATTACCTGTTTGCAAAATTTTATAACAAACTATGAAAAAGCTTTTTTTTTTTGTTTTTTTTGTTTTTGTTTATTTAGCAAAAAAAAAAAAACGCAATGGTGTTTAGGTGACTAAATACCACCAAAAGAAAGCTCTATTTGTGTGAAAAAAATGATAAAAATGTTGTTTGGGTTCAGCGTTGTATGACTGCACATTTGTCATTCAAAGTGCGACAGCGCTGAAAGCAGAAATTTGGCCTGGGCAGGAAAGGGGGTAAAAGTGCCCAGTAGGCAGGTGGTTAATACTGCTTCAAGGCCCCCTTCACATATATGCCGTCAGTTAACATTCGTTATTCTGAGCATCAACATGCATTGCACTCACTTTAAATGGGCTACCAAGGTCATACAACCGAGCTATTAACCTTTTCATGTGTAACTTAGTCCCAAACTATTAACATCACATAAACTCGATTTATGTTCTCTCTGCGTTGTAGGGTCCGAAAGAATATATGGAAAAATAATATGTACCGCACTTTAAGACTCTTGGCTCTGCCCATTACAAATGAGGCTCCCCTCGTCTTCTCTTAAACAATAAGTGCCAACAGCATCAAGCAGATCCTTGGGAAAACAAATAATTCACGGGGTTTGGATAAACTCCAGTCTTCTTTGAAAGGAAATCACTGACAGGTTCCCAACGTTGGAATGACCCTTCAAAAGAAGCCTGCCATCCGGAACAATACTTTATGGTAATGCACCGGCTCTCAAACCGGCTACTTTCACAAGCCGTGTTGTCAGCAAATTAAAAAAAAAAAAAAAACTGGAAAAAAACCTACATCAGGTAAATTAAATTGTGACGGCAAAAAAAACATAAGGTGTATTCCTTCTTACGTTCTTGATGCTTTGATCTTGAGTGCCATTACTTATACCTTGAAGGTTTTTTAGCCTTCACACAGCTACAGCCTTAATGTTAAGAAGCCACTTAGACTGACACATGGTTGTGGATTTAGGTATTACCTCATTAGTAGGCCAGCGCAGCCAACAAGTCACTCTACGACCAGATGGCGTTCATTAAAGCTTTGTTTATTTGTCCGATCATTAATAGAAGTTTGGGTTAAGAGCCACTAATCATTAACAGCATCCATTATTTTTGTTAGTGGATAAACACTCGAATTATGCGGGGAACATTAGACTGCGCCGGGTTTTTCGTGCCAAGTTTGATGTGCCTCTTCGCAGCATTCCTGTTTTATGGCGCTGTCATCTGGGAAGTGACAGGCAGCTTTTGGTTTTTACGAAGATAAACTTATGTGAGAGTTTCTACATAATCTTACTCAAGATAGACAACATCAGAATATTAATGTTGGCCACGTATAGCATTCGTTTCAGATTTGATCTACCAAAAAATGTAGTCAAAACCTAACTAAGCTTAACCACTTGCTTACTGGGCACTTAAACCCCCTTTCCTGCCCAGGCCAATTTTCAGCTTTCCGCGCTGTTACACAGTTTTCATAGTTTGTTATAAAATTTTGCAAACAGGTAATTTTTCTCCTTCGTTGATGTGCGCTGATGAGGCTGCACTGATAGGCTGCACTGATGGGCACTGATAGGCTGCACTGATGGGCACTGATAGGCTGCACTGATGGGCACTGATAGGCTGCACTGATAGGCTGCACTGATAGGCTGCACTGATGGGCACTGATAGGCTGCACTAATGGGCACTTGTAAGTAGTATGGAGTATGAAAGGGGTTAAAGCCGTTAAGGACATTCCATTCTTGAACACAAAGGCAGCTACCGAACACTCCAATCAGCCGAACAAGAAACCCAAAGGAATAATTCTTCCCCCCAAGTACGAGACAAGGCTCTGTACGGAGGGTCAAACAGGAATCAGACTCTTTATTAGAACCAAAAATACAAGTCTTTATATACAGTTAAAGAGGAGGTTCCCCCCTCCTGCTCATATTACTCTAACAGTACAACTGTAACCAGAAACCTAATTAACATGAGCTAGTTTACTAAATCATTTACCCAGACTAGGTGACTCAGAGACATGACCTTTAGGACAGACTTGTGGTCATTGAGCTTCACACATTAGTATAAACACAGGACACCTTCTCACAATAGCAGGAGATAATTACAATTAACAATACAAACAGTGATCTTCCCCCCTCCTCAGCCTAAAAGGCAAAAAACTATAGTATGAGTAGACTGTCCGGCTCCTACCCAGTTCTAGAGACCAATGTGATCAGCTCTCTCAACTAACATGTTGAGTTTAGAATCAAACAAACCAAGAATAGTCTTTACATATGTCCTGGGAGATATTGTGGATAAATATTACTGTCCCATTTTAAGTAATCCAATCATATTCTCGGGGTTCATTCTTTTCTTGGTCACCCTGCGCCCAACAGTGACTTCCGTCACAGCATTGATAGGCTGCAATGATGGGCACTGATAGGCAGCACTGATAGGCACTGATAAGTCGACACTAATGGGCACTGATAAGTGGCACTGATGGGCACTGATGAGGCGCTACTGGTGGGCACTGATGAAGCTGCACTGAAGAGGCTGCACTGATAGGTGGCACTGATAGGTGGCACAGATGGGAACTGATAGGTGGCACTGATGGGCATTGATAGGTGGCACTGGTGGGCACTGCTTAGCAGTGGTGATATGCACTGGTATGTGGCACCGGTGGGCAAAGGTAGGTGGTACTGGTGGGCACTGCTTAGCAGCAGTGGGTCTGGAGTGTGTGGAACCGATGTATGAAAAATTTCTTTAAGTGTAGTTGCTACAGCAAAAATGACATTAGTAAAGAAAAAAATATGAGTCAAATCCAAATTAATATGTATCATGGTTACAATTGCTGGCACCCAACTATTAAAAAAATAAAGAAAAACGGCATGGGCCCCCCTCCCCCAGTCTATACCAGGCCCTTTGGGTCTGGTATGGATTTGGAGGGGAACCCTATGCCAGAATGTAAATAAAAATGGTGTGGGGTCCCCCCCAAAATCCATACCAGACCCTTATCTGAGCATGCAGCCTGGCAGGTCAGGAAAGGACCGAGCGTCCCCCCCCCCCCCTCCTGAACTTTTCCAGGCCACCTGCAGATCCGGTCCAAGGTACCCCAATATTTCTGCAGTCCTAACTCTTGTAAATCTATGAGAGCCTTCACAGTGGTAGCACATGCATTCTAATGCACAAATAGAGGGCAGGTGAGCCTGGAGGTAGTCCAGTCCTATTTAAAGGCACAGGGGCACACTGGACACCCGGCATATAGCACAATGGCAGCGAAGGTGTCCAATGTGTCCCCTCACCAATATTACATCGATAACAAACAACTGGCCCCTGCCCCCACCTATAACTGCCCTCTATCTATCCATTAGAATGAATGTGCCTCCACTGTGGAGGCTCTCATTAATTTACAAAAGTTAGAACTGCAGAAATATTGGGGTGTCTTGGAGCGGCTCTTAACCTTACGCATGTATTTCCAAATGTTTCCCAAGACTCCTAACTAAACCCCAGATTTCAAAGCAAACTGTTAGACAGGATAATTCGGTTGGTAGCAGACTGGTTGGCGAGTTGAGCTCGGAATTTTCTTTGGTTTTATTTTGCATGCGTTGCCCTTCCATGAGCTCCTTGCTGTGAAGGCCAGTTATAGGTGGGGGCAGGGGCCATTTGTTTGTTACCGATGTAATATTGGTGAGGGGATGTACTAGACACCTTTGCTGCTAAAATGCTATGTGCTTGGTGTCCAGTGTGCCCCTGTGCCTTTAACCGCTTCAGCCCCAGAAGATTTTACCCCCTTCCTGACCAGAGCACTTTTTACAATTTGCACTGCATTGCTTTAACTGACAATTGCGCGGTCGTTTGACGCTGTACCCAAGCGTCCTTTTTTTTCCCCACAAATAGAGCTTTCTTTTGGTGGTATTTGATCACCTCTGCGTTTTTTATTTTTTGCGCTGTAAACAAAAAAAGAGCGACAATTTTGAAAAAAAAAAAACAATATTTTTTACTTTTTGCTATTGACATGGACATTCATTGTACTGTTCATTTAAGCACAAGAGAATCCATTTTGTTCTCACTGTTGAAATGTGTTCTGTAACCTTCACCTAACACACAGACACTTCTCCTACTAAACGCTCTCTACTCCCCCCTCCCTTTTCAAGGTTTTACTTTTGCAATTGTTCTATTCGCTAGTTTTTAATAATATATTTCTATTTGTTAGCTTTTAATAACATATTGCTATTTGTTAGTTTTTAATAACATCTCACACCACCCCTTTCTTATCTATGTATAAAATAACATGTAATAATAAATTTTTCTCTGAACGGACATTTTAAACACAGTGATTGAGTCCTGTGAATCTGTTCCTGCAGCTGCAGTATTAACTTTGTTTTAGAGTCCCAATCAGAAATCAGTCATATCAGTCTTGGCGAGCCAGCCAGGAGTTTGGCAGAGTCTCCAGAAGGAACCGCGCTTCGATCGGGATCGTCGGGAAACGCAGACCTCAAATGCCGGCTAGGTAAGCTGCCCTTACGCTTGCTATATTTCTGCCTTTTCCTATGTATCCTATCTGTCGGTTCTCAAGGAAACCAGACCACTCTCGGACCTTTCTGGTTGGGTAACGTGTGTGTGTGAATGTGTTTGTGTCCCCCTTCATGGGTTGGACTGTGTGTGGATAGGGAAAATCCTCTGCAGTTCCCTGCGTTGACTCCTTGTGGGCGACCTGGGTCAGAGGCGCATGGTAGGGTCAGATAAAACTCACAGAGAAGAGAAGAGACGAGGAGGGTCTCTTAATGAGTGTTTTGTCTATTGTCATAAACCCCTTCTATCCACGTAGATAAGTGGAGACTATTCTTGTAAATCTGCAGATTTGCTGTACTATTTGTTTTAGAGGCAAGAGGGTATAGACACAAGTAGAGAAGAGAGAAGACTGGCCAGTCATTATGGGCATTAAATTAATTAAGGGAATGAAGGGAGAGAGGCCTTCAGAAAATGCCCAGCGCAAGATGAGCGCTAGAGAATATATGAACCGAAGGTACGGTTCTGCCTATACTGAGCCCCAAGATAAATGGGTAGAATGGACAAAGGGAACAGCTAAACCTTTAAAATCTGAAGGGACTTTTGATTTAAAAGTATGGCAAACTTTTCTGCACGATTATGGCCCACTACTGTGCAGTGAAGGAACGTGGAGAATAGCTTGCACATGGGAGACAGAAGCTAAAGTAGCAAATCAAACTGGCTTGACGGAGATATTTAATAAAAGTACTGCCCAAATTTACTACGTTTGGCCAGAAGACTCTGTAGAGGAGGACCCCCCACCTTATGTGGCTGCCAGTTTGGCTTTAAGGGGTCCACGCACAAAAGCAAAAGAATTAGATTACATGGAACACACAAAAGATGAGCTATGCAATATAGTAGAGAGCAGAGGTTTAACAGCCCCATGTCAACCTACAAAGAGGGATTTGGCTCGTATCCTAGAAACAGATGATTGGCATAAATCAAAAGGCACATATGCAAACCTAGATCTCTCTGAACTTAAGGCTTTGGCCAGAGAAAGAGAGATAGAGTCTGAACTTCCAGAGCAAACCATAATTTCCAAATTGTGGCAGCAAGATGAAGAGAGAAGGAAGGGAGATGCCAGCCCTTCTGCCCCTGGCATAGAGAAATCTGTTGCAGTTTATCCTGTCAGAACCCAATTAGTTTTTGAAGGTGATGCTGTTGACAGTAAGTCTCAAATTAAATGGCATGTACCTTTTAGTCCCCAAGATATGAGAGCCATATTAGAGGGATTGGGAGATCCTAGAAAGAATCCAATTGGGTTTGCAAACAAACTTAGTGCTGCACAGGAAGCATATGAGGCTTCTGCTACTGACATTCATCAGCTTCTTATTAAAGCAGTGGGAAGCAACATGTCTGGCTTTATACTTAAAGAATGTGGTGTAGACGTCAAAAATCTAGGTAAGATGGTTAGTGGACGGGAGGTTTGTGAGAAATTGAAGGAAAAATTGCCCCAAAAATATGGACAAACCAGACATGCTGAATTTATGAATGCTAAGCAAGGGAAAGAGGAAGCAGCAGGGGCTTATTGGAGGCGGTTAAGTGATATGGCTGAGGAAGCAGGCATTAAAATAGAGGAAGAGAAGGCGGGAGAAACTGCAAGTCCATCTACACAACTGGTGAAACAAAGGTTTCTTGATGGTTTAATACCCCAGTTGAAAGAAAAGTTGTTCACAGCAAGGCCTGAGGCAGGCAATATGTCTATTCGAGACGTCCTGCCTATCCTGTTGTCCATAGAAAACAGGATTAACCAAAAAGACAGCAAACCCAAGGTAATGTACATGGGGAAGCAGAGAGGAAGAGGAAGAGGCAAAGGCAATTTCAGAAATCATGGCAATCGGGGACCAATTATATGCTACAATTATGATGGGGAATAACACATAGCCAAATTCTGCCATCTTCCTGACCGTAGACTAGGAAAGAGCTTAGAGGCCCCTCATGCTGATCCCAGTTCTCTGCCAAAAGCAGTGGATCAGGCATAGGAAAATGGCATGCCAGTATCAATCATGTTAAATAGGGGAGACAATGGTCCCGAGGCCAGAGTAAAAGTATTTTTACAAGAACTCCCCTATCCTGGAGGAGAAACAGAATTAACCTGTTTAATTGATACTGGTGCAAGCCGAAGTGTTTTTAATATAGAGGACTTACCTCCAGGATTATTATCTACAAATGTCATCTCTGGTGTTGGCCTAACCGGGACCTCTACTGATTTGGTTGAGTCCAAGCCACTTAAACTCAGGCTAGGACAGCAAACAGAAATTGTCACTAAAGTGTTAGTTTCAGACACAGTTCCTACCAATCTTTTGGGAGCTGACATTTTGAACCAAATTTTAGCAAACATAGACTACACTCCTACAGGAGTCCAAGTGGTCAGTAGTCTATCAGGAGAAGTTTTAAATTCTGCCTGTGGAGTATTTTTAATCCAAGACTCCACTCTGCCATTTCCACCAGAATTGAAAGTGATTCCCACTGAATTATGGGCCACCAGTAAATATGATGTAGGTCTGCTGGATTGCACCCCAGTCATGATAAAAATTAAACCAGGAGCCCATCTCCCACAGATTAAACAGTACCCACTGAGTATTGCTCAGACTGAGGGGATAAAGGATCAAATCACTCAACTGAAAGCAGCAGGGGTTGTTGTACCAATTAAGTCCCAGGTCAATACACCCCTGTTCCCAATTGCAAAGAAGCCAGACAAGAAGGGTGGGCAGGTGACATATCGCATGGTGCATGATTTGAGAGCCATTAACAATATAATAGAGGCAGATACCCCGATCGTGCCCAACCCCCGCACTTTACTAAGTGGAATACCTGCCTCCAGCACCTGCTTTACAGTGATTGATCTTGCAAATGCTTTCTTTTCGGTGCCCCTGCACCCAGATTGCTGGCACCTTTTTTCATTTACCCATGATGCCCAAAAGTTAGCATGGACAAGATTGCCCCAAGGCTGTGTGAGTAGCCCCTCTGAATATAATACTGCGTTAAAGCAAATATTGGACCAATGGTCCCCCTCACACCCAAACACAGTTTTGCTTCAGTACATAGACGATTTGCTTATTTGTTCTGATACAAAGGACATTTGTAGCAGAGAAACAGTAAGTCTTCTCCTGTTTCTCTATAACAGTAACAACAAAGTTAGCAAAGATAAGCTACAATACTGCCAAGAGAAAGTGATCTTCCTGGGTCACTGCATTTCACATGGAATCCGTCACCTAACCCCAGATCGAGTTAAAACTCTACAAAACTTTGAAAAGCCAAGAAATGTCCGCCAACTACGTGCCTTCCTGGGGTTAGTGGGATATTGTAGGGACTGGATTCCAAATGCATCAGAACTTATGGCTCCTCTATATGAGGCTACCACTAGAAACCCTTTCAAACTCACATGGGACAATGAATTGCAGATGAAGGAGCTTATTAAAATTTTGTCTGAAGCTCCCGCCATTGGACTTCCTGACTATACTAAGACTTTCTCGTTGTTCTGTCATGAAGTCAATGGATTTGCTGCAGGTGTACTCACCCAGCTACATGGAGACAAACAGAGGCCTGTGATGTATGTATCAGCCTCATTAGACCCTGTCATCAAAGGCTCCCCCAGTTGTATGCGAGCCATAGCAGCCTGCATTTTGCTGCTAGACAAAGTAACGGAGCTTGTACTAGATTCTGCTCTGATCCTGTATGTGCCACATGCAGTACAGGAAATCATGAATCAAGTAAATACTAGACATGTGTCTGCCAGTAGATTTGACAAGTACCAGTCTGCTCTTTTTGCTCCATCGAATTTAACAATCAAACGATGTGTTACTTTAAATCCGGCTACTCTTCTTCCTATAATTGATGAGGAAGATGCAACAAATGGTACTGATGTAGAACCTGAGAGTTTTTCTCATGATTGTATGGCTCTTATGGAGGTAGAAAGGGCCTCTGTCACACCAGCAAAAGATGAGCCTTTATCAGATTGTGACACACACTTATTCGTAGATGGTTCCAGATTTTACACTGATGATGGTCAGCCACACACAGGGTTTGCTGTAACCACTACAGACACCATTTTACATCAGGAAGCATTGACACCCCAGATGTCAGCACAGGAAGCGGAGTTGTGTGCTGTAGTCAAAGCATGTCATCTCCTAGAGAATCAAAGGGGAAATGTTTACACTGACAGCAGATATGCATTTGGAATAGCCCACAATTTTGGGCCTATCTGGAAAGCACGGCACTTTCTGACTAGTGCAGGGAAGCCAGTGAGACATGCAAAACTCATAGAGCGGCTATTTGAGGCCTTTCAGAAACCAGCAGAAATTGCCATCTTGAAGGTAAAAGGGCATGCAAGGGGAAATGACATGACAGCCAGAGGAAATGCTTTAGCGGACCAAGCGGCAAAGGATGCTGCCCTTATGGCATTTGGAGTCACATCCACTGTAGGGGTTGCCCAGGTAGCGGGGACAGTTTCCCCTCATCAAGAGCAGTGGGATGTAGAAACTCTAATTCAGTTGCAGAACCAGGCCCCTGATGAAGAGAAGGATAAGTGGATCAAATGTAATGCTACCCAAAATCAGCAGGGCCTGTGGAGCGCTGACAACAGGTGGTGTCTACCCAGGAGTTTGTACCCAGTTTTAGCACAGCTGGCACATGGCGTCAGTCATCTTGCTAAGGGCGAGATGGTGGCACTTACTGACTGCTATTGGATAGCACCTGGATTTAGTGCATTTGCAGCCAGGTTTTGTGCTTCATGTCTCACTTGTGCTCTGTACAATGCAGGGAGGCCTGTTCATGTTCCCCAAAGGCATTCTCCAAAGCCAGATTTCCCTTTCCAAAGAATTCAAATAGACTACATTCAAATGCCCAGAATAGGCACCTATGAGTTTGCTTTAGTGTGTGTTGACATGTTTTCAGGTTGGCCCGAGAGCTGGCCAGTAGCCAAAGCAAATGCAAAAACAACAGCAAAGAAAATTTTGAATGAAATAGTTTGTAGATATGGAGTTCCTGAAACTATTGAGAGTGACAGAGGAACCCATTTTACTGGGGAAGTAATGAAAGAGGTAATGGAAGCACTTCACATACAGCAAACTTTCCATACACCTTATCATCCACAAAGTAGTGGTAAAGTTGAGAGACTTAATGGAATTTTGAAAAACAGATGTGCAAAAATTAAAGCAGATACAGGAAAAGGATGGGTGGAAGCTTTGCCATTAGCCCTATATTCTGTACGAACTACCCCTAAACAACCACATGGGCTGTCCTCCTATGAGATTTTATTTGGAGGGCCACCCAAAACAGGGCTATATTTTCCCCAACAGTTGCAGGCTTCTCACTCTAATCTGTTAGAATATGTTCAGATTTTGCAAAGAACATTGAATAAAATACATGAAGGTGTTTATAAATCTATCCCCGACCCAGATTCTGTTTCAGGTATTCACAGAATCCAACCAGGTGACTGGGTGGTGGTCAAGCGACACGTCAGAAAGCCACTAGAACCAAAATTTGACGGACCACATTTGGTGCTTTTGACAACCGGTTCTGCTGTCAAGTTGGAAGGAAAGCCCACCTGGATTCACGCCAGTCACTGCAAGAAAATCCTGAAGTGATGATATCCTTTGAAAAAAAGATGATAATGTTTCTTTTCTTTTTGTTGTTTGTGAGAACTGAGACATGGAAAAATAACCCTTTCATCCAAATGTTAAAATTGTATGCAACCCATAGCAACGCTAGTAACTGCTGGGTGTGTTCTCACTTACATCCCCAAACAGGAACAATACCCATGATAGCAATGCCTCTCAATTTCACTGATCTAAACAGGACCAGAATAAATGGCTCATACATAGTCTCCACAGCTAATGAGCACAGATCAGTAACTTTGATGGTTTTGAAACAGATAAACACTCCACAGATTTGTTTAAACATCACATGCCCGTTTAACACTAAATGTAGACGGTTGGGCAATTCAGATTGCAGCGGAGCAAAAATTACAGTTTATGGAGGAAACTATGGTCAATATTATTATATCCCAGATCCAGAACTAAATAGAACCCTTTATAGTACAAATTGCTCACAGTTCCCAATATGTGAAAATATCGGTTTCCTGAGATTCCATGTTATTGCTTCCAGTTTTTTAGGAGCAGGCATACCGTCCATACGTAGAGGGTTATATTATACAAGTGGAAATAAAGCTTACGCCTGGCTTCCTACTAATGTTACAGGTACATGTTATATTGGGAAGTTAGTACCTGCTTTGGCTGTTCGCAAAGATACAGTGCGACCAGATCAAAGTCCAGAATACCCTTTAGTGTTCAAAAGAAAGGTGTTCACTGAAGGTGACATGGCATGGTCATGGTTCCCTTCCTGGACAGGACGGGGAATTGAAGAAATGAAAAGACTAAATAATTACACTAGAATTGTAGATGAGATTATTAACCTTACTACCACTGATATAGGTGTATTAAATGAAGAAATGGCTCAGCTTAAAAAAGTAGTATTAGAGCACAGATTAACGCTAAATTATCTCACTGCAGCTCAAGGTGGGATGTGTAAGATATTTCGCACTGACTGTTGTATATACATTTCTGATAATGAGGACATTATTAAAGGGCATCTTGCTAAGATAAGAAAACTACAGAATAAGGCCAGAGATATTGCTAAAGATGGATGGAACCCCTTTCAGGGTTTAGGAGGTTTTGGTGATTTCTTATATGGCATAGCAACATGGTTACAGAAACTAGGCGCTTACATTGTGATGTTCCTATTTCTCATGTTTGTTATTTACTTCCTCATCAGGCTATGCCTCTGTGTGACTACCCGCTGTACCAACAAATGTACCACCAGCCCTGATGAACCCATTATTGTGAGAAAGCTAGGAGAGAGCTGAACAGGACGCCGTCTCTCTGCGCCAATGTAACAGGAGTTACCAGCAATCGGCTGAATGTAACGCGGAGAAGAATGGTGTCAAATAAACAAAAGGGGGGAAATGACATGGACATTCATTGTACTGTTCATTTAAGCACAAGAAAATCCATTTTGTTCTCACTGTTGAAATGTGTTCTGTAACCTTCACCTAACACACAGACACTTCTCCTACTAAACGCTCTCTACTCCCCCCTCCCTTTTCAAGGTTTTACTTTTGCAATTGTTCTATTCGCTAGTTTTTAATAATATATTTCTATTTGTTAGCTTTTAATAACATATTGCTATTTGTTAGTTTTTAATAACATCTCACACCACCCCTTTCTTATCTATGTATAAAATAACATGTAATTATAAATTTTTCTCTGAACGGACATTTTAAACACAGTGATTGAGTCCTGTGAATCTGTTCCTGCAGCTGCAGTATTAACTTTGTTTTAGAGTCCCAATCAGAAATCAGTCATATCACTATGATAAATACCCCTAAAAGTTTTTTAAAAAATACAAATTTCTTCATCAGTTTAGGCCAATATATATTCTTCTACATAATTTTTGCTAAAAAAAAAAATATTGATTGGTTTGCGCAAAAGTTATAGCGTCTGCAAACTATGGCAAAGATTTATGCCATTTTTATGGCATTTTTATTATTTTTTATTTTTTTTACTAGTAATGGGGGTGATCTGCGACATTGCGACGGACAGATCGGAGACTTTTGACACTTTTTTGGGACCATTAGCATTCGTTCAGCGATCAGTGCTATAAAAATGCACTGATTACTCTGTAAATGTCACTGGCAGGGAAGGGGTTACCACTAGGCTGCGATCAAGGGGTTAATTGTGTGTTCCCTCAGCATGTTCTAACTGTGTGGGGATGTGAGTGACTAGAAGAGGAGCCATATCGTTTTTCCCACTTAGTAGGAAGAAACGTTATGGCTCCTCTCCTCTGACAGCACAGGGATTGTGTCGCAATCACACGTGCACGCGATCGCACGTGGCCGGCGGCGATCATGCAGCGGGTGCTTGCGCGCCCTCTGGTGGCCGAAAACGGGTAGGACGTACGCGTACGGGATTTCACCCAGGAGAGCCATTGTACCGCAATATATCTGCGTGACACAGCCGGCAAGTGGTTAAGGATGACTGGGCTACCTCCAGGCTTACCTGCCCTCTATCTATCCATTAGAATCCATGTGCTTTTACTATGGAGGCTCTCATAAATTTACAAGAGATGGGACTGCAGAATGCCTTGGAGCGGCTCAGCACTCATTTGCAAATACATGCGTAAGCTGCAAACTATACCCCTGTTTTTAACACAAGCTGTTAGACAGGATAAATCGGTGGGTAGCAGATTGGCTGGCGAGTTGAGCTGGGAGTTTTATTTGGTTTTGTTTTGCACGTGTTGTCCTTCTATGTGCTCCATGCTGTGAAGGCCAGTTATAGGTGGGGGCAGTGGCCAGTTGTTTGTCAGATGCAGTGTAGTTCAACTTTAAACTAAAAAACTCTGAGGGTTTAATACTACTTTTATACTTGCCTAGTTTTGAGCACTGTCAGATTCAGTGGAAACCTGCTACTTTATTTAGAAGTTTTCTGTGCTTCAAATTATCTCTTTTTTTGGTTGGACATAGTCCTTATGTGTGTCTGCATTCAGTGAGTGCATATCCCTGAGGTTTGAAAAGTTGCAAATCAGTTAAGTTGCAAGTCAGTTTTCCAAGATTTTACTTTTCAGATATTATACTCATCATTATTTCTGGGATTCGTGACATGCCAGAAGCCACTCCACTCCAGCCCTCACACTACGAGATGACAGGCAGAGTTTACTGTCAAACTTGCTCAACTTCACAGGCGGCAAATTCCAAGGAGCAGATACCTCACAGAAGGCCCTCTCCGAGTCAGATACGAAAGAACTGGATCCACGTCTCTGAGTTCCCAAGGGGGTAACCTAATGGAATAAAGTGTTCTGGGGGGCCACATCTTTCCAAACTGTTTATGCTTTCAGGAGAGATATTGTTTGATGCTCATTACTTCTACTCATTTAATATTGCTTATTGAATAAGAACTCCAGTTATGACTAATGGTATCTGAAAAGTCAACATAACAAAACCCTGGTAAAATTATAGAAAAACTTCAAATTTTCTTCGGGAAAAGAAAACATTTTGTTGCCCCTATTTTACCAAATTGTTAGGTATTTTTAAGAAAAATATTAATAAAAAAATAATAATAATTTGTGGTTATATGTATAACATAACTCAGTTATAGTTGAGAAGGTCTGAATAAAAAAAGGTCAGCTCACATAACGCATTTAAAGTTTTGAAGGTTTTTCCAATCCTAAAGGACAAGTTTAAACATACCTAAACTAATGCCGCGTACACACGACTGGTTTAGCCGTCGTCATAAACTCCGACGGTTTCTCCGACGTAACTCCGACGTAACTCCCACGGAATTCCATTCAAGCGGTCTTGCCTGCACACGGTCAACCCAAAGTCCTATCGTCCAGAACGCGGTGACGTACAACACTTATCACAGGACTAGAAAAAGGAAGTTCAATAGCCAGTAGCCAATAGCTTCCATCTCGTACTTGCTTCAGAGCATGCGTCATTTTTGGTCCATCGGACCAGCATACAGACGATCGGTTTTCCCGATAGGAATTGGGTCCGTCGGAAAGATTTAGAACATGTTCTATTTCTAGGACCGTCAGATTTTTTGAAAAAGAAAGACCGATGAGGCACACACACGATCGGTATATACGATGAAAAGCTTTTTCTGTCGGACAGTCCGCTCGTGTGTACGCGGCATAACACTTATGCCGCGTACACACGATCGGACATTCCGACAACAAAATCCTGGATTTTTTTCCAACAGATGTTGGCTTAAACTTGTCTTGCATACACACGGTCGCACAAATGTTGTCAGAAATTCTAATCGCCAAGAACGCAGTGACAAGACGAGAAAAAACAAGTTCAATAGCCAGTGCAGCTCTTCTGCTTGATTCCGAGCATGCGTGGGATTTTGTGCATCCGAATTGTCTACACACGCTCGGAATTTCCGATAACAAGACTCTCAAACATTTGTTGTGTGAAATTCCAACAGCTAATGTCCGATGGAACCTACACACGGTCGGAATTTCCGACAACAAGCTCACATCGAACATTTGTTGTTGGAAATTCCAACCGTGTGTACGTGGCATAACCCATACCTCCAGTTTAACTAAACTAAATTGGACTAACCCTCTTACCCCTATACCCAAGTCCCTTACCAACATTATGTCTGAGGCAACAAGCCCCAAAAATGGTCATTGAACCCAGAGGTACTCATATGGAAATGAATGCTTTACATCAAGTACTGGTCATGAAATGCATTTATACACCATGCAATTTGTGGCACTAACAATGGCTATATCATTTTTATTGCATGAATCATTGCTGTATATATATATATATATATATATATATATATATATATATATATATATATATATATATACAGTGGGAACAGAAAGTTTTCAGACCCCCTTAAATTTTTCACTCTTTGTTATATTGCAGCCATTTGCTAAAATCATTTAAGTTCATTTTTCTTCCTCATTAATGTACACACAGCACCCCATATTGACAGAAAAACAAAGAAAAACAAAACAAAGAATTGTTGACATTTTTGCAGATTTATTAAAAAAGAAAAACTGAAATATCACATGGTCCTAAGTATTCAGACCCTTTGCTTAGTATTTAGTAGAAGCTCCCTTTTGATCTAATACAGCCATGGGTCTTTTTGGAAAAGATGCAACAAGTTTTTCACACCTGGATTTGGGGATCCTCTGCCATTCCTCCTTGCAGATCCTCTCCAGTTCTGTCAGGTTGGATGGTAAACGTTGGTGGACGGCCATTTTTACGTCTCTCCAGAGATGCTCAATTGGGTTTAAATCAGGGCTCTGGCTGGGCCATTCAAGAACAGTCACAGAATTGTTGTGAAGCCATTCCTTCATTATTTTAGCTGTGTGCTTAGGGTCATTGTCTTGTTGGAAGGTAAACCTTCGGCCCAGTCTGAGGTCCTAAGCACTCTGGAGAAGGTTTTCGTCCAGGATATCCCTGTACTTGGCCGCATTCATCTTTCCCTCGATTGCAACCAGTCATCCTGTCCCTGCAGCTGAGAAACACCCCCACAGCATGATGCTGCCACCACCACCATGCTTCACTGTTGTGACTGTATTGGACAGGTGATGTGCAGTGCCTGGTTTTCTCCACACATACCGCTTAGAATTAAGGCCAAAAAATTCTATCTTGGTCTCATCAGACCAGAGAATCTTATTTCTCAGTCCTTCAGATGTTTTTTAGAAAACTCCATGCGGGCTTTCATGTGTCTTGCACTGAGGAGAGGCTTCCGTTGGGCCACTCTGCCATAAAGACCCAACTGGTGGAGGGCTGCAGTGATGGTTGACTTTCTACAACTTTCTCCCAGATTCCGACTGCATCTCTAGAGCTCAGCCACAGTGATCTCTGGGTTCTTCTTTACCTCTCTCACCAAGGCTCTTCTCCCCCGATAGCTCAGTTTGGCCAGACGGCCAGCTCTAGGAAGAGTTCTGGTCGTCCGAAACGTCTTCCATTTAAGGATTATGGAGGCCACTGTGCTCTTAGGAACCTTAAGTGCAGCAGAAATTTTTTTGTAACCTTGGCCAGATCTGTGCCTTGCCACAATTCTGTCTCTGAGCTCTTCAGGCAGTTCCTTTGACCTCATGATTCTCATTTGCTCTGACATGCACTGTGAGCTGTAAGGTCTTATATAGACAGGTGTGTGCTTTCCTAATCAAGTCCAATCAGTATAATCAAACACAGCTGGACTCAAATGAAGGTGTAGAACCATCTCAAGGATGATCAGAAGAAATGGACAGCACCTGAGTTAAATATATGAGTGTCACAGCAAAGGGTCTGAATACTTAGGACCAGGTGATATTTCAGCTTTTCTTCTTTAATAAATCTGCAAAAATGTCAACAATTCTGTGTTTTTCTGTCAATATGGGGTGCTGTGTGTACATTAATGAGGAAAAAAATGAACTTAAATGATTTAAGCAAATGGCTGCAATATAACAAAGAGTGAAAAATGTAAGGGGGTCTGAATACTTTCTGTCCCCACTGTGTATATATATATATATATATATATATATATATATATATATATATATACAGCAATGATTCATGTAATAAAAATGATATAGCCATTGTTAGCGCCACAAATTGCATGGTGTATAAATGCATTTCATGACCAGTACTTGATGTAAAGCATTCATTTCCATACAAGTACCTCTGGGTTCAATGACCATTTTTGGGGCTTGTTGCCCCTCTCCATGGGGGATCTATTGTTTTGGTAAGGAGCCTATTAACCCTTTGGTGGAGCGGTCTTTTGGCACTCTTTTTCTCTTTTTTGCTGAGCGTATCGCAGTTGGGAGCTGGCCATCTGTGGGGGCTTTTCGCACATTTAGATTTTCTTCAGGAAATTTTACTTTTTTATTTATTTTTTCACTTTAACTTGAGCTTGTAAATTTGATTTGCCTTTATGTATTTATTCATGAATTGACTGCACTTTTTTATTATTTATTTTTCATGAAATTGCACTTTATGAAATTGGTTCACTTTATTGATCTTGTATTTATTAAGAATTACTGATTAATGGTTGGGTTTCATTATTTATGCATGTTGATTCACGCATGTTTAATTAAAAAGGGATAACGTGTTGATTTATTGAGTATAGATTCCTTGGACAACCTTGCTTTATGTCTTGTCTCTTGTGAACCTTAAATTTTTGCTCTTTCCATGAACTTTCTGATTTAAGCTATGTTTCTGCACTTCCTGTTTGCCAGATTATTGTGCTCTCTCAAGCCGATATCTTGCTTCTTGCATATCTGCTGCTGTCCTTATCTTTGCTATCACTTGTTATCGACCCTTGGCTTGTTTATTGACTATGCTTCTGCTTGATCCCTACCTGCTATATATGCTACTGGACCCTGGCCTGCTCATCTCCTGGTTGGGTGATCCTGAGGACCGTGACCTGGTACTATTATGCCTCAAAACCCATGTCCACCATCAGGAGCCCCGGTGAATACCAGCTAGTACCCAAATCCCGCGTCTTGGGTGAGCCCACGTCATCCATTAGGAGGATCTGCTGGTATATTTCCTGACTATTTCCCAACTATTTTTGGGACTTGTTCCCTTACACATTTCCTCCATCTGGATCCGACCTCCTTCCTAGCACGAAATCATTCATAAAATCACCCCGAACAGTATCGAGAGCGACTTATATCTGTGATAGGAAAATTACCCACAGGCCTGACTATCTGGTTGATTGACCACCTTAACAATGGGTGTCCTGCAATCCTACCAATGTGAGTGTTGGTCCTGTATTACTTTTGACTAAGAAATTGAAATACTGTAGTCAAAAGGATCTCTCCTGGGACTTTATATCCCTTTTTGACTTGTTCACTCTCCATTCTTTGGAGTTTTTTTCTTTTTTTTCTATACTTGCCTCCATTGCACAGCTTCTGCCCAGCCCTATGTCCTAATTCCAAGCCACAAAATTCTCATTGCTGGCTGCACATCGACTTGAATTGGAACTTCATATTGAGTATCTCTTTCAGCCTTATAATATGGCCCCATTCAAGTGCTAAAGAGTATTTTATTTAAACACTGAAACAGGCTGTATTGTCAGGGATCTCGTGCAGCAGGTGCTCATTCTTATGCGCATGTGCTGAGTCATAAGCATTGAAGCCCAAGAAGAGTAAGGACTAGAATGCGCACGCAAATGCCTATTGGCGCATATAAGCGGGCACGTGAGCATACACACAGGCATGCGCACTTATCCACAGATTCTGGCGCCTAGCAGGCTATTTAAACTGAGAGTCTGCCTGGCCTCAGTGCTGGATTATCTTCAGCTCTGGTTCTTGTGTTCCTGATTCTAGAAAGTCTGCTAACCTTGTTCCTGACCTGGCTACATCTGACACCTTTCTTGGATCAGCCCTGCCTGTTATATCTGCTGCTCGCTTATGTTACATGACCTCGGCTTGGATTTATGACTACGTTTTCCTGATTTGGTACCCACCTCCAGCACCTTCTGTCTCTTCCCAACCTTGAACCTGATCCTGACCCTGAACCTGTCTGCCTGGCTGCCACTGAACAAGGCTTTTGACCAGACTCTTTACCACCCCTGGAGGGACTTCTGTGTCTCCAAGCTACAGCTCACTACTACAGCTTTCTGGCACCTGTGCCCTTCCACTGCCCTAGCAGTGCCCTAGTAGGGGTGTTTGGACAGGAATTGCACAAGAGGCCACCCTCATCATCTCGAGCTCCACAGTCAGGTACGTAACACTGTAGCTATGAGTCAAAGGTAAGAAAGGGGCTGGGGTGCGAGCATTGGTCCAGTTTATTTTAGGAGGGCTGGGGGCTTGGGTTATTGTTACTTTGGGTAAACTTGGACTTTTCCTTTAGGGAAAGTATAATGGTTTTGCATATATTTTTTTTTTGATTTATTAAGATCAGAAAAAAGAATAATGTTTTCAAGATTTTTCCTTTTTTCTTAGCATAAAGATGGAAAATGTATTTGAAGGCTTTGTTTTCTCACTGTTAGCCAGTAGTTGGAAATCTAGACTTCTTTTAATATTTACCTGTTTATCTACATTTAATGTTCTAAAAAAAAACAAAAAAAAAAACAAAAAAAAAGATCTTTTGTTTACGGAGCTCAATAGCTTTAGCTGAAATTAACAACAGTTTCATTTGAGCACCCTAATTCATTGCAATGCCTTATAGTATATATTTACTGTTTAAAAAAAATGTATATAGGTGGTAAGAACTGACAGCACCCAGTCATGGTTTACTATCAGAGACAGACTCCAGATCATGTGTTCAGAAAGCCCACCTCCGACTCCCAACGTTAAAGCGGAGTTCCACACAAAAATGGAACTTCTGCTTTTCGGAACCCTCCCCCCCCTCCGGTGTCACATTTGGCACCTTTCACGGGGGTGCAGATACCTGTCTAAGACAGGTATTTGCACCCACTTCCAGCATAGACTCCCATGGGAGTCTATGCCTCTTCCCGTCCCCACCGCGCTGTCTGCTGGGAACACACAGCTCCCAGGAGAGAGCGGGGACCACTTGGGACGCGCAGCGCGACTCGCGCATGCGCAGTAGGGAACCGGGAAGTGAAGCTGCAAGGCTTCACTTCCTGATTCCCTCACCTAGGATGGCGAGCGGGTTCTCAGCGTCGCCTGCCGACATCGCGGGCGCCCTGGACAGGTAAGTGGCCATATATTAAAAGTCAGCAGCTGCAGTATTTGTAGCTGCTGGCTTTTAATATTTTTTTTTTTGGTGGTGTAGGTGGACCCCCACTTTAAGTACCAGTTAAAGGGCTTGGCAATGGGCTAAATAATAGAATACCTACAATAGAATAGATGACTGCATGTTGCTTATCTGCAGAGAGTCTTGTGTCTACCTTATATGATACCTTGTATGGTCAGCATGACTTATGCATCTAGATTTACCTATGTGTCTAGAGGTGGCCACATAAAAAAAAAAAAAAAAATATATATATATATATATATATATATATATATATATATATATAATGATAAATGCACATGATATATTTTGTTGCTCCCCTCTCTAGTCTTACTGACACAGATCCAGGAGTGAGTAATATTAAAAATGTTCCAAGCTGCACCCAACATGACCCTAATTCTACAGAACAAAGATTTCCCTCATTTTGAATACACTCATCCTGAATTATAAATTAAATGTAATATATGTGGGCCTCATAAATAATGAATACAAATATACTGTGAAATTGCTTTAGTAAACATTACAAATGAAGAAATATGTTTAATACTTGCTGCATATGTTTTATTAACTTACAATCCTGCATGTCCCTAATTAAAAATAGTTTTAGTTAAAGGCAAAAAATAGATTTCATTAGAGAACAGTGACATTTTTTGGCTGGCTTTGGAGTGTTGGAAGATGTACAGTACGGAGAGCTCAAATCAACCTGTGAAACAAAAAGGAAGCTGTTATAAATTGCAGTTGATGACTTTGAATGAAGATTTTATTAACGCTAACAAAAGGGCGCCTCTTTGTTGGGGGCTACAGAGCTACATGTGAAGAAAACACGTTGATATGGAAAATCACATGACATTGTTCTATAGTTAAATCATTTTTTAGTGATTCTGTTATACATAACAACATATCTATTAGATTGTAATAAAATGTATTTGGTTTTCAACAAAAAAAACTATACAATGTTTGGTAAGATTTATTTTCAGTGAAATGATGCAGTAGACAACTTAACTTGCGAGTAAATAATACAGGTCGCCATATTGGAAAAGTGAGGGTCCGCATGAGGAGGTGTGTGAGGGGGGGGGGATAAGGAGAAAGGGGGGGGAGTGATCCCTAATCGAATTTACATCACCTGAGCAATCAGGAAGCTCAGATAGTCTAACAAATGTACATAAAACATGCATGCATAGCTTGAATGTTCGCAGTGGAATCTGGAACATTAGTGCTCCGTGGCCTCACAAAAGGTTCCCTTGTTCTTGCATTTCCGCTATCAAATTCTCAGTAGGTATTAGGTGATAGTCATGTAGCCAGCATATTTAAAGTTGCTTGAGGGTAGATGTAAACACTGGCTACACGACTGAGCTGGTATGGGTCCTTGCCATAGATCCAGAAGGATGCTAAATCAGTTGTGGTAGCCGTTTGTTGTCTGATAAGTCAATAATGGCCTGTTGGTCTGCGGTTGTAATGCCCCGTACACACGGTCGGACTTTGTTCGGACATTCCGACAACAAAATCCTAGGATTTTTTCCGACGGATGTTGGCTCAAACTTGTTTTGTATACACATGGTCACACAAAGTTGTCGGAAAATCCGATCGTTCTAAACGCGGTGACGTAAAACACGTACGCCGGGACTATAAACGGGGCAGTGGCCAATAGCTTTCATCTCTTTATTTATTCTGAGCATGCGTGGCACTTTGTCCGTCGGATTTGTGTACACACGATCGGAATTTCCGACAACGGATTTTGTTGTCGGAAAATTTTATCTCCTGCTCTCCAACTTTGTGTGTCGGAAAATCTGATGGAAAATGTCCGATGGAGCCCACACACGGTCGGAATTTCCGACAACACACTCCGATCGGACAATGTCCATCGGAAAATCCGACCGTGTGTACGGGGCATTAGTGTTTTATCTATAAAAGCGGCCCATTTACAATGCATTTATGTGGACTTCTGGTGGTTAGAGGAGACCAGGTCTGTTTGAGAATTGCTCTTCTGGCTGCCATGTAGCAGGTAGAGAGCCAGGCCTTGTTATATTGTAGGAATTTAGCCTGAGTCCTGGGTAGGTCTAGGTTGGGAGCATCGAATGATCCGAATAGTAGGAGGAAAATGTTCTTGTAAGGGCGGATTCCTGTGTTTTTTGCCACAGTTTGACTTGATTCCAGTAGCATAAGATGGGGGGAAAGGACCAAAGCCTGTGTAATAGAGAAGGTTTGTGACTATTACAAAGCAGGCAAGGATAGTGGTATGCGCCTCCGGGGATTGTAGGCCTTTGTTCCAAGCGGTAGAAGTGATGGAGTGGGCTGTTGTTGTAAAAAAAGAGTTCAAAGGCTTGTAGAGATCAGGGATTTTGTGGTGGTTTTGCTCTAGGAAGGTGTCCAATAGTGAAGTTTTAAAACGTAAGCTTCTAGGAGGACACATGTTGACCACAAAGCTTGTTGCTTGATGAATATGTAAGAGGTGGCGAGTGGGTAGTCCAAACGAGTGAGGAATTTGGGATGTGGGGGGACGTTTCCCTGAGGGGGCATCAAACAGTTGAGCAAACTTGTGCAATCCTGTGAGTGAGGCTCATGTAGAGGACATTGGGTGTTGCTGCTCCTGCAGAAACAGTAGGTGGCCGCAAAAAGGAAGATGGCTGGACATGAAGGGAGAAATTCCCAATTTTTTGCTGATCTCTCTCCAGGCCACTGCTGTGTCCCTGATGAGGAAGTTTTGTTTCCGATTAGAGGGGATCGAGCTGATTAGACTATCAGCGACTCCAGGTCATAATTGGAGTATTTTGAAGTCCGTGTTGTCCAGTCTAACCCCACTCTCAGAAGACAGGAAAGGTTGTAGAGTCTAATGTTGGGGAGGTTGACTCCCCCACCATGTTTAGGTAAGAATAGTTTCTGCATAGATATTCTAGGTTTACGGCCTTTCCAGATAAAAATGGTTAGAGCTTTGTGTAGGTTCTGGAGGTGTTTTTGTTTTAGTAATAGTGGGATCATCTGAAAGAAGTAGAGTAGTTTTGGGAAACTTACCATCTTGAATAGATGGCATCTGACGAATAACGAGAGGGGTTTTCTAGTTCCGCAATAATTTTGTGTATAACAGGAAGGAAATTGAGTTGGTAAGGGGGGGGGAGAGAGATTGCGCTTGGAAAAGGGGTATAAGCTCACTTTTAGAGAAATTGATTCTTAGGCCTGAACAGGCCTTAAATGTTGTGACTATCTCTTGGATGTGTATCATGTCCGCCTTGGGGCTTGATGTGAAAATTAGAATATCATCCGCAAATAATGCAGTGCATAGCTCTCGAGAGCTAATTTTAACTCCATGGAGGTTTAAGTGGAAGTGGCCCTAGCCATTTCTAGCACCGTCAGGACTTTTCGGATATTGGGCATGGCAGGTCTCCCTTGGGTGAAACCCACTTGAGAAGGGTGGATTAGAGATGGCAATGGGTGCAAGCCTGTTAGCTATGATTTTGGAGAGAAGTTTGGAACCTAAATTGAGCAGGGCAATTGGGTGGTAGGAGCCTAGGCCAGTGAGATCTTTACCCTTCTTTGGGATGAGCTTGATGTGGGCTTGGAGGCCTGAGGGTATGTATTATGTATTGGTTCCCATCTAATATCTTTTGGTAGACCAACATCAAAGCGAGGGTTATGGTTTCAAGAGAAAGTTTATACAATGCAGATGTATACCCATCAGGGCCCAGTGGTTTGCCCGGGTATAATGATTTATTTGCACGGGTGATCTCTTCAAGAGATATTGGGGCA